>NC_053421.1:28848099-29448099 GCF_016859285.1 Xiphias gladius
TCATCGTCATCAGCATCATCATCATCGTCATCAGCATCATCATAATCATTATCATCATCCCCATCAGTATCATCATCGTCAGCAGCATCATCATCCCATCATCATCATCATCATCATCGTCATCATCTTCATCATCATTATCAGCATCATCATCCCCATCAGTATCATCATCGTCAGCAGCATCATCAGCATCATCAGCATCATCATCCCAATCAGCATCATCATCGCCATCAGCATCATCAGCATCATCATCCCCATCATCATCATCATCATCATCCCCATCATCAGAAGCATCATCATCGTCATCATCTTCATCATCATTATCAGCATCATCATCCCCATCAGTATCATCATCGTCAGCAGCATCATCAGCATCATCAGCATCATCATCCCAATCAGCATCATCATCATCATCAGCATCATCAGCATCATCATCATCATCATCGTCGTCATCATCAGCATCATCATCAGCATCATCATCATCATCATCATCCCCATCAGTATCATCATCATCATCATGGCAGCCTGGTGAGGTCTGAATAAGAAGATTATGCAAAATAAACAAAGAATTCATACAAACATTTTTATATCCAGGTGGTTTATTTTGTCAGTAGGCTCCTGCATTTAATCACAGTCAAAGTGGAGCTTTCATACAATCTATTGGTGTTTGTGTGTCGGCGCTTTTTTGTCTTGAGGAGACTTAATTAGTCGCCTGCTGATTCAGCCGCAGAAGCTCAGTCAAAGGCTCATGGGAGCTGGAGTCGTTGAACGCAAACAGAGTCGTCCTTGTTGCGTCTCGGCTAAAATGACAAGTCCTTTACGGTTTATTTTTTGTCTTTGAATGTGGACAGAAAACCACAGCAACGTGTTTCAGCAACACCGGTGAAAGGAGGTGGCGCCCCGTGTTCTGGATGCCGCTGATTTGATGCCGCCGAGTTTTCCCCAAAAGGAAAATTTTACTGATCACTGCACCTTTGTTTTTCCAGTCACTGAAAACAGGATGTCCGTTTTTTTGCCTCAGTGTCAGGGTCAGTTGAAACAGCTTCCCAATATTAAAAAAAAAAAAAACGCTTTTAACAACCATATTTTACACATACCTGTAGTTATGAAAACCTGTTAATACCCCAACATTCATGGGGGGGGCAGAATTTGAGTTTGAGACACTAAGTCAAAATCGTAGCTTTCGGTGTTGCAATTATGAGATTATATATATATATAAAAATATTTCCTTAAAGTAAAAATTATGTTTTAATACTAACCCATAATTTTGACATTGTAAGTCAAACTCATGAGGTCCTCGGTCAGAATCTTGGCTCATTGTCACATAAACAATTTGATCATTTCGACTTTAATAATTCAGACTCAAAACCCGAAGGTTTGCAAAAACATAAAGGTCCTACTAATGTGGGTGTCGGAGGGTTTAAACTCGTCCATGTGTCGCATGCGGGGTTAAAACGCGTCCTGCCGAGAAAAGAAAATCAGATCATCGTTGAGACCCAGCAGAGAAAGAAATCAGGTTCGGTCGGGCAGAACGGAGGAGAAGGAAGAAAAACGGCCTAATAACAAGCTGCTGCGACGTGTGAGAGGATGAGTCCGATATCTCAAACAAAAAAAACAATAACTGGTAATAATCCAAATAAAGAAATAAAATGAGATAAAAACAAGTCGTGTCGGTGTCTTTTTCTTCCAGGACAACATGAGTCATAAACAGACACAGATGATAAGATTTAAAGAAGCTTAATTTCATTTGTGTGAAAGGTGATTCAGAAGACCGGACCACCGCAACACAGATGACGCTGCATCCTCGTTCCTTCTCTTCTTGTGTTTACTTATTACGATCATTCTCATGTTTATTGTTCCTACATTAATGGAAATAACAGTCCTGATTCATAACTGTAATCACAGTATTGATCCACATGACCAGCGTTTCATCATCTCAGGACGTTGGCTCTTTGACTGTGTGATGTTTGACCTGGCCCTTTGCTCGTCTCTGTCAACAGTGTGTGAAGTAACCTTACATTACTGACCTTTCATTTTCATTTTAACCATTATACTAAACATTCAGCCATTTCCCAATTCGGAAAGTTGTGTAGTTTTAGGAAAGTCCGGCATTTTAACTCTGCTTTTAAAAGTTAACTCTCTGCGACTGCTGCCTGTTAGAGCCACCAACTGTGAGATGAAAGCATTTATGCATCATTTATTCATCACTTACACAATAATGATTAACATTGTTAGTGTTTTTGTTTTAATTGAGTTTTTACGCTACTTGCCAAAAATATATTTTCAATTAATTACATAGTACATAGTAGTGCCACAGTTTCACAGTAAATGTTTCATGGGATTTTTTTGTGCCTTTATTCTGGTGCTACAGCAGGAAAACAACACCAACCATCACAGTCTGTCAGTATTTCTGCGGAAAAGTGTTTCAATGCCCAACAAGCGGCACTGACAACAACTAAAAGTTGGAAAGTTTGGGTGTAAGGACGGTACGAAGAAAAGCTCAGCAAGGTCAGTGTGGTGTGACCTGTGGTACCCGTCAATATCCACCGACTAAAAGATGGGAAGGAGGGGAAACACCCTGCAAAGGCCAGTGCGAATTCTTCTCAGTAATGAGACTTTACATTACATTTTAAGATCTGATTGGCAGATGCTGAGATGTTTGCTGTGGACCAAAGTGTTGGAAGAAAGACATCAGCAAAGTCAAGTAGTAGGACGAAAAAATGTAATTACAATATAATCTGGTCACAAAAATAAAACCTGGGGAGTTTTTGTCTTTTAACGTTTGTATATTTTGCTTTCTGTTTTTGTCAGAGAGCCCAGAGGTGCCGTTCAGTGCCGCTCCGACCTCTCTGGGCTTCTGGGCCAGATGTTTCCCTCAGGAGTTGGCAGAGACCCAAAACACAACTAAAAGAGAGGGGACATTCATCAGGGGGACGAGGGGACATTCATCAGGGGGACGCGAACATCATTCCCATGGGATGATCGTCATGTCGCTCTGTGTCTCTGATGGATGTTGAAGTAGAAGCAGAAGAAAAATACCACCAGGGTGTCAGGTTTGTTCTCGTCCTTTTCCTCTCTAGTGCTCAAAAATCATTAAAGCAGCTTTAAGAAGAAACATGTTGCTCAAGCTAAAAATTATAAAGGGTTGAGCGGCCGCATGGAGCAATAACAACTCAGACACAATCTCCATTTATTGTTCCCTTTTATTGAAGTAAACATGAGAAATAGAGCGTGCGGCAGATGAATGACAAAAGCTGTTAGATACAGAAGTGTTAACCCCTGTGGTGTTTTACTGCAGATTAAACCAGGTGTATCTGATCCTCACGCTAAACTGTCCAACCTGGATCCAGTGAAGGCCAAAGGCTGGTTCTGAAGCGCAGGAGAACTTGATAATAAAACAAGGTTCAAAACAGCTGAACCCAGGGTTAAAGTTTAAAATGAAAACTCTGTTAATGCTACAAAATAAATAAATCCAATCCACTTAGTGAAGCAGAGAATAATCAATAATTCATCCAAGGGAAAAAACAAAACAAACAATCATTCAGCGTATAACAACAAATTCCTCCCAACAGATATTCTCGTTTGAAATATTCAACATTATTTCCAAAGAGCAAAAGCAGAGTTTCACTCTAGTAGATCACTTGGCGTTTTCTTCCATGATACACATGGAAGAAATACACAGGCCCTCGAGCAAGGCACCAAATACCGAACTGGTGGAAGGCCCCGAAGCGGTCGTGTTCAGCTGCTGTACATGAACGTAACATAGGAAAGCAACCTCAGCCGAGGCTGAGAACCAGAACAGAGGTCAGAGGTCAGCAGGTAATCGAGACATGTTTTGGTTATGGCACTGAAAAAATCAAATGTTACACCAGAGGTGAAATGACCCTTTAAAAACAGCAAGAATGTATCTGGAAAAAAAAAAAAAATTCAATTTAAATCTGTTAAAATGAAGTGATTGCCAAAGAAAAAACACCTGCCACCACTTAAATCCAACAAAACCAAATTTCCATTAATAAACATGAGCCTGTTAAAAAAATAAGAATTCTGTCGCTTTAGCAACCAACTGGCACAGTCACCTAAAATCAAACATAAACTGTATTTTAAATTTCTTGAAAAATCTACGCAACTAAGGATTATTTTCATCACTGCTTATTTCAGTTGTTGTTCACTTAACTGACTAAGAGCCAGAATGAAGTGGGGAACTCATTAGTTTTGTTAACTGGAGTCAGTACAGACCTGGTCGTTGTGAAGTGAGTGTAAAAAAACAAAACAAACAAAGTCTACAATAGAACCAGACAGTGGATCCATCTCAAGTGAGCTGTGAGCTGAGGATCACCGTAGTTCGACGAGACTGAACCGGAGACTCATCCAAACAAAATGCGCCTGAAATGTGGCTCCAGGGAACCTTGAAAAGCTTCCAGAGGAGAACAAATCAGCAGTTTAACTATGCTGTCATTTTATTTAAAAGAGGCCTGTACTCGCAGAAGACTGGGGGTCTAACTCGGCTCACGTTCTCTGTTGTGAAGGATCAAAGTTCTCAAGGGTTAGTTACTGGACATAGAAATGTTTAGGAACTACTGGCCTTAGGAAAGCGGATCTGAAAAACTCCAAATAACCCATAAAGAAAGCTAACACAGGCCCCTGCTGACCGACAGATCCCTCCCAGGTCCCGCCACTCTCCACAGCTCCGTCTGGAGTCCACGTGGAGGAAGACTCAGCCTCATTCTGGATCCAACAAAGGTTAAGGGCAGAAGCTCTGTAACTGCTGGTCGGTAGTAGACCAAACAATCTCAGATAAGACGCTACGGTTAGCCGACCAGTTGCCGCAGACGTAGACATGACTTACGTAAAGGCTGAAGTTTATTTGCAAGGCTTTAGGAGGATCCAGCTGCTTGACCCGATGCGTGTGGTGAGCGCAAAGTCAACACCATCCAAAGTCAGAGCGGCCACAAGTACGAGAATCAGACACGGGTTGAAAAATACAGCAACCTTCTGTCAGAGTTGAAGTAAAAAGATGAAAATGAACTGTTTAAAGGAAGAGAGCACGTTGGCAAAACTGGCAACGTCTTTGCTTTCTTGCCCAGAGCTAGATGAGAAGATCATTGCTAGTCTCGTGTCTGTCAACCAAATATGAATCTACAGCCAGGAGAGAGTTAGCATAGCTTAGCACAAAGACTGCAAACAGGGGAAAACCGTTAGCCTAGCTAAGAAATGGTTCAGCACACAGCCCCCCAGAAAACCACGACTTGCCGTTTTCACACTTTGGTTTTCTACAGATTGAACAACTGAGATATAACGTGTTGACAGGCAGTTTCCCCCCGTTTCCAGTCTTTATGCTAAGCTAAGACATGAGCTTACTGGAATGAGAGTGTATCAATCTTCTCATCTAACTCTCAGCAAGAGAGTGGATTGTCAGCAAAGATTAGAAATGGATAAGTAAAGGTTTTATTGTGGTTAAGGTCTGAATAAGAATGTGACAACACTTGTCTCTAAGATCCATAAGAGCACAGGCAGCCATGTTTGGCTCACGCTTAACCATCCGTGTTCCGATCAGAAAATGTGTAGACCGCCACCATTGACCTTTTACCAACAGATATCATCCGATGCTGTTCAGCACCGACCAATCAGAGTCTCCCTTGCTGGTCCTGTGTTTTCAGCTCATCCGAAACATAACAGGGTCTCCTTCGGCAACCGCTGATGTGTCCTGACACCGTTTCTACGAGCGTGACACCAAACCCGACGCCCAGTTGTCGTGTTCGAAAGCGTCAGCGAAGCAGTCCGTCTACATCTCGTCAGCGTGCGCAGATTTGGACAGATCGTGGCTTCTTTTCCCGGCCGTTGAACTCAGGCCGAGGGCCAGTGGTCCGGTCGGATCGGGAACAAGAGCTGAGCTGTTCCCCGTCTGGCTCCCGTCCCGGGCCCTGTCATCAGCGCCTGTATTGTCGGCGTTTTCTGTTGGTTCTTGGGGGACGGCGGCACCCTCTGCAGCTCCCGATGGTCTGAGATCAGAGGGCAGCGGCGAGGAGTCGGACTGAGCAACCGGACCGTTGACCTCATCTGCAGCCGGCTGGGAGGAGGAGGGGTCCGTCAGGATGTTTCGGGAAATAACTGGAAAGATGAAAAAACACAAAAAACTTTGTCTATTGTATCAAATGTACCACAACATGTCACAACGGGTCGTTTGCTTGCATGTGTGCATCTACGTATGCAATACAAATGTAACATGTACGTTTGTGTGTATGACCTGATCAAAATCAAAATCACTTTCCTTGTAAAGTGCTTTATAATCTCTGGTTCTGATAAGTGCTTTACAATAAGCTTAATTATTATTGTCATTACATTATAAATAAGTGAAGAAAAAAAAAAAGAAAAGTTTTTTGTTTGTTGTTTTCCTGCTATAACATTAACCCAACCATCCCTCACCTCCCAAACACAGTTAATTACAACAAGTTGCACAAATCAGGGAAAAAAGTACGAATGAATTCAAAAATTAAATATAAACAAACAGTTTTATTTCCTTGTTTATTAAATTTCCTGATTTGTTCATGCTGGTTTTCAAAGGAAGACAAATTTGAAAAACTGACCCCTTTTTCTAAAAGTTCTTGATATTCACCAGCTTCTCAGGATAGTTAATCGAATGATTATTAACTCCCTGATTAGTCTCATGGAAGAACGCGTGATATTTAATAGAATCTGCTCAAACCGCCTGGAGCTGCAGTAGATTAAAAACAATTGAAACAACAGGACGCGATGTCGAAAGGGACCAACCTCCTGTGGGTCTGTAGTCGTCGTCTGCGGACGAGTCGCGGCTGAACGGACTGAAACTCGGCATGATGATCAGACCCAGAGAGACCAGGATGATCTGACACAACAACACAAACACACCGTTGATCTCTTTCTGACATGTTCACAGAATCGGACAAAACCCTACGGTTGTGCATTTAGAGTCACCTGTATTAGAGAATTGAGAATTCATTCAATAAACCCCTTTTTATTGCTGGATTTTGGACCAGCTGAACATCTGGGTACATGGTTTGGTCTGGTTGTTGTTTGGTTTTATATCTTGTCATAAAACAACCTCCGTACACACAACACATTTTTTACGTATGTATCAAGAAAAGACAAACAAAAGCACACAGATTCAACGTGGACATGCAGAAACACAAACCATCACTGGTCCCACATGCGTATGGTGTTTAACGTTACGGCAGACTGGAGTGTGGCTAAGCTCCAGCAGAGACAGCAGTGGTACGCCGCTGATATGTGCATTTCTTTGTCGTCCTCTGTCCAACACACAATCCCTCAGAACTCAAGTGAAAACAAGTGGAAAACAGACGTCGAATGACGACCGGAATCTGAATGAATTACATCTTGATGATACCAGACCCTGATGCACACAAGCACACACACACACACACACACACACACACACACACACGCAGCATCCTGTGTGTTTCCTACCAGTAAGCAGGTGCTGGTCTGGGCTCCTTTACTGACCGTCTGTTTGATCAGAGACTGAAGCTGCCGCAGCTGAGCCAGCAGAGACCTGAACAGCAGGACCACAGTCAGTCTGTTCACGTCAAGTTCACTTTTCTCATTATTCACCGCTCTTAAGATTAATCTGAACTCAGGAATGTCAGGAGAATTCAGGAAACTCTGCTCCTTTGCCAGAATGAGGTTATGTTTATTTGTCGGCAGGATCACGAAGACTCGGTGGAGGGATGGGGCATGGGCCAGGGAAGAGCCCATCACATTCTGGGGCAGGTCTGGATCATTTACTGTGAATTTGAAGTTTTTTCTCTGAAGTCTGGTGTGTGTTTGACACTGGCCCTGGCGGAGGTACCTACTCTACAGAGCGCCTTTCTAGTTCGTTTTGCATTTACGTCACAAATAACCCAGAAGGGATAAATACCCCGACTCAAAACCAAATAAGGCGGATTCTCAGTTTTCACAGCTGACTAAAGGGCAATTTGCAAAAATTAAACATTCAGAACTACCAGACTGTTGCTTGTCAGCATCGCTGTGCTATGGTGCAGCTGAGCCTTACTTCCTCTGTACAGAGTGACAGTGGGAGTAATGTGAAGTCTGACTTGTGCTGGAAAGCTCAGGTTGATCCTCCACATATATATTGTTTAGAACGTTCACTGCAGAAAAAAAACAAAAAAAACAACAACAGCGCCCTCTGCTGCTGAAGACGCACTGAGTGCTTTGGCTGTTGAATCCAGTTTTTGACTTCACTCACTTATGGGATACGAAGGAAACCTAACTTGAAGACCTTCGTATGCAGACCATTAACACTAAACAAAGCTGTTTTAGTAAATATGCAGTTGATAAATGTGACCCCACAGCTCTGTGAATCCCCCGGTTTTCTTCATCAATCAGTAAACACTCAATAGTTAATAATAAAGACGTGGTCCTACATGTTATGTTTCTCCAGCTGCTCCACTGTCCGCTGCAGCTCCTTGTTCTGTGCTGAGCAAGCTGCTGCCCTGTTAACACACACACACACACACACACATACACAATGATGTGTTAGTGTAACTGTGAGCGTTATTGTGGTTGACGTCCAAATTGCTCCTGATGGGCGTGAGTGGGTATAAAAGAGCAGCAGTCCTTTTACCATTCGTGCAATGTGAGATCCCTTGAGAAGAAACACTGTCTCATCTGAGTCTAGCCAAACTGTACCTTCTCCGTAAATAAGACGCGAACCCTGCGGTTGAGTTAGTCAGCGAATCTGTCATTCAGTCAGTACGTGTACCTGTTCTCCAGTCCGTCGATGTACTCCTTCCTCCTCCGGCGGCTGTCCTGAGCGGACTGCTTGTTGCGGATTTTCCTCCGAACTTTCTTCAGGATTCGCTCCTCGGCCTGCAAATAAAGGCTCGGTTAAAAATCCATCAACGTCAGTCTGCGTCTCTACACCGGGATTCACTCAGTTTCATGTCAAAATAAAAACCCGCCAGCCGCCGTTTAGGCGTGCGCGTTTAAAAGATTAGTTGCTGCTGCTGTGTCACTCGTTATGTGGTGAAAACCGAGTAAACGCCAACTTTTAAGGGGCAAAACAGTTTTGTGAGTTTATTTTTGTGTTGCAAAAAGGTTTTAAAAAACTCTGTCGGGTCTCGTGATTGTTCCAGCGGTCTGACCTTGGTGAGAGGAAGGTTGTTAGGCAGAGAAATTCCTTCTTGGGTCAGCAGCTTCTGTTCCTCCTCAGTCAGCTGAAGGTCTGGGTGCAGCTACGACAGTAGGAGAAAAGTTGGTCTTCCAGGTCACACCTCAGCTCTGACCACCACATGAACAAGGTGTCTTCCTGATATGCATTAAGAAAGTCTCACCAGACCACCGTCAGGGCTGGGAGGATCGACGACGGCCAGGCTGCCGTCGAGGCGAGCTGCAGAGACCATCGGCAGCTCGTTAACGATGCACGAGTCGGAAAACAACACCTGGGAGCTCCACTCGTCTGTGCAGGAGAGGAAATGATGGAAATGTTACGCTCAAGACAACAATCCCACCTTTTTGGGTCTGAATGATCAAAGTTCGTCCACTAAAAGTGCTCGTTTTTGCCACCGTGAGGCTCAGATTGTCATTGAGTGTGTGACAACATTATGGACAGGATTAGGGATGCACGTCGGGCTTTTTCAGTCCCGATACCAGTGTTTCCTTAATGAACTGCCTGCCTCGTGCTTCTGACAAAGTTAACTGCTTCTTCGAATCCTCCCCTTTTCTTGTTTGGTCGAACTCGTCGCGTTCTTCGGCACGACGCTTCTAGAGTGTCTTTGAAGAAGATGCTAGCTTCCGTAGGACTTGTTGGCGTAGCAAGCGTGAAACACCTGCAGACCGCTGACCCTTTGCTTTTAGCTCCCTCCATGCTATGTTAGCTCTCCTGGCAAAACGTACAGGTCTAGCAGCGCGCTGCTACGGCAGCACCACGTCACCGACACGTACCCGATCCAGCCATTTGAGTCAGTATCGGACTGATATCTGATGTCAGCATCAGATCAGCACCTCCCTAGATGGGATTACTACAGAGACAGACCTTTTTGTTTAAGAGCAAGATTCAAACGTTGTATCGCTCTGTTCGAAGCCGCCAGACTCCATTGACGAAACAGGAATTTTACCTTGCAGAACACAGAAGTTGCTGGTCTACCGTTGCCTCGGTTGGTTAGTTTTTGTGGCTAAAACGAGCACTTCGAGTGGGCGATCTTTAACACGGACCGATCCCAAAAAAAATACGTCCCCAGTAATCGTTTGGACCCCAAAAGATGGGAAAATAGGGCCAGGGTGTAAAAATACCGGAATTAACCTTTCATTTAAACTCCGGAGAGAGTATGCTCATGATAGGAAAGAGGGAACAACAGAAACCACCACAAACCACACACTCTTCCCTCACCAAGCTCTATGGAGATGACGTTCTCTTGTCCAGGTTCAGCCTTCACACCTCCCAGCCCGCTGATGTCGTAAACCACCTGGTAGACGGTCGCCGGGGTCGGCTGGGCGGTCGCCGCTTTCGCTGTGGTGACGGGACTCTCGACAACAGGATCCTCAGAGATGCCGCTGTCGCTCTCAGATGAGGGGTCTCCGGGAAGCCCGCTGGGAAACACCTCGTTTGGGTCGACGCCATGGAGGAGATCCTCTGATTCGCTGTCGTGACTCGCCGTCGTCTGAGTCAGAGTCAGATGAAGAGCAGGTTTTAAATGTTTAAAATGAGGCTGACGTTTCCGTACCAGTCGGTATTTTGTGCTTTTATCAGTCTCTTCAAGTTTGAACGATTCCCTGCACAAAATAACTGATATTTTTTAACCTTTTTGAAAAATCATTTATAACACGTCTAAGTTTTCTTTTTGCACAGATGGAAACGTTTCAGGAAAAAATGTGCAAGTATTTTATCATTTTTAAAAGGATCCTGATCCAGTTACATCGAACAGTGTGTTCAGCACATTTCTTTATTTTAATTCTTAAGCAAAAGGAACCCAGTTAATGACTTATCACTTATCAAATCACTTCATTTTGGTGAAAATGAAGCCCATTTTAGTTTTGATTTGGTTTCTCGCTCAAATGAAATGAAAAGACACAGAATCAGGAGTTGATGAGAACTGATGAGCAGAATCACACCTGACTGACTGCACCACCAATAAAATGTAAAGAAAAACCAACCCTAAGAAAAACAGCATAAAATCATCAAAATGATTATTTGAATTATTTAAACATTTGACAAAAGAATAAGTGGAACTCACTCAATTTCCTGTCATTTTAATGCTGTTTGTGTGTGTGTGTGTGTGTGTGTGTGTGTGTGTGTGTGTGTGTGTGTGTCTCTATATATATATATATATAAATAAAATGAACATATTAGTTGTTAATGTTGTTAATTATTCCTGCAGATTTAAAAATTTAGCAATAATGAATCTTTGTTTTCTTTTTTTAATGACAACTCTAAACCTTCCTACAGAATAACAAACCACTGAGTTTCTTAAAGAATGTACACTGTCAGATGTGAGATCATTCGATATCTCTGACTGGATATTCCTTCTCTGATCATACATATAATCAATCATGTGATCACTTGAGAGTTGCTCTTCGAAGTAACCTTTGGATTTAGTAGGAGGGAGTCACTGATAAATGTGTTTTGTTGCTCACGCTCGGACAACAACTGCTTTACTCTTCCCCTGAACCATCTATCGCAGACATGCAGGTTAACTCACACAGCTGGGGTCCAACTCCCAGTCCTGCAGGGGTTTCTCTGAGCTGCTGAAGACCAGCTCGGAGCAGGAGAACGGCGCGTTGAGCTGCCAGCTGTCTGCCGCCACACCGTCGCCGCCCCCACCGCCGCCGCCACCGAGAAACAGTTCCCCGCTTTCTGCATCCATCACCTGAAAACACATTTACACAATCCAGAGTGATGATGTTCACCACGCCAGCTGACGGAGAGGAGAGTAAGTAAGAGGGGTCAAAGGTCAGAGAAGAACTTGAGAACTACAGTCTTATACTTTTATATTTGAGACTATAGTATATATTTGACTCTCCAGCGCTGACGCAGCACTAAAACAAAGTGTAGCGATAGGTCTGGCTAAGCGAGACTACGGGAAGAAATCCAGCTCGGGGTCGGTTTTGATCTCCAATACCAAACAAGGTCCCTCCATGAATCAAATGCCCTGCCGATGTTTTCCCCCCAACGTTGGTCACATTCCAGTTTGGTGGGACAGGCTTCCCTAGATAAAACTTTATTTTTGGATTTCTGGCTGTGTGTTGGATTCTTTATTGTGCTGGGAGCCGGTCCATTTCCACATGTAACTGGTAGGAGGCCCTGGGGTAGACCCAGAACACGCTGGAGAGACTACATGTCTCATCTGGCCCGGGAATGCCTCCGAGACCCTCAGGAGGGACTGGAATGTGATGCTGGGGAGAGGGGCGTCGGAATTACCTCGCTTAACCAGCTGCCTCCGCCACCTGACTCTGGATTAGCGGTAGAAAATGGATGAATGGATGGAAATTGCTTCACAGAAGCTTTATGTAGACGAGGTAGTGGTAAAAGGTACACAGGTAGGTGTGTGTGTGTGTGTGTCCAATATCTAACACAGCAGATACCGGCAGTAAAAGCCCACACATGAAAGCAAAGTAAGAGAAAGTAAACACAACACGAACCAAACAGCATAATAAAGAGGGTCATGACAAACCCAGGTGACACAAGACTGGAGGAGGATATCCTGGTGGGTACACACCCACAAACACACTCGGCCTCTGACAGTCCCGGACTGACTGAACAGAAATCTGATAAGCTGCTAAACGTGTTTCCAGTTTCCCCTCTCTGCTTTCAAACCTCATTTCTGTGCTCACGCAGCAAAAGCAGGACCTTTACATTACATTTTCCATACACGACCCCAACAATAGTGGTGGAATGTCATTAAGTACATTTACTCAAGTGCTCTACCTGAGCACACATTTGAGATGTGTGTACTTTACCTGAGTATTTCCATTTCTACTCCACTACGTTGCACAGAGAACAACTGTTCTTTTCGCTGGACTACACTTATCTGGCCACATATGCAGGCGCGGGTCACGTCATAAATGACCCAACAGTATAACTTCAACGATTAATCCATTAATCAATAAGTTGATTAGTCAATTCTAAAGCAATTCATCAGCAACAGTTTTGATAACTGTGTCATCTGCTTCTCCTCTTCTTAAATCAAAGGAAACTGGATCTTTTGGAGGTTTGGACAAACCAGACATTTAATATACTACTACTACTGTATAAACACAATATTGCATTAAGCACATTTTGCTTACGGTTCTGTTCTGTTTGAGACACGTTTCTGTGATTCAAATCTAAAATGATGCAAACTCGAACACACAAGATGAAATAAGGAAGGTGCAGATTATTTTACCAAACTATTTTTTATAGACTTTGGCAGGAGAGACAAGTGAAGAGTCCCAGAGAAAGGGACAGGCAGTGAACACGGAGGGAGAGAGAGAGAGAGAGAGAGAGGACAAAGAGCAGAGGATGGAGAGAGATTCTTATCCGGTTCTCGCTCTCCAAACGTCTTAAAGTGCACATATGTGGATCAGGAGCATCTCCAAGGCAGGAATCTACTAGTTGGTCTGTAGAAGAGGCTGAAGGAAATGAAATACGTCGCATCGCGTGGCGAGAGAAGAGCTGACACTCACTAAATTCGGCACTTTGTTATTTCCCCCGAGTGTCCATTTGTCAACGAAGCCTCATTGAGCAACGCGCTTTAGGGGGAAATAGTAGGACGGTGCTGCGCTGCACGCTGATTTCAGCGGGGCTCCGAAGCTCGTCGGCGGGGAGCAGCGGCTCCGACCCGCCGACTTAGTTCCCCAACTGTTGCACATGACGCAATTACAGCTGAATGTCTGCTGGCGCTCTTCATTCGTGACGGTGCGTTGGAAGTGAAGAAAGGCTCGTCTTTATTCCCGGTTCCTGCCTCGGCCAAACGCTTGCAGACAGCTGTGACACATGCTAGCAGAGTTTCATAGTTTTGCATTTTGCTGATAACAGGCTATTTCTCCACTCTGGAGTAATGGCGTCGCTTTTACACTGTGGTTTTGTTTTGGTTTTGGGTTTGACTGCTGTGTTTGAAGTCAGAGGATTAACAAAAGCCCCCGTTCATGTTCGACAACTTCCCCCGGGCTCACGTAGCTTTTTAGGAAATCAACGAACGTCCAAGGAAGCTCCAGGCCCCCGTGAAGCCATCAACTGTTCGTTAACTGTTTACACTCTTAGCTGTGAATCATCCTGTGTTCGGAGGCCTGGTTCTGGTTGAGCCGGATCAACGGGCGCCGACGGCACGTCTACTGCGAACGCACTCACCGTGTGAGAAGGCAGGTTGTCCCGGTTCAGAGCCTCCGGTTCTCCATCACGGAGCGGCTCCTCTGCAGCTGCAGGACCGAAAACACGCTGCTCTCCCTCAGGGCTGAGTCAGTATACGGACCAGCTGGCAGCTCCGCATAGGGGTCCGGGTCCAGCCTCAACGGTTAGGACTCCTCCTCCTCCGCTTCCTTTCTTCTTCTTCTTCTTCTTCTTCGTCTCCGTCTTCTTCTTCTTCTTCCTTGGGTTCGGCAGACTAGACGCCGCACTGGCGTGTTGCTGCCCTCTACTGGTCGTTATTAATGCCACTCATTTCCTGGGCCGAGGAGGTTCTGTTTTCACCCGCGTCTTTCTGTCGGTTTCTTTGTTTCTCGGCGGGACCACTCGAAAACTACCGAACCGATTTGCACCAAACTCGGCGGAGGGGCGGG
This sequence comes from Xiphias gladius, assembly GCF_016859285.1. Lineage (NCBI taxonomy): Eukaryota > Metazoa > Chordata > Actinopteri > Istiophoriformes > Xiphiidae > Xiphias > Xiphias gladius. Next base: position 28,862,848 of record NC_053421.1, read on the forward strand.
GAATGGACCGAGGGAGGTCCCGTTCAATTTTGGTGCGGATACGTCGAAAGGGGCGGATTTAGGAATATGTTACCCCTTTCACTAACATTGACAGACAGGGCATTTTCCGAAGGTTAAAGAATAATCAAGTTAATCCCATCCAACTGAGCTGAGATTCAATGAGATCACACAACGACTTGGAGTACAATTAGCGCAGGTGTGATCCGTGATGACGCAGGACAGGGCAGTTGTTCCGTACGTGGGCAACACCAGAGTACGCGTAGCGGCACTCCTCCGTGCTCCCCTCAAAACCTCCACTTTCCGTCCCTCTCGAGCTTCTCCGGGTATCGATCAGTCGCATAAAATCCGTGCGGCTCTTTGAAGCATCGACCATATCTTCGCCTCTGTCAGTCAAGGAGAATGTGTTGCGGCAGGGGCCAAACCGGATCCCAACACACGTCTCCCGCACAACTGGACCCGGATGACGGGGGGAAAGGGTACCGCCGACGTCCTGGTGAAAAGGGTGCGGGACTGCTTCACCTCTGCTCCTACTGTCCAGGGAAAACCAGGTCTCACCAGCACCTGTTTCAGTGGCGAGGTTGTGTCTCGCCGTGTCTGCGCTCCCGTCTGTCTTTAAGAACCGCTGGCTTCCAGATGTTGTTGAGGGACCCTTCAGTAAAGATGTTTGCCTGTAAACCAAAACTTTGAAAATAATAAGCAGCACAGTAGGTAAAGAACGCTTCTGTCACCTTTTGACACGAAGGACTCTATTGCAGACTTCCATAATGTGGTATGGAGGCAAAATATATGAACTCGATAGACAACACTGTTCCAGTCGGTCCTGGCTCCGAACTACATGAAGAACTTATTGATTCCCTGTGTGGCTGAGCAGTCCCTTAGATCAGCGGATTGAGGTCTGCTGGTTCCTAGTTCTCGGACTGGAAGGTTCTTATTAATATTTAATATGTTACTGGGTTTTATCGTCTGACTCGTGCCATTTTATCCTTTTTTAAGATTTTATCATCACTGTGTTTATTTCTATTTGTTTTTATTTGCATTTGTTGTATCAGCTGTTTTTTGTCCTTTAAAGCGCTGTGTAACTTTGTTGAGAAAGGTAGTATATAAATAAAGTTTATTATTGTAATCATTATATATTGTGAAATGAATGAATTGTAACTATTACTGAAGAAAATATCAGAGATGGCAGCAGCAAGTTCACGATTATTTTGAGTCAGGTCTTGCATTAACAGTAATCCTTCTCACATGTATGCAGTCCCAGGGACACTGTGTAAACTCTGTCAAACAATGACTCATTTCAGCACATCTGCTTCAGAGTCCATCGGGTTGCTGGTTTACATGGTTCACCTTAAAGAAGGGGTTGCAGGTTGCATCACCAGCATGATAAAAACCAGCAGAGAGATATGGTTAAAAAGGATACATTCAGAGTCCCCTATGGTTTCTTCAGGGTTACCCGTAGTCCTCCAGAAGTGATAAATAATGCCTTCACAGGCTCATTGTAAAGCCCTGGTTTGGAAGACAGTTGTAATGTTACCATTCTCAATCATAACCACGAGACCAGACACCTGAAAATACCTTCCTTTAAGTGTTGTTGTTGTCAATGACAAAAACGAAGGTCTTATTATGAAAAGATCAATTGTAATCTACAATTACTAAACACTAAACATGACAGGATACAGATGTAATAATCATTTAATTATAGAGTCTTAGAGGAATGAACCCAGACAGAAAACCTGCTACAAACAGGTCTCAGGAGTTTTTAAAACAAGATTAAAAAAAGTAACCACATAGTGGTGAAAACTGGTTTACATTTATTAAAGACAAACATGTTGTATCAAAACCGTATTTGACACAATCCTCAAAATTGACATTCACAATTATGAATTAAGCACCCCTTTTAAACAATGCTGTTGTGGATCTTGAATGCAGCCCACAATTGTCTTTCTTTTTTTCCTTTTATCATGTCTGTCGGACTCTGCACTGTGAACCCTCCTGAACTGGAGGCCAGAATCCACAGTGAAACCCTTCACAGTGGGCTCTTTCTGAGGCACAGAAGATCCAGAGACTTTTAGCACACCATACACCGAAATCATTCAGACTGTAAAACCAGAGTCAGATCAGTCGGTGTAGCTGAAAGCAGGTTCCTGATGTCTGCAGCAGGGGAAGCCTGTGATATTGAGTACAGCTTCGCGGAGGAGCAGGACTTCCAGCAGGTCCCAGTATTTACTTTTTATTGCCAAGTCATTACACTGTACAAATAAAATGTATGTATACGTTTCATATATAAATTTCAATATTCCTTCCTTGTGGGATAATTCCAGTCTTTTCACAGTCTTAGCCATCATTCCTATTGTAACACAGTGTTCCCAGATCTCAGCAGCTACTCTTGGAACTACAATCATACTCTGGATTTTTTTAAAAAGGACAAAACAAAGAAAGCAAGACTTCAGTTGTAATAAACCAAGATTTTCCTTTAAGTTGGTTTAATTAAATGAACGCTCAACAGTTTATAAGAGTTGTAACAGAGTTAACTGAAATTGAGAGGTTTGAGTTACTGGAACATTGTGTTTGAGCAGCAGCTGCTGATGATCATCGCTTTTATCCATTTCAATTTTTTCTCTAAGTAGCAGTTTCGGGGTCAGTTGTTCAACCATTACATAGTATAAAGTATATACAAGTGATTACAGCATACAGTTCTCGTAATTTTTGTATTTGTGTAAATGGGAACAACCTCACAAAAAGACCGATGGTAACATTAAGGCAACGCAAACAACGTTGTTAGCATTTGCACGTGCTAGTGTTTGTGTTAGTTTTAGCATGTGCTGTTAGCATTACACGCTTAACATTAGTATACTGACTAACATATGCTAATGTTGCTAATGTTAATGGAACGGCTCAGTTTTCCCTTAAGCTGCAGTTAACGGAAACATAGCATGTTAACTATAAGTAGCATATGTTGCTAATAATCATATTCAAATTTAGTACATCTGTAGATGAAAAAACAAAAACATTTATAAAAGTCTCTAAAAATGTTACAGTGAACAGCAGTCAGCTTCTGTGAATACGTGTTAGACTTAAATCACATTTAAGTCTCCTTGAGCTAAAACAGCTGTGTTGACAGCTGTTAGTGTATTTGTGATGCAGGTACTGAACATCTGCAGCCCTGGTGACTACAATGGGCTGGACTATATTGCTGCAACCTTTCACCGCTGGCTGCAGGAGCCCGGACGCCTCATCTTCATCGCTAGGATGAACAAGAGAGTGGTAAGGACGTTACCTCGTTAAAAGGCAAGAGTTCTTGAAATGTGCATGTACCACCGGGTATTTTCTTATTTTATTCCCTGCATTTTATTCATATTCTTGCCTAAATTTTAAGTTTTTAAAGTGTAGTTTACCTGTAGGTGGCGCTGGAGTCTACACTGCTGGTGGACGGTGGTCAGACAGTAGTATTTCAGGGTTTCAGGGTGGCACCTGATATGAGAGGTTGTGGCATCGCTGGCGCCCTCAAGAGGCACGTGACCGCCTACATCCGCCGCCACTACCCAGAAGTCCGTGTTGTCAGGCTGAGCCGAGGAGACCAGCCTTCACCACAAGTACTGGCAAAGTACAGACTCATAGCTAAAGAGGTGTGTCACAATGTGGAGACAGATATCTTCTCCCACCATACGTTGTGGGGACTGAAGTCCAATTTTTGGACAGAAATTTGGTCCCCACAAGGTAAACTCGTACGTTATGGCATAAGGTGTTGTTTATTTTTGATTAGGGTATAATTAGGTTGAGATTTAAGTCCAGAAATATCTCATCAAAGGTTGAAGGTACCTTGTGGAGTTTCTTGTAAACAAATAAAAGTCACTGAATTCAGTATTTCTCACCAAAACTCATTGTGTGTGCTGTATCCTTGAGGCCCAACAAACGGTTTGAATGCATTTCCTTCCTCGTAAAATTTTGCAAAGCCGATTTTTAAAAAAAGTATTCTATATCCTGCATTGCTGACATCCACGTCTGCCAGCTTGCAGTCTCCTTTTTTACTCCCTTTGTTGGCACATTGCTACGTCTTTTTCGCTTCATCACTACCAACCATCGATCAGTAGAATAGTGTGAAAACAGTGACGTACATCCTCATGTATGTTGTGGAAAAGGCTCATAGATTCCCTGATATGGACACACACTGGCCTCTGTCAGTCTCAATAACTACCTACCAAAAAACCACCAGTATCTATCAGTTCTTATCTGTTCTTTGTGTAGAACCATACATCGGCCAAGAAGCAGACCAGTGAAGTGTATTGACTGGTGTTGTTACAGCACTGAATACAAACATTGGTAAACAATTTTATGCCTCGGTCCTGACCAGACATCTGTAGCTATTCAACAAACCAAACCAGAAATTTAAAGATAATAGAGTCAGTTCCGAAGACGTTCTTTCACACGTGAGCAATGGAAAAAAATCAGGGACCCACCCTTAAAACATATTGTTCCACAGCACTACCAGTAGTCAGAAACTCCCCCGTAAACCAGACAACCAGACTGCTCAGTTCTTCACTGCCAACTTAGAACTGAACACCTGATGTTGACCGTGTCGCCCTCTGCAGGCCATATTGTCTCTGTGCTGTGAGGCAACTGATCTTGGCCCCTTCATCGCTGAGCTTCAGTCCAAACTGTCCTGCCAGGCTGACTCCTGCCAAAGTGCTCCAGTTACACTGAATCAGCATCAGGCGGAGACGCTGATCCTGACCGATCATGTGATTTCCAACCTGCTGCCTGGCAAAACCATCATCATTGACTGGGAACCACTGAAGCCTGTGGAGGCCAATCTGGAGGTGCTACGCCGCAGGGGGCTGATGGTGATTGCAGACCGCGAGTTTGAACCCACAGTCATCAGCCTGTGCACCCCACCGTACAAAGTCCCCTACCGCCATGACGCCCTGCGGATCAACATCAATATCTTTGGCCACAGTTTAGCTTCGGTCTGTGCCATGTTTCTGGCTCAGCTTGAAGCTTTGCTGCCAAGTCTCCAAGGTTACCTTATCTTCAACACCTACGTGGATCCTGCAGTTTGGCCAGGGTTACACCAGTTCTGCCAGAACAACGCCAATATGCTATTTTTCAAGGACTACTGGGAGGAGCTCATATTGGAGACAGACGTCTGAATTGTCTCAGCAACACTGTACACATTTGAGACTAAGCAATAAATAAAAATTAGGCTGACTTTTCGGCTTTTTGTGATTCTTTCTTCCAGAGCAAAAAATAATGCAGGTCCCACATAAAGATGTATAATAAGACTAATAATAAAACTAATAATTATAATAATATGGTTAATAATAAGAGGTTCAAGGTTTTAAGGTGATCCTAACGGGATCCCAGAGGTTCTTGTGGGTTTTCTAGTGGTCGCCAATCAGTTTTGGAGCAAATTTATGGGATCCTTGGTGGAATTCCTAGTGTGTCTGAAGGCTTTCCTGAGATTCTTGCAGTAGTGCAGAGAATCTTGAGGTTCATCAGGGGTTCCTGAAGAAGCAGCATGAGTCTTTGAATGGTTTCAGGGATCATGAGGTATGCAAGGGCTGGTTGTATTTTGAACATTGTTTAAGAGTTTCATGGGCTCAAAAGAAGGTTTCAGTCGTCTTTGAGTTGAGTCCATGGGTGTTTGAGCCATACCAGTGGTTCAAGAGCACTCCTCACGGGGTTTCACTGGTCCGTCACAAGTTCTAACATCTCGTGATGGGGTACCAGAGGTACTTTGTGGGGGTTCCGGGTATTTAAATGGGTTAGATGTTGTTGAGGAACTCTTCAGTAAAGATGTTTGCCTGTAAACAAAAACTTTGAAAATAATAAGCAGCACAGTAGGTAAAGAATGCTTCCGACACCCTTTGGCATGAAAGATGATGACAGCAGCTAGTTCACGAGTATCTTGAGTCAGGTTGTTCATTTACAGTAATCCTTCTCACATGTATGCAGTCCCAGGGACACTGTGTAAACTCTGTCAAACAATGACTCATTTCAGCACATCTGCTTCAGAGTCCATCGGGTTGCTGGTTTACACGGTTCACCTTAAAGAAGGGGTTGCAGGTTGCATCACCAGCATGATAAAAACCAGCAGAGAGATATGGTTAAAAAGGATACATTCAGAGTCCCCTATGGTTTCTTCAGGGTTACCCGTAGTCCTCCAGAAGTGATAAATAATGCCTTCACAGGCTCATTGTAAAGCCCTGGTTTGGAAGACAGTTGTAATGTTACCATTCTCAATCATAACCACGAGACCAGACACCTGAAAATACCTTCCTTTAAGTGTTGTTGTTGTCAATGACAAAAACGAAGGTCTTATTATGAAAAGATCAATTGTAATCTACAATTACTAAACACTAAACATGACAGGATACAGATGTAATAATCATTTAATTATAGAGTCTTAGAGGAATGAACCCAGACAGAAAACCTGCTACAAACAGGTCTCAGGAGTTTTTAAAACAAGATTAAAAAAAGTAACCACATAGTGGTGAAAACTGGTTTACATTTATTAAAGACAAACATGTTGTATCAAAACCGTATTTGACACAATCCTCAAAATTGACATTCACAATTATGAATTAAGCACCCCTTTTAAACAATGCTGTTGTGGATCTTGAATGCAGCCCACAATTGTCTTTCTTTTTTTCCTTTTATCATGTCTGTCGGACTCTGCACTGTGAACCCTCCTGAACTGGAGGCCAGAATCCACAGTGAAACCCTTCACAGTGGGCTCTTTCTGAGGCACAGAAGATCCAGAGACAATCATTCAGACTGTAAAACCAGAGTCAGATCAGTCGGTGTAGCTGAAGCAGGTTCCTGATGTCTGCAGCAGGGGAAGCCTGTGATATGGAGTACAGCCGCGAGGAGCAGGACTTCCAGCAGGTTTTTATTGCCAAGTCATTACACTGTACAAATAAAATGTATGTATACGTTTCATATATAAATTTCAATATTCCTTCCTTGTGGGATAATTCCAGTCTTTTCACAGTCTTAGCCATCATTCCTATTGTAACACAGTGTTCCCAGATCTCGAACTACAATCATACTCTGGATTTTTTTAAAGGACAAAACAAAAGCAAGACTTCAGTTGTAATAAACCAAGATTTTCCTTTAAGTTGGTTTAATTAAATGAACGCTCAACAGTTTATAAGAGTTGTAACAGAGTTAACTGAAATTGAGAGGTTTGAGTTACTAGAACATTGTGTTTGAGCAGCAGCTGCTGATGATCATCGCTTTTATCCATTTCAATTTTTTCTCTAAGTAGCAGTTTCGGGGTCAGTTGTTCAACCATTACATAGTATAAAGTATATACAAGTGATTACAGCATACAGTTCTCGTAATTTTTGTATTTGTGTAAATGGGAACAACCTCACAAAAAGACCGATGGTAACATTAAGGCAACGCAAACAACGTTGTTAGCATTTGCACGTGCTAGTGTTTGTGTTAGTTTTAGCATGTGCTGTTAGCATTACAAGCTTAACATTAGTATACTGACTAACATATGCTAATGTTGCTAATGTTAATGGAACGGCTCAGTTTTCCTTAAAGCAGTTAACGGAAACATAGCATGTTAACTATAAGTAGCATATGTTGCTAATAATCATATTCAAATTTAGTACATCTGTAGATGAAAAAACAAAAACATTTATAAAAGTCTCTAAAAATGTTACAGTGAACAGCAGTCAGCTTCTGTAAATACGTGTTAGACTTAAATCACATTTAAGTCTCCTTGAGCTAAAACCGCTGAGTTGACAGCTGTTAGTGTATTTGTGATGCAGGTACTGAACATCTGCAGGCCTAGTGACCACAATGGGCTGGACTACATTGCTGCTACCTTCCACTGCTGGCTGCAGGAGCCCGAACGCCTCATTTTTATCGCTAGGATGAACAAGAGAGTGGTAAGGACGTTACCTCGTTAAAAGGCAAGAGTTCTTGAAATGTGCATGTACCACCGGGTATCTTGTTATTTTATTCCTTGCATTTTATTCATATTCTTGCCTAAATTTTAAGTTTTTAAAGTGTAGTTTACCTGTAGGTGGCGCTGGAGTCTACACTACTGGTGGACGGTGGTCAGACAGTAGTATTTCAGGGTTTCAGGGTGGCACCTGATTTGAGAGGTTGTGGCATCACTGGCGCCCTCAAGAGGCACGTGACCGCCTACATCGCGCGCGCCACTACAGAAGTCCGTGTTGTCAGGCTGAGCCGAGGAGACCAGCCTTCACCACAAGTACTGGCAAAGTACAGACTCATAGCTAAAGAGGTGTGTCACAATGTGGAGACAGATATCTTCTCCCACCATACGTTGTGGGGACTGAAGTCCAATTTTGGGACAGAAATTTGGTCCCCACAAGGTAAACTCGTACGTTATGGCATAAGGTGTTGTTTATTTTTGATTAGGGTATAATTAGGTTGAGATTTAAGTCCAGAAATATCTCATCAAAGGTTGAAGGTACCTTGTGGAGTTTCTTGTAAACAAATAAAAGTCACTGAATTCAGTATTTCTCACCAAAACTCATTGTGTGTGCTGTATCCTTGAGGTTGAATGCATTTCCTTCCTCGTAAAATTTTGCAAAGCGATTTTTTAAAAAAGTATTCTATATCCTGCATTGCTGACATTTTTACTCCCTTTGTTGGCACATTGCTACGCTTTTTTTCCTTCATCACTACCAACCATCGATCAGTAGAATAGTGTGAAAACAGTGACGTACATCCTCATGTATGTTGTGGAAAAGGCTCATAGATTCCCTGATATGGACACACACTGGCCTCTGTCAGTCTCAATAACTACCTACCAAAAAACCACAAGTATCTATCAGTTCTTATCTGTTCTTTTGTGTAGAACCATACATCGGCCAAGAAGCAGACCAGTGAAGTGTATTGACTGGTGTTGTTACAGCACTGAATACAAACATTGGTAAACAATTTTATGCCTCGGTCCTGACCAGACATCTGTAGCTATTCAACAAACCAAACCAGAAATTTAAAGATAATAGAGTCAGTTCCGTGAGCAATGGAAAAAAATCAGGGACCCACCCTTAAAACATATTGTTCCTCTGCAGGCCATATTGTCTCTGTGCTGTGAGGCAACTGATCTTGGCCCCTTCATCGCTGAGCTTCAGTCCAAACTGTCCTGCCAGGCTGACTCCTGCCACAGTGCTCCAGTTACACTGAATCAGCACAAGAGAGTGGTAAGGACATTACCTCATTAAAAGGCAAGAGTTCTTGAAATGTGCATGTACCACCGGGTATCTTGTTATTTTATTCCTTGCATTTTATTCATATTCTTGCCTAAATTTTAAGTTTTTAAAGTGTAGTTTACCTGTAGGTGGCGCTGGAGTCTACACTACTGGTGAGTATTTCAGGGTTTCAGGGTGGCACCTGATTTGAGAGGCCAGAAGTCCGTGTTGTCAGGCTGAGCTGAGAGACCAGCCTTCACCACAAGTACTGGCAAAGTACAGACTCATAGCGGGACTGAAGTCCAATTTTGGGACAGAAATTTGGTTTTTGATTAGGGTATAATTAGGTTGAGATTTAAGTCCAGAAATATCTCATCAAAGGTTGAAGGTACCTTGTGGAGTTTCTTGTAAACAAATAAAAGTCACTGGATTCAGTATTTCTCACCAAAACTCATTGTGTGTGCTGTATCCTTGAGGCCCAGCAAACGTGTTGAATGCATTTCCTTCCTTGTAAAATTTTGCAAAGCCGATTTTTAAAAAAATATTCTATATCCTGCATTGCTGACATTCACGTCTGCCAACTTGCAGTCTTCTTTTTTACTCCCTTTGTCGCCCTCTGCAGGCCATCTTGTCTCTGTGCTGTGAGGCAACTGATCTTGGCCCCTTCATCGCTGAGCTTCAGTCCAAACTGTCCTGCCAGGCTGACTCCTGCCAAAGTGCTCCAGTTACACTGAATCAGCATCAGGCGGAGACGCTGATCCTGACCGATCATGTGATTTCCAACCTGCTGCCTGGCAAAACCATCATCATTGACTGGGAACCACTGAAGCCTGTGGAGGCCAATCTGGAGGTGCTACGCCGCAGGGGGCTGATGGTGATTGCAGACCGCGAGTTTGAACCCACAGTCATCAGCCTGTGCACCCCACCGTACAAAGTCCCCTACCGCCATGACGCCCTGCATCAACATCAATATCTTTGGCCACAGTTTAGCTTCGGTCTGTGCCATCTTTCTGGCTCAGCTTGAAGCTTTGCTGCCAAGTCTCCAAGGTTACCTTATCTTCAACACCTACGTGGATCCTGCAGTTTGGCCAGGGTTACACCAGTTCTGCCAGAACAACGCCAATGTGCTATTTTTCAAGAACTACCGGGAGGAGCTCATACTGGAGACAGACGTCTGAATTGTCTCAGCAACACTGTACACATTTGAGACTAAGCAATAAATAAAAATTAGGCTGACTTTTCGGCTTTTTGTGATTCTTTCTTCCAGAGCAAAGCATAATGCAGGTCCCACATAAAGATGTATAATAAGACTAATAATAAAACTAATAATTATAATAATATGGTTAATAATAAGAGGTTCAAGGTTTTAAGGTGATCCTAACGGGATCCCAGAGGTTTTTGTGGGTTTTCTAGTGGTCGCCAATCAGTTTTGGAGCAAATTTATTGGATCCTTGGTGGAATTCCTAGTGTGTCTGAAGGCTTTCCTGAGATTCTTGCAGTAGTGCAGAGAATCATGGGGTTCATCAGGGGTTCCTGAAGAAGCAGCATGAGTCTTTGAATGGTTTCAGGGATCATGAGGTATGCAAGGGCTGGTTGTATTTTGAACATTGTTCAAGAGTTTCATGGGCTCAAAAAAAGGTTTCAGTTGTCTTTGAGTTGAGTCCATGGGTGTTTGAGCCATACCAGTGGTTCAAGAGCACTCCTCACGGGGTTTCACTGGTCCGTCACAAGTTCTAACATCTCGTGATGGGGTACCAGAGGTACTTTGTGGGGGTTCCGGGTTTTTTAAATGGGTTCCAGGGATTCTTGATGGGCTTCCAGATATTGTTGAGGGACTCTTCAGTAAAGATGTTTGCCTGTAAACCAAAACTTTGAAAATAATAAGCAGCACAGTAGGTAAAGAATGCTTCTGTCACCATTTGACACGAAGGACTCTATTGCAGACTTCCATAATGTGGTATGGAGGCAAAATATATGAACTCGATAGACAACACTGTTCCAGTCGGTCCTGGCTCCGAACTACATGAAGAACTTATTGATTCCCTGTGTGGCTGAGCAGTCCCTTAGATCAGCGGATTGAGGTCTGCTGGTTCCTAGTTCTCGGACTGGAAGGTTCTTATTAATATTTAATATGTTACTGGGTTTTATCGTCTGACTCGTGCCATTTTATCCTTTTTTAAGATTTTATGATCACTGTGTTTATTTTTATTTGTTTTTATTTGGATTTGTTTAACGGCTGTTTTTTGTCCTTTAAAGCGCTGTGTAACTTTGTTACGAAAGGTAGTATATAAATAAAGTTTATTATTGTAATCATTATATATTGTGAAATAAATGAATTATAACTGTTACTGAAGAAAATATCAGAGATGACCTGACTGCTGCGTATATTCCACAACATAATGGCACTGTCAAGAAGGAGAGATGGCCGAGGAACAGCCAAAGAGGAGAAGGTCAGGAGAACAAACATTTAAAAAGAAGAGTTGAGGCATGAAGAGCGATCAGTTGAGGGTGAAGAGCCACGACAACATCTGAGAAGCTTTCCAGCCGAGAGTTGAAAGGCATGAAGATGGATGCAGAGGTTGCTCTGTTTCTGCTTGACAGGTGTGAAAATCATGAGTTTTGCTCTGTTTAACGGGGCCAGCAGGTCAGTGATGTTTTACCCCTGTTTGCTAACCTTTGTGAAAGGTAATCCCAACTGGTTTTTTAGCAGACAGTGAAACATTTGTGTGTCTGCCCATGGACATTCAGCTCACTGTCCAGTTTGCCAAGACATGGTGGTTGGTTGGTGAGATGTCAGCCACAGTAGCAGGAGGGTTGTGAGTATCGCCGTCTGGGGCTGATGTGCTGGCACTGAAAACAGAACTTTGTTGGCGCAGTGGGGTTGTTTGGATTGACGCATGAGTCAAAGTGCCATGTGAGGTAACGTTACACTGTTAGTTTAGCTACAAACCCACAGTCCTCTCCTCTGTCACTGGAGTTTTGTAAAAACAACCTAAACAGCTCACTTTGACTGGTTTTTACTCCGTTGGGTTTTGGATGCTGTGTTTGTCTGCATGTAGTTTGTTTGATGATGAGGTGTATGTTTATATATGTAGAGCTGTGTTTACATAGAAGCCCTAGGTCAAAGGTCGTCAGAGGGGGCCTCACAGTTTGGAAAAGGAAGTTAATGATTTATGACTGAAACCATATGCTAGTGACAGTTTTCAGGAAAACAACTGCCCTATTTCAGAGTCGGTGACCGAGGCTGGTTTCCAGAGCGGTTCATGGGCTTCACACCCTCTCACGAGCAGACCCGCGGGTGCTGGACTTGACGCTGTACGTCTTTGTAATAAACCTTTTATATGGAATCGAGAAGGTGTCAGTGGAGCCTCCTTCAACCTCTTCACATCATCAACACCATGTAGTAAACTACAATGATGTTTTATTTTATAAGGTTTGTTTGGCTTCAGCTGTGACATGCTCTGGATTCCACCATTTTGTGTGTGTGTGTGTGTGTGTGTGTGTGTGTCCAAAACCAGATCATTCTTGATTGATCTGGTTATCAACAAGAGACGCTTGAGAGATTATGACAAACCTCAATGATGAATATCAGGTGCATTTTTTTTCAACCAGCTCTACATGTGAATTCTGTTTTATCGTCTGCATAGCTGCCAGTAGAAAGATTTTTTTTTCTTTTCATTTTTTATTGCATATGTGGAAGATAAGGTTCACAGTTTATGATCTCACATGATGTTCACGTTCCTCAAATGTCATCCAAAAGAAAAAAACAAAAAAAGTCACAACAAAGCTTTGGACGATGTTGAGTGACTCCAGTTTACTAGTGGTTTGCAAAATATAAAAGTGTATCCAGGTTTTTAATATTAGGCCAAGCATGAATATTTCCTAAGGTCCAGACTCTCCAATAAGCAATGACCATACTGTTTTTGAATTACATTTTCACTCTCATCATCGTGAGCATGTTTGAATATTTTGTGCAATCAGCCTTTTCTATGATATTTTAATTTGACCAAACTATCTCTAAATAAAATGACTTAGATGTAAGTGAAGGCATGAGTATCCTAAACCAGGTGTTTTGGGTAGAATCCTGGAGTTCTTGAGGGACTTCCTGAGAGAGCTTAAGGGGTCCTTTGGTGAATCTCAGTGGGACTGCAGGGGTTCTTCAGGGGTTTCCAAGGTATTTGAGAGACTACCTGGGCTTCTTGAGAGATGTTTCAGGGAACTCTAGGGTTATTGATGGTTTTCAATGTCCTTACTAAACTTTTAGGGATTTACGGAAGACATTTCAGGGTTCCTGAGAAGCTTTCAGGGCTTTTTGATGGCGTTTCAGGGCCCTGAAGAACATTTGGGGCTCCGACAGAATGTCAGAACGTCTTGACCTTTAGTTGTAGAGTTCTTGAAGGGCTATGAAGGGTTCTTAGTAGTTCTTAAAGGGATTGTATGGTTCTGCGGAGACAGAGTCTGGGCACTATCTGGACACTGTTTGTGCATACATCAACATAATTTTGACCTCAAGTTTCCGTAGTTATTTCACTCAGCTATTATTGTTGGTTTTTATTTTAATTTTTCAGTTTTAGCTTCAGTTGGCTCCTACTTCCCCAGTTGGTGTGGAAGGGAACCGCCTGGTCGCGGTTTTACGTTAGTTATTGGATCAATGTGCTATAGTTGTTAGCCTTAAAAACTTGTATCGTGTTTTATGAACAGTAACCCAGTAATTTCACTACTTGTAACGGGAGTTTCTTCTACATTACTATGAATAAGAATAGAATGAATGTATATAGAATGAATAGGATAGAATGAGAACGCTTGCTTGTTGATTATAGGGCCACAGTAATTAGCAATATTGCTGAAAATGTTATGTTCATTCTCATACTCTTGTAGTTATATACTATATATTTTTCAAACTACCGAGAAGGCCCCAGTCTTTATCATAAAGGCTATTTGATTTCCACTTTATGTGAAGGACTGTCGGGGTTTGAGGTGTCTTGATTGGGCTGAAGGAGTTCTTGAGTCGTTCCTATGGTATTTGAGGGGCTACCATGGACTCCTGAGTTTTACTAGGTGTTCTCCGTGGATCCTGGAGGGTCCTCTGCAGTTTCCTGATGGGGTTCAAAGGAACAGTGAGTGACTTTTCGGAGTGTTGATGGGGTTTTCAAGAGTCTTAAGGGGTTTCCAGAAGCTGTTTAGGCTCTTTTGAGAGTCAAAGGACTTCTTCAGGTTTCCAGGATCACCTCTGGCGATTCTTGGGGATTTTAACGGTCCCCAGAGGTCTCAAAGTATTTCCAGAGGTCAACATCAAAATAAGGGATCACATAATTTAATTGGTCATTTGATATAAAAATCTGTGCCGAGACAAGATGCGGGGAAAATACAAGAAATACAAGACACAGGATGATAACACTACTGCACAGACAGATTTCCTATTTTATGTTTGTGTTGACTTTGACCATTGGCCCCTGGAGCCTGAGCAGATTTTCACAGCTACGCTTACCTGTCAAAGATAGAGCTAGATCACCTACTTCATCAGATACCTCTGGTGGTGTTTTCATGATTTTTCAGGCGTCCTGCTCTAAGATGTAGAGTTGTTCAAGTCGCCAAAGACATCTGGTATGTACCTGTATATATTTTTCACACACATATGCAAAATCCTCCATTTCAGTCCGGTTGGTGAAGCCTGTGAAGGTTGGTACGACGTCTTTAGTACTGCAGCCTGCGAGGGACCAGCATTTGCAGACACTCGGCCTTCAGCCCTCCACCTGACGGAACGCGGGGGCTCTGGCCTCTGACTGTTGGTGATGAAAAGCGACAGACACGCAGGGCTGTTCCAGGATTCGTGCTCAGCTGTGGCATCAGCAGCTGCTCGGTCCTCCTCCCGGCTGCGGCTCGTCATCAGGTTGGACACAACACCACCGGGAAACCAGCGCTTCCGCCGTCGAAATAAGAGCACGACGTGCGGTCTGGAAGGAAAACAGGCCGCGTTGGCCACTTTCCTGCTACATGCTCAGACTAAACTACATATCGACACTGTAACGCCAGCTCCACTATTTTTGGAAGTTTGCATTCAAGAAATCAATGTACAGCACCATCTATCATGAAACCGTACGTGTTGTGTGCTGACAGATGTCAATCAATTTATATAATATATCGTTTATATATAAAACTATATATAATATTTATAGTGAGTTATAGTGATAACGTGGGATGGCTTTATCTTCATAGAGAAAAGCAAAATTTCCACAACATCAAACCGATGTTTTACAGGCCCCCTAATTGTTTGGAATGACCTGGTAACACGTTCCTTTGTTTAGCATTTTAAAGCAGTTCATGAACAGCTACTAACTGGTTTGTGACAAACTGTAATGTAGTTATAAGCAGATCCCAGTGTTTTTACTGACGCCTCCGTCACCGGCTCCAACTCCACCCGTGGACACGCGTCAGCGGAGGCTGCTGGAGGAACAGACGGCGAACGACAACGCAGTGAAACACGGGATGGAGTAACAGAAAATAGGTTTTCATAGGACAAATCATGTACATTAATAGACGCTTAACGCGGCATACAATACACTACAGTGTCTTATAAACCACTTAACACACTTAAAGTTTAGTGTTTCCAAGGAATGAATGTGAAAGTGTAAACTCATAGAAAGATCCATGAAAAAACTAGTGTGTGTTACAGGGGAAATGGAGACAGTATTCAGCTGGTAAACTTCCAGATAATTACATCCCATCAATTCATAGCATAAACAACACGCTAAACATGCAAAACAACAAATACATTCAATTTTTCCACAAGTAAACACATAAATTCCATATAAATATATATGGAGAATAAATCGACAACTTCTCATAGACTGAACAAAACGACTGAAAATCAAAAGGGAGTCTCTGATTAACAGTTCTCTGCTAAATAAAACCAGGTCACGTCATATTTTGAGGAAACCTCTCTGGGAATTAAAAGGAAAATAAGAGCATGTTTCGACTCCATCTCTGATCATGGCGGCAAATGCGCACAGGAGGCTTTTATTTTGAAAACAGGAACCGTGCTGCGTAACTGTGTTGCGCTTGACGGCAGCTCCAGCATAAAGCGAGATCAGCTGATGGGAACTGACTCACCACTTCCCGGACAACATCTCAGCTCATCGAGCCGAAAAAACTACTCAGTAAACTGGATTTGATTCCTCTGACTTCAATAGAATCCGGTTCTCCTGAGGAGGGTCAATCCGGACCAGGTAGGACTGGAGATTTGGTACCGAGCGGGAAAATGTCAGAAGTGGCTCTAAGTTTCGCCAGAGTTTCCATGTCTGTAGGAAAGAACGCATGCGGCGCTCGTTCCGGCCGCTTTGCCGTGTCTCCCCCCGGGGACCCGGTTCTCCTGCTCAGGTGTGCTGGAGACGTGATGGGGGATTAGTCGACTGGCTCTCAGAGGAGGATCCGGCGGGGTTTGAGTTCCCACGGTCCGGTTAGAGAATTCCGTCGGACCCGGTCGGCGGTTCAAACTGAGCAGCGACATTCATCTGATCTGTCGGAGTTGTTGTTGTTGTTGTTATTATTATTATTATTATTATTATTATTATTATTATTATTATTATTATTATTATTGTTATAGTAGTCACAACCTAAATCCTGTAACTCAACATATTCATGGGAATATGACTATGAACAAATCATGTTTTCCAGCCCTAACAAAGCCTTTTTGTATTTATGTTATTTCTATAGAGACTAATTATTATTATTATTATTATTATTGTTGTTATTATCACTATTACTCCTCAGTACCTTGAACTACGTAGACCTACTACGCCTCGGCCCCCCCCTCGGTCTGGTTGTGGTCTGTGGTCTTTCTGCTCCTTTATGTGGAGAAACTCTGGGTCCCAGCTGCAGTGACTTTGTTCACATTTTTCTACCTTTACAGAGGAATTTTATTTTTGTTGCCTCACGTACAAACATCCTGAGGTTTTCTCTTGAATTCTCACATCTTCATCCTTCCACTTACACCTCAAACTCTCTCTCTCTCGCTGTCTCGCTCCCCTGTCCTCCACGGCCGTGTTTAAATTTCGTCCAACCCTATTGCCATATGCTGTATGAAGGGACGTAAGACGTCCAAATCCAGCTGTTACCACAGCACCTAAAGTAGGACCGATTTTAAAGACTTTTTCTAAGCTTAAAAAACATGGCCGCCGGCCGCTCAGCTGCCTTCGCTCCGCCAGAAAACGTTTGTTCACCTGGAAGAAATTAACGGTTAAGAGGAGGTTTTACTTGGAAAAAGTAGCGGATTTGAGAAACAGAATTTGTGAATACAGTCGACATGTTAAAGCCACCGTCCACGAGAGCATCAGAGTCGGGCTCAGGGGGGGTTTCCTTGGACAAACAGAAAAGACCGATGCGGCAGCTCTTCAAACTCTTTCCCTCCTCGACACTGTTAGAAAAACCACAAACCGTGCTTTGCTCCGGTTTTCCTTTGGTGCCGCTGAACGGTACCACAGAAAACATGGCTCTTAGTGCTGTTAGCCCCGGCGGATGGGGGGGGGGGTCTTCATCTTTGTAAAACCGTACAACTCGCTGGACTAAGAAACCTGCTGTAAGAGCAAAGTAAAGACGGGCCGACGCTGGAGACCAGTCTAAAACGTCTCCAGGTGCAGCGAGGCTCAGCTGTGCGTTAGGCTGAGTACAGGTAACTCTCCTCGGCACGTTACCAACGTGTTGCTACCGAGACGTGCCGCGCTGCAGTCAATCTCAGAGCACAGCGAGTGCTGGAGTAAAATCTCTCAAACATCTCGTTCCACCGGCAGGGAGCAGAGCACCTGGACCCGGCCCGAACTGTGCACGAGAGGGAACCAGGCAGCTCCCTTCAGTCACTTAAGGAGGACCCTCATCACGAGACGTCCTCCCTGGACCACGAGTGTCTGTAGATGAATCTCACGGCAGTCCATCCATTGTCGTTGAGTTATTTCAGTCGGGACCAGTATCCCTAAATTTTAGAGGAATGAACACGGGTGGATATGGCGAGCTTTCGTGGCATAGAGGTCAAGGGTCAGAGGTCACAAGGTTTCAGGTGATGGATGAAACTTCTGTCAGGGTCCATGCCTGGTTTTATCTGTATTTTGTTTTCTGGCAGACACTCATCTCCATGTGTGAATCCATGGCGGCCGTTTGAGGTCTCCTCCCCCGCTGCCTGACTCAGAAGTGACGGAGGAGGTGCAGAGAAACCAGATTAAAGATGTCTCTCGGAGGTAGAGTTTCCTCCTCCGTCCTCCGGTCTCCTGGGAGGGAAACGGTGGCTTTGCAGGCCAACCCGGCCGACATCCCCGTCCTGGAGATCAAACTGGGAGCGCTGGTGGTCCTGCTGTCCGTCACGCTGCTGTTTGGATTCGCCCCTCTCTGCATCGTCCGGGGGGCGGGGCGCTGCAGCATGGACCCAGGTGAGGAACCGGGGGAAGCTGGTCTTTGTAGGGGTGAAGGTTCAGCTCTATGGGTCATACTCGTAGATCCAATGCTCCAGTCTGCACAGTGAGTCCGCAGCGGGTGTCAGGCTGATCCCAGTTCTTGGTCTTGCAGATATGCGGCGCAGGCTGCTGAGTTTGATCAGCTGTTTCGCCGGAGGAGTTTTCTTGGCCACCTGCCTGTTGGACCTGCTGCCGGACTACCTGCAGGGCATCAACGAGGCCTTCAGCAACGCAGGAATCACAGTAAGACCCGACAAGTCCAGACTTCAGACCGTTTAGACTTGTTAATCCACATGCAGCGACATGAACACGTGGGCCATCGTTCACATGTCAGAAAACCATAAACGGCCACAATGCTGCGCTGACAGAAAGAATCGCGGTGCCTCATAAAGACTCACCTTTCTGCTGAGTCTGCTCTCACTGAGCGGAGACCGCTGAGGCCGACGACAGGTCAATGACACCTTTTTTACTCTTGTGATAAAACCACTGAAACCACTTTACCTGTGAGATGTTAAAACGTAGCGTCAGAGACAGTCAGCAAAGAGACTCAGTTAACATTAGCTCACGCTAGCCGCCGTAGCCACTGGTCATACCAGACGATCTGAGGCTTCAAGCCAATAAACCTCTGAGAGTAATGAATTCAGTAAGGGGTCCTTTTACCGGTCGAGAACTCTATTATTTCAATTATTTCTTCTTTCAAAAGCGACATGGTCTGGTTTTAAAGTTCAGTAGGACACCGTCAAGAGAGGGATGAAATTAGTTTAAGAAAAGTACAATGTTCCACCTTCCATTTATGTATATTCTCTAAATCATTTACTGTAAAGTATAAATGTTTCTAAGGCGACATTCACTCTTCCAACACCACTGGAGTTTGCTCTTTATTAAAGAATCGAGCAAGAGAAGGAGAAAAATAGTCAGTGTTTCCCAACCTTTGGCCTGTGACCCCTAAAAATGAAGCAGCGTCTACGACGATATCAGTGTTTGTGAGCGGTTTCAACCAAATATGGATTTCTGTTTCCTCGTTCTGCCTCCTTGTCTGCGCCGGCGACAGCCGTGGCCGGAGGCATCGTGTTTTCAGGTTCTCCGTCCATCCATCCATCTGTCCGTCTGTCGGTCCATTCGTCTGTCAGTTCATCCGTCCATCTGTCAGTCTTTCGGTCTGTCGGTCCATTCGTCTGTCAGTTCATCCGTCCATCTGTCAGTCTTTCGGTCTGTCGGTCCATTCGTCTGTCAGTTCATCCGTCCATCTGTCGGTCTGAATCTCGTGGACGCCATATCTCAGGAACGCCTGGAGGGAATTTCGCCAAATTTGGCACAGACGTCCACTTGGACTCAAAGATGGACCGATTAGAATTCGGTGGCGAAAGGTCAGACGTCACCGTGACCTTTTTGGCCATAGCTCAAGAATTCATATGCTCATTATGACAAAATACACTTAATACCTTTTTACTAAATTCCATCAAAGTCTTCATTACATATATTATATGAGTCTGGACAGACTGGGATGTAAACTGCAACTTCACTGGTTGGCCGAGGCAGACAACTGCAAGGTGGTGATTCCAGTTTTTTTTCAAACTCCCGATGAAGTTAAATTATCCAGTAACTCACAAGATAAAGGCAAAGATTAGAAAAAGGTCTGAAAGAAAAAGTATGTTTTTATGGAGCAGAAACCTGCTTTACCTGCTTTGCATGCTCCCCTTTTCAGTCAAGCCCTCAGATTTATCTTAATTTGGAATTTTGACCTGATGATGGCGCTAGATGAAAAGTCATGATAACTTTAGTGATCCCCTAATTTATTAAAGGTATTATCCTGAGGGGAGCACAAACATCAAACGCCAAATTTTCGTGACAGTCCATCCAACGGTTGTTTTGACATTTCACTCAAAAAAAATGTCAACCTCACGGTGGCACCAGAGGAAAATTCAGGGGATCACCAAAGTCATTATGATTCATCATCTGGGTTCTCTGGGTGTCTGTAACAAAGTTCATGGCAGTCCAGGAACAAAGTGCTGGACTGACAGACGCTGCCGTCTCCGGAGCCACGGCGCTAGCGGGACTAAAAACGTGATTTTTAATGTGGCGTTTGTGAGAACTGGGTTTGGATGGGAGGAGGGTGGCTGAAGGTCACTGCTAAAAAGAGATGCTGCTGGGAAACTTGTTGTTTGTGTGTGAGTGAGTGTGAGTGAGTGTGAGTGTGTGTGAGTGTGTGTGAGTGTGAGTGTGTGTGAGTGTGTGTGAGTGTGAGTGTGAGTGAGTGTGTGTGTGTGTGTGTGTGAGTGTGTGTGAGTGTGTGTGTGTGTGTGTGTGTGTGTGTGTGTGTCCAGAGGGGCATGTTTAACGGGAATCACTCTCCTACCTCCCAAAACAAACTGCTGGATGAACCTCCAGCAGCTTCAGTGCTTCCAGACACAAAAATTAAAGACTCCAATGACGCTGTGTGTGTCTGTGTGTGTGTGTGTGTGTGTGTGTGTGTGTGTGTGTGTGTGTGTGTGTGTGTGTGTGTGTGTGTGTGTGTGTGTGTGTGTGTGTGTGTGTGTGTGTGTGAACCTCTTCTCTTCCCGTCCATCTCTGTTTGTTTTCAGGAAGTTGTAAATTCATCATGACAGGCAATAAAGTGCTTTTAATTTGAAAAAAAAGAAAAACGCTAACATTTATTGAGCTTGTAATTTGTTTTTGTTTTTAGTTTTTTTTTTAGTTTTTTGTGTTTGTTTTTTTTGCCATTGGCCAAAAAACATTAACGCAGCTTTAATTAATTGACTGAAAAACGAGTAAGAATTGAAGCATACGGTGCAGCAGCACCAGCGTTTGGATTTAAGGAATAAACGAAATGTAGTTTTTAAAAGTACATTTTCGTCATTTTTAAAATGGGAAACAACTGGGGCTCCATAATTTGACCTCCTTATGTCTGCTGTCTGTGAAAGTGGCGTTTGTATTTTTGACACCAAGTCAAGACATTAGATGAAACTGACTGTTTGTGTCTGTGCGGGTTTTTCTTCGTCCTTATCTCCGATCTGAATCTTCTCCACATCCGCTGGTTTCCTCTCCTCAGCAGTTTGTCGTCCTGTGTTGACAGAGATGATGACGGCAGATCGATCGCTGCAACTTTACAGACATTAGCAGTTGGACATTTAGAAAAAGCGCAGAATACTGTCTTTCTATAAGGCTGCATCAGAGAACGAGAGGAAGTTGTGAATCACTGAATCATGCTACCGCTACTTTTTAAAATTTGAGTTGTGTTTCATCAGATCTGCCGTTTTCTAGAAATGAAAAACTTTTTTACTCTTAAAATGTCCACATTTCCCCTCTGATGTTAGTTTCTGCATCAGAGTATCTGACACCAGAACCTCTTTAAGAGCTTCAGCCTAAAGGGAGGGTTCAGGTTTTTGGAGACCAGTCAGACGAGACCGTAGGCCAGGTTATAGCTGGTCTGTTCAAGCTGCATAAAAAGCCCACAGTGCGAAGACACTGTCCTCCCGGTTCCAGTCTCTATGCTGGGCTACGTTAGCCGGCTGCAGGTGCTGGCTTCTTACTTAGTGCGCAGTCGTTTGAGTGGCATCAATCTTTTCATCTAACTCTACCTCTCTGCCGGAAAGCAAATAAATCTGTTTACCTAAAACTATTTCCGTTATGTGGTTCAAATGATGGCCAAAAAAAATCCACATCAAAAGTCCTCCAATCTTTTTCTTCCCCGCACCTTAAATCATTTGACGGTTTCTGAGCCACGGTGGTTTCCCCCAGTTTGTTCCCCCTCATCTCTGCCCAGGCTTTGCCCTCGGTCTTTCAGATCTGAATGTTCTGTCTTCGGCAACAATAGGAAGGTGCTGGCGGGTGACGAACCCAGACTCCAGCCTCCAGAAACCTGCGTGAAACCGCAAAGACCCACCAGACAGGGTTTTCTGCAGTTTGGGATTAGAACTGGTCTAAACTGTGCTCTTCTTCTCTCCTGACAGCTCCAGTTCCCTCTGCCTGAGTTCATCGTGGCCATGGGCTTCTTCTTGGTCCTGGTCCTGGAGCAGGTTGTCCTGGCCTTCAAGGACCAATCATCCGTATACTTAGAGGAGCGTCGGTCTCTGTTGGTGGACTCCAGCATCCAGACAAACGACAGGAACAGTTACCACCACTCCCATCACCAGCGTCACGGACCAGAGGAGGCTGAAGGCGGGCACTTCCACGTGGACTTCGGCTCTCAGTCCGCCCTGCGAGCCTTCATCCTGGTCTTCTCTCTGTCTCTGCACTCTGTGTTTGAGGGTCTGGCGGTGGGGCTGCAGGAGGAGGGGAAGGAGGTGCTGGAGATCTGCCTGGCGCTGATGATCCACAAGAGCATCATCTCCTTCAGCCTGGCCTTCAAGCTGTCCCAGAGCCGGCTGCGGCGGTCTGTGGTTGCCGGCTGCCTGCTGCTGTTCACCATCATGTCCCCGCTGGGCATCGGCCTGGGTATCGGCCTCACCGAGACCAAGGCGCTCCCGCAGCACCAGCTGGCCCGCTGCACGCTGGAAGGGCTGGCGGCGGGAACCTTCATCTACATCACCTTCATGGAGATCCTGCCGCACGAGCTCAGCTCCCCCAGGCACCGCATGCCCAAGGTGGCCATGCTGCTGGTGGGCTTCGCCCTGGTCACCGCCGTGCTCTTCATCAAACTGTAACCATGGCGACGCACGTACACAAGCCTGACAACGAGCTTGTCCGTCTGACGCCATGCACCAGAGTGTTCTCGGACAAGGCAACAAACCTCTGCCTGCTCATCCATCACGGTCCGCTAAAAGCTCCAAGTCTGTGTTTCAGAAGATCCCAGACCTGAACACAGGTTGGGATAAGGAAACCAGTAAAACCAGTCCCCCTAACATTTTGGAAAATAATTCAGATGTTCCATAAATAGATATCGTTTCTACTCTCTGTGCTTTTTAAGCCTCAGTCATGTACAAAGCTGGAATACCAAAGGGAAAAACAGGCAATGGCCCCAGAGGCCTCAGGGGCTCCAGGGGCCTCAGGGGCTCCAGGAGCTCCAGGGACCCCAGGGCCCCGGGGGCCCCAGAAGCCCCCAGTTTACTCCACATCATTTGGGTCGACATACTTTAATTGATCACAGATCTGAAGTAAAACATCAGCTATAACAGGTCCTCCATCCTGCAGCTTGTGGTCCCGGTCTTGAAGAGGGACTGTGAACCGCTTCTTGTAAAGTGTTTTATCAAATTGCTTCATTTTTTTTCCTGTTTGACAAGTAATGGAACAGACAGGAAACCTCGAGCAAGGTCGTACGAGTCCGTCATAAAAGAACTGTACGGCTGCAACCAGCAATTATTTTCATCATCAATACGTCTTATTCTTCAATAACTGATTGACTGTTCAGTGTATAAAATGTCAGAAAATGGTGAAAGAGACGCCTCGTTATTCCAGCGAAGCCCAAGTGAACGTATTCAAGTAGCTTTTTCTTCTCTGACCAACGGTCGAAAACCCAAAAATGTTGAGTTTAATTTCATAGAAAACTGAGAAACTTGAAAGTATTCACATTGAAGTTTTGGCTTTTTTTCCCCACAAAAAATGACTCAAAAATTAGTTTTCTGTCTGCCGCTCCGTCGTGGATCCGTGTTCGGTTGGTTCCAGATTGGCGCAGCTTTGCCAACAAATGGACAGACACATTTCAGGAAGACACGAAGGGGCGATACTGAGACGTGAAAGTCGTGGGTTGAAGAGAAACTCAGCATCTTCTGCTCCATATCAAACCCGTCGGAGGAGCGGCGGAGAGGTGGATTCTGCGGATTCCAACGTTGATTTTAGACGGAGTACTCCTTTTAAGTTTTTAAAGTATCTCATGTGCAGAAACCAGAGTCTGCACAAAGCCCGACACGTGGACAGTTCAGAGTCCTGCTTTCCAACCAGAGACGTGGGACGGATCTGAGTTTCGGTTGCTCTGTGATCGAACCAACAGGATGCGGAAAGTTGCCTACAAAGGGTCGACAGTGTTAAATTTATATATTATTTTAATTTTTTAATAATCTATTGATTATTATTTCAGTGTTGTTGCAAAAGGTCAGAAAATGGTGAAAAGTATCCAGTACAACCTCTGAGACCCCAAAGTGACGTCTCCGAATGGAACAAGTCTAAAAGCCAAAGAGATTCACGAGAGCAGCAGGAAACGGACGGCGTTTGTTTTTTTTTTTACGCCTGACACAGGACTTCAGTGATTTTGAGTGACCACGCGTAGCTGTTAACCTTTGCCAAACTCCAGACGTGTGCGTCTCAGTAGAAGCAGCTCGTCGGTGGCCACCCGTCCCCTCCAGTCCGAAACGCTGATTTCGCGAGCTAAAACCGTTCGGAGGATATTCTTCAACTAATCCTGAACCGTCAGGACAGCGACACGTTTTAAACAAAGACTCTTAGAAATGTATTTTTCTAAATCGTATTAAGAACCACAATATTTTAATCGTTGTGATGAATGTGTGAAACACGCGTAATGTTTTGTATTGTGATGATACGTGAAAAAGACTGAATTAAACATAGTGTTTCAGATCGTACAGCGACTGAGATTCTGAATTTGTTTTCGAATGAAAGGTTTTCACAATTTATAAAAGTATTAAAGGATTTATCCTCATTATTCCTCCATAACTTTGTCTTCCATGAACTATAATTATTTTTAATTATTAGCTTTATTAGAATGAATATTGTGTCTTGTGTAAAATCTCTGTCCTATTTTTGATAGCAAAACTTTTCTGTTGATTTTGAAAAGAAAAAAAAAAGCGGTACATAAAAACATTAACTAAATGGTTAAAACACATTGTCATGTAGTTGTGAGCAGTTATAAGGAGATTCAAGACAAATTTAATATTATTACAGTCGTGTTTAAATTTAGGTGGATGCCAGTTTCTCTTTTCCCCTTTTTCATAACATTCATCCAGGTTTGACTCCAGCTGCTGATGAAGACCAGGGAATGTGGTTGAAAGCTCAGGAAAAAACTGGTAACCTGCACCTTGAGTCGGGAATATTTTATTACCAAGGTCAGTCAGTTGAAATTTAACACTCAAGTTTTTTTTTTTTTTTTCATGTCCCTACAATATGTAGGTCCCCAAGACCAGGAATGGAAT
Organism: Xiphias gladius; assembly: GCF_016859285.1. NCBI lineage: Eukaryota > Metazoa > Chordata > Actinopteri > Istiophoriformes > Xiphiidae > Xiphias > Xiphias gladius. Next base: position 28,888,543 of record NC_053421.1, read on the forward strand.
TGTGGTGTGTAAACAGTGAATCTGTTATTTATTGATTATCTATTTTGTTGGATTAAAAGTGGTCAGATTGTCAGTATTGGAATCCACAATCCGACCTAAAACTCAAAACAGATTCCCATTAAAATATACGGAGGACTCGGACCTCGGTCCTCCTCCTGATGGCCTAGGCCCCGATTACTGACCTCACAGCCCCACGGACGGATCACCGGACGGGTCCAGCAGGCACGGGGTGTTTACACGGAGACTGGGATTATCTGGTTTTAAAGTCCCGGGGCTCGGTTCACGGAGACGCGAAACGACCACACGGGGTGTCAATCTGACTACGAGGAGACGTGAGGTTAACTGGCAGGGAGGCCTGTTACCCTCCCACCGGTTTTACTCGCTGGCCTCCTCTGATCTCGGGCTGAGTCGGCCCACGCGTTCTCTCCAGGAAATTCGTGTGTTCTTCCGTTTTAACCGCCCATCAACACATCACGCTCATTAACACTTCTGGGGGCACGGGGGTGCACTCCCACCAGCCCCTGACCCTGACCTCTGACCTCCCCGCGGGAAAGGTGGCGCGGGCGAAGACGGGAACCCGCGCGCGAGGATCTCCGAAGGAACTACATTTTGATCGCGACACTTTAATTGACCCAGGAAGTTGACTTCAGCGGCGTCTGCTGTTCGCGGTGCGGCGGCCGGGAACCGCCGGCAGGTGGCGCGCTGCTACTTTCTCCCCCCCCCCCGACAACTCGAAGCTGGTCTGCGGGCGACAGGACGACTCGCTCCGCCGGTTTAGTCGCTAGACGGAGCCGTTCTCTGCGAGGGGGCGTTCCCCGCTCCCCGCTCCCCGCGCGCCTCGTACTCTTTTAGCCTCCGACGGACCCTGCAGGTGAAAAGCTGTTGCCATAGAGACCGAACTACACAGACCCGACACCCGCTCCCTCCGGATATCCGACATTTCCGACGTCGATTTCTAAAGGCTGAACCAGCTTCTCTTCCCCCCGGTCACACATCAAACTGATATTAGCTTGACAGACACTGATACTACATCATGTTGACGGTTGGTAGGTGGCGAACGAGGAACGATGCAAGGTGCCTGACACGATATCCAGGTGCAACCATTTTAAAAACAGGAAGAACTTCATCGATAGTTTGGGAAAATATCGACAACATGGATTAATTTACTTTGTCATAATTTTCCTAATAATCGTTTCCTTTTATCGAGCATTTGAAAATGACGAAGAAGACAGTTTTTAAGAATATTACGTTTATTTATATTTTTTTAATATACTATTTAGAGTTGGATTTTTTCCAGCATGTAATAACATGTTACGGCTTTGTCTCATTTTATCATTATCATCATCACTTTGTTTGTTTATTTATTGACTTTTATAAAACTTTCAATACAAATGGAAAAAAACCGTATAACAAACTCTTGTTTTTGTTAGGATTTCCTTTTTACATTTTTTTTTTTTAATTTATATGTTCGGGGTCTGGAGGCTGTTTGTTTTCTTTTTCTTTTGTATACGTATGTATATGTATATATGTGTGTGTGTGTGTGTGTGTGTGTGTGTGTATTTATTTATTTATTTATTTTAACTCCATCAAACTAAACCAAACCACAGAGATTCGACTCAACGCGTGGAATTAAACAAGGATGTCCATGTTTTGCTGTTATTGCTTGGGTACAACAATCATGAACACTCATATAAAATGAATCGAGTGACATTGAATTGAAGAGAAACGGAATGTTTACATTTTGTGCAACTAGTGTCGCTATTTAAAGCAGAATTACTCTCTCTACTCTTCATTGTCCTTAGTCTGAAATACTGATGTGGACACACTTCGGTGCCCACTGGCTGACGTTTCTGGTCCCTGGAAGTAGGTCCAGAGTGAGAGCTCTTCACTTTCTCGCCTCTCTTTGGTGAAAATCATTCCACTACGTCAAGTCGTCCCGTCCGCTCGGTGAAGATGTCTGCGACGGGTACAGGCGGCTGTGGACCCGGACCCGGACCTACCCCTGGCACCGGGTCCGGGGCTTCAAACCCCCGAAAGTTTAGCGAGAAGATCGCGCTGCATACCCAGCGGCAGGCCGAGGAGACGGCCGCCTTCCAGGAGGTTATGATGGACATCACCTCGACCAGGGTAAGTCTGAGACGGAGGCAGGAGGAGGAGAGCTGCCCGGAGGAAGAGAGGCCTTGCCTGGGCTTGTCAGGCTCCAAGATAACGTTATCTGTTGCCTCTACATGTCGCTCTGCTTAGATTTGGTGCATTTACAGCGAATAACCAATCACGAAGACAAAGTCTGTAGTTTTTGTTAAATGTACAGTGTCAGCAGAAAAAGTTGTTGCCTCTTGTTGTCCATTTCCGATACGTCGTTAGCATAGTTAGCAAGCAGTAGCTACGACGGCTAACTTGGCTTGTTTACTATGTTACGTGAACGTCGCGTCGCTGTCACCCTGTTTGCCCCGTTACGTTCGGCTCACTGCGGGGAAAACGTCCTGCTGAACTCCCTTTCAAAATCTGGCGCTTCAGTGTGGCGTTGCTTATTTCTCACGCATATACTTGACGAGTACAAAGCAAATTAATACAGTTTGTGAACGATGCTGTTCTGGTAAATTCGGCATTCAGTCGAGGCACACAGTAGCAGTTCATTTTCATGACAATCACAGCTAACTTTTTAAAACCGTCTACGCCTCTCCTATAGTAGCTAACAGACAACGTTAACTACACGCAGTAGAAGGGTGTGTGTGTGTGTGTGTGTGTGTGTGTGTGTGTGTGTGTGTGTGTGTTGTTTTTTCTAATTGGAGCTATCCCGTTTTGACTAATATACTCCAACGTTGTACTTTACGAACGTTAAGTTGGGATCTATCTGGTAAACATCCTTAACGACAATGCCTACTGCATAATTTTCCTTTGGCGTTTGCGGCTCTTTGCGGCAGGTGAGGACGTGATCATCGGGGTTTATGCTCAGTTATCTCTCAGGTGTCGTTATTTCAAGTCCCTCCACTTCCACTAGACGGTCAGTCAGCGGCGTCAACACCGGGGATTCAGCAGTTGTCACGGCAGTTGGCCCAACCAGGATGCGATGGTTGGGGTCTGTCGGCTTCAGGCTCCTGCTAAAGGAGGAAGGATTATTGGAATCATTTATTTATGGCACTAATTACTTAATGAAGACTTAATGGACTATTTAAAAGTAGGCACTAGGGGAGTATGTTAAAGCTTGACTCCGGGTAAAATGTTGGGCAGTTATCTTGAGTCCTTACAGTGGAACATTTAGGGACATTGACTGTCAGCTAAGCTGTTGTTTGTGTGTGTGTGTGTGTGTGTGTGTGTGTGTGTGTGTGTATTTTTTTGGTCATGTATCGTGTAAAAACCAAAAATAACATTTGCTAGTTAAAGCCGCACAAATGCAAAGCGTGTGTGCTGGTTTTTCTTTTTCCTATCTGCATGTCAGAATAGACAATGAACCGGAACAGAATCCACCAACTATATCAGGTATGAGAGTAGGCGTCATGTGATGTTTTGTGAATGTGTGGGTTGACAGGTAAACTGTTGGGCCAATCACAGCCTGTGTTTACTTCAGCTCGCTGTGATCACCTGCAGTCTTGCTTCCCCGACACAGATTTGGTCTCAGGCGAGAGCGTTTCTTCTACACAGACAACAGACACGTAGACAGGCGTAATCCTCTCTGCGGGGATATTTTTTGGATTAATATCACTGAGTTTGCTGTTGTTTATATTTATCCGAAAAGACACAAGGCTTGGGCGATATGTTGAGAGTTTGTTGTCATGTTTATAAAGTGGTGCCTCTCCCTTTACTATCTCTGTGTATTGGAGCATTGCTTGCAGTGCTGTAAATCAATATGCAAGACCGCTTTTTTTCCATTCCGGATTTTTATAGGCTCCTTGCATCAGTGTGATTAAGTACTTTGATGTGTCAGGTATTGGACTTGCTGGATTTAGCGAACCAGACATTCTTGGCTGGTTCTTTTATCCAATAATAGTCAACAGAAAATTAATCAGCAGCTGATTTGATGATCGATTCATCTTCTTATTAATTTTTTGTAACATTTGCTGGTTGCAACTTCTCAGTTTGAAGGATTTGCTGCTTTTCTTTGCAATATTTGAGAGTAAACTGTTTCTTAATGGGTTCTAGACTGTTACACGGCAAGCTTTTTAAATACAAAACAAGTTTGAAATTATAAAGGGCATTTTTCACTGTTATCTGACATTTTATTGACACAACAATTAATCGAGAAAATAATCCCCAGCTCTATCGATAAGGATAATAATCGCTCGTTGCAGTCGTAGTACTATACAGCACTGGACGAGACCGACCGACACGATAACAGCCTTAAAGTGGACCCTCGTATCAAATCTAGTTATAAGACCTGCAGTGTTTTAATTAAATTACCACGCAGCAAATCTGAAACCAGGCAGAACATATTACAAGGAAAAGCATTGCGTTTTTGCCCCTGGGGCAAACTAGCAGGCACTTAACGAATGAGCGATAAAAGAACGAGTGATAAACGTGACTGAGAATCTGACTGAGCGTTCACCAGCTGTCAGTGCTCAGTACCCCAGAGTGTTGAGGTTTTGCCCCACGGCCCTGCTCATAAATGTTTGTGATCTGAGTGTCAAGGAAATGACCTGAGTTATCGCTTGCGTCATGAATTGTTCAGCTCGACCTCTGGAAGACATATGTCTTGGTTCTTGATGGCAGGAAGAAAAAAGTGATGCAACCTGGTAATGTTTTTTGTTTGTTTTTATTTTTATTTTATTTTTATTTTTTATTTTTAGCAGTAGAAATCAGCAGATCCACTGATATTCAACACACATAAGAGGGAAGTGACTCCAAAAAAAGCAGTGGAGCTGACTTCCTAAATGAGATGTGTTGAAGTTGTATCGGCTGGTGAAGCAGCAGCGTCCCATCTTCATTAACCCGTGTGTTACTGATGCAAAGCTGAAATCATTATCCCGCTGTTATTAAAGACATTTTCCAGTAATGATATACAGGACACGAGTGGCCAGTTTATTAAATACACCTGGCTAAAACTGATGCGGTCTAACCCAGTAGCCCGGCAATAAATCCTTCCTTCACGACAGACACAATGTTCGGTTTTTGTTGAAAGTGTGCTGCGTTACACCGCGAGGTGTTTCCAATGTTTTGTTCGTCCCATTTTATGTTAACGAGAGAAGCATAAATATCAGAAAACTGGTGCTGCAACGAAAATTAATCGGCAACTATTTTGATAACAGAACTACACAGATAACTGAATAACTGGGTTTAATCGTGTTGGTCGATTTTTAAAACAAGCGGCTGCTATAAATCTTCTCGGGCTGTGGAAAATTGTAACAAGCTTTTTTTTTTTCTTTTTTTTTAAACTTTTTTTTTTTTTTTTTTTTGGGTCGATTAGCAATGCCATAGTGATGCTAACATAATAACACAATACAGTTAAACAGCAGCACAAGCTTAATACAGCTGTTCAGCATCTGATCTCAAAGTATCTTTATCACACTAACCCCAGCCTGGTGTCTGACCTGCAGTGAGGTAGCGAGTTATTCAGATGATCAAAAGGTTTTATTTTTTGGATGAATCAGACAGATCCTGACTCATCCCGCCTCGCTTTTTTTTTTTTTTTTTTTTTTTTTTTTTGAGATTAATGGACCAAATGATTCATCGGGGTCTTGCACAAGTAATTGATAATAGAGCTGCAACGATTAGTCGATTAATCAAACACAAGAAAATGGATTGGGAGCTATTTTGATTATCTAATAATTGTTCTACTAATCTTCTTTTTTTTTTTTTTTTTTTTTAAACAAAAAGGGCAAACAATTCCAGCTTCCAGCTTCTGAAACGTTATGCATTTCTTTTTTGGTGGTAAAAATGATAGTAAATTGAATATCTTTGGGTTTCGGACTGCTGGTCAGACAAAACAAGACGTTAGAAGACGGCACCTTGAATTATGGGAAACGATAACGGGCATTTTTAGCTGTTTCTCGACATTTTATAGACACAACATTTAGACTGATCGAGAAAATAATGGTCAGATTAGTCGGTAATGAGAATTAAGTCGTTTGTTAGTTGCAGCCCTAATGGATAAGTTTAATTAGTAATGAAAAAGATTCATGTCAGTCACAGCCCTCTTTCAGATTCATTGTCTGAAAGGGGCTTTTGACACACACACCAGCTCCCCCTCTTCCATTTACTGACAGTACCCCCCCCCCTTGGGGCTGTCTTTTCTTAGAATTTGTCTTGCCCCCGTCCTTTACTTACACACACACACACACACACACACACACACACACAAAAAGCAGCAGCAGCAGGAGTGTGTGGGTGGTCCAATCAGCTAATAGCATCAGGGTGTGTGTGTTGGTGGCAGCAGTAGCTCTGTGTCGAAGCTGTTCAGTATTGATATGCAGTTTCTTCTCAGACTGAAACATCACACACAGTTTTTATTTTCTGCTGGAAAGAACAGAAATCAGAGACGCACAATACTGCGTTTAAAACACAGATTCAGTGCGACTGTAAAGTTTAAGGAAAGTGTGATAACATAACATGGCTTCATCAGCACATTTGTTATAACGTTGGTTTCAATGGCCGATGCGTTACGTGTGCAGCGACTGTTCTCCAACTTGATCCGTACTCTTTCATCTGATGGTTTCATCATCAATACGTCAGCTATCGACTGATTGCAGGTTATCACATCTATTATTTAAGTAACGGCCGCAAGCAATGATTATTTTCAGTGTCAGTTAACCCGACAGTGATTTTCTGAAAAACAGTTTGAAACCTAATGGCATTGGGTCTACAGTGATGTAAAACGGAGAAAGGCAGGAAATCCTCACATTTGAGAAGCTGGACCCAGAGAAAGTTTGGGTATTAACTGCTTGAAAAATGACTTCAATGATTCATCGATTTACAGCTGCAACTGATGAACATAGTCGCCGATTAATTTTCTGTGGATAGCGTAATCGATTAATCGACTAATCATTGCAGCTCTAATTTAAATTACAGTGATGCTTACTCTTTATCTACTTAATGTTCTGTCGTCTAAGATGATGAAGTTTATTATTTTATATTTTTTTTGAATATATCAATCACAAGATGTTCATGTTTGTGTTTTTAAAAATATATCAGCGGCTGTAGTGTTACTAGGTTTTGGGGTTTTGATTATCGATTATTGATATCTCTCTCCGCCTCAGAAATCCAACCATATCATATCTGTCAGGTTGCAGATATGACGTTTAATATCTCAGTGGTGAGGAAAGTTGAAGACGATACTTTGTGCGTGTTCAGAAGTTTGATGGTATAAATGGTTGTTAAAATATTACTACACACTGTGGTTAGAGAACCACCGTCAGGTCACATGTTCTGATAGTCAGTCTGTCTGTCGAACACTGAAACATTTCAAACAAAGTTTTAAAGGTTAAAATGGAAACAGTGTGGGCATATTTTTACTCATTTTATCTGTTGTTGGGGTTTTAATTTAAATCAAGCGTGTCACTAAATGTCTGTGCTTGATAAAGCGTAGATACTACCACCTTGAAAATATGACTTTCTTAATCACTGTGGTCCAGTTACATCATTTATTTCCATTTATTTATTTTTTATTTTTTTTTAGTTTTCAGATGGGTTAAAGACACTTCTTTATTAGAGTCATTTTTCCTAATTCTTTGGCTCATAGAGTCAGTAGACAAACTTTTAATTAAGTCTATTTTAAGAGGTTTTTCTTCTCACAGGCAGAATACTGACTTCTGGAGCCTGAGGGAGGAACAGGGACTTTCAGAGGTTTCACTGGTTTGGTTAAATTGGATTTAATATGTTGCACACTTCAGGCTGCTGTCTTTGTATTCCTCTGTCCTCACTATTAAGATAGGAAACTGTCTGCATGATCTGTAAAAGCTATGTTGATCCAGAGAAGGTTGACCTTTTGAATGGTGTCACCACATCAAAATGTATTAATCCTTCCATTCATCTATACATTTTTTGCTGCTTAGCCAGGTCTGGGTCGTGTAAAATGATTAATTAGTGATATTAGTAGGATTTATTGTTATACACAGCTGGGAAGTAGTGAGAGAAATGTGATATAAATGTCAATGAATTCATCCCCTTGGTAAATAATTCAAGGCCATATATCCCAGATTGGTTTTCATTGATGTCTTTCATACCTCAGTCGGTATAACTGGTTTTAAATTTCGTTCTGTGTGGTATTAAACAAGACTAGGTCAAAACCTAGTACAGCTAGGTACATAAGTATTTGGACAATGACTCAGTTTTTATAATTTTGCCTCTGTCCACCGCCACAATCCATTTGAAACGAAGCCATCAAGATGTGATTGAAGTGTAGACCTTCATCTTAAATTCAAAGGGTTCAACAAAAATGTAGCATTAATTGTTTAAGAATTACAGTCATTTTTATACATACTCCCTCATTTCCAGAGGCTCAATTTGTTTCTAGGTGCTTTTGTGAAGAAAAGTCGCTAAAGGGTCCGAAAATCAGTAAATCTAACAACAGATGCGCTACGTTCGCAACGCTGCCTGTAAACGACCCCCTGATGACGCAATAGAAAGTGTTTGTGCCAATTCATTTTGAAAAAGCAACAGCCAACTGGGAAACTCCAACAATGGTGTAGCGTCAACACTAAGTCAAGCGGCATTCAGCTGACCAAAGGTGTAGCTTTATCGCTCAGTCAGTCAGTCAGTCAGTCAGGGACATTCATGTTTATAGGGCTGGTCCCGCTGTTGCAGTGCAGCCAAAAAGTCTCAAAAACTTTAACCTGGTGAACCCTGCAGAAACTCTGTTCAAAGTGCAACACACACCAGCCATGACAAAGTGAAAAGTAGTCAAGGTACAGTGGGCGGGATGTGTCCAGCCAGGCAATGAATGCGATAAAATTGCTGCTTCCATACGCAGCTGACCTGAGTTGGTGCTGGGGAACAAGGCAGCGTCCTGAGATGCTGACATGCATCAGTCCACACTCTCATGCATGAAAATGCTGCTGGTGTGTGGGCTGATAAGGGAAAACAATGCGTGCCGTGGTTTTGCTATGTGTCTTACGGTGCCTGATGTGTGTTGCAGTTGAGGCTTGTTTAAATTTTGATTTTATTTTAGTTTTTATAGAAGGTTTATAAAATGATGTTCTAACATTTTATAATGGGAGCTTTGTTTAAAACACAGCTAGGTTAATCCGCTTGTTTAATCGAGCTGTGTTATGTGAAAGCTTGATTTTTCTCTCATTGCTCTGCAGTTATCTGATTTGTGCCTTTCAATCTGGTTTCAAACTTTAGATTTTATGTTGCTCTGCTCGCTAAGAGAGCGCGGCTCTTGAATAAGGTGGGGAGACTTCTCATGGAGCCATCTTCTCCAGACTGGTTCAAGGATTCAAAGGTTGCTGCTGTCCACCATATTCTTACTGTGTGTGAATAAGCAGTCATTGCGTGTTTGTCACTTTGAAAGTATTGTGTTTCTGTATTACATGCATTGCCCTGCATGCAAACAGTGGTTACTGTCTGTGTTTGGAGTGAACAGTTTGTAAGTAGATGGGTTTTTGTATGAGTCACTGTGAGTTTTGTTTTTCTGTTTTTTCTTACCTCTGCAATTGTTTTAACCATCTTTAGCATTTCCGAAGCTTAAATGTTGGAAACTTGACAGATTTCGTTGATGTGTTTTCTGGAGTTGGTGTAAAACTTACCGGGACAAAAGATAAAGCCTTTAAAATGTATGCGTTCGTGACAGTTGGAACAAGTGGAGACAAGTAAATTTCCAGCCTATAGCGTAGACAATGGAGCTGCTCAGAAAATGAGTCAGCTCCTGCGATTTGTCATTCTCCCCCGTCATATCAAAGCTCTTAGTCGGCAGTTTCTCAGAGACCTACATACTCCTTCTCAGAGCAACTCTACAGCTAAAGCCTTTATTTATTTTTTTTTAAAAGGATGATTAAACCTAAACTTGACTGTGGCCAGACCTCGTCACTCGTCCACCGGTTTACTTTGGAAATGATTCGCCTCTCTGGACAATGATTACTTCACTGGCAACGGCAGCCTTTCAACAGCAGGACTCACACAATAAAGCTTTTATGATGGCTACTGCATTAACATGGGCATCGAAGCAGCTTTCAAACAAAGCTGTTAATTTGAGTTTATTAAGTGTATAAAGGTTCTGTACTGCTCGCCAATGCGTTTAACAAACAGGATTTTGCAAAGAACCAAGGACACACAAAAACAGATAGAGAACAATGACAGGAGAGACTGGAGATTAAATGAGTTCATCACACACTCAAAGAGACTGGGCCAACTGTGTATGTGTGTGCGTTTCTGATCGCGCCCACATGCTGTTAATATACCCGTATTTATGGGTTTGCAAACTCCTGTCTCTTAAACTTCTCTTATGTTTTATTTATTCAGTCCATTTATAGTTATAGGGAATCTGGTTCACAGCAGGATTAAAACAAACCACACAGCATTAAGTGACCGTCACACACAGAGCGGCCTCGTTCTACCATATGAAGAGTCCATACTTGCTTCAGAGGCTGTGACGAGAAGTCAAAGGTCAGAGGTCAGCGGTCGAACTTGTTTTGTCGCTATCTAAAGCTCCGTGGTCTCTGAGAGCTTTTTTTCCACCTCTCGTCCCATGTTGTGATTCGAACGTGACGCAAAAAACACTGTAAACAAAACAAAACAAAACAAAAAACAAACAGCAATTAACTGTTAATAAGTAAAGACTTTCCCGAATCCTTTGCATCGAGGTTTACCATCAGTAAATCGCCCAGGGCCTCGCGTATCATGGCTGACACGATGTCTGCCCTTCGCACGGTAACAGTACCATACAGGGTTTTTCGTCAGGAGGCACTGCCACCGCACCTCCCATCTGATCACAGTCGTGGATGACAAAAATCCAGCTGGTTAATCTGACGATTATTTTCTCGATTAATAGTTTTGTCGGTAAAATGCAAGAAAACAGTGAGAAATGTCTGCAAGCCCGAGGCAGTGTCAGCACACTTTGTTTTGTTCAACCAACAGTCCAAAATGTAAAGAAAATACTGAATTTAACATCAGATAAGACCAAGAAAAACAGCAAATCCTCACAAATGACAATCTTTGAGATGGTTACTTTAAAAACGGCTCAAACGATTAATCGAATATCATTGATCTGTCGATAGAATTGCTTGTCGGTTCAGTGTGGTGTCCGACCCACCCGACTGTGACTGACGTTTGAACTGTTCTTTTCTCTCCAGGCCAAACAGATCCGGTAAAATGAAAACGGATTCAAAGTAGAATCAGAGCAGCTGGAAGTGAACGCACTGTAATTTATCAGCCACAAAACGAGGCTGACCGTAAGCACCATGTGAAATTCTATTTTTCCTGTTATGCGCTTCTGTCCGGTAAAGCGCTTCAGAGGAAGACCAGTATACCGATGGTGACTCCAGGTTTCCTTACTGGTCTAATGTTGTGCTTCTGTGCCATTGAGGTTTGAATTCAGCAGTGGGCCTTAAAATCAGTTGAACTTTCTGCAACGCCTCATTTCCTGCATTTTGTCAGCTGGTCATTTAAGCTTTCTTTTATAAAGTAATGACTGAGCCCGACTGGTGCTGCCAATTTTGGGGCTTCGAAGCTTAGGGAGACGAGGACAAAATTTCGACTTCAGCGTTGCTCAGCTGTTACTTACACTTCTCAGGTGTTTTACCAAACTCGTATTTTTGTGATTTCAGTTTCCTTCCGTACATCTGGCACTCGACTTTTTCGGGGATCATCTTCGGATACGTGGACGTTATTCCAGACGCTTGACCTTGTTTCCACGTCTTGCTAGCGTAGCTGTAACTTGTAAGCCTGCCACGTGGTCACGTGTTGCTGTCCCAGTGTCAGTGCTGCTAATGTCAGATGAGAGCTGTGACGCACAAAACTATCACTAAGATTAAATGTCCTTGTCTGAGATTAATTTATAATAATAATAATTAATGTTGATACATAATGAATAATGCTGGATTAGTATTTTTTATTTCGTGGGCTAACTGGGATTTTGGTGTTAATGCATAATGATAATAATGATAATAATGATAATAATAATAATAATAACAATAATAATAACAATAATAATAACAATGCTGCTCTCGGACTTTCAGAGGTACCCACACACGGGAAACACACTACAGGAAGCAGCAATAAAAACATAACACAGGTTTAGGAAATTACCAGTGGATTACCACAGCAGACTGATAAGAATATTTGTACAGATTCATGAATACTTTTACCCCACTGCATTGTCTTAAAATCAGCAGGAGCATCAGTGGACGTCTCTTCAGGCGTGTTCATCAGAACAACCCAGACTCCATCACTGTGGAGCATTGGTTTTTGTTTTGGAATCAGGCCTTAGACCCGATTAGCCTGTACATTGATGTACAATGATTTTTTTTTTTCTTTTTCTTTTTCCCCCTGGTTTTTCTTGTACAGCTATGGATTATTATCACGACACTGCGACCCCTAACCCTTGGCATACCTACTGCTGCTTACTTTCCTATATGCAGTATTTAAGCAATTGTTAGTCAGTTATGTGATCTGCGTACGATGTGTTGAATTGTTAGCCTGGAGCTAACATTGATCCGCGTTTTAATGTTGGTAACTTCTGAAGCGATGCTGCTGCTGACCTCACTGTCAGTCACTAAAATGTGAACGATTGCAGGAGAGTCATTTACGCTGTCTGCCAGAGGTGACCTCAGAGTCCAGCTCTGAACAGTGAGGTTAGGACAGGTTGCTTTCCAGTGGACGTCGTCTTAAGGGACAAAATCTAAAGAGTTTCTGGTGTCAGAGACGTTGGGTTCTAACTCTGATCGATCGATCAACTTCATTCTCTCCAAAACGAGCTTGAGTGTGTGTGTAACAGGAAAATATAGTACATATCAAAACATGCGGTTAAAAAAAAATTACATAAAAAAAAAAATTGGACAAAATAAAAAGTTTTAAGTTTATATTTATTTTTAAAGTTTTTTTTTTTTAAAGTTTAAAATATCTGGGGATTGGCCTCAAAAATCCGGTTGTGGTCACGTTGTAATTGACAACTTTTTTGCTTGTAAACTTCAGCTTGTTTTCCTGGGGAACACATATATGTACAATCTGTTGATAACTTTGTCATTCTGCTTGTCCATGCTGTAATTTTACTGTGTAGCTCCATTCTGTACACACATCATCCATTGCATGTTTTACCATCCTGGAAGATGGATCCCTCCGATTTTTTTATTAATTTTTTTCATCCTGTATGCTCCACAGATTGTAAATCCCCTTGAGGCAAATTTGTTATTTTGTGATATTGGATTATATCAATAAAATTGACTTCAACACTTTGCCTATGATCTGACGTCATGTCAGGCCGAGGGCAGTATTACAGCTTTATAACTGACATGACGTCAGTGCAGTAACAATATCAACAGTTTCTGGGTTTTAATCTTGGTCAGGAACTGATTGGTTGTGTTCCTCATCTTTAACTGTTCCTTTCTCTTTTTTCTTCTTCTTCTTGTCTGTCTTTGTCGCGTCAGCTTCAGGCTCAGAAGCTCCGTCTTGCCAGGAGTCAGGGTCCTTACTACGGTGGCTCGTTACCCAACGTCAACCAGATCGGCAGGAACCCTCAGGACTTCCAGGTGACAACCACCACGCTCCCACTCCTCCCATTTGTGTTTCTTTTGTTTTTATTTTTTGTTACTGTTGGTACTACATCTTTCACTACCACTGCCATTTCTACTGCTACTACTGCCCCAACTGGTACCACTACTACAACTGCAGGTTGTGCAGCTACTGTAATTTGTACTGCTACTGCTACTACTGCTCTTAGTAGTTACAACTGCTACTTCATCTGATACTTCTTATACTGGAACCACCATTCCTACTTTGAGCAGTAGTAGTTTAAGTGATTTGGTATAAATAATACTTCTGTTAGAGCTACTACCACTACTACAGCAACGACTGCTTTTACCAATGGCATCACCACTATTGTTGTTGCTACTACAACAACTATTACGTCACCTAATGTGAATAAGGAGAATGTGGCAAAAAATAGGAGAAGAGGAGGAACAACACTAATTAAGGAATAAAAATTCAGTTGTTATCTTTATCAAGAAAAAAAGCAGTTGTTGTGTTTTGGGTTTGAACTTGAGGTGTTCTGAGGACACAGTCTACTGTGTCACCGCAGTCTGCAGCCGTCAGCTCTTCATCTCTGAGTCATCAGAATTTCCCATCAGCTCCACAGAGCCAAGCTCGTTCTGTAATGGAAGTTTTTCATCAATATCCTGGTCTCAACCTTCCTCTCCTCTGCGGATATCGCAGATGACTCTCAAGCTAGACTTGTCTGCCTTCCTCCTCCTCTGTCTCTGAGGTCAGACCAAGATGACATTAATTTGGCAGCAGGTAACAGGATGTTTTTGGCTGGTCAGCTCCAGTGAGCAGGGGAATGTGGGAGGTCGAAACCTCCACAACGTGTTATCGCTCGTCTTCCAGGTTTCGAATTTCCAAGAAATTACTCTGTGAAGGCAACACTGTTAAGGAGCAGATTTGGGAGAATGGTCCAGCTGTTGGCTTTTCACCAGCACACGAATGACTGGAAATCACAGATCCTGATCTATGGACTGTCTCTCCACCAAAGTTCAGCCAAATCTGATGCAATTCTAGATGTCTCACTGACAATGAGCATATAAAGCTTTTAATTCTTTAATTCAACGTTCTAGCCATCGGAAAGGCCTAGAAGATGACAAAATTTCCCTGACTGTCATGGAAAGTAATTACGCTGTAGCACATAATGCTGTATTTTACCAGTCCTCCAAATGAAGGCTTTGTCCGATGTCCCCACAGCTGATGGCAGATAACATTACGGCTGCGTTCAGGAAAAAAAAAATGTAAGGAGAAGTTCTGTATCTCTTCTCTGAACACCCTAGAATAATAACGGCCCAAATGCCCCATAAACCGGTTTACAAAATCATCTGAAACAAACCAGCTCATTTTTCATAATTGAAATCAAAGTCAACCACAGTAATTGGTTTTATGGCAGGCGTGCATTGAAACTAACAGGTCTTTGAAAATGTCCTCCAAATTGAATTAGTGGCAGTTCTGATAATGAAACTGTATCACGCTTCCTCCATGTTGCTGGTTCCTGTTTTGCATTTCTTAACACCAGTTAGGGTCTTTAGAAATGTTAAATGAATGTGTGTAATCATTCAAAAACAGCCAGTCTCCTTTTCTCTTCTCTCTGTCAGGGCTCCTTCCCCTCCAACATGGAGTCCAACCGGTCGACTCGGCATCACGGTCTGGTGGAACGAGTCCAGAGGGAACGCCGTTTCATCTCGCCAGTCCGACCGTACCGCAACCGACAAGTATCCTTTAGTTCATATTCAAAATGAAAATAAAAATGAAAAAGATTAAAACCAGCAATGTGTTAGTCTGTCCCTCAACAATCTCCGACTGCCCTCCTCCCTCTGTGGCTCTCAGCTCCGAGCCCATTGGATCATATTGAAAAAATACTGTAAATCTTTAAAAACCTCTCACAAATATATCGTTTCATTTTTAAAAACTCTGTGATTTTCTAAAACAGCCGCTCAGCGTAGTTTCTATCAAACAAAACGGGAGGAAACGGTGAATTTGTCGGGGACTATTTTCAGCGGCAGATTAATCTACATCTGGTGCTGTAGTGAGTATCTGGGGCACCAGGATGGTGTGTGTGTGACTGAGTCTAAATTAACCACAGTGCGTGTGTTCATGGGGATGCACCCAGTGCAACAGTGTGGCTCACTGATGGCTTTTTAATAGTTTTTGGACAAAAATTGAGCTCTTTGGCCCAGAGGACTCAGATATATCAGGCTCTGGATACACACAGTAGTTGTTAGTAAGAGACAGTCATTGCTGATTTAAGTCTGCACATGTGATATGTAGAGAAGAAGATGATAAATATAGAATAGCATTAGACTGATCCTTTAACATCAGATATCCTCGATAAGAAGTAGATTTCTACCTCATTCATCCCCCAAACAACTGGGGCTTTAACAGTTCCACAGTCTGTGAATTCCCCTGTCAGTTTCATCTGAATCGTCAAACAATGCACTGCTGTGAAAGCTCATACAGAGATATTATTTTATCATGTGTGAAGTTTGTTTTATGACATCTTGTCAGCAGGACTGTTATTATGTGTTTTGAGGTCACAGCAACAACACAACATGCTTTTGTTCCAAAAATCCTCTGCGGGCTTCTCGTCGATCTGGACGAGAAGCCTTCCTGTATTACACGATTTTAAGGAGGCAGCAGCTGTCGTAGGGACTTGTATCACTGAGTGGACGTTTGTCTTTATATCCTAAAGAAGACACACACACACACAGGGCAGTGTCGGTCTGATTGAAACTGAAAGTTGTCGACTATAGTGTGATTGACCAGAAACGTTACAACAGAGGGTTCTAGCGGTAAAAATGACTTAAGGAATGACTTGAAAGCGACACGGAACAGTAAAGAATAAAACAGTAAAAGTTTTATTTCTGATGTGTCTAAACACGATGTCCGCCTTTTGTCCACTCATGACAGTGAATATCCTCCCATTTAGAGGTGAATTTAGAGGGCGGATTTGTTTCTCTTCTGTCTTAAATGGGAGCGAAGGAACAAAAAGCAAATTATTTCCAGTGTCACGGGTTGTTCTATTGTTTCCACTCTCCTCCGGCAGCTTTGGGAACAAATTCGTGCTGCGCTCAGGAGGTGTTAATAACACATCACGCATCACAACAAGAACGACGACAAACACAGCAAAAGTAACCATCATTTTACTACCGCATCTGTATGGAGCACCACATCCAGTCCTTGAAAAAGAACAGTGGAGGACCATTGTTGGACAAAGGAACATGTCCTGAATTAATTAGGGTTTGTGGAGAAGAGACCATTCAGACCATTCACCCCCATTTTGGGGATGTGCACCGCCAAAGCATGACAGCTCACACTACAAGATGGGTCTTGGTTTATCTTTTAGATTTTGTCTGATAATAATTTGATGAATCTGTTAGAATCATGGTCCAGAGCTGCTCCATATGAAAAGTGCCCTGAGACAACAACTCTATGAATTAGTTGCTATATAAATGAAACTGACTTGACTTGAATTTTGTGGTCCTGTTATGAATTGGATCCCTGTGTAAAATCTAGTTCTAATGTCATTCCGAATTTAAATTTTTTTGCCAGTACGATATTCTTGAATTACTGTGTTTAATCAAGTTACCGTACAACAAAGCTGGGGCCAGTGGTATAATAGCACAGAAAAGGGGGGTAGGATCCAGGGGTTAAAAAAGGCCGTTGGGCCAAGTTTTTGCCCTGGGGACTCTAGCGGATTAATCTGGGCATGTCTGGTTTCAGTGTGAATTTGAAAATCAATGACAATATAAGGTCAGTTCAGCCGTTGCCTTTGTAATGGTGTCTATCCAAAATGCCCTCGATAGTAAAATAAAGTGGAAACACACAGGAAGAACCGCATTTCACAGCCTTACATAGTTAATAGGAAATTTAGGTTATGGGAATTCCCAGGTTAAACGAAGTGAAGTTCCTGCGGTGAAAAAGGGATTTCAGAGGCGCTGACGACAAATTAAATACTGTATAGCTGTAGCCTTGATTCAGGCACAGAAAAACATTGAAAGTCAATCATTTAAAGGAAAGGAAAGAATAACATTTGAGCTAAAAGCTCTAATCACCCTGAAAAGGTGCCTCAAGCACCAAGTCTGTTCGGTAGAGCCGCAGGAGAACGTGCGAAAATGTGGAACTGGAAACAGTTTGAGTGTGAGGCTGTGCAGTTGGTGCTGAAAACTGTTCTTTCAAGGGAAAAATAAACTGTTGATTATTTTTAACTGCCCCTTATTTTTAGAAAGAAGAGGAAATAGAAAAAACTACAAGTTTTAATCTTATTGAAACATGCGGCTACAGTCCATCGTATTAAATAGAAACAGAAAGTGAAAGAGAGATGACGGGGATAATATGTCCTTTGTGGTGGTGGTGGTGTTTCCTTAACCAGTCGTCTCCTCAGATGGAGAGCTCACAGTATAACTCTGCCTACCTGTCCCCGCCTCCCGACCCCAGCTGGAGAAGGTACTGTCTGTTGACCTCCCTTAACCGCCTCCGTCCCCCCACCTCTCTCCCCCCTTTCTGTCTCCGGGGAGACGTGGCTGTCTGCGGGGACGCTTGTTTGTTATTTCCAAAGCATCTTGTTCGAGTCTCCTCTGCTCCCGCTGCTCCTGAGCCTTTCTGAAGCCCTTGTCACACCTCAGATGGTTTAGAAGAGGAAAATGACCCAAAAGGAAAAAAAAAAAAACAAACTACATGGGTTTAGAAATACACCACAGCTTGATGAGAGAAAGACAGAAGTGTGAAAAAATGATGACAAAACGTAACCATATTTCAGTCGTATCTCCAAGCCCTTGAAAATGCATCATCTTAACATACTGTGAAATGTCTACAGATTTTAGTGTTCTTGTACTCTCCATGCCCTGTTTCTTGGATGAATCTAGAGGAGATTAGTAGCACAGTCTGTATCCTGGCTGCTACCATTAACAAAATACTACATAATCCACAGTTTAACTTCTGAACTTAGCTCATAAATACAGCTGGAGATTGTTTGAAATTTTTCCATACTAGTGCCAATAAGATACTTGAGGTTTTGTTCCAATACCAAAATGGTATTGGAACAAAACCATTTTGTTTTATGCTTGTCTAAATGCAACCAGCCACACAAGAACTGTCCAAATAGAATACAGACTAAAAAGACTCTGATCATTGTCAGTGATGATTTTCATCCGTCAGATCCCGTCTGAGAAAATGGCAGCTAGAATAAGTAATAGACGGCTTTGTTGTAAAGTCACAAACTGTCTTGTTACGAGCTGTTAGTCAACAAATTCGGTGTCTCTACTTACCTGTTTTTTGGGGGATTTCATACATTTTCATTAGACACCAAAGACCATCTTCAAATAGAAACAGGGGTTACTATCTCATTCCCAAATACTTGGATCACGTACACCAGAGCTGCCTCGGTTTGCTGATAAAGGCCATGAGACATGGTTGAAAGCTGAGAAGAAGCTACCTTTAGTTGGGATTATTTTAACCCGTATCCACTGATATTTTTGAATAATTGTTTATTATTTATTTCATTTTTGGGTAGTATGGGATTTTAAATTGCGTTTTAAATTTGGCTTTATGGAACCTGCAGAAACCGTATGCTTTGTATGATATCCCCTTTATTTAACTAGTTACTCTTTATCAGCAAAAGCAGCATCAAAATATAGAAGTTTCAGAACAAAACAAAACATGGACTTGAGGCGCTGTTACTAGAAAGACTGTCAGCTTAGGTTTGTCCCCCAACTCACTCCCTCCTGCTGAAGTGTCCTTGAGCGGGGCATTGAATCACCAGCAGTCTCACAGGTGCTTTCTCTCTGACCTTTGACTGAATTTGCACAAAGAAACAATTGATCAGAATCACATGAGGTGACACCGAGGCTTCATAAAAGGTTTTTGTGGATCGTACTGAGGCTCCCGCTTCAGTTCCGTGGCTCTCGAGCAGCTACACTAACCTCTGCACAGCTAACGGGAAATTGAGTTGACTTTAGCTGGCATCCCTCCAAACCTGAGTTGGTTTTGAAGAGCCCTCAGTTCTTTTTTCCTCTCCTTTTTTCGCCCTTCCTCCTTCTGGGAACCTCTTTTCTTTTTTGGCTTTTTCTTCTGTTTTCTGCAACGTTCCAGTCGTTTAATTTTTGCCCGCCTGCCTGCGTTCTTTCTGGTTTTCTTCTAACAAGACAACAGCTACCCTTCAGAGAGAGACTGGCCTCGGTCTAAAGTCAAAGAAGGTCCACAACACATCACAACACACACACACACACACACACACACACACACACACACACACACACACACACACACACACACACACACACACACACACACACACACACACACACACACACACACACACACATTAGTCTGGCAAATGACCTCCAGCCTTTTCCTAAAATCTGAAAAGTAAAGACTGTTTAGGTTTGACTGCTTCAGCTGTCACTTTGCCAGGTCACCAATCAGCAGTTGGAGTTTTTCTAAACATTAAGCTTTCTGTTAAACAGTCAAAGTTGTTGGAAAGCTTGAGCGAAATCCCACCTGCACTTTGTCTTTGTTGGTTTGTGGGGAAAACGTTTCCTTTCACATTCTTGTTTTGGGTTCAATCTGCCTAATTTCAAGAGAAGCAGAGTTCGTAGACAAAAAGTCAAAAGGAGCATGTTGATTCAACAGAGATTTGGTAACCGCTCGTCCTGCCAGGTTGGAGGTTTTGGTCAAAACAAATGCGAGTCCAGTTCTCGTAACTGCAACTTAGCAGGACGGAAGCCAACTGTCTGCGCTCTTCTTCTGTGATGCTCATGCCAGATAAACAATATAAGTCTGGAGTTATTTCATATTTTTCTTAATCATAAACAAATGCTGTGAAAAGACCGAAATCAACAACTTGTTTGTCCGTCTCTCTAGTCCCATGACTTCCCAACATTATCCAAGACAACTGGTAAATATCGAGGCGCCAGTGAGTTTGCATTAAGAGTACATTAAAACAAGGAGAAAACAGGAAGAATTCTTACTTAAATGTGATAAACTGTAGTTATAAATATAGGAAACGATGAAAAGTGGTCTGTCTGTCTCAACTCTCTAATATAATAAATAAAGGTCTGTTTTCACTTAAGGCAAACAAAGGACCTACTGCATAATGATTTACAGTAGAACTAATTATAGGCTCATCTTGGCTTCTGACAGCATAACATGTTAAGAAGCCTAATGACAACTATTGGCAGAAATGGAATATAATACTAGTAATAATGTTTTCATTAGTGTATAATCCCCTGAAATTAAGAATCGTTGTGTTTTCATTAGCTGAGAATGAGCCCTTCATACCTACAGAGGGAGCGGGTTCCTCTTCCACCGAGCCGCCATGTCGCACCGCCATGTTTCTACGGTAGCCCGGAACGGACAAACCAAACGCTGGCTCTAGGGAGGGCCTTTCACTTTTTTTCGTTACCCGAAGGCCACCGTAGGTTCTCCTACACGCCTGGAAAGGGAGGGGTGAGGGGAGGCTATTCAGTCGGTTAAAATCTGCAAGCTCACCACTAGATGCTCTAAACTCTTCCACACTGGTCCTTTAAAAGGCTAAAAGCGAGAAAAGTTGTTTTTAGCTTCTCTGACTGCGTACGCCACAACGAGGGCTTTCTCCTTCGTTTAACGTTAAACCAAGTTTAATATGTTCTGTTGTCGTGGACCGAGCTAACTTTCTTCCGTCTCTGCTGCCAGCAGACACCTATGACTTCTCCGCTATGAGGATGTTGGACTATTTTCAATTGTTTTCTGAAATTTTTATAGATATATTGTAGGTTTTGTTTTTTTTTAGCCGTTTGAACACATGCTGGTACACAAACACACACAGAAACTCTACACTGGCTTAACAAGCCTTCATCTGTCACGTCAGGTGACACGCCAGGCTCCCTCTGTCCTTCGCTCGCTGCCTCCATCTTCCTCCTTCCTTCGTTTGCTTTCTGAGCCTGCGCTTTTCTTCTTCTTCTCCCCTTTTTTTTTCCTTCTCTTTCGATGTTCTTGCCCGGTGGAGGAAAATAACTTTTTGTTCTTGTCGATCACGAAAAGGAATTGGTCTGGAAACTTCCCCGGAGATAAAAGCCAGTTGTTTCGTCTCCCCACCACTGCACTCAACAGGTGAATCCTCCTCATCCTCTTCTTCCTCTACCTCCCTCTACTTCCTTCTTTTCTTCCTTCTGCTGGCCATCCTCCAGCTCCAACCACGACAGTGGAAGCGAGTCTTGTACAGACTAAAAATTTGTGGGTGAAAACAAGAATGTATCTTATAAAACTTTACTTTGGATGTCATTTCTTCTTTCTTTGAGTGACTTAATTAAAAGATAGAACCTTTTCTGCCTTTTGAACCATCACAAATCCTCATCCCTTTCCTGTAACTCTCTACATCTTTGTTCATTCTTCCTTCCTCGTCTGTTTTATCCGTCACTGTCTCTCCTTTTCACTTTGACCATTCACATGGTCTCACCTTCTTTTTGGTCCACTCTCTTTTATATGCAGTACCTGATCTGTTAAGTAAATGTTTCTGTAAACTACAAGACACACCAAAAGTAGAATCAGGCACGTCAGCAATCGGCTCACTTCAAGAGACCAAAGAGGTAATTTTCTGTACCAGAGTCCAACCAGAAACAGCTGCGTTTTTAATCACTGTGTTCTCGGTTAATGCTGAAACCATTTCTGGAGTTTCTGGAGTTGGTGTATGAAATTCTTCAAACAATTGTTGTATTTCAACAACATGCATTTCGGTGGTTGTTGGCATTAGATAAGAGGTTAATTATTTTCTAATCTCATCTGGCTTTCTGAAAAAATCTGGGGAAGATGAAATGTCCTGATCTCGTATGTGAAAAGAAAAAGAAAATGTCTGTCGGCTTTCATTTCTAACATGCAGCTGTGGTTGGTCCCTAAAATCTGTGTGTGTGTGTGTGTGTGTGTGTGTGTCCTGGCCCTCAGGACCAACTCCGACTCAGCCCTCCACACCAGCGTAATGAACCCTCCCACAGGAGACCCCTTCACCACAGGAGGACCCACCTTCACCCCCCAGAACACCAGACGCACCGGTGAGAGAGCTCCTCGAAAGAAAAACACAAATACTCAACACACTGCAAGAACGTCACAATAAATTACACAACCTCCTTTTAAAATCTACATGTTGAAGCATGTTGGTCAGATTTAGATATTGAAATGTGCCAATTAAACTTCCGTTGTGTAATTTTAATGACTACAAAGCCTAGACCAGCCAAAATGCCCTGTTCAGCTGTCAAGTGTGAGTCCTCACACAAACCTACACAAGCAAAATCTCAATTTTCCCTATTAAAAATACAAAGACACAACAGCTAAAAGAGAATCAAGGTTAATAGTTGTCAAGTGGTTGAATGTTTACCATACAAGTGAAACTAGAAGTGACCATAGCACATAGAAAAAAGATGGGTTTTAAGCCTAGATTTGAAAAGGCTTAGCAGAACCAGCCTCCTGCACTAAGGAACACTTAAAACTTAAAAGAAAGAAAGAACCTTGAAGGAACTCTGCACAAATTGGTAATAATTATAGGGGAAATAGAATGTGTCTTCAGTTAGTTAGTTAGGTCAGCAGGTCAGCTGAACATACAAGCTTTCTCGAGGAAGTTCCTAATTTCTCCATAATCACACCAAAATGCACTTTTTCCATGCAATAATTGGGAAATTATTTGGAAAATGAAGCATTACCGGGAATTTTCTGTTAAAATCTAAGAAAATTTAAATAACCAGCATCAAGAGAGCTAAAGGCTAAAGTAAAGTAATATGACTGGAGATGTAGTGTGAAGAATCTGTTTAAAACCATGTAAATTAGAAAAAGGATTTTAAATGAACTCTGGCTTGTATTGGCTGCCATATCAAAGATATCAGGTCAGATGATCTAGTTTCCTAACATCTACTGAGTACTTAGGGTGATGCATTTTAGACCAAATGAAGGCTCCTCGTTGTTGTGATAAACAGGCCAGATAAAAGCCACTTGCAGTAATCAATTCTGGATGTCCACGAAGGACTTAAAAGGATTTCAGTATCTGTATTGGATAACATGGGCCGTTCCTAGCTATGTCACATCAATGAGAAACGGCAGTTTTGGTAATTTTCTTGATGTGCAGCTCAGAGGAAACAAGGAGAATTATTCACAAATTCTTGTGTTCAGAGAAATTGTGCAACCGTCAAGGTTAACGGGAGACATCCTTAAAAACTGTTCTGCGTCCGGCTGGACCAACAACCAACACTTCAGTACTCTTGGCATTTAAACGTGGATGTTTTTACACAACCAACAGCGCTCTTCTGACAAGCATTTTTACAGTTTCAAAGGCTGGAAGGAATAATTGGCTGTTGCAGTACAATAAATTTGTGTCTCGTCAGTATGACGGTGATGATTTACTCTGTATTTTTTTGAAGATGTGACTAAGTGACAGCATGCATACACAAAAGAAAAGATGTCCAATTTCTGATCCCTGAGGGATGCCACAGCCACATCACATCTTGCAAGCTCAGTATTTAAATAGATCATCGATCGTTGCTAGGCGACGATGTGACTCACTGCCTCTCCAAACTTACAAACTTTGTTAATAACTATCAAAAAAACATATTATATGCATGACATTTGCGGCTGCTGCGTCTTTCTACTTTACAAATCAGAGGCAGGTGCCTTGTTGGTTCAGTCAGGACCAGGACGGGTTCATGTAGATTTTGACTGAAGGAGAAGTCTGTTGTTGTACTGTTTTCTGCCTCGTGCTGATTCATACGGGGCCTCTTAAAACCACAGTGACGGAAGTGAAAATGGTGTGATGTCTTAAGGCAGTCAGTGAAAGCAGGTTTGTTTTTTGTTTTTTTTGTGTGTGTGTGCGTGTGCATGGGTGTTTGTTTTTTTTTTTGTTTGTTTTTTTTTACTATGATGCAATGCAGTGATCTGTTCATTGTTAAACTAACTTTGGCCTGGCCCTGACTAAACGCCTCACAGTCCCTGAGGATAAAGATCTCAGTCTAAACAGGTTTTCCTCTGGCTGCCAGCAGAGTCGGGATGTTCTGAATATAAAATGAAGATGATATTTCCAACTCAATAGAACTGTTTCTTTCTTTCTTTCTGTCTCTGCCTGCCTGTCTTTCTGACCCTGCAGGTCAGAGCGACGGAGACGGCAGAAGAAGTGAGTTACTGTATATTCAAACGCATTCACACAAACACTGCTGTTAATTTTTAGGACAGTTTTCCTTCATTGTCAGATTCTCAAAGATCTAAACTAAAACTCAAATTTTTGAAACACAAACAGAATCACCTGGACAATTTATTTATGGCAAATATATTTGTGCAAGTATTTTGTTATGGTAACTGTTTTCAAGGTCCTGACTCAAAAAAGCGTCAGTAACATTCTGAGTTGGTGAAATTATGTTCAGAAATAATTTCAGGGCCTGTACTTTGATATCAGTATTTGTAAATGTAAAAAAAAAAAAAAAAAAAAAAACTCCACAGGAGCATTTCAAATTTGTCAATTTTGAGAAAAGATTGATAGTTTTAAAGAAAAGTTAAGAAAGTTTATTTTATGAACATTTCAGTACAGATTCAAAGTATGAAACTGAGTAACACTGAAGTCGCACGTGCACACACACGTTTAAGTTCAAGTCAAGAATTTGGCCCTTTTGTTCAGCCTCTTGTAACTTAAATGTGTGCCTATGTTTAATGTCAGTGTCATACACACTGTGGGAACTTTGAGTGCCAAGTTTCTCATGTTGGTTTTGTGCATATTTTATTGAAACACTGTCAAGTCACAAATCTTTCCTACACATTCGAAAATTTGAGTTTCTCACTGGTCAGTTTCCTGTAGGTTTTTTAAAGGCTGATGTACAACCACAGGTTTTGAAATTATTTCTGACCATTTCACAAGTTCAAACTCTCATTTAAACCCATAAATATGCGCAGATGAAACCAACTAAACTGAGAGAAATGGGCTACAACCTTCAGATACATATGATGAAGCTTAAATACTTGTATATTTAAACGTATCTTCAGATTAAACCTCCATTCTTTTGTCCCTCAGTGTTTCCGTACCCGGTTCCTCCCATTGAAGAGAACGTATTAGATGAGGGGAAACTGCTCAAACCCTGGGACACCAAGAAGGTAAAGTCATAAAAATCAGATTTATTTTTGCTCTGTTTTCTCGTTTTGTTATTCCTTAGATATATTTTTCATTACTTTAATTGATTGACATTAATATTTTACTGTCTGATTGAACACATCAGTTTTCATAGTAGCCACTGCCAACTTTTGATATAACTGTAAAGTCGCCATTTCTTCTTGCTGGAAGTGTGTTATTTGTCAAACTGAAATTAAAAAAAAAAAAAAAAAAATTTAAGACTTATTCTCCAAAAATGTGACATTTTACTTTAACTTAAACTTTATCATAAAGTATTTACAAACGCGAGGCTCTGGAGTGTACATAGTTGCCAAATTTATCCACTATCATTTAAAACCCTGCAAGTTTCGCTCATTTTTAGTACGAGACAAAAACGCTGAATCAGCAGTGTTCTTCACACTGATTGTGTGTTATAACAGAGCTGATTCTGTTTTTTTCTACTATGTTATTTTATTTTTCTGTCTCCAGTTGCCTCTGTTGTCGTCCCGACCCAAGTCCTGTGAAGTCCCTGGCATCAAGTAGGTCTAACACTACTAAACATACACAAGTGCAGTCCATTCATACAGCACATCACACATTGCGTTATGTCATAACCACTTTTGTAAATTACTTTGGTGTGTGACTAATCCGAAATTGGATTAGTCCTTTGAACAACGGTCATGTCAAACATGGGATTCTTTCACCTTTGACTCCCAGCGTACAGTAATCGGTCCCTCTACTGCTGATGCTGCTGCTGCTGCTTTCATTTCACATCTTTAACTCAAAAGTCACCACAAAAACCAAACAGTGTAAAATATCAAATGTTCTTTTCAACCAAAGAAAATCATAGTACCGATAGTACTTCCCGGAATGGAAAGTGTGGTCGGTGTTTCTTGGAGAATTGAACTGCTGTTACCACAGGGACAGTAACCAGAGGGAGCAATGAATTATATGTGATTGCTGCCTGTGATATTATTACAGAAATGGCTAAATTATGTCACATCTAAATCTGTCATTTCACAGTATATTTCGATGCCCAGGAAGATCTAGACCTCATCTGTTTTTTCTCTCCCCCCTCAGTGTCTTTACGTCCCCAGAGCAGCCGTCCACGCCGGCTCACGGGGTCCCATCGGCTCTCAACACCGGCGGCTCGCTGCCCGACCTGTCCAGCCTCCACTTTCCCCCCCCGCTACCCACGCCGCTGGACCAGGATGAGCCCGGGTACCCAGGATCCTCGTCTCTGAGTGGGGGGAGCAGCACCGGGAACCTGGCCTCCACCCTTACCCAGCTTGGCATCAACGCCGCCAATGCAACAGGAGGCAACAGCAACTTCCATCACCACACGCCAGGTCCGTACAGTCTGCCAGAGTGTGTGTATTGATGGATGGATGGATGGATGGCTTCAAATGAACACACATTAAGACTGGTCAGACTAAGATGGAGCGAGTCTGTTTCAGTGTAGTTTAGTTCACAGTTGGCAGATAAAATATTTTTTGGTTTTTAAACCGGCTATAAATAATCTTTTATAATAACAGTCTATCAAATGACAATGTTCAGGAGTCTCTAGTAGTGAAGAACCAGAATCTGCAGCTCCCCTCGGCTTCACAGAGCTTTACTGTGAGTCTCAGCTCGTTGTTTATTGTTTATTGTTTATTACCGGACCACAGCTCTAGGTTCACTCTTTTCGCTCTCTTAGCCTCATTTTCTGCCACAGTAGGCAGATGTTTTCAGAGAAAAAGGTGTAAAAAGCCGCTGTCCACTACCTGCTCAGCAGCAAACAGCGAACAGACTCAGTCAGAGACCAGCTGGTGAACATAGCGGAGCATTTGGCCGCTAAGGAGCCAGATATTTCCCTCTGGAGCTGGTGGAGACCAAAACCAGAGCTAAAAGGGAGTCACCAGATCAGTCATATTCTTTATGATGATAACATTTTTAATGTGGCTTTCTGTCACTGTCTTAACTCGAATGTTAAGGTCAGGTCAGACACGCACTCGGACTTGATAAAGAGACCAAGAGACCTGCATCGAGACACTGTAACCAGAAGGTGACAGTTCAGTCCCTCTACTGACAGTTCTGCTGAAGTGTCCTCGGGCAAGACTGAGCTGCCTGCCTGCTCAGTTGTTGTAGATCTGTCTGAATGAAAGCCTCAGCTCAGTGACTAGAGTGATGCCTAGCAGAGGAAGTATGTGGGTGAGAGCGGACATAATGAAACAAAGGGGGATGTACAGCGGGGCAGCACTTTAAATTTAGCCACATAGCCAGAGAGAGAAGAGAGAGGATTTTTTTCTTCGTGGGTGGAAGTGGAGTCACACAGCGTAGCCGGGCTTTGTCGTTTGTGAGGTGACTGTACGGACCACATGTAGGAAGGTGCTGGCAGCTCAGCCGCCGGCTGCAGCCAGCCTGAGTCTGGATCGTCATTTCGTCTTCATAAGGCTGTAAACCAGATGGTCAGACAAAGTGTCGCTCTGAACCACGAGGAGAAGACCAAGCTGAAAGGCTCAAGTTGTCAACTTTTAGTTTGAAGGTTTGAGGCAAATATCTTTAGTTATTGCAGCTGTTATAAGTATTTTATATTTTCACTTTTCCCAGGGCCAAGGAGTGTGAGGAATTACTTTTTAATTTTCAGTTCCCAGTCTAAAAACACAGCTGTCATATGTCAAACAGCTTCCAACTTTAACTGCTGACTTAACACGTGCTAAGAAACACTAAAAAAAAAAAGATCTGCCAAGAGTAATTTTCCACTCCAGAATAATGAATGAACAACAGTTGTGATGAAGTTCCTCCGCCAGTCTAAGAGCAACTAATGGTCAGGTTGACATGAACATAGTCATAGATGTTAATGGTCTTGATTCATAATCTTTAGAGGAAATTTTCCACTTTTACTCAAGATATATGAAATTTAAAATTCATGCTTCCCTGAGGATCTCTGTCCACGTTGGTCATCTCATAAACGTTTCTGCAGCACCACCTGCTGGACGAGTCAACAACTTTACACAGATCATCCAGGGACGTTCATGCTTCCCAGTGCGTGAACCATGTAGATTTTTGGTAATCTCCTTTCCTCTTCTGTAGCACTGGTCTTAACCAAAATTCTTACCAGATGTGAAACGCCAGCGGCACATAAATGCTACTGAATCATCAGCATCTCTGTCCTCAAGAGCAACAGAGAGGACGGAAGGAGGATAACAAACTGTCTTCACCAGGCTGAGGAACATCAGAAATTTAAGGAATAAAAACTGTGTTATGGTCAGTTCAGTGAGGAATATACAGGAAGAAAATTGCCCTGTTATTATTTATTGATTCCTTTGATTTATTGCGCTGCCCACCACAGTTCTGTATTCCTTGATTCATCACTATAGTCACAGTTCACATGTTCAAAACTTAGTCAGTAGGAAATTTGTGTGAATGGCTACATTTTATTATGTTTGTGTGAGCACACCAAAGGGAAAATAGTAGACCTGGAGCATTAAAGGCATTGAGGGCGCTGCGTATTGACGGGTGTCACGCACATCCAAAACGATGTGGACTGATACAGTACATCGGTAGAAATGGATAGTAGTAAGGTAGTAAGGAAGCTTAGAAGGAGGTGAAATGTGAAAATAGCAGGGTGTTTGGGGACAGAGCTGATGTTTTCTCCTGCTCTGGTCACCTGGGGAGGAGCTCCGGTGAAAACAGGCCGTCGTCTCCTTGTGGCGCTGATTCCCCAAACAGGCGGTTTATTTAAAACTGAGGCCACGGTGACGACGTTTGTGCAGAAAAAGAGAAGAGTAGCGCTCCTGTGGTGCTTGTTGCTTAGTAAAGATAAGGGCGCAGCATTATATTTCATAGTGTCTCTTCATTCCCTTCCCTTTTACCACTTTCTCATTTTAATGGTTCTGTATTCTCTTAATTGAAGGTGTAAGATGCAGCTGGGCCTCATTAGGGCTGAAATGATTAAATCGGTTTCTTGATTAGTCAGTCAACACAAAGTTAACACTTTTACTTGTTTAAAGGAGCACTCCACTAATTTTACACGGCGGTCTGTTTACTTGTTGTGGTTAACACTACTTAGCCCGTGAAAAAATAAGACCATAAGGTCATAGTTATGTCATCAGGGTTCTGTTGGATCGGGCACAAAGACACCAGTTTATAGCTGAAAGCCTGCGTTACAATCTGGAGGTCCGGAGTTTGGAAGACATGGCTGTTTGCAAGGCAGAGAGGGACCCAACGAAAGTTTGCCATCGGGGGACGTTTGGGATCCAGTGTAGGGGAAAAAATTTCTCAGCCTCTGCTGCTTCGATTTGTTTGTCAAATCTGGCTCTCAACTTTATGGATGTGCATCACTAAATACTAATCAAATGTGATTTTATCATCATTTATCAGGATCATTATTAATATTTTATCAGCATTTATCGTTATTGGATAAAACAAGACATTTGAAGTCATCACCGTGGCTCTGGGAAATTTTGATGGACATTTTTCACAATTTTCTGACGTTTTATAGACCATTCGATTAATCAAAAGAATCAACATGTACGGATAATAAAAATAATCATTAGTCATAAATATTACTGTGTGCCGTAGCATTAAGATTTCCTTCCATTAGAGCTAAGAGACCTAGACCAAACCAGTAAAAACAGATCAAAAGTAAACTATTGGCCTGATAATCTAGTTTCTTTCGTTTATTGAAATCTCTCACAGGTACAAGACGCAGTCTCTCCTCAAACATTTTATTACCTGATAAGAGCATTTTTCTGTTTGAGAGATGAAACCTGTGACCTCATCCGGATGGATGTTGAGGATACGTCTGAGTTCATTGTTTTTTGTTTTTTGTTTCGTTCTCCCTCATCAGGTCTCCTGGCGTCTCTACAGAGCACGCTCAGTAACCCCTCCCTGCAGTCGTCACTAAGCAACCCCAACATCCAGTCATCGCTCAGCAGCCACTCCTTTTCCAACTCTCTGAGCTCTGCCTCCCTGCACTCATCGCTCAGCAACCCCTCGCTGCAGTCGTCCCTCAGCTCCTCCCCCTCCCTGCCGTCCTCCCTCAGCAGCCAATCGCTGCACTCCTCCCTCAGTAACTCCTCCCTCCAGTCGGGGTCCAGCAGTAACCCCAGCTACAGCAGCGGAGTGGGCAGCTCCGGCTCCTGCTCCTCCTCCTACTCGCCGCTGCTCAGTGGACAGGGCCAGCCGTCGCTCAGCACGTCGCCGCGGAGGCGGGCCCAGCTCTCCCCGCTCATCCTGCCGATGGGAGGGGAGTCACGGAGGCATCACTCGAAACAGTTCTCCCCCACCATCTCCCCCACCCTGTCCTCCATCACACAGGTAACGCGCACAAATATTCACTCCTCCGTAAGGCCGAAGAAATACATGTTGCAAATGTTGCATGTATACAAATATATGTTGCAAAAATCAAGCATGTTTGATGCTCGGTCCATCACTCCGGAGCAGCAGGGAGCCATAGGTGGTGTCCCTGGCAGATGTCTCTGCCCAACAAGCAAACCGAAAAAAGTTCCGTTTTTACTGTCTGACGTCTTACGGTGGTCTTTCGTCCACAGTGCCAGTTTTCATTCCCCTCGGGTCGAGCAATATGAAGGAATCGGTTAGCTTCATTTTCAGATCCTCAGTCAGCTGCGTAGAGGAGCCCCTGGTTGTTGAGTGTCGGCAACAGGTTTGAAGAGTCAGAGAATTTATCATCAGCTGAAATTTCCTAATGACAGTTCCTGAACTGCCTCACAAGTCCTAACAGGTTAATGAAGGCCTAAGGAGTTAATGAAATTCTGTATTTTACCCATTTTTTTCTATTTTTTAAGTTCATGAAATAAAAAGTGACAGCGCATTAACATTTTAAGGGCTCATTTTTTATGCCTGTTTGCTGCAGGGGTTGGTTTTACTTCTTTTCAAATATGAAATTTACCCAGAGGTGCCCAAACTGTCTGCTGCTCCAAATCGACCTCCGCCCTTCATAACAAGGCCCCTATCCGTTTAATATGGATTGATTTGTGACGAGGGTTGTTGGTTTGTTAGGTATTCGTTGGATTAGACAAATACAGACATTCCCGTACAGTTATTTTATCTCTGAACTGTTTCTCAATTTAATTTTCAGAAGGATCGATGATACATTTTATTCATGTTGGCCGTTGCTATTCTCACTTACAGCAGTCAAACAGGCTGAACTTAAGCAGAAAAGGCTCCAGAGTTGCAAGTTATTGTTTCCTAAGCATCTCGGCTATGAATCTTTGCGAACAAATTCGACACAGAAAAACCTTTTCCAGTATTCTGGTTATGACTGCTGCTGACATCCCGCCTCCCTCCACAGGGCGTCCCCCTGGACACCAGCAAACTGCCTCTGGAGCAGAGGCTTCCTCCGTACCCGCTCAGCCAGTCCCACCAGCACCAGCCGGGCTCCCACCAGCCTCTCCCCGGTATGCCCAGCTCCCAGCCCGGCCAGCAGCCGTCTCCGCTGGGTCAACACCACCATCAACAGCTGCACCGCCTCCAGCAGCAACGGCCCAACGCCCAACAGCAGCAGCAGCAGCAACAGTCACAGTCCATGCAGCAGCTCCACCTGCAGAACCTACGCAACCAGCACATGCAGCAGCACTTTGGAACGGTAAAATAAACCCAGATTCATGGCTTACATAAAGATGGAGATAATTGATTTATTAGTTTTCTTATAATCCTCGTAGCATAAAATACACACACACTCTCCTACTTAGTTCAGCCCGCATAGTGATCGTGCTGCGTTTCTCTGCAGCAACAGAAGCCGATGGGACTGCATGTGAACACGACGAATACGTCGCTGATTAAGAACGAGAGTGCGTTGGATCAGTGCATCCAGAGCTCCTCGTCCTCTCAGTGTCAGGTCAAACAAGAAGCGGAGCAGCAGGCTGAGCAGCAGAGAGTCGGCGGCCTCCCACAGCTGCAACAGATCAGCCACAACCTGGCCACAGACCTCTACAGCGTGAGTAACTACAACACTGTGGGACTCAGTTACAGCTGTTGATTCACAGTATAACAGGTTTGACCATGGCAGCTCCACCGAAACGACAGAAACAGTAAAATCCCGCTTGCGCATCCTAAAGGCAACAGTGTTTATTGCAGCCATAATATGAAAGAATTGCACAGAACAAACAAAATACTGATGATGTTTAGTATCTATATCCAGACTTTGTCCTGAGAGTGGCTCTAGTGGAAAGGTCATGGAAACATTTCAATCTAAAGGAATTTTTGCTCAGAATCTTTCATGTCAATCTGCCCATTAAATTTAGATTTTTATTTTATTTTATTTTTTTATGCACAAGTGAGAGTTTTGTCCTGATAGTGACGCGATAGGAACGGTCAAGAATCAGCCTCTGGGAACCGTGAATATCAACAGGAAATGTCAGCTAATAATTAGGTAATTATTAGCTCAAGATACCTTATCAAAAATCAAAGTGTAGGTTATAGAGGTCAGGGGGGGGGTCACCAAAATCACGAGTTCATCCTGTTGTCTAGTTGTCTAGGTATAAGGGAAGGAAGCATGTTTGTGTCCCAAAGACAGGAGCTGACTGTTCAGTCAACCATCGTGATATCCTCTATTCTCATTCTGCTCGCTCTGCCTCGGAACAACCTGACGCCGTTTGTCACTGTGCTTCGCATTTTATCACAGGAGATAAAAATCACACTTGTCACTGTGTGCTAGATGAAAAAGTGCCGCTGGTCCTCACCAGCAACAAGACCAGAACCCCATTCTGTATTTTTTTAATTTATAAAAGTCTCTTGCAAAAGCTGCCTCAGTATGTCACCTCTCTTGTCCCATTTTCAAAGCAGAGCTCAGGCCTGTTTAACTCCAGTTAGCCCTCAGGTTAATACTGAACTTGGGAAGACTACCTTTCCCTACTTCTTACTTTATGAATCCAATGAATTACAGAGGATTTAAACCTTCTCATCCAATGGCATGTGTTAAACTTTTATTTGAATCTATTAATGATGCCTGTGGTTTCTCTCTGGTGCTGTGTCTTTTGTTTGGCTGTGAATTAGTCCTGTTGCTTAGTCCGGCTACGTTTGTTTTACTTTTTCTCATGTCTCTCTTTCAAAAGACATTAAAGACATTAAATAAGGGTTAAATATACTCAGTTGGCAGTTTATTAGGTACACCCAGCTAAAACGAATGCAGTCCTGCAACAAATCCTCCTTCATGAAGGTTATAAAGTTCAGTTTGTGTTGAAACTGTGTTTGTTTTGGAGGCCGCAGTTTGTGGTGCTGCTGAACTGCGTTGCGTTATACGAGCAGGCGTTTCCATTATTTTGTCCACCCCGTTTATATCAGAGAAGATCTGCTGTTCAGACAGACCCGATGGCACCACGAGCTCCACGAGTACACACTTTGCAATCACCCATTTAACCAGTTCGTATCGAGCTCGCCTTCTGTTATTTGGACAACCGGCAGGGAAAGGTCAGACAGCACACACTCACGGCTGCCAACAAACTAAGAAGTGTCTGGTTGCAGGACAACCCTTCATCAAAGTTAACACATAAAGGTGAATATTACGGAGCAGACCTTCAAAGGCACCAGTACCCACCGCCTGTTTGACTCCAGCTACAACTTCCAACCAAACATCACAGCTTTAATAAGCAGCTTTAACCTGTTTTGGTCTCCGTGTCATCTGAGGATGGCTTTGCGCTATGTTTAGTAAGTGGAAATGTTTTGTTTGTTTTAGCTGATTGAGTCATTTTTATTTGTTGGGTCATGCTCAGTGTTATCGTTCTGCCTGGTCTGCTGAAGAAATACAGACCAGTTCAGTTGTGTTTTTCCCTTTTCTTCCAAAAATACTTCTATTGTGGTAGATCCCATACACTTTTATAGACCAGTATTTACACAACTATGTGCTTCTGGGTGCCACTTAGTTTTTTGTTTTTTTGTTTTTTTGCTTCAACGTAGCTACATATTAGAAAAAAACAGTCACTCATGACACTGACTTGAGCAAGAAAATCTAAAATTGTTCCGTAAGCGATGAATGGCTTTGAAAGATCAGTAACATCTGCACACTGTGAATCCAGTCATTTAAAAAATAACAGAACAGAACAAGTACAAATTAAGAAAACATGCAAGCAAAATATTATTAGGATGCAAGTAACCAAGACTTTCTTTGTTTTTTGTTTTTTTTGCCCCAGGATGCCTTGTTCAACTCTCTGCTGGACGACCCGTACCTGAGTCTGCAGCTCACAGGCAAATCCAACCAGCAGGTAGCAGCTTGCTTACATACGATGTCATCCGAAACTGCAAGTAACCCTGGCAGAGGGGAGACCGATGTCACCCTCTGGTGTCTGAACCGATCCTTGTGTTTTGGAACATGTTGTCCCGTTTCTGGCACCAGAGCTGCGGCAGGCGGGTGGCAGAAGCAGGCCAAAAATATCCATGTCCCATTCTCTTCATCGGTAGTTGTCTGGGTTTAAAAAGTTAAACGGGGAAGTCCCGGGGCTTTAAGAGGTTTCAGCATCCAGAGAATAAACTGCAGCATCGCTGGTTCAACTCAGCCCTGGGACCGCTGATGTGCCGGTGTTGTTTGTCAGTCAGGAGCTTCGTTGTAAATTCACATTTTCATCCAGTGTTAAGCCGCTTTTCACGCTACACTTTCAGACTCTGGTTGTTACGTTTTAACACGTTAAAAGATTTTTGTCATCATATGCCCGGCTTTTTTTAGCATGGGTGCCAGCTAGCCGACGGCGACTACCAGATGTCAAGACGCTACTAAATACCAAAACTTCTACAGCGGGTCCACTTGTTAGGCCCGTGTCTAGTTTCTCTGCTTGATGTCCTTTCTGTGGGGCCCGTTTACAAAAACCATATCAGCACTGTGGACTCTGGGTCTGAGCACCTGCGTGTAAGTGACCCAACCTTGATCTCCACGCTTTCCCAGCACTGGCTGGCGACCCCCATCCTCCTGCGCTGACATCTGTGTCCCCGCTGTCTGCAATTGCCCCTGGGCTTCCACTCCAGCAAGCCAGGCAAGCCCGGCCAACCCAATTTTCCCAAAACTCACCACCCCCAAGCCGTACTTCGCTGCGGCGAAGCCACTGGTTCACTCCCCGGCCCCGGCCCCGTCACCTCCCATTCGCTCCTTCACCGCCACCCCCTCTTCCTACCACAGTCGTTGTTGGGGATTCAGTTGTGAGGACTATTGAGAGTAGATCGTGGAGACCCACTGCTTTCCAGGCGCAAAGGGTTGCTGAAATTCTGTAGTTGATTCACGGTCTGTTGACCGAATACCCCGTCCGGAATGTAATTATCCCTCCTGGCTGTAATGACATTCCCAACCAGAGGTCTGAAATTTTAAAGCTCGATTTTAGCAGGCTCTTAGACTTTCTTAAAGACTCTGGTAAACGGGTTTTTATCTCCGGACCCACTGCTCCTTTCAAGAGAGGCAGTGCTCGTTTTGGCAGGACCCTTAGCCTCCACACCTGGCTTCAGTCTGTCTCTTCGGAGTATAATGCGGTTTTAATTGATCGTTTTAACCTGCTTTGGAATCCTGCGTCCGTCTTCAGGAATGACGGCATCCACACCAATGGCCCGGGCGCTCGCATTTTAAGGGACGTGTTTTATACTTAGTTTTAAAAGCCTCCTCAAACTGACCGTCCCCTGCCCCATGTTCGGACACGACTACGACTTATCTCCGTCACCCGACCGAGCCTGGTACTGACTCACTCCCCCCTGCTGGCCAGAAGGGAACCACCTCCCTGGTGGTATCAAAAGGGGACCAACTGTAGCCGGTTTCAAGTTGTAGAATTAAAACCCAGTTCTTCTAAGATGCCCTTTGTTAGCGGATCGAGTGTCCTCTGCTTTCTCTTAATGAATGTGCTCTACGTCTTTTTAATCTATTATTTCAATTTTTTTTATTATTATTTAGAATTATTAAATTATAATAATATAATATACGTTCTTCTATTTGCTCATTTGTGAAGCACGTTGAGTTACCAATGCGTATGAACTGTGCTATACTTGCCGTGCCTTCTAACTCCTACATAAGCACAAGCACCATCTTGGAGTTTCAGCACAAATTCCGAAGATGACGCTCTGACGCTCTTCTGGGTTTTTAGAGTATCCTCGGTTGTTATTTACCACGTGCTGGACTTTGTGTTTGAGCACTTTCATTGTTACTGATGAAGAAATAAATCTAACTCTGTATATTTACTGGCATTTGGATGTGGGGGAAAAAAAAAACCTCGAAAGAATCCCGCACGCGATGGTCCTAAGACTTTCACCAGGTACAATTCATATAAATTTCAGGTAAAATTGCGGGAGTTTTTTTTTTTTTTTTCACAGTTAAGTTTTTGATCCAACACACCCGTCAAATAAGACCTTATGGTGTGCAAGAATTTTGTGGTACATTTACATTTTCATATGAACTTTTCAGCCACACAGCAGTGAATATTCATATCCTTGTGTATTCTCCTGTCCTAAAATTTGGATCTGATCTCTCCCGTTTCAGTTCACGGCAGAGAACCAGGGCGACGGTCTGTCCCTGAACCACAGCGGTCTGAGCTGCGGCAACGCGGACAAGAGCCAGTTCCCCTCCAACACCCAGGGGCCCCTGGGCCTGCAGGATCCCGGCGACCACCAGCTCGTCAACAACCAGAACCAGAACTACAGCGGTGGGGACGGACGGCACAACGTGCCCAACATCATCCTCACTGGTCAGTATGAACTGATCCTTATGAGACCAGCTGGTGTTTAATTGGCAAAATTATATGATTTAAATCAGGAGGCATCTGATCAAAGAAACTGCGATATGAATGTATATATAGACAGTTTGATACTCAGTGCTGTTAACGCATTTCAATACCAAAAGGTGTCGAGGTTCAACACCTCACAGGGGGCCTAATAGTGCAAAACGATATCAACAACATGCTGGTCATGTCAAATTGAACAGAAATTGAAACGTTTTTTTTCTGATTATCTTCTGTAAGAATCTAAAGTGGATATGAATAATATGGTTCCTTTAAATCTTGCTAAAAATTGACCTAGGGTGTGTGGGACTAGGCGGGTCTAGTTAAAGAGAAGTGGATCTGTGAATTCATTTGAAGATGAGACTTGAAACAGTGTAGAGGAGTTCCCCTTCTCAACCTATGTCTTTATATTAAAGTACATATATGAAGAACCTCACTTTCATACGGGGCAAGACGCTGAAGTTCATCAGCAGATGTGGTACAAAGCTTTAAATAGTCTGTGACTCAAAGAAAAAAACACCCACAACATACTCCCTCACAAAAACGGACTGATGTGAACTTCACTTTGTCTTGTTATATTGATGTTTTTTTTTGTTTTTAAACGAAGGTACACACCTCATTTTTCAGTCCCTATTTTTTCCTGTGATTTCTACTGTTAAGGTTAAAGCACCGCTAATGACAGCGGAGTTTTACATTTAACAGACAGTCCTGCATTTTTCCTCTTGTCCACAAATTCCATGAAAAAAACCAAAACCAGCACCGAATGTCTCCACCTAACAAGTACCGTGTGTGTGTGTCAGAGCCTGATTCATCTGATTCTTCTGTGCCATCGAGCTCCATTGTCATCCAGTAACTGTAAAAAAACACCTCAACCGCCCTGCGGCCAAAAATACCCTCGAGACCACCAAATGTGTCAGCCTTTTTAAAAAACGAAACTATATATTACTGAGGTGTTTCTAAATATTCACGCTGAGAGACACAGACAGAGGAGGCAGGTCAGAAGGTGCTGGGAGACGGCCTAACACCTTGTTGGTTTGTGTCTGTGCGTGGGGTTTGTTGAAACTCAAAAAGTAGAATATACAAAAGCCTTATATCCATACGTTGCATCATTAAAAATACGTTTTGGGATCGCAGTATACTCCATCACTCTTTTTATTTATGTGCTCCTTTGGTCCTGCAACTGCACCGACTTCTTCTTTCCAGTCAGTTGTTTGAGTCATTTATCAAGCACAACCCCTAATCGTTCTCTGGTTCCAGCCTCTCACATATGAGCATATGCTGGTTTGCTCTGTTTTTAATCGTTGTAAAATTAATATATTTGGCTGCTGGTCAGACAAAACAGGCGACTTTTAAGACGTCACTTTGGGTCCTGGCAACTTGTGATGGACAGTGTGTTGTGCCGAGGCGATGAATCAATAATGGAAAAAAAACAAAACAATCAGCAGGTTGATCGATAATAAAAACACAGCAGTAAAGTCTTATGATCAAAGACTCTGGAGGTGTTGTTTTTTCTAAAAGTCTTACCATGTCCACCATCCCTCCCTCCCTGCAGGAGACTCTCCACCAGGTCTGTCCAAAGAAATTGCCAGTGCTCTGTCCCACGTCCCCGGCTTCGAGATGGACCCCTTCTCCCTGGACGACCAGCTCAGAATGGACCCCCTGGCTCTGGACATGCTGGACGGTGACCTGATGCTCGCCGACCCGGCTGTGGAGGACTCCTTCCGATCCGACCGGTTGAAGTGATCTTTCTCCCCCGCCCCCGCCCCCCCACCCCCCCACTCCAGGAGCTCGGTGGGAACCCGGCGAAGAGACAGCCACCCGGACAGAGGTGCAGAGTACGCCGCCCACTCACAACTCCCCCAACCAGACGGTCTGCAGAGCGAGGTTTGGACATAACTCTGGAATCTCTTGGTCATTCGGCGATGAGGTGTTGGAGAGACGGACGTGAGATTGTGGTCGTGTGTCAGGATGAACTGATGGAGGGGGAGCTTTTCTGTCGAAGGCACTTAACTGAAAACGCTCTTGCAATGCTTGAAGTCAAGAAAAACCAAGTCGCTTCTCTTTTTAGGCATTAGCTTGTCCGAGTCTTTATCTGCATGCGAATGAAAAATGCACTCGCGTAAATGCAAACACGCAGGAATAAAACGCTCACGTGACGTCGGCTTTGTGTAAGAAACCGTCTGTAAAAACCAGCAACGCTTTGAAGATCTTGAAAAGCATTATGCATCTTGATAGACCTTCTCTTGAGCTTTCTGACTGTTTCCTGTCGCCCGTTCCATCCAGCAGCCACGTTGGCCATCACTCCGCAGGAAAGACGACGTATGATTGGTTCGGATTATTTTACCCCAAATGGCCATTAACTTAGGAAATAACCACCACTCAGAGGCCAATATTTTGGCTTTCTCTGCTTTATCAGCCACTTTGACAGGAACTTAGCCATGATCTAGAGATTTATATATTTAGAAGAAAAAAAAAAAAAAGGTTTTCCCGCTCTGACAGCCACAGATGTCAGATCAGTGGCCTTGCGAGATTCTCCTCAGGCCTAGCTGGTCTGTTCTTCTTCGCAGGAATCAGTTAA
Organism: Xiphias gladius; assembly: GCF_016859285.1. NCBI lineage: Eukaryota > Metazoa > Chordata > Actinopteri > Istiophoriformes > Xiphiidae > Xiphias > Xiphias gladius. The sequence goes on from NC_053421.1 coordinate 28,928,516, forward strand.
CTAATGAAAGGCAGTTTAAAGGTTTGGGATGAAGCCCCCTCAGGAGCGAGTACCGTGCTTAAAGCCCCCGACATGCTGCTTCTGATCAGGTCGGACTTAAATAGTCCTGATGTTGCACCTTATTTGACAAAGTTGTCTGATTAAAGCAGCTTTGAATCCTGAAATGACACTGTGATCACATAGGGCACTTTCTGGAACACACCTGAGCCTCTCCTGCCAGCCGCTGAGTCGACTGAAAATCTTTTACTTGATTTGTCTTTTGGATGTGAAATGAGCTATAAGTCGTCGCTGAAAAATGACCGCCACCTGTGGAATCTCAGTAATACTCACACTCGAGCTTTGGCCTTTAACAAGCAGTAGTTTTGAAATCACGTGGTTCTGTAAAACACCAGAGAGACTCTTCACTCTTTCTGAGTTAAGATGGGGCGATCGATGACTCAACTCATTAGGTACTTGTTGAGGTCGGCTCCACGCTGCAGTTTTTTAAGTACGTCACTATGTAAAAAAAAGTCAAGCTTTCCCCTTCTAAAAAAAGGTTTGGACCTTTACATATCGTCTTTGTGCATAACTTTGAGGTTTAGTTCTGTTTAAACCGTGACGCCTCATCATCAGCCGGTCACCGTTCGGCTCAGCCGTCTGACTCTGATCACACAGGTGTAATCCATAACTGGTATTACAGCTGCCCGGGGCTGTAGTCAGAAGCACTCAGGTCCAGTCGGGGGCAAGTTCAAGTCCAAGCAGTTCGGAGATGGAGTCCAGACTGAGTTTAAATGTGAGAAGCGGGGACCAAAACTGTGAGAGAACCTCCGTCACTCAGGGCAGTTCTTTGGATTTGGGAAAGTTTGAAATCTGATCGGAACAGGCATCAATGTAAACCTGCCAAAATGTTGCATTTTTAGCTGGTAACAAGTCTGAGTAGTAATATTATGACATGAGGAAGGAAACATTCATGCACACTGCTACTACAGTAGCTTCCTCTGAAAGTGTCATACACTGTGTTTCCGCAAGTCGGCGTTTAAAACTAGAAATAGAAACCTTTAACTCCACCTGTAAATGACATAACGAGCATAACGGCGATGTGTAAATCTTAAAAGTTTCTCCCTCTACATAGAACTGACAGCTGAGCAGGAAGGCAAAACACGTTTAAACAGCCAGCTGGACTCTGCCGAGACCAGAGTGTGTGTGGGGGGGTCTGAGACTCGGAAAAGCCACGAGTCCAAGACAAGTCCAAGGTGCAGAAACATCTCTAGACCGGGTTCGAGGCTGGCCTGGGGTGGACTCGAGCACCGCAGCGCTGCAGCAGCCAGAGGGGCCTTAGTGCTCCTCGTGTCCCGAGCTCTCAGTCTCTCCACGTAAGCGCCCTATCTGATCACAGCTCGTCGGCTCATCCTTTAGTTTCTACGTCGCTTCAGCAAGACGAGTGTCACCGGTAAAGATTCATCAGAGCCCAGAGACTTCACTTGGCTGAGCCGCAACCTGAAGCCTGAAACACGTGTGTGCACGACAACGGAAGGTAAAGAAAAGCTTCAGGCGGTCTTTTGTTTCATGCGTGTACTTAATCGGCTCTGACGTCTTTTGCCTCCCGGATTGTCACTTTGCCGCATCACGTTTCAGCCTTCAGACTGCGACCGGTGTTTGTGATCTGTAGCTGTGGATTCAGCGTGTTTCAGCCTTGTGTGCCTGCTGTCTGTCCGTGTGTGTGTGTGTGTGTGTCAGATTCCACGTTCCACGCCGTCCACATTCCCTCTTAACAGAGAAAAACTAGCGTCTTGCTGAAGAGGAGTGCGCTGGCAATGCGTCGGGTGCACTTGCCTGTAGTCGTATGAGCATCGGCTGCATTTTTTTATTGAATATTATGCACAACAATGATGAAAATGAATGTGTTGAACGATGCAGAGGCCGAGTGGGGTTGAACGAATCAGCTGCAGATGGGAGGCAGGGTTCCTTTACACCTCGAGGACGAAACAGAGACAAAAAGAGTCCAGAAAATCGAGCTTGTTCTAGATCAACTGTGACGTTACACGTAGTCAAAAATGTTCTTCAGGCGTCTTTCAACGTTACGGTACAGGATGAAGCGTGGAGGAACCCTGACAACGCACATCTGCATCTTTTTCCTGTCGATGATGTTTTTACGACAGCCTTGGCACAGTCGCCCCTCAGGCTAAAAGCTTTATTGCCCTTTCACGTCAGGTTTCTAAAGGGCAATTCCACCAAGATAGACATGGATGTTGCTGCTTTATCTGAACAGACGTTTTCCTCCAAACCTGCAAAGCCCCGAAAGTCCTGAAAACTAATCATTTGTGTGCACAGTTATTCTCTTCTGCGCATATGAAGGTGTAGAGAGCCGAAGTCTCGACGTTCCACCTGGTCCAGCCTCTGTTCCGCTCGCTTCTCTAACTCCCTGCAGTCTCTCATTCAACATTTCGGTTACTGCGGTTTCTTGCACTTTCTTAGACAGATCCGCTCCACTACAGCAGTCGCTGCGACGGACTCGACCCTTCGTGATGTCAGGATCAGGCCGTGTCTCCCGTGAGCCGAGGTTCGTTCCCGCTCGTGCCACGTGAGGGTCAGTCCGACGTCAGCTTGTAGGTCCGGGGCGTTCGCGTCACCGTCGCCGGCTGAGGCAGCGAGCAACCGCTCCCCATAAAGTCGTTTAGTCCGACTTCCTATAGAACTTCTGTTGTTCAGGCCTCTCTGTCCCGCCCGACGCCTCGTTCGTCAAGCGCTGGCGTGTAAACCTGCAGTGGTTCGGGGCTTATGGGAAACGGTGTTCATTAAAGGTTGCTGACAACAGAAGTATTGAATACACGATGATACTAGATTTTTTTTTTTTTTAATTGCCATCCTTATCTAAACATATGGAATGAACCTCACGACATACTGTTGAGACAGGCTCTGTTCCAAGGCCGGATTTGTAGTTATTAGTCCAGTAATTCAAAATCTCAGTGGGATTTTGAATGAGCTTCTCTCGCTTCTGGAACAGACCCTGGAAGTTCCAGTGTCGCTTCGGCTCTCTATTATCTCCCACAGACGAATAGATGCTCTTGATACGGGTGAAACAGCATCTGGGCACCAGATCATAACTTCTCCCTGCTACTTATTTACTTATGCGCGCAAGATAAAAACCAGTGTTCACAAATGAAGTTCGGTGCGCTTGAGTTTTCCTCTGTCGCACACGAACATATTAATAACTTGCTCAGACAAGATCCCAAATGGTTTGAGTCTATTTTCAGGACCCGGAGGCTCCCCACCGCGCTGGTTTTAAAGATGGTGACTTCCTGCGCCGGGGTCACATTTTTTAACGTATACAACGGCAACGAAACGCACTTGTTGTTTACTAAACCGGGAACAGGACCCTCAAGTTAAAACCTTTCAGCACTTACTGACGATGTGATTTGACGTCGTCTTGCCACAAAATTAAAGAAGGACTTTCTTCTGTAAGCTTTATTCAAAAAGCTGCCCGAATGCAATTTTTGGTGGCACTGCCCTTGAACCCCCAGTCACTGTGATTGACAGCCATCAGCCCCGCCCTCTCTGCCTGCACTTCCCGCATCTGTGTTTCAGCCCCGGCGAGGGGCCGCAGCGGAGCATAGAAACGTATTTTTGTGTAAAAAATAATTAATATTAATATTCTGACTATAAAGAAGTTTTATTTTTTAATCCAAAGTGGTCTAAATCTGTATGTATATAATTTCTCAGATGCTATCTTTAAAAAAACAAAAAAAAACAAAAAAACAAAACAGTATATTTAAGATGAGAGAAGAAGAAAAACCAGCTCGTAGAAATCTGAAGTCAGATGCAGTCGGAGAGTTTCTGAACAACAGCTTGTGAAATAAGCTGCATGTGTCTCGTGTGAGTATTTACCTACATGTCGTTTTGAAATGTTGTCTGGTGCCCAGCCGCCCCCGCCCCCGCCCCCGCCCCCGCCCCCATCCCCGCCCCCGCCCCACCTCCAACCTGAAAATACTGTTGTGAATCCCAGACTCAGTTTGGTCGTTTGTTTGTTTTTTTATTTGTCTTTTTCTTTCTCAGAACGTTACTCAGATAATTTCACTCACTGCCGTCGACCTTTTCTGACTTTATTTGCAAAGATGATTCATGGAAAGTTCGGGCGACGCCTTTTTTAAAGGAGGACGTATTACGGCCGTTTGAAATGTGTCGCGTGCGATGGAACGTTTCTTCGCCGTTAAGACACAAGAGGCAACTCGAATGGCTTCGCACGGGGCGAAGACCTAGGTCATTAAAAAAAAACACGATCAAAATTCAAATAAAACGCACTAAAACGAGATGAATCCACTAACATTGAAAACTGAAAACAGTCACAGCGCAGTAAATAGTGAAAAATACATTTTCAGAAAATTGAATTCAGTTTGCCATATTTCTGTTTTTACCTTTATTTTATTTTTATGGAAGCATTAAGTGATAAATGTTACGCAGGCCGTCAGCAGTGCCATGATTTTAAAATGCAGTAAAAGTTCCGAAAACCGGTCCTAGGTTTAGTGTCGAGGTCTGTGGAAGTCTGGAATTCAGAGAAGAAAACTCAGGAGGACCAAAGGTTTATTGGAAGGTGCCGTTAAAGGTGTTTTCTTTCCCGAGGCGGACGTCGCACCGGTCAGGCAGCAGCTGCAGGTCGGAGTCAGTGGACGGCGGTTGAGCCGACGGAGGAGGAGGTGGTTCTAGGGAAGACGGTCACAAGCGTTCAGGAAGTGACATCAGGTCTGACTGCTCCCCCTGCTGGTCAGGTCAGGTCAGGTCAGGTCAGGTCAGGCTGCTTCTGCTGTTTCACTCTGCAGGTTCAGGAATGTCTCAGGTGGATTTTTAGAAGATCCGGCTCCCTAAAAAAAAAAGACATGCAAGGTGGTGAAGGGATAAAGGAAAACCTGTTTATTCACCAAACAGTCGTCCGCGCTGTGGATTGTCTCCCTGGACACTTCAGGCCTCGGAAATCTGAAAACAAAATGACTGAAAACAAGGAAAACTGCCTCGTGCAGAAAAAGATATCACGCGACATTTTTAACGAGACTTCAACATCTGCAGCAAATATCAGAGGCAGAAGTTCCCTCGAACCAGTGGAGGGAGCTGTTTCTGAGGACGAGAGGAGCCGGGGAGTCGAACCACCATCCCTCTGACCACCGAGCGACCGGATCCACCGTCTCAGCCGCAGACAGGGGAAGACCTGAGAAACGGTCAAAGCGTCGTCCTCTTCGGCCGCTGCTCAGTCCGTCAAATTGGGAAGAATATTTCTTTTAAAAAACCAGCTGAATAGTGTCCCCGAGCTTGTCTGAGACGTCCGGACGCTCGGGGGGACAGTCTCTGAACCCCGGAGTCCTCTGCGACGTCTGTGGCTCCGGGTTTTCCGTGCTGCACTCTTGGATTCCTGACGTTTACGTGAAGCTTCGGAACTGAAAAAGTGACATTTCAGGCTGCGGTGTCGGCAGGTTGACGTGTAGTTTCAGCAGAGACGAGCCCCCGGCGAGGCCTCGGTCAGAGATCGTGTCCGGGGGGGAGGTTCGGGAGAACCAGGAGGTGATGAAGAGTCTGGGGAAGCTTTTATGTGCAGCCACGTTGGATGAAAATGTTACTGAGCTACACTTTGCGCTGGATTTAGAAGATTTAAATGGGATGGGTTTGTTATTTCGGCTGCTCCTGCAGTTTGGTTCTGTTGCTGAAATGCAGCCGGCGCTCGAAGCCTCGCGGGCGTTTTGGTGACGCTGTGGCTGAACCGAATTTTGGCTGATCGTTTTGTTCAGGCTGAGACTTTTTCTCTGTGACCGGGTTCCCTCTGCAGCCGTCGTTGCTGTTGTGAGAGTATGTATCACAAGAGCAGAGCATGTATCGGCGGATGCGTCGGCGTCGCCGAACGCGTCAGCTGACACACGACGACATCCTGGAGCACGGAAACGGCCGCAGTGTCACCATCAGGGAGCTGTTACCAGTTCCTTTTTCAACTGTACAACTTCCTGCCCGGCACATTCCTTGGTTGCAGGGGTTGGAAAAACTAGTGAAAGGGAACGTCGCCAAAAATCTTTATTAACGTCCTCGCTATTATTCGCGCACAGAATATTGATTCAGTCTTTTTGGTGCAGTTTTTTTTTTCCTTCGGGGCAAAAATTCACCATAATAAACCATCGCATCTGTTTTTGACCCCGGAGGAGGAAAAAAAACACCAGTCGACTTGTTTTAACGGTTTTTCTAGAATCCGGGACCGACGGAGCCAGGTGACGTCGTCCCCCCTCCCCCCCTTTCAGAAGGTTTGTGGACCCACTGGACACGGTGGGTCCACAAACCTACGGACTAGAACCGAGTCTGAGTCTGAGCTAAGCTGAAGCGTGTCAGTAACATCAGGGTTTGAAGACGTCACACACGTCTGTTTTCACATTCTGCGCCGGACTGACCAGGACCAGACCTGGACAGGACCGGTACCCTGATGTGCATGTGTTAAAAATTTGCGACTTGACTCTTGACCCTTTATTAACTGAACCTGGTTGATATTTTCTGTGCCTGAGTCTCATTTCTAGTGAATCCCCTCAAACAAGCAGAAGCCGCACCGACAGAATTTTCTCTGTTTTACAAAAAATCGACTAAATGGACGTTTTTCTTTTCTTTTGTTTTGCTGAACGTTCAGTGGGTTTGCAGATTTTTATCTTTATGACGGAGTTCGTCGAAGCGAAACCACGATTTTCAGGATCCGTAACTGAAACCTGTCGGATGAAATCAGATTGAAAAGTGTGAAAAGTCCGATGTGGAGCAGTTTGTGACAGAACGGTTTTCCCTCAGGACGGACGGCAGCTTTAATTCAGGCAGGAAGAGCAGCTACAGGGAACAAATCCGTTGGGTTTTTTTTGGTTTGTTTTTAAAGCGAGCTTTTCCTTTTAAAATGGATTCAGATTCGCTTTTAGAGGCAGCGTAGTTTTATTTTTACGCTCTCGGCCGTTTTCATGAGATCTGGTGTCAGAAGGTCAAAAACAAAAATCCGTCGTGATAAAACAAAAAGATGTTTAAAGAAAAAATCATCCCAGAATCCATCTGTGTTTTCCCGTGTTTGTATCATCCTCCCCACCTGTGTGTGTGTGTGTGTGTGTGTCTGTGTGTGTGTGTGTGTGTGTGTAGCGTCCTGCCGTTGTTATGCAATAAACCTGTTGTGAGTTAACATGCATCCAGACTCTGCCAGTAGGGGGAGCTGTTGACCAGCGAGGTAGTGTGTGTGTGTGTGTGTGTGTGTGTGTGTGTGTGTGTGTGTGTGTGTGTGCGCGCGCGCGCGCGTGTGTGTGTATTAAATATCAGGTTTTTTCATATTTTTTTTTTTTTTTTTTTTTTTTTTTATATAATATTAATTATTATTTTATTATTGTTGTGTTTTTTTTTGTTTTTTGTTTTTTTGTTTTTTTTGTTTGTTTTTTTTTTCTAGAATAAAATGAGCGTTCTGTGTCTTTTGCTTTGTATTTGAATAATAAAAATTTGACATTTGTTGTATTCAGATTTTTATTTGAACCTTGTAATAACCAGGGAATGTCGAGCGTGTTGTACATATTAATGTGTTTTCAAACCAGAGGTGCTTCTGAAGCTAACAGGAGAGATTTTTAAAGAGACTGTACCTTCACATTATTTTCCAGAAAATAAACAAATGAAAAACCTGGAACAGCCGCGTCTGTCTGCTTCGTGTCTACGTAGATAGACGGAAACTTGAGTACCGTGAGCTGTAAAGATCCTCAAGTGCAGCTCTGGGGTTCTTGCACTCTGCTCCAGGGGAGAGGAGAATACTGCACGTTCTGCCGCTCTGCCTTCATCTGGCAGCTTCAGCCGAAACCTGCCTCACAGTTTGAGATTTTACATGAGCCGAAGTATGAAGATCTCATGAGACACAACACACGCAGCTGAAGGTTAAAGCGGCCCGTGTGTGTCCCTCGTCGTGTTTCCAGGTGCCCGTCGAAACATCTCGCCTGGTTTCATTTAAATAAATGTTCAAAAGATCAAAAAGAAAAAAAGAAAAAATCAGATCAGTGAATCGGGACTTGGCTGTTTCTTCTTCCCCACTAAAGGACGGGTTCACATGTTTTTCAAGTCTGCTGCTCTTAGGGTCAATGGAGCAGGTTATTCTTGCTGTAATGATTCCTCCTGTAGGTCACTGGTCCCTATCAATTACCTACAAACACAGAGTAACATGAAATACACATGTAAAGTGAAACGTGCAGGTGTATCAAACACAACTCAACATCGTTGCCATTGCTATGATGATGATGATGAGGAGGATGAGGGTGAGGGTGATGAGGATGAGGATGAGGATGAGCCTCCTCCAGTTCACAGTTCGTCTCTAAACATCCACAAACAGCAATAACTGATTCACACGGCTTCTCCGACAGCTGCAGCCGCGTCAAGGGGAACCCAATAGCGCCGGAAGACGAGGTGCGCTGGCTTCAAAACAAAAGCATGAAGTCTGTCGCGTCTCGGCTGATTTGCCTTTTATTTCGCTCATTAAACCGGAGCTGCGGCTATTGATTATTTTCATCAGCAGCTGATCTGCTGATTCATCGATTCGTTGTTTTGAATAGAAAATGTCAAAAAAAAACAGCGAAAAACACATCCTAGGGTGACATCTTCAAATCTTTTGTTCGACCGTCATCAAAATAGATCGACCGAAGGATCAGTCAGTCGATCGATCGACTGACCGATCAACTGACCGATCGACTCACGGCTCATCGCTGCAGCTCTACATGAAACCTGATTAAATCTGATTTCATCGACTAAAGGGACCCGGATCTTTCCGTACAGCAGGAGCCAGATGAGGAGGACCTCCGATGGGATCTCGTGTGTCTCGGTTTTGGGATCAGTCCGGATCCTGGATTTGTTGCGGACCCAGGGCCACTGTTTGTCCATCACAGCGCCCCCTTCCTGTCATGACCAAGGCTTCCGCGAAACACGACAGACCCTCTGGGCTCTACGTCGCCTGTTCAAAGGGCTGTGGATTCTGGTCCAGGTCTCGACTTTAGACCAGAGCAGACCACAGCGTCTCAGCGGCAGGTTCGACTACCCATTGATCCCGGAGGACACAGCTGATCAAACGTATTGATCACCGCGTTGAAATAACATCTAGACCTTTAATGTACAGAAGCAAACTTTACAAAAAAATGTAATAAAATGGATGAAATAAAGAAAACCCGTAAATAAAATGTCAAATTTAGTCTTTTCCTTTTTAAATGCTAAAGATTTTTACACAGAGTTTGGTCGGTGGCTTTTCAACAGTTTCCTACCGGAGTCTGGTTCTTCTGAAAGAGTCCGGACTCATTTCAATTGATCGTTTATGACATTTGTTGAACTTTTACTTATGTAACGTGTTAAATCCAGAACTTGTCCCTTTGATGTATTTATATGTTTTTTACTTCCTAGTGTGTGTGTGTGTGTGTGTGTATCGATGTTTTCATCAGTCCCCTTTACTTACAATTTTCACTGTTCTCTGGATTTCTTTCTTTCTCATGTGTTTATTTTATTTTTTCTTTCTGGGGGCCATGGCTGGATTAACCTCCCAGGTGCCCCCCAGGACGAAAATCTACTTGGGCTGTGGGTAAAAAACCAGGCGCTTTCTTACTAATCTTTGTCATTTTATAGACTAAACAATCAATGAATTACTAAAGAAAGTAGCTGCCGATTGCAGCCTGATGGAATAATATGATCTTATCCCTGATGTTTGACAAACAGGGAAAAAAAGAAAAAGAAAAAAAGGAGCAGCCTGATAAAACACAACCTTACAACACGTGAGCGAAAACAACGAGGCCACGAAACCAGACCCCAACGATGGAGATGTTCTCTCCACTGGTGCAAATATCCGACTAATCTGCCACTGTAGTTTATTAGATGGTGTTGATGATGTGAAGAGGATGAAGGAGACTCCACCGACACCGTCTCGATTGCATATAAAGGTTTATAACGAAGAAGCGCAGCGTCGAGTCCAGCACCCGCAGGTCTGCTCGTGAGAGGGTGCGAAGCCCATGAACCGCTGGAAACCGGCCTCGGTCACCGACTCTTAAATAGGGCAGTTGTTTTCCTGAAAACTGTCACTAACATATGGCTTTACATCCAAAGCATTTCCTCCTATTCAAACTGCAAGGTGCCCTCTGAGGACATTTGACCTAGGGCCTTCAGCTCTACATATATAAACATACACCTCACCCCGAATCAAATTAAGCAGAACAAAACAAAAACGATTCGGAGAAAAAAACCTGGCGCCTTCGGAGCAGCTGCCCACGTTGTTCATCCACTTAAAGGTCAAAAGGAGATTTATGAAGAAACAGGCATTCAATGGCAGGTAAAGTTGTGCGGTGAAAATGACATTTTAACGGATGAACAAAGCAGCTACTGCACTCAGGAAGTTGACTTCTCGGCGGGGCTTTTATTTTCGAAGGCCCTGAGCGGAAGCTGTGGGCGTCGTTCTTCCTGTGGCTTGACGCCGCTGCCGCAGCTCCTCAGAGCAAACATGGACGTCACATGTGAGAGAATGACCTAAACATGGTCCCTCCAGTCCTCTGTGGGAAAAACCGGCAGACGCACCAAGGTACGGGACCAGCTACTACACGCGTACCGCGTTCATCTGTCGTTTAAACCGACCCGGTAACGGTCACGTCTGAGAGTAGCCGCCTGGTGAGCTAGCTAACACGGAGAGAGAGAGGGGGGGGGGTTCGCAGCAGACGTACCGTTTAACGGGAACCTCGGGGCGCCCATTATCGGACACACCTCCGTCCCGAGCGCTCCTCTCGTTCCCCCCCCCCCCCCTCGAAACGCTTTACCGTCAGACCCGCAGCGCGAGAGACGACGGGCCCGCCGTGTTTCTACCCGGTTTTCAATCCGCGCGTCGGTGTCGTTAACGTCGTCCGGCCGCCGACTCGCACTTGTTTTCGAACGCGACGTGAACGTCTCCTCTGCGTGTGTCGCGACAGTTGGTTCCCGGTTTGAGTCGTAATAGAAAGAACAAAAGAAAAGAAGAATAAACAGATAAATTAAAAAAGAAGCTCAAAACCGGACCGGCCCCGAGTGTCGGCAGGTGCGTCCGATAATGGAACTCGCCGTCCCTGACTCTCGGGGTTACATTGCGTTGCAGCTGCGGCGACCATCGTCGGTCACACGACAAACTGACGCAGGAGACGTGGACACACGGCCTGCTCGGACAGTTTTCACCGGAGGTTTATTTCTGTGAGAGTCGCAGGCGCGAAGGTTTTTTGGCTTTCTTTGTTTACTGTTTTTTTTGGGGGGAAATAAGCGGAAACAACGCCAGCGCAGCCGATGTCCGATAATGGAACCCGGTGCGTTGATGGTGGTGGAGGTTTAACTCCGGCAGCTGCTCAGGCCTGTTTGTTGCAGTGCAGTTTTCTCCATCGGCTCCAGAGGATTCCTGCAGACTGTGTGGAGGTTACAGCAGGAGCTGTCTGTCTGCCTGCCTGCCTGTTTGCCTGTCTGCCTGCCCGTCTGCCTGCCTGTCTGCATGCCCATCTCCCCGTCTGCCTGCCTGTCCGCCTGCCTGCCTGCCTGTCTGCATGCCTGTCTGCCTGTCCATCTGCCTGCCTGTCTGCATGCCCATCTCCCCGTCTGCCTGTCCATCTGCCTGCCTGCCTGCCTGTCTGCATGCCCATCTCCCCGTCTGCCTGCCTGTCTGCCTGTCCGTCTGCCTGCCTGTCTGCATGCCCATCTCCCCGTCTGCCCGCCTGCCTGCCTGGCTGTCTACAGTTATCTGACTGCTGCTTTCTGCTGTGTTCATGAAACACCAACGCCATCATCTCATGGCCTGACTGGGAACCAGGTTTTCAGGGCTCAGTTCGAGGTTTAATAGCGTTGACAAAACCTGAAACCAAAAAACTAAAAGCCCCTTTTTTCCAAGCTCGACATAAACAGAAATTAAAATCAGCCCACGTGGAAACTGAGTGAAATACAGTGAAGATGGTCAGAGGCCAAGTAAACGTTGAATTTGCCGGACTTTGTTTCATAATTTGATTCAGGAGCTTCTACTCCTGGAAATCAGCGTGAGAGCGGAGAAGATGTTGGATGTGAATCGTCTGAACATTTCGGATTTACGACTGACGTCAAACTCGGCGTAATCGTTCGTCCCGAAGGATCGGACATCGGTCACGCGACGCGATCTTTGCATACGGAGCAAAAAAAAGTCTCGTAGCGACGGTGACGACTGTCGCAACTTTCTGCTTTCTTGATGCTTTTGTTTTGCCCCCCGGCTGTTGCTGCTCACTGCCGGCTACACCCACGATGACCCCGGCTACACCCCCAGTCAGCGTCGCTCGGAGGTGGTTCACTCTGACCCGAGGACAGATTTACGATTTGAGATAATAAACGAGATAAGTTTGGGATTATTGGTACAAGGACATCACGGTTAACGCCAGTTTGAGTCATAGAAAATAGTTTCTATTTAAATCCTGATGCTGGAAATAAAAACAGCACCTAACCCCCCCAAACAAAATCAAAACGTGGCCTCTTCTGTTGTGTTATGCGTCTGTGACGGTTCGTAAAGCTCCGTTTTAGCGAGTGGAATTGGTTTCGTGTGAAGATGTAACAGCCGGTGACTGTGCAGCCCTTTAAGCCTCTGGTTTATTGACCTGTTTCTTGTTTGTTTTTTGTTCTTTTTTGTTTTATCAGCTGTCACTGGGAAAAATTCGTGAAATCTCATCTCGATCTCATTTGTTTCACTTGGCTGCTTGTAATTACGGTCTTGAATGAATCTATGTGAACGTTGCCGTGAACCCGAACACACAAGTCTGCTAAAGGCTTTTCAGTTTTCTAGGTTTTATATCCCAAACCTTCTGACACAACCTCCGTCTCCTAGAAATTACGTTTCTTTAAAACTAAACTGCAACAGCAAATACGTTTTTCAAGAGAAGTCGTAGCGACCAGCTTTTAACACAACGAGGAAATGTTGTTTATTCATTTGGGAATTTGCAAATACGTTGACGCTGAACGTCTCAGTAAATGTGTTTGTTTTCCACCAAAATATCTGATCTCACAGTTCAACATCCACTTGTAGTGACTCCGTTATTATTAAACTGTTTAATGGTTCTGTTTAGACTCTCTCAGCACCGGGTTCAGGTTTTGGGAAAGATCCTGGTCTGGTCTCGCAGTGACTTCAGACACAACGTGTTTGTTTACACTGAACCAAAACCGCCGTCTTTCCAGAACCTTCACCCAAGAGCTGTGGGTGTCTAAGCCACAGACGGGACTCTGGATGTGAAACCGGTCTCTGGTTTGTGCGGCCACCATCCAACCCAACCTCTTCCTGGTGACTCCACAGCTTCATTCATTCGGGGAAACAAAAACGTTGCCTCTGAACACGATGCATCCAGAGATTGTGTTTCCTACAAAACGTATTCGCTGTCGCAGTTGAGTTGTACGGAAGCGTCATTTGTCGGAGACGGGGTCGGGGGGCGGCTGACCACTGTCGACTGTGACTGTAATGACGGGTTCGATGCTCAAGCTGTCGGAACCGATTCGCTCCCCAGCCTGTTAAAGGGTTGCTGTTTTTGGAGTTGTCGTCGTCGTGGTCTGGTTGTGTTCAGTCAGCCGCCACTGCTGCGGCGAGTCGAAGTGTCCGTGACAGTTTTCCTCCCTCTGAAAGACGGTGAAAACCCAGTTTATGTGCAGCTGTTTCCAGCGTGTTGCACGGGACCGGTGCAGCCGTTCAGGTTGTGATGCCGATGTTTGTGCCGAGGCTGCAGCCGACAGTTGTTTTATTTGATACTGTATTACATCAGTTGATGGGCCTGTTTATTTCCTGGATGAACGGTTCAGTCTGTACAGTGGTGAACGAAGCCCATCGTAACCTGCCCCACCGCGATGTCCTCGAACTCCTTGTTTTCCTGAACCAAAACCAAAAAAAAGTCAGTCAGTGTCATATACGGAAAAACCAAGCAGCAGATCATCTTATTCGAGAAGCTAGAACCAGCAAACCAGCAAATAATTAACGTTTGGCTTGAAAAGTGATGTAAACGATTTATCACTTAAATAAAATAGCCACTGATTCATTTTCTTTTGATCCATCAAATGACAAATCGTTGCAGCTCTAATTTTGTCCAGTTTCTTTTTTTTTTTCTTTTTTAAACTTAGATTTGTTTGGATGTAATGTGACAGTTTGAGTCAACATACTACTGTCTGCATCTATCACAGAGCTGCTGGATGTGTTTTTCCATAGGAACCAACACGAGTTTTAAAAGGGCGAGTTAAACATGAATATATATTATTATTATTTTTTATTTCAGTAGTTCTAAAGAAAGAACTGAATGTGATTTTTTTTTTTTTTTTTTAAATATGTATATATATTGTTATTAAAAACAGGAATTATTTTCTCACAAAAACTAATTTGCTGAAAAACCTGAAATATCACAACTGGAAAACTGAGCTCAGATTTAAATATCAGCCTTCGCCTGCTGATTCTGTGGAGTTGTGCAACTGATTATACAATAAAAAATAGGCGTTAACTTTATTTATAACGTGTTTTACGGAATAAAAGACAGAATCAAAAGATAATTGGGCAGCGACGTAAAACAAAGTGTAGGTTTCGAGGAAAAAGAGACAGAATCTGCGAAGAGCCAGACGTTTCCCCTCGCGTCCTCCATCCTCAGCCGTGGCCTCCGCGGCGACGCGTTGCCTCTGTGAATTATGGGCCTTCGGTTTATTTTCCTCCGGAGGCCTTTTAGCAGCCGGAGGAGCTGACTGATTCGCTCACAGCGTTTAACACATCAGACACCTCTGGGAGTATTCAACCAACAACAACAACAACACGCCTCTCATTCCCTTCGCTTGAAGGACGAATCAGAGCTCGATGTAACGAGGCGGCGCTTTAACGTGCCGCCGCTGTTGTCTTCATACATACACTGTCTTAATATCCTCAGATATCGCAGATGAAACATGTTAACGTAATGATTATTTTAAGTGCGTTTTAGTCTCTAAAAGCTGAGACAAGAGTGAAGAAACGTCCATCGCAAGTTCTCAAAACGTTTTCAGATGTTCAGGTTGTTATGACATAAACCAGAGAAATGCAGGAAACTTTCAACATAACTTTCAACATAAACTTTTCAACCTGAGAACGTTGGAAATTTCTGTTTCGTAATGAAGTTAAATGGTTACTCCAGCATCAAATGTATTCATTTTTTGTCGATCAACTAATCAATGAATCGATATGTTGTTTCAGCACTGGTCCAGACGATATTCTTAATGAACTAAGATGGACACTTTGTTCCCTTAGAAACAGGCAGATTTTTTTTGTTTGTCTTTATTTAGATTAGTTTTAGATTTTGTTTTTTACCACTAGTTTTTAAATTTAAAATCAGTTTAGGATTCTTAAAATTTAAGCAGCCCTGACAAAATAAATAGATCATTTCCACGTCATTTCAGGACATCAAGTGCAGGCAATAGTGTCGGTTTTTGAAGAGTTTAACTTGCATTTCTTACGCAGCAGCAAATAGAAAAATGATTTTATTTTCTTACTCCAGTGACTTGGCAATGCACTTCCATTACATCTGAAGAGTTGTGAGAGAAGTATTAAACAAATAACGGTTTATATCGACGCAACGAAGGTTCAGATATCCCGACTTTTCACCTGGATCGAGTCTTTCATTAAAGCCTGGTAAGGAGCCATGTCTGTGGAACTCCACAGCAGTTTGTGACGCAGGCTCTCTGTGAGAAATCTGTCCTCGCAGCAGCTCAGATGTCCAGTCAACTATGTGAAACACCCCCCTGCTGCCCTCCGAGTCCTGCGGCGAACGGTGGAAACGACTGGTTTTTAATCTGAGACATCCTCGGCGTGTGTCGTGGCGGTGTAGCGTTTGGTGTGTTTGGATTTGGGACAGAAACGTGTTGCCGCAGGGTTCTTTCCACTTCCAGTCCTACTTTCGCTCCGCCGCTAAATATAAAATCTGCTGCTCTGTGGCTGTATGATCTTAAGCAAAGGGAGATGAAGAGACTGGATTCAGCTCTGTTTTTACATTCGGATTTTCACCGAGGCAAAGTCTGTCTAAACAGGTCTCGCTGAAGTCATGCGACTTCGTTCAGGAGCTCCGGTGTATTTGATCGTTTCCATCTGAATGCAAAGTGTTGACACGTCGAACTCTCCGTCTACCGTTCAGAGCGAAGTTACAGCAGCTGTAAATGTATTGACAGACACCGACGCTCAGGGCAAATCGTCTCACACGCACACACACTGCAGGCGAACGCTGTGAAACATGTTTGTGTTGGCAGGCATCAGGGTACCTGAGATAAAGCCGTCGGGACGTGTTGCCTCTTGTAAGGAATTTGTCGCTGCAGAGTGAAGGCTCGGTGCAGGAGGACTGTACTGTACTGTGATATGAGAGCTCAGAGACTCTCCAGGGTCCCTGAGGGACAAGTTTAGTTTAGAGAGGGAACAAGAAACCGTTTGGCTCATTTCAGACGTGCAACTCATTAACTAAGCCTGATGGCACCTTAGCAGGGCGGTCTCATGTCTGAATAAGCATCCAAGTCACGTTAAAGTCACAAAGGAAAGCTTCCCGTGTTGGACTAAGTAACGGTTCCACGCGGTCTGAACCGAACGCCATCAGATTAATTAAAATCTGCCACTTCCTGCACAAAGAAAACCACCGCGTAAAACTGTGAAGAGCCAACTCTAGGCCGCCGCCGAGATTCTCTATTCTTCTAACTTAAAAGATCCTCCGAGTCATCATTTTTAACAGATAGAGGTTAAAACAGCAGTGTCACATATTCCATGGATAAAACGAGCTCTCCTCTCACGACAACACGAGAAAGCAAAGTTCTCAAAACGTGAAATGTTGTCTGAACACACGCAGCCGTACAATAACTTCAGCTGAATAAAGTGCTTTTAACTTGCTAAATTTTCTCTTAAATCAGGACGCGTCTGAACAGGATTACAAACCTGACCAGACATTCATTGTCAACATCCGGTGCCACTGACGCATTTGAGCGTTGAGGTTCGATACGCAGCCCTGTCTACACAGGACGGTTACTCGGCTGAGTGGCGTGCATCCCAACTGAGATCTGCTTCGTTCGAAAACATTTACAGACATGAATTCTCATGATGTGAGGAGTCAGACCTTATTTCTCTGAAAATGTAAGAAGTTTTGTCGTTCCCCGAAAAGTATCTACAGTTCGGCGTTTTGAAATGAAGTCCTAATTTCTACTGTAAATCATGCAGATGTTTAAGACAAAGGCAAATGCAGTCTAACACAACCATCCATCCGTCCGTTTTCTGCACCAGATGATCCAGTTCTGGGTCACGGGGGGCGGCAGCGTGTCCCAGCATGCACTGGATCCGAGGCAGCACAGACAGACAAACAGATTTCCAGTTCAGCTGCCCTGCGCCTCTCCGTTCTGGCGGAGGAAATGCAGAGAGACACCAACATCGCCAGTTAAATCAGCAGCCTCTGCTGCGGACTCGCTCGTCTACATTCCTGCCGCGCTGCCTTCACCGTCTGCCGTCCGAGCGCAGCCGCACGTGTGCCTCTCGTTTTCAGGACATTGCGTAACATCCTGGATGGACTCGCGTGCTAAGTTATCCATTTGGACGACGGGGCTCCTCCAGGTTCATAACTCTCTGGGGACGTCAGCACACCCTTTTAAAAATTTCAAGTATTTTACGTCATGAACGTTTCCTGAAGGGTGTGCGCGCACAGTTATGCATCTGTATTTTCAGTTTCTATCACCTTGGTAGAAGAGAGAAGCCTTTTTTTTCACAGCGGTTTGTTTTCTGGATGAGTGTAAATAATCCCGTCTCCAGGATAAGTCTGGCTTTCTCCTATATTTTTTATTGTGCAGATCCAAAGTGACAGCGTGTTAGTCCGTCTCTCGGCACCTTCCCTCCTCCGTCTGAGGCTCTCAGCGCCGAGCCCATCGGCTCCCACCGGAGACGTAAATCTTTTAAAACACCACCTTGAAGACGTCGCCTTGGTCTCGCCCTTGTTGTCACTCGTTGTGTTGCTGTGACCTCTGACCCCTGACCTGTGTACTGTCAGTCGCTCGTGCTGTTGTTGATGTAGTAATCTAAGTTCGCTCTGTTGTTGACCTTGTTGTTTTTCACTCTGCATGAGATCATCTGCAGAATGACTTGAATGTGAAAGTCCCGCGTGTGTGTGTGTGTGTGTGTGTGTGATCGTGTGTGCGTGTGCGTGTGCGTGTGCTCGCGCTCAGCAGCCCTCGGTCATGTTGGCTTGTAGCCGGCCTTTACCCTCAGACACCATCTGTGAGAGAATATTTCTTCGGCTCTGCCAAGCTCGCTCACATACAGCTCCTCCTCCATTTCTGCAATATTATGTTGGAATTAGAGCCCAGGCGATCGGTAAATGAATCGATGAATTGATTGGAAGATAAATAATTTTTCTATTTTATTAATGAACTAGTCATTTCTGTCCATATTTTAAGCGAAACATTTTCTGAATCCTTCTTCTCCAGTGTGGGGGTTTGCCACTTTTCCCAGGCTTTCGTTGAAGTAAACTGAACATCTGGGTTTTGGACTATTGGTCAAATAGAAAAAGCTGTTTGAAGACATCACTCTTGGCTCTGGGGAATTATGTTCATGTTTCACTATTTTCTGATGTTTTACGGACCAAACAACCAGTTGATCATGTAAAAACTAATCAGCATAATGAGTCAATAATGAAAATAATCATTAGTTGTAAGATTTAGTGTTGTACTCTTCCTGCTTACTTCGCACAATACACACTCCCATTTAAATGGCATTCGTGTTATTTGAAAGCTAATCAATTAGTTCAATTTTGTATGATTTTCCCTGGATTATTGCTCATTTGTTTTTGGCTGATTTTCATACAGATCTTTTGTTCTTATCTATCAACTGCGTTCGGTATCAAAACAACAATAGTGACCTTGGGGGTCATTTTTGGGATTTGAGGAGGCAAAATCAGGGAATAGAGTAGAATTTACTATCACTCTCTCCATATGCAGCATTCAGCTTACAGGGGAAAGCAGTTGCATTTCCTCAGTTCTACTGTTTACACAATAAGAAAAAATACAGAAAAGTGCAATGAATGAACAGTGCCTCTGCACCTGTAGTGATGCGCCTTGTGTCATTAAAAGATTAAAATTTCTAATAAGTGAAAATATGCACAAACAAGTACTAATAATCCGTGCTACGATAATAATATAAAAATAGAATAAATATAACTATATTCCTGGATTTACCTTTGAAAAAGCAAACAAATAATATTTCTGAGTTAGACTGACAGATAACATCATCCCTCCATGTTGACTGTTGCTGCGTGTGGTTGTTTTAATGCTCTTCTTAACTTACTGAGTCACACCCAACATTTTAGCTTCATCCAGCAGCCTGTTTACAAAAGAAAGTCCCAGATGCTCTGCAGTCAGTGTTTCTCCCTTTTCCTCATGACACATTTTTCCATGTTTGAGGCAGATGCAGCAGAAGTTAATGCATTAATCATCTGACCTGTTTGTCTGTGTGGGTGTTGTCTTAACGTAGCGTTGAACGTTCAGCCGTGAGTTCTGACGATCGCTAGATTCCTGTCAAAGCTGACAGAAAAGTTTTAGAGCTAGCACGTGTGACAGCGTGTTATTAGAGCTGCAACAATTAGTGAATCCACAGAAATTAAGTAAGAAAGCATTTTAATGATCGCTTCCGTCCTTTTTCAAGAAAAAATTGTTCCTTTTTACTTTTCTTGCTCGTACATCACTGTCAGTTTAATACTTTGGGGTTTTGGACTGTTGGTTGGACAAAATAAGACATTTCAGGACATAACCTGGGACTTGGAGGATGTTGTAATGGGTGTTTGTCACCATTTTTTACTATTTTATTGACCAAAGGATTAATTGATTAATTGTGAAAGTAATTGACAGAGTAATCGATAATAATCAACCAATTATATATTTAAAAAATCATTAGCCGATGTCACTCATACGTGAAAACTTGTCTGTTTCCGTCCACTGGCTCCTGTAGATAATGAACAGTCTTGTGTGTAATTTCCCTCCCTGCTTTCATTCATCGTTTTCATCCTCTCCTCTGTTCTCTCTCTGTTCTTACTGCTGATGTCGCAAACCTCCACCGGCCACCTTGACCTGCGTCCACACACACACACACACACACACACACACACACACACACGCATATGAGGTGCTGAGATCCCGTTTCAGGATGTCCATTGAAACCCCTCTGCAGCAGTCTGTAGCCATCTCTGTGTCTCCGTCATGTTTCCTCTGTCCTCCATCTCTGCATCGATGCAGCACATGTACTGTAGTACATTAGGGCTGTAAACTAACAGTTATTTTACTTATTGATTAATCTGCGGGATATTTCTTCGATCAATCATTTTGTTTATAAAATGCCAGAAAATAGTGGGAAAAAAAGCCCTTGATAATTTCCCACAGACCGAGGTGACGTCTTCAGATAGACCAACGGTCTAAAATCCAAAGATACTCAATTTACTATCGTATGTAACAGAGAAGCATCATATTTAAGAAGCTAGAATCAAAGTATATTGGATACTTTTGCTTTAAAAAATGACTAAAACGATTTTTCAAACATCACAATAGTTGCCATTTAATATTCTGTCGACTAAACGTTGCAGCTCTGTGGTGTATGACTATTACATTTTTGGCTGGACCGCAAGAGCGGGGCCAGCCCCGGACTGATGAAGTTACGCCATTGTTTCAGTCTATGAATTGTCAAAAGGTCAAAAAACTGTTAAAAACATCCATCACAGATCAAAACTTCAACAGTTTCGACATGTGAATAATTTATGGTTTGTACGAGACTGTGATGACGTTAAACTAAATGTTGAGCAATCGTTGGTCGGACAAAACTTCTAAAGGAAATTGTGATGACATTTTATTGACCCAACGATTTACACGATTGATTGTCAAAATTCGACAGATTATTATTGATCCACAAAGAAATAATCTGTAGTTGCAGGCCCGAATATACCCAACAGCACAAGCGTTGAGTATAAAATGGCGTAGACCTGTTGCCATCCTCCTGCCCACACTAAACTCTGTGTGTTTGTGTTTGTTTGTTCCTCTGGTTGTTGTTTGTGTCATGATCGTGGCGTCATCACATGTGAATTAATTTTGGAAACCGGCTGTGTGTCCTCCCGGTCCTCCTGATGCTGTTGTTCATAAAGTGAGCCGGCGCTCTCTGGACGCCCTAAATTTAGACTCCAGATATTTAAATCTCCTCCAGGAGCCTGCGGCCTTTTCAGCTCCTCCACTTTCAGCTCTGCTTTCTGTGTCTCTCTGTAATAATCTGGTTTGGCTGCAGACGAGTCCTCCCTTTAAAACCTGAATGATAATTACTGTTTACTGCCGAGACAGTTAGTGTGTTGCCGTCGGAAATGTTTGGTTCCCAGAAGTTGGGTCTGAGTTTAGAGAACAGCAGGGAGCTTCACAAACTGTCCCCAGTGGCCTGTGGTTTCTGAGGAAGCTTTAAATAGCCTAACCTGGTGTTAGCATTCCTAAGACGGCCTGCACCGAGGACTCCCGGGTCCTCCTGACGTTACCCGAGTACAGTTTTCTCAGTTCAGGACAAAAGAGTGGGAGGTGCAGCCTCCACCGTCATGATCTGAAGGTGCTTTTACTGGGACGGCTGGAAATTAAAATGTTTTGGGAGGGGGTGAATCTAGTTTGACTTTTGCCTTCTATCCAGGAGACCACTGCTTTGACCATCAACTACATGCAAGCGACCAATGTGCGTTCCATCGTTCGGTAACGTGAATGTAGGGCCGAGCGTTACGGCCAAAAAAATAAATCTAGATTTTGATTATTTATTGTCTTGAGATTGGGAACGATGCTGAAAGCAGCAAGACTGAACTGAAAAATGATTGAAAAGGCATCTTTTTAGGGCCACGTGGGCAAAAAAGACTGTCATTGTTATGCGTGTTCAAACTGTCAGTACCAGGTGTACTGAGCTAAGTACAGCACAGACATCCAGTTTAAATTATATGCTGTACCTGCACTACCATCAGCGGACATGAAATGCATCACCATGGGCTTTTTCCATCACAGCTAGTTTTGTAGTTCGGGGAATTTGAGACAAGACTTGACCCCACCCGAGGGTACGCTAACGGTGTTGACTTGGTGGAGCCACGAATGTCATCGGCTCCAGTATTTGGGAGTCTGAAAAAACTGTCTCAAGTCTTTTCAGCTTTTACTTTTGCTCTATGACGTTATCCCTAAATTTCCAAAAGGAAGTATGTGAGTTACTGACTGTTTGACTAGCTACCTAAGGTTTCTGGGTAACATTGGCTTCTGATAGTCGGAAGTGTCAAGTATTGTATGTCACTCGTTCATGTTATTACAGCCGTGTTTTTGACTACATTGTCATTCATTATCAGGAGGGTGGCTGTCCACGGTTGGAGTCATAGTTGTAACAGTAGGAGCTATATTTGTTGATTAAATCCATTAATGAACACTATTTGCTCGCAACTACCGTGTTATAAAGTTCTATTACTGCTAATAAAATGCTAAATTTACGGGGTCAACGCAAAGTGTTACCGTGGTCAGCTGGACACTGTGGAGACGCACGGTAGACAGAGGTGTGGACGGCGATGTGTGTTGCCCGTTGGCGTGTGTTCGGCTCACCCAAGACGCACGGCAGTGCCAGGTCTGAACAGGGTCAGGGGAAAACCTGGGTCCGGACTGAGAAAGTGGGAGGACTGAATCTTGTAGTGAAATTCAGAGACTCTCAGGGCCGAGGAAATCAGTGTCAATAAAATGAATCCATTGACATGAGTTTTTGGATGAAGTCTTTTCTGTCGAATCCATCCGCAGTGGAATTCCCCGTAGACTTCTTGTTTTGGGATTGAAATTGAAGCCAACAGAAGACACGCAGTGGGTTTCCTGTGTGTTGTAGTCATAGTAATGCTTCATTAAACAACATCACGAGTGTTGAGAGATAACGAAACTAAGAGACGTCAGCTGGAGAAGGAAGTTTTTCAAACAAAGAGGTTTTTGCCTTCTGAAGTGAGTTTGGTGATGAAATTAGCCAGATTTTCCCTCATTTCTTGACCTGCAGTTTCCAGGAATTTGTCACAAAGGCTTTGAAATATTTCTCAGTTAAACAAAAGTAATATTAGTCATGAATCATGACTAATTTCACAAGTTTTATTCCCCTGTGGGTGTTACACCCACAAACTTGGCTTCCACACCTTCCCTTGCTTTCAAAAACAGTTCTGTATCCTGTTTCTTTTACAGCATTTTTGTCTCGACAGATTAGGTATAAAAGTCACCTCTGAGACAAACAATTTGTGGCTTAAAGTGAATTGACTTCTGTTTCACATGAAAAGTTGGTTAAATACGGTTGGAGTTTTTTGGCATTTATTAGAGGAACTGCGTCTTAGATGGGGCTGTCACTTTTCATGACAATAAGTTGCTTGTTTTGTCTGATCAAGGCTCAGACTGTCTTCTCTGACTTCCCTCGGTCACTGTCTCTCACCAAATGAGGTAACACAATGGTGACTGAGCCTGTGAAAGTGTTGCAGTATTTATATATTTACTATTTATTACTGCCAATGCAAACCGAACATTTCGTACCGCTGCAGCTTCACATTTAACTGGTGAAGTTTATCATGAAGTGATCACAGGAAATGTAGTGAGTGGGTAATTTAAAATGAATGGTTTGGTGTGTGTGTGTGTTTTATATGTCTGCGTTATCAGTTGTCTTGCTTCGTCCAAACAACACTCCCATAAATATTCAATTTGCTATCATAGAAGACAAAGAAAACCACCAAATATTTACATGGTAGGTTCTGGAACCAGAAAATGTTTTGGCACTTTGGCGTAACCCATCAATCCATTATCAGAAAAGTTGTCAATGAATTTTTTGTCAGTTGACTG
The DNA here is from genome assembly GCF_016859285.1 of Xiphias gladius. Classification (NCBI taxonomy): domain Eukaryota; kingdom Metazoa; phylum Chordata; class Actinopteri; order Istiophoriformes; family Xiphiidae; genus Xiphias; species Xiphias gladius. Next base: position 28,952,345 of record NC_053421.1, read on the forward strand.
ATTGACAAGTATTCAAGATTTTTACTTGACTAAAGATTTTTACTTCTCTCCCGAAGTGTTCATGTCCGCGGCTTGTTTTACCTTTCGGCGTTTCTGTCAAACAGCCAGACATTTTCAGCCACAATTGTTCATCTTTTGTCCTGGTGGTTTAACCAGGAGAGTTTCATGTCCCCTCAGACCTTGATGGAGACAACTGTAAGTCGCCTAACATGGTTTATGACTCGAAGGGAATATGAGAATCAAACGTGTGACTCTGCCGGCGTTCGTGTCATCCGTTATCTCATTGAACGTGATGAGAGATGATCACGGGTGTGTGAGATGCTGTGACACCCCGAGGAGACAAAGAGCCGTTGTTGTGCACGTTCCCACCACCCTCCATCCCGAGTACCAGTTAACACACAGCTCCGACACAAAGATAAACACACATCCCCGCTGTGTGTTTACGGGGGAGATGTCACTTCACTTCTTAGTAAAAAAAACCCTTCCTTCCTCCTCAGCTGCGTCTCACTCAACTGCACTTTTTACTCGCTGAGAAACTGGAAATGAAAGCTGTACTTTTCTCCCTCACAGCATCACTGACTTCCTGTGTCAGCTTTTCACACTAACTGTCAAAACTAGACCTAAAGCTTCTGACAGCTCCTCAGGCAGGACTCTACACAGACTATAGAGGACAAGGACCATTTCTGGAACACGTTGACGTGACTGAAAGAGAGGCTCACAGTAAGAACGCCATAATTTCTTTTAAATGAAGATGATAATGCACCGCTGGCAACTGCAGCATTAATGTATCGTCAGAAAAAGTAAACCAAAGGTGATGGTGTTAGTGACATGGCTCAGAATAGAAAAGTATGTGATATAGGTGCTTTTGTTAACAAAGATAAGAGCAGGGCTTCATCAGTTGTGTGAAAAAATCATTGTGCTATTACCGAATTGATTAGCTGCTTAATTTATCTGTTACCTGACAGAAAATGAATAGACAGAAATTTTGGTAGCGGAAAAATTGTCATTGTGGAGGCTGCAATTTGGTGATGTTGAACCGTAATGTAGAGAGGCAATTTAATATTTAGCCTAGCCTCATTGTTTCCAAAGGAGGTGGACAAAAAATTAGAAATAGCTCCACGATGCAGCAGCACTACAGACTGTTTCCTCCACAATGACAACGAAGTTCAACACCTCTCTGAAAAGGGTTTAGCAAAAACCAAACATTGTAAACCTCGCAAAAGGAGGATTACCCAGCATGTTACCAGTTAGCTCGCCAGCCGAAGTAGCCAGCAAAAAAAAAAAGAGAGGTTCGCTCATCAAGTAGTAGTCATTACATCACCAGGCTCCCAGCACCTATTTCGAAGAAAGGCATGAATGAATTTTGCAGTTCTGCTTTCTCACAGAGCAGCATGATCCTTCATGTGGATCGGTTGTTTTTGTCACCTGATGAATCTAAGTCCAGCATCCCCCTCTCTCTTAGCTCTGTTTTTGCTTGTGTTGTTTTTTTTTTTTTTTTAGCTCCGTAAAGATGAGGGGAGCTACAGATTCATCTGATAATTCTCTGTAAGTTTCTCACCAACAGGGACAACTTCAACATTGTCATTTCATACATTATTGTAAAAGTCTTGATTATAGATAACCCCTGAGATTTACCTTGTGAGCGCTCGTCACAGCCTGGCTTCTTAGACTGGGATAAAAACAGGGGACACACGGGTTTGCTAAATACTAAAGTGATTTATTTACAGCAAAAACGAATCGGCGGGACAAATCTGTGGAGTCAGTGTTGTAGGGGGTGGATGAGTTGAATTGTGCTGCATGGGTGTTTTGCATATTGAAAACAAAGAAAATGGAACAAAAGCCGCAACCCAATGGTCTGTGGGGAAAGATCTCGGATCAGACTGGCTGCACCTGGCCCAGGTGTGTTCCCTGCTGTTGATTATACCACTACCGGTCTGCAGCTCTGGAGACAGGCAGACAGACTGAGCCAACAACCGTGCAAACCAAGCAGAGGGGCGGTCACACCCATGAGGGATCCTGACCCCTGTTTCGGGAACCACTGTTTTATAGCATAACAAAATAATACCAAGGACACGGCAAGGAAGCAGTTGCTTTACTGAAAAAATAAAGCTTTATGTCAGACCCCAAGCCAGGCTTTTTTTTGCTGCTCACAACACACTGATGTTTCACCTTTTTGTTTGTCTTCAGTGTAAGAAAAACCGTGTTTGGCCAAGTTGTGAAGCAATTTCGTGTCTAGCTGGGGGGAGGCAGTTGAAGAAGCAGAAAGATCCTCTAGAAAACAAAAAACTCTTGGAAAGTTTACCTTAATTTAAACATTTAAATTCAACAGTAATGCCGAATGTAAAATAATTCCCGTTTTGAAACACGTAATAAAATATTCTCTTGACTCGGTTGTAATATTCCAGGTAATGCTTAAAGGCCGACTGCTTCTATGACAGTAACAGCAATGACAAGTACGCGGATGTATGTCGAAGTGCTGCAGTGCGTCCCCCCTCATATAGATGACACAAATATTAGACCTGATTTAGTCCTTTATTTTTTAAAAGAGTCGACTAGGGCGGCTGAAAGTCTTTGCTTGTGTAACAGTAAACAATACAGTTATTGAGATACAGACACAGGGACAGGCTCCCTGGCATGAGGTCTTGATTGGCAGCTCAGCCATTCTATAATCCCATTGTTGTATTGGTTTTAAGGTGCTGTTATCGCTGCCTTTCTTTTTTTTTTACACCCATTGACTTGTATCAGGAGAAAGCTAGAGTTGATTTAATGTTTGGACCATTAGGACAGAATATACAAAACAGATTTATTTTTGGTATCCGGTGTAAAACCAGCAGAGATTTTAGTTAAAACTCTTGAATAATTCGGGTCTAGACTCTGGTAGGTTGCTTGTTGTCCGACTCTATTTTTCTCAGCAGACCAGATGGTTTTCTGGTCATCAGCCACAGTCAGTTTTAATTCAGCTCCACCTGGAAAGTCTTTGGTCCCATTTCCACATTTAACCGTACGGTACGGTCACACACTATACCTACTGTGTCACCGGCATTTTCACTCCCTAGAGAAAGGTTCCAAGTTCTTTGTAAACCTGATTTAATTTTTTTTTTTGGTCGTCATAAAGTTGGCTGTGCAGGTTAGACTGAGACAGGTGGAGAGATGGTAAATGGAACTGTTATTCCGGTATCAGAAACAGAGAAGTGGTTTTTAGGGAAACCACAGCTGATAGCGTATGAGAGGCTCAGGTTTTGGCAGGTGTTGTCGTTATTAATAACAGTTGCATTTGATGAAGTTGTTGAAAAAGACTTCCTCTCAGCCTTCACACGTCCACTTTACTGCAGTCCTGACTGAACAGATTGAACAAGAACTACCTCAGTGCTGCTTCTTCGGGTTTAGGTGTCGTTTAAATAAACAAAACTGCCTGCTGCTCTGACTTCACTGACTTCACTGCCAACAAACGCTGATATTAATGCAGCTGATGTGATGCCGTCACGTCAACATGGAGCAGAATCTCCACAGAATGTTTCCAGCACCTTGTCTAATCCTTGACACCAAGAATTGAGTCTGTTCTGGGGGCAGTTCATCCTGAAGGGACCGTGAATGTCTGCAGCGAATTGCATAGAAGAGATCACATTTGTTTCACTCAAAACCGAACACATCAGTGTTATGACGCTAGTCGTGAAGTCAGGGCATCGCCAAAGTCACGAGGATTCATCCTCTGGGGTGCATGAATGTCTGATGGCAATCCATTTAACAGTTGTTGAGAAATTTCTATGGCCCAAATACGTGGTCCAACCAACAGACCGACATTGCCATCCCCAAAGCCTGTACTGTTACAAAATGCTAAAGTTATACTCAGTCTTCTTTTTCCTGTGGTTTATTTTTATGTTGTTCGTCTTGGTGGTGGTGAAGCTGAAGTCATGACTTCTCTGAGTTTAACTTACACAATCAAGTTTTCTCAAAATGCGCTTCAGGGCTGCGACACACCACACCTGCCAGAAGTGTGGCTTTAATGTGTTCCCTTCGAAAGCTGCACCAGAACATACAACACTGACCACAGTTAACCGCTGGCCGACTGCTGACAGGTTCTGAAGGAAGTAACTATTCAGTTAATGTGATATTACCTAAACCAGTTTCATCCCTCCGTGAATCTGGATTTAAGAGAGGAAGTCGAGTAAAACTCCAAACCAGAGACACATTACGAACATTACATCTGTTTGTGTTTGCTGTGACGACTGCATCACATTTTGACCCTTCTCGAATACAGGGCCATAATATTGTCATTTTCTGGGGGAGCTACAACATTGCTACACTGAGTGGGAGAAACGGGACGTAATGAACGGCACATTTGTTTGAGAAGGACGAGTGAACGTGTTTTCAACAAGTGCAACAATCTGATGATTTTGCGTTCGCTGGTTATTTTTTCATCTTGCGGGAAACACTTGTGGCATTAATGGACATGTTTTAGATCAGCATTGATTAATCAGTTAACTGATATTGTTACTGAAAAGAAAATGAATGTAATTTATTTTCATAATCAGTTAACTTTTAAGTAATTTTTCAAGCAAAAATACCTAAAAAAAAAAAAAAAAAAGAAATAGCTGGTTAGCGGTTCTTAAATGTGAGCATTTTCTACTTTTCTTGGTCTTACATTGTAGTAAATTGAATATTTTTGGTTTGTGGACTGTGACCGAACATGCAAAACAAGACATTTGATGAAATTATTTAGTGCTCTTTTGAAACACAAATTATTTTGATCATCAGTTCATTTTGTAAGACATTTTTTTTTCCCCATCAGCCGAACAAATGTGTCGAATGTTTGCTGTTGCCAGCTTCTCAAATGTGAGGATTTTCTCTGTTTTTATATGATTCTGACCTGAATATCTTTGGATTTTGGACTGTTGTTCAGACAAAACAAGAACTTTGAAGATTTGATTTTTAGATTCAGGGAAACTGATGGCCTTTTTTTTCACTATTCTCTGACAGTTCTTAGGTGTCAGTCAGAGTAGAGCAATTACAGGAAATGAAAAAAAGAGAGTGGGCGTGTGATATATATGAGTTATACGTATATGGCCTTAACCACAATGCCCCATATACTAGATGATTTATGATGACACTAATGGATATCAGTGTAAAAAAAAAAAATCGTACATTGCTGTTTAGAGAAATGTGATTTTGGTCAGTAGTGCAGCTGGTTGTACTGACACAAAGTAAACCGTTGCGCTGTGTCAGTGAGGAAACCTGGTACATTTCTCTGGGCTTTCCAGTATTTATTTAGAGTTTTTGTGTGTGTGAGTGTGTGTGGGTACATGTGCAGGGCTTCCATTGTTGCACACCGGCCATTTAAAAAGGGAAGTAACTGTGATGAAATCAGCCGTTTCAGCTAAATTTGCCGTTGTGTTCCTTGAGCAGACAACTCCCTTTGTACGAAACAGGGACTGATTGTCAGTGACGGCAGATATTCACTACAATATCTGTAAAGTTCGGATGCATCCAGATGAGAGGCTGGAGGTTACTCTGACAGCAAAATATAGTATGAACTGTGTGAGCTGAAACAACAGGGAACCAACAAAACTCCAAAGAAAACATCTTCGTTTCTCCTTTTGACGTGTCACTTGCTTCACCAAAGTTTTTCTGTCACGTCAGCTGCCTTCTCAGTGCATCAAGGCAACAACCTTTCACTCATTTTGAATCTTCTAAGTTTTGGTGATATAGGAAGTTTAGATGAGAGCATCAGCTAAACTAAAATTAGCACATCTCTGTGTGAGTAACACTAATATTCTGAACGTGTACTGTTTTGCTGTGAATAGGCTCAAAGAGGAAGACTTTATTTTTTACTGCACCAGAGCAATTAAATACTTTTTTAAGCTGTTCTGGTAGAGTGGCTGTGTGGATGGTAATGTTGGTTTGATTGTCCACCACTGAAATGTTTCAAAAACTGTTTAGATTGAAATTGCGATGAAATTTGGTTCAGGCGTTCATGTTCCCCTCAGGATGAACTGTAATAAGTTTGGTGATCCTCTGACTTTTCATCTAGCGCCATCATCCGGTCAACGAATCCTTTCAAATCTCATTAATTGTAGCTCTTATCATTTGTAAGTAACTAAAGTTATAAACAGCTACAAGTCCAAGAGTCAGTTCAGATCTGGGATCAGCTGTTGTTGGGCCAGACGACACAAATCCTACAGTTTTTAGTGGCAGCTACTAAGTGAATCAACATTAACATCAATGAAGCCTAATCAACGCTGACGACCTGTAGCTGCAACCTGAACACGAGCTGAGCAGCAGAAGATCTGAAGTTTTGATTATTGACTGATATTGATTGTTGTGACACAGCGAAATAACAGCAGGAACAAACTGACTTTTACGTCGGATTTTTCACAAACTGCTTGATCCAGATACTGGAGCTCCTTGTCCAGAACTCTGAGCGAAACGAGCTTCAGATATTGATCTGATGCATAAAAAGTTGAAGTGGGACTCTCCTGTATTTAACGAGCTGCGACCAGCTGATCGTTTGGTCTGGAGAAGAGTGTCCACTCTGTTGAACTACAAAAACACAGTTCACTGGCGGTCGTAGAGAGATGTTACAGAGTGACGTGTCTTCACTTATACGCGAGCACGTTAACCAGCAGACTAAAGTTTCAATGGACACGTAACACACTTAACATTTATTAGCTACATCTGATATAATCTGATATAATCTGTATGATGCACATAAAAAAAAAAACCCAAAACACCCTGCATCTTATTGTTTTCTACGTATGCCCCAATACCAGTGGCACCTCGACGCGCCACTTAGCTATTTCCCAGAATCGCACATCAGCTCTCCAGAGAACATCTGCTCCCTTATTTGGCACATCCCAGCTACCGTACCTTGACTATTTTTTTCTAACCGAATCCCGCGTTTATTGTGATGTGTACTGTGGGCATCTTTTTATGTGTTGCATTTCAGTCTGTGTTCAAAACCACTCCCCGTTTGCTCATTAGTGCAGTACAATTGTATTATTTACATTGATAGTGATAATAATGCTGATTTGTATAGCACTTTTCAAAACCAATGTTAAATGTTACAAGAGCTAAACACAACAAACAGGAACAAAACGACAATAAAACAAAGATACAGGAACAAAATCAACAGGACAGAAACTAGTTATGCAGACATAAGATAAAAATCTAAAAAGTGCAGCATATATAACATAAGACTTCAAGTGTACAAGATGTAAAAATTATTCATAGGCTAATTGATAAAAATTAGTTTTAAGAAGCGATTTTAAAAGAAAATGATGATGTGGATAGACGGAGCTCAGGTGGTTTAGGTTGGCTGACGGAAAAACCCTGATCCCCTCTGGTCTTGAATCTGACACAGGAACAGCCAGCAGGTTCTTGTCTGAGGACCTCAGGCTGTGCAGAGATTTTTTAAGGGGAGAGCAACTTTGAAATCAGAGCTGCAACGATTAGCTGATTAATCAATCAACAGAAAAGGAATCGATAACTATTCTTTTTTTAAAGCAAAAATTCCAAATATTTGCCAGTTAAAGTTTCTCAAATGTGAAGATTTGCTGCTTTTCTTTGTCGTGTTTGATTTGAAAACTGAAGATTTTGGAGTTTTGGACTGTTGGGCAAATAATACAAGTCATTTGAATACATTGTCTTGGGCTTTGGGAAATTATAGTGGCCACCTTTCACTATTTTCTAACATTTTATAGACTAACGATAAATCGAGAAAATAACTGGGAAATTAATCTTTGTTATCTTTCTTAGATGATATAAACCGGACTGGCCGAGCTTGCTGATTATGGTATTCTGTCAAAAATCCCCCAGTAAATGAGAAATCACGTCCACAGCATGTACGGCGCTCGTTTATCAATATCCCACACTGAAAAAAACTAGATTCAGTGACCGTTATCTGAGACTACATCTTCTGCACATATAGACAGAGCTATCACAGCTCGTAGATGTACAGACTGAGATAGAAACAGACTCTGAGATGCGACACGGCGGAGCTGCATTGTAGATTTGCGTGTTGTTAAAGAGATAGCGATGTGTTTTATCACCTTGGCGAGCGGCAGTTTTGTCACATGTGCTGCTGTGTCACCAGGAAGTCATTGAGAAACAGGAAACGGGCAGTCGGTCCTCGTCCTGTTTGCTAGCTGGCCTTTGACACAATGCTGGTTGTACTTCTTCCTCTCCGTCCGTTTTAGCGTCTCTCTCTCTCTCACTTTCACCCTCGGATGCCAGCCCTGAATGGGCCGTCCCCCCCTGGAGGATGAACTATCTCTGGTTTACAGAAAGGGAAGGAAATTAAATGTTATTCATCAGAAACATCTGCTGACCGAGTCTAAGATTGAGCAGCTACTTTCTGGTCATTACAAGTATAACTTCTTACCACTGACTAAGACCTTTTGAAATCAGTCTTAAAACAGTGAAATGTAACATGAGTACACAGCACACACCCCATCTCCTTACTGCTGCATGATTTTCTTTGCACCAGTTGTCGCCTGCCTGCTGTTACGTCTGCCTGTGTCTTCGCTCAGTTTAGTCAGGGCTTATTTATAAATGCCAGACTCGTGCTGAAAGATTTTAATGTGAAGCAGCAGGAAATCTTGGTTAGCCTGCTTCCCTACTGTCCTTCTAGAAGTGCTAAGTATGTTCCAAACGCAAGCACAGTCCTGGTTCAAATTATTGTCCCCCCTGAATTTTTAGGCACGGAATTTAGAATATCTTCAGAAATAAATGCAAATCAACCAATTTTGTATAATGAAAATATTTTTAAAAAATATCCAAACTTACTGAACTAAGGAAAATAAAAAAAACCCAAACTTGCATAATAGTGAAATAATACAAACACAAGATGTGCCCCAGATACAATTATTGGCTCCTTTCACTAATATTTAGTTGCAGGCCCTTTGACAACAATGACAGCCTCTAAACGTTTCTTGTAGCCATCTAGAAGCTTCTTACACCTGTCTGCTGGTAGTTTCTGCTGCTCTGTGTGTTCAAGCTCTTTTAGGTTTGCAGGAGTGCTTTTTGCAACGGCAGATTTCAGCTCTCTCCAAAGGTTTTCAATGGGATCTAGGTCAGGACTCAGTGCTGCCCAGTTTAAAACAGTCCATCTTTTCATTTCCAACCATTCTTTTGTGCTGCTGGATGTTTGCTTTGGGTCGCTGTCCTGATGAAAGACCCAAGACCTTCACCTCAAACCTATTTTTCTGACATTGGGTAACACAATTTGTTCTAAAATGGGCAGGCCATCGCTTTGTAAAACACTTTGTCTGTCCAGGTAGAAGAGTGCTGTGAAAGTGCAGTGCGTTCACTTTTACTCACCAATCCTACAATTTGTTTCAAGGAAATGCATTTTCATGTCAGCAATTGAGTGAGCGAGGATAGAGTATCTCTGAACTTCTGACCAATGGAGAAACTGGAGTCAGGGGCTTTAACAAACGCATGCACCTGTTCATGAGCTCAGCAAGGTTGTGAGTGAGGATTGTGAAGGAGGCAGCGTAATTTAGCCCCATTTGGTGGACGTTTTGAAAAGCTTTCCCACTTTGGAAATAGCTCATTGTTGGAATCTAGTGTAATTGCTGTGAATCCAATCAGACTTTCAAGCCTACAGGTGGAGTTGATAGTCAAAGTTTTTGTTGGAACATCATAAGTGTCTGTCCTATGATTTCTTCTCTGTGTGGTAAGTTGTCTTTGTAGGATCCTTGTAGGAATCTTTGGTCTGAGGGTAAATAGAGCAGAATCTATCCGGTGCCCTTTTTATTTTTTCTGTTGGCAGGGATTTACCCATGATATAGCAGTAATCTGAGACGGCAATCTCTCTGCTTGTATTAGTCAGTTTTGGCTAATGTTGCTAAATCAATGAATCTGATGCTTTATCATGTTGGATTTACACAATTTTTGCATGAGTGGGAGGAAGTACTTTTTGATTTTTGCCAGTTTTTAAATTTACAGACTTTTCTATCTCAACTGAACCCCAGAAAATTGACCATATCATAATAACTTTAACTAACTTTCATTATCATTATCATTAAAGGATTAATTGAGAAAATAATCAGCAGATAACTGCTGATTATTTTGCCAATTAATCCTCTAATCCCAAAAATATCTGAAAATATTTAAAAAATGTCTCTTGCAACCCAAGGAGACGTCTCTAAATGTCTTGTTTTAACTGACCAACAGTCCAAAATGCAAAAAAATTCAGTTTACAATCACACAAAAATACTCAAAATTGAGAAGCTGGCAACAATAAACATTTGGCATTTTTGCCAACTTGATTATCAAAATAGTTAATTAAATGTCTTTCAGTCGGCTACCAGATTAATCGATGAATTGTTTCGGCTCTGCTCATGGTATTTATTGATATTGTTATGAAGAAAAGAAAATTCTTCATTCGGCCACCACTGAACTGAAACAAGAGTTCATAGACCAGAACATAAGTTTTAGTACAAAACCTTTTGCTGATGACGTTCTTTGTCCAAAATTTTTGTGAATCGGATCGGAACAAATCTGCAGAGATGAAGTGATCTGTGAATATCAGTTTTAAAAAAAATGTGATTGAAATTATTTAAAAAGATATCAGATACTTATTAGATGAGATTAATATCAGCAACATGGCCTGGGGTTATGATGATTCACTCACAGTCACTTCTACAGTGTCTTTATATTTTATCAGAGGAAAGTAGAGACGAGGATGGAGGGCGAGAGACCTTTACAGTTACATAAGAGAGCTTTCAGCATCTCACAGCATCACTGCACATCCTGTTTTTATAACGCACCGCACACACACTGCTCACTGTACACACCAGACACACACACACACACACACACCACCCTGCCCTCTTCTCTCCAGTTTAATAACATATTGATTTTCTAACTAAACATCACCAGGACCAGTCTCTTTTCTCTGTCGCTCTGTGTTGATCTCTCTCTCAAATTTCAAACAATTATTTCGAATCTTGAAGAAAAATATATTCACAATAAACATTAGTAAAACGTTTATACGATGATGAAAGATGTGTGTAATGATGAGAGAAGAAAATAAATGAAATAAAAATAAAAAAGACGAGTCAGGTCAGATATTGAAGGAGCTCGCTCCCTTTCTATCTCCCTCCTGATTGGCCGATGAGATTCAGGGCTGTGACTCAGTGGCTTGACCTCCAAGCCACTGAGTCATAGTGTGTGTTTGTGTGCTTTACTTAGCCGCTGATAGGAAACCGTCAGTGTGTGTCTCATCTCTCTTTAGTGCAGCTCCTGCGTGACCTCGGTGTCTCTCGTCGTTCTTAATTTCACCTCAGGCTCACCTCAATTAACTTTATGTGCTTGGAGGTTTTTGACAATGCTGACACAGTACAGATAAATATAGATAACTGGAATAGCAGAGGTAAATGTAACATTAAATAGAAAATGATAATACTTAAGACAGTTACAAAGAACAAATTGTTTCGTTGCCCTAATATTTCCATAGAATCCGTGTACGGTTTCTTTAAAACAGACTCTGTGTGTGTTTAATGATTGTTCTCATTATGTAGTTCCGAAACTATCCCCGAAGTTCTACAGATGTGTCAACTTCATTAGTTAGTCAAAGGATCGTGTTTTGTGCCACGTTCAGGTCACATCTTCCGAACTGTCATTAAGAGCAACCGAGGGGGAAAAATCGCTCCGTCCTGTAATTCGGAGCCAGAGATGTCGGGAATTTCTGACACAGACGATATCTCGCACCTGGTGAAAGGACCTACAGACATTCAACAAACTGTCTGCAGGACGGCTGCACATGCACCGCTTCTGGCAGTTGCATCAAAACAAAATCCAATATTAACTCTAATGCAATCAGTTTAGCTCATTTTATAGGAAGTGTACACTGTTTGTTTGTAACTGGTCTCACTCAGTAACAAACTGCTACACATGCGTAAAGTGACAAAAGAAGCTAGTTGAGGCCACGTATCTGGTGTGAAGGTTTGCGCTAGGGGTAGTGATGAATGAACAGGTGGTTTGTGTTGTTGTTGTTGTTGTTTTTATGTTTTCCACTCGTTTTTCACTTTGTACATCGGTTGAGGCTGATTAATGTTTTCTAGACGCTGCAGTTCCGAACTGAGAGACCTTAGTTTTTGAGTATTCGAAGGGTATGTTCAGCAGTAGTAGCTGAAAAAGCGAAGTGGTGGGTGGTACGTTTTAATTACGAGGGATTGTTCAGTTTCAGGGTTTTGTGTGCCCTGAAAAAAGGGCACCTCTGCTGGATTTTGTTTGTATTGGCCCAGATAAAAGATGACCCCACATTTTATTTATTTATGTATTTATTATGAAAGACAAAACGCTTAATCTGTTGAATTGAAAAAAAATATTCACAGATTAATCGATAATGAAAATAATTGTTAGTTGCAGACCTAGTTAGAAGCATCATTGCATCAGGACTAACTTAAATAATTAATCTAAAATCTCTCTCTCTCTCTCTCTCTGCAGTGGAGGGCAGACAGGCGGCATGACAGAGGAGAAATGTCCCCAGCTGGTGGACTACTTTGTAGTGGCGGGTCTCGACCCTGCGGGGCCCTGGAGGCCCCTGGATGAGGATGGAAAGACCTCCACCTTCTCCTCCTCCTCGAGTTCCTCCTCCTCTTCGTCATCTTCGTCGGGCCGGGCGGTGGAGCCGGTCACAGACCTGGCGGTGATCGCCAAGGGGCTCGGGGAGGAAGTGCCGGAGGGCTTCACCTGCATCGAGAGGACGCTGGGCGGACACTCGGCCGAGCTGAGCGCCGGCCTCATCAACAACCCACACCTGTACCTGTGCTACCGCCGAGGACGAGACAAACCGCCCATCCTGGACCTGGGGTGAGACACTGACACATCTCTGACTTATCTGAACAAACATGGAATGGATTGTGAAGAAATTTGGTTCATTCATGGTCCTGAGAAAATGAACCCTGATGAATTTGGTGGCCCCTGACTTTCCATTTAGTGCACCAACAAGTTGAAATCGTCTAAGGTCGTGTTCAGACAGATAACGGTTCTGTGTATAAAAACATTTCAGGGATGTTGCTTTGTTGACACGGGGGGGGGGGCTGGCACAAGTTTGCACAAGGCAGCGTTGACTGGTGGGTTATCTTGTAAGGTGAACGCCGTATTTCTACCCTTCCTCGCCTTGACCTCACTCCCTCTTAATGTTATAAACCTCTGTTGACAGACCTTCAAATTCATGGATCTGTTACGCAATCTGGACTTTCTGGATCAGATTTAATCAACTCAGCAGGACCTGAATCAACACACTCACATCGGCTTTGTGTTGCCGCTGTCGTTTGGCCGAGCACCCAGTAACACTTAAGTTCAGGAGTAGGGAAGGGTATCGTTAGGATTTTATCAACGCTGCTGTGCTTATCGGTACTCCCCATCTACCTGGTACTTTATCGACACTCTTTTCGGATCTATTCAATTACTGTGCAAGTAAAAGAATATATTCAAAGAAGAATTCCAATATATATTAAAATTTTCTGTACAACAAAATATTGTTCTGAGAGCAGTAACAGTGATGTTTAGAAAAGCCGATTCATTATAAGTCAAAGATATCAAATGTAAAATTGTAATCCTTACCAAAATAAATTATATTCCTAAAATTCAAACAGTGAGGGAAGTTTTAAAAGAATGTAAAACATGGACCAGACAGTCACTTTCACTCAGCGGTCCTGTCGTCTGTCGTGCTCCCTCTTACTGCCACTGTGGATTAATTGCTGGCCAGGTCAGGCTGGTAGGAGGCGGAGGGGTCTGTTTGGGGGCGGGGGGGGGCAGCCAGACTTTCTAGCTGCTGTCTCAGCCAGAAAAAGTCTAAGATACGTGACTAATTAGGCTAAACAGTTAGAGTACAAGCAGTCAGCTCGCTCCCGGGAATGTCAGCAGGTTCCGTCAGGTAAACTCTGGGAGAGAATCAACTTGAGCTCCTCTCACGTGTAAATGTTTCTTAACTCAACGTTAGGATCGCGGTGGTTGCCTTTGCTCCAGCTCCATCCAGGCCGCCAGGATTCAGTGGCGTTGTAGCTCTACCAACTGCCAAAGACACAAACACCGTTCGTGCAAGTTTTTTTTCTTGCATCCTCTGATTTTATACCTGACGTTATTTTCACTGGACGTTTTGCATTTATAAAAGGTAAAACAAGCTGGAAATTTTAGTTGCACAGGCCCACATCCTGTGAAAACTACACTGCAGGGCTCCACTGTCTGACAGTAACTTACCATTATAGCTTTAACTGTGGCTTATGCTGTAACGCTCGGCTTTGCTCTGATGATGTGATGCTCCGAGAATAATCTGCCCCTCGCTCCCCGGCTGCAGAGTCATTTTTGGCTGCAGATATCATTGCTTTGTCCTCGGTGAAATGAAGTGCATTGGCGATGAAAGAAAAGCGAAGAACAGTGAGGGCAGTCTTTCCTCTGTGATTTCTTTTATCGGATGGTGGGAGTTTTCCCTCCGGTGCCTCCTCTGTTCCTATTGTGGTGACAGCTCTGAGTGTACGTTGCACTGAAGGTTTAGAGGGACTCCTATAATAGAAAACACATGTACTGCATGTTGGGCTGTAAATTATTCAGCTGTTTTCATTTGAAATGACCAGAAACCGTCGTTGAGACTCCACCACTCTCGTACAGAAACGAGGTCTGGTGTTTTTGGTTCATGTCATGCATGTTAAAGTTTTAAGCTTATATAATACAGGGGATTATGTAATGCAGTGGTGGGCAGCGTGTGTCGTGTCCTGTCCTCTCATCGGCATCACACAGACTCTTCTCTATTGTTTCTTTCATGTTGAACTGTTTAATTAATCTGGATTATACTCGTGTTAGGGGATAATGAGGTAAATCCTCTTACTTTGGACATCAGATTACATCTTTTTCTTTTTCTTTCATTTTGTGGAGCTTATCTGACAGACAGTGGGCAGGTAGGGGAACAGTGAGTTTGCTGAAGGGACCGGTATTTTCCAGACTTGAACCTCATCACGACAGTTGAGTTTACCAGATGAAGTTTTACGAGGAGCCAGATTTTATGTAGCTAATTTTTGAGTTCATCCCACGTGGCCATGAAAGGATTTAATCCAAGGCTGGTTTTGGGGTTTCAATAGAGCGGAGGTTTTCAAACGGTGGAAGACTGGGGGCAGGCAGTCAGAGCTGCAGCAGTGATTCTGACTCACAGCTCATGGAGGAGATTAAGGTTCTTTAAAACCCGCAGTGCCTGATTGCTGCAAGTTTTGTCAAAAATCACACTTCCTCTCGGAGTCATAACTTGGTCAAATCTGAACAAGCAGGCGTGATACATATATTTTTAGACTCGGTGTGACTTACGCTGACAAAATGTCAGATGTCCATCGTAAATAAAAGTCCATAAATCCACGTAGAAATCATAGAAAAAAGGGCTGTTTTTAACTCCACAACTTGCCTGAGAATCATCAAGTTTTTAGGTTTTCTTCAGTATCAAAGTCATCCAGTGATAGTTGTCTGCAAACAGGACCTGGTGATAGCTAATTCAGCATTTTTTTTTAATGGTGACACTTAGCCAAAATTGAAATTGCAGTTGCCTCCATTTTGTCTGAAAGGGGGCCCACAGAAACTGCTTCCCCAGAGGAACCACCTACTCCTCTAAACGACGTTAAAACATGAAAATCACCAGAGCAGCGGTTTTAGAGTTTTCACACAACATGCAGATCATTAAACACGTCTTAATACTAACGGCCTAATGGCATTAAAACGGGCTCAGACTCCAGGAGTTTTGGGATGATTAAACCCCGATTCACTCCTCCCGACAACCGGAGGAGAAATCTGGTCTGGAACCTTTGGTCAGTACCGATGTTCGGTCAAGATTATCTGCTAATATCAGGGGTTTACAGATCCAGTCTTAAGCCTCACGAACTGTTCTCAGACTCGTCGGCGCTGCCCCGATTAAAACCAAACATGTTTGATATTTAGCGGTTAAAATTGGGATGATTATGATTACGTCAGTCCCGGAGCAGCTGATGGTGTTGCCAAGCAACGGTAAACATTCTAGCCCTTGAGGCTAACATTAGCTAGCACACTACTGCCGACAGAAATGGAAACCGACGGTTAAAATCTCACCTCCAGTTCTCGCTGACGAGCAGACAACCCGTGTCTGACTCCGTCTCCCTGACTATTTTCTCACCCAGCCTCGTTTAACCTTCTGCTTTAATTACTACTAACGTTACAGCAAGTTGTTGCACCAAAGTCTCCATTTTGTTGACATCTGCTTCCCCATGAGATCAGGAGAGGGGGTGCATTGCTCCCCGATTGCTCCCTCTGGCTCGATCATCTTAATGATATCCTGTAGTGTGAAGTCTTGTAGTGTGAGCATGTTGGAGATAAGAGAGAAGAAGAAGAGATTCAGCCCCGTTTCACAGGATTTTAAATTCCTGTAGTCTGAGCCCGGCTTTACTTTTTCTTAGTTGCGTACATTTTGTTTCTGTCAGGTTGTATCCCTGCCGATCGGTGCTGAGTGCATTGATGTGATTTCCATCCAGCTGCTTTGAGGAATCATCACAGCAGACTGAACTGCTGAAATAAACACACGCAAATACTGAACAGATCAGTACTGACGCTGACACCTGAGTGTGTTGGACTGTGATTTCCCCTTTTTGGATTTTTTTGTTGATGTGGTCTGAGTTTCTGTTGTTGGTGTTTCTCTGGATTTCCTGAACTACAAATCATTCAAACACCTTTTCCAGTCAAGGGTTCAGGTGTGTTTCTCTCAAACCACAGTTCACTAGAGGATGTGAAATAACCACACCGTCAACTGTAAACAAACACGCCCCACCTCTGTGTGGACAGCCATGTCCGAGGTCCAAGGTGACGTCTTCAGATGCCTCGTTTCGTCCAAACAACAGTCCAAAGCCCAGAGACATTGAGTTTATAATGAGATGAAACAGAGAAAAGCAGCAAATCCTCACATTAGAGGAGGATTTGATCAGAGAAGTTTAAACCACAGGCATTTTTGATTAAGAAATGACTTACCAGGCTGCCATACGTGTTAATTCATTCTCTTAAGTTTTTATGAACTTATCAGCAGTGTAATGAATCAACATGTCAACACGGTAACACTCGTTAAAACAATTAAAGCTCGCTTGTGCTTGATAGCAGCCAAAGAAACACTTGATCCACGTTTCTGTAGCCTCCCAGGTGGAATCAGTAATGAAGCATTTCCCAGTTTTGACTGGCTACATCCAAACAAGAACAGTCACTGCAAAACTGCCTTGTTTCTAATTTTCTTTGTTATAGACAAACTGGAAACTTGCTCCGTATCACTTGACGTCTAGTAGCTCATCCCTGCTGAAGTGAGTGCAAACGAAGGCTGAACGACCGGCAGGTTAGGGCCGATTGACATGAAAAGTTTCTGTCCCGGCAGGGCTCTGTATGAGGGGAAGGAGCAGCTGAAGCAGGGCTGGTACGTCATCGAGACCACTCCTTACAGCCGTTCGGCCAGTCTGAGCTCTGGCGGCGGCCCGACGGCTCACCGGGTGTTCCTGACCTACCGGCGGGCTCTGGACTCTCAGGGCCTCCACACGTTGGGCGTCACTGACATCGCCCTGCTGATACCCAGCAAGGGGGAGGTCGCCCCGCACACGTTCTGTCGCGTCGACAAGAACCTCAACACCGGCATGGTGAGTACCGGGGGAGCATTACGAATGTGCTTCAATTAGGGATTTGTTTTTGGGAGATAATATACGAAAGTCTGCATCAATACAATCTATTTGAAGCTGCTGTGAATGAAACTCAACCCTTCCTGCAGACGTCTAACAGGAAAAGCTGCGGGATGGGGATGGGGATCGTGAACCTGAAATGTGGGAGGGCTTCCAATGTGAACTTCATGGAGAAAGTGTTGAGTTTCTGGTAACAGCAAACAGCCGCAACAGCAAGTTAAAATTATTAAAAAGGGAAAAACCTAAGTGGAAAAAATGGGCAGTAAAAATAAAGGCTTGTCTACAGTTAGAACATTTTGTCAAAGGATTTGAATTGATTGCTAACACTGGCACATGAAATGTTGATTAATGTTAGCTAGGGCTGCAGCTACCAATTATTTTCATTATTGATTAAATCTGCTGATTTTTTTTTCTCAATTAATTGATTATATTGCCTATAAAACGTCAGAAAATAGTGAAAAATGCTTTTTATAATTTTCCCACAGCCCAAAGCGACGTCTTCAGATGTCCTGTTTTGTCTGACCAACAGTCCAAAGCACAAAGATTTTCAACTAACATCATTTGTACCTCTGCCAAATGAATAAAAGTAATGTTAATAAATGTCCACTGTCCTATAAAGAAAATGAAATAGTAGCCTCTTCTAAATGGAGGACTGGTTCTCTTGTTGTTGGGATAACTATTTGACAGTTTATTCAAATGGACTTTTTTCTCTTGATTCCTTTTCTTAAGTTAGTTGAAGTGAAATATACTTTTTTTTTTTTTTTTTAATGTTGGAGTCTGCCGTTCAGTTTGCCATTGCTGTTGTGTGTTTGTGTTTGTCTCCAGTGGGGTCCTGCCCTGTATGTGTGCTACAAGAGAGCCGTGGCCAAAGCCAACGCCCTGGTCTACGAAGCCAGTGAGTATCTATCTCTCCGCTGCACTGCACACTGCCGTCTTATCGCGGCTCCCGCAGTTCAGGCCAGAACTACTAAAGTTAAAGGAAGATTCTTGTGTCAACCCGGGTCAATCTCATGATTCTTAGGTTGACGCAGGTTGTGAGTACAAACTTAGCACAACCCCTTAGTCAGAATGGCCACAATTGGAAGTACTGGAATTTTCTACAACACTTATTAATAATCATTCTAGTGATTCTAAACTGAGAAGGAAGTCAGACGTTGTATTTTTACTGGTATCTTTAATTTTTGATGTTTCCTCGCTTTTGATAATGCTCTTTGGCAGACTTTTATTTTTTATAGCATTTTAAATTGCACAAACAGAAGTGCACGATAGAGGCATGAAGGCTAGACTGAGGTCAGCAAACACCAGAGACAGACACATGGGTACTTTACATTGCACAGAAGTGAAGAGCATTTAAAGACAAAGATTGACAGTTAAAGACAAAAAAGAGAGAAAAATCAGCGCCTGTTTCCCGTGAGTAACACTCCCATTTCATCCAGTATTTTTCACCCTTCTCCCTCGGTAGACGGAGGGTGTAAGGCATTTTTTCCATGGAGCGTAGCGAGTTGACGGTGCCTATGAAATGGTCTGGAGCAGGAGGCTTTCTTTGGAGCGTTTCGCATCAGCTTCTTTACTTGTGACCATAACGATCTTCAGGAGGTAGAAATCACTTTTACAAAGACCTTCAGAAATAACTCCGAGATACAAAGAGGAAAATGACCCATCAATATTAAAGCCCAGTGTCCTCCATATTAATCATCCCACTTTCTCCCAACAAGGCTGAATATCTGGACAGTACCAACATGTGTTGGCATGGTCACTCGTACTGCTCCAGGCCCCCCTCCAGCGAGGTCCCAGTTCATTTGCATTTCTGCCCAGGGCTTATGAAGACAATGGCAGACCTATGGTCAGGTAGCTCAAAAGGAAAAGCTTCCAAGGCTTAAAGAAGCAAGCCAGGTGAATCACATGACCTTTGAGACGTGTGAAATGCTTGTAGATGTGCAGCTGAAAGGTTTGATTCTGGTGGATCAAAACAGAGACAAGTGACCTTCGTTACAAAAATCATGGTTTTTTAAGGTTTCCTGAAATATTTTCATGCATAAAACATATGGGTTTTTTTAAAACAAATTTTTAAGGTTTTTTGCCATATTTGGCGAGTTTTGCTTTGAACATTATTTATGTTGGCTGTCAGATTTTCAAAAGAAGCGGTCCTTAAGCCACCCTGCGCGTTCTGGTCTATGTGAGCTCTTCCGGTTACATTAAATAAGCCTGTCTGCTACAATGAAACCTGTTACTGCAGCTCAGAGTCTGCTTTAGTAGACCCTGCTGGCATGAAGGCTTTATCCCCTAACAGACACATCTGTGGGGATTCTGATCGAGGTTGTTTGAGTAACTTTTCAGGGTGGTTTTTATTTTTTAACTACTTCAACAGACTATGCCGATAGAGGGGATAAAACATGGTTATAATACATGATGAAATTGTAGTGTAAACAGACTAACTGCTGTGTGCTGCAGGTCTGATCAGCCGGTACCCAGAGGAGGACCTGGAGGCGTTTCCTCTGCCGGAGTCGGTGCCGGTCTTCTGTCTGCCCATGGGTGTCACCGTGGAGAGCTGGCCTCTAAACACAAAGTACCAGCTGCCCGTCTTCTCCACCTTCGTCCTCACATCCGCCTCCGGGGACAAGGTGGGTGACGCAACAAAAACACACACACACCCACATTTCTCCTTAAGAATAACAGTAAGCTGCCGTTTATTCACTCCCTGTGCGATGAGAATGAGAGAATTGAATGCTTTTCTGTGTCATATATGATCGTAAACTGAATATCTTTGGGTTTTGTACGCACAGTATCTAGGAAATACTGGGAATTTCTCACTATTTTCTGACATTTTTATTTTTAAACGATTAATTGATTTAATTGAAAAAATATTTAGAAGATTAATCGGTAATGAAAACAATCATAAGTCGCAGCCATAAAATTTACAGAAATCACACAGACTCATTGACAAAGAGATGATACGTAGGCAGCTGCGCTAAATTAGTTAATTATTGGTTTAATCTAATCCAAAGGGATAACAAGAACAGAGAAGCTTGGTTTTGTGTTATTAAATTGAGGTTGACATTGAGAGAGCTGGGAAATCACTGAAATCAGCTGCTGCCTTCATATGACAAAAGATAGAAGCTGTTCTGGAGCATTCGATTGTATCACATGGTCCTCATCCACATTTCTAATCCATGTTGACGAGAGGTCTTTAAAGTGCTCAGGGGAAAAAGGAAATTTAAACATCTATAATTTCTGTTGCAGCTGGAGGACACATTGTTTTGTCAACTGTTGATAGATTGATTAAATTTTAGTCCATAAAATGTTAGAAGATAGTGAAAGATGACGTCTTCAAATTGTTTTTTCCAACCAACAGTCCAAACCCCAAAGACATACATTTTACTTGCGATATAAAGCTGAGAAAAGCAGTACATTCTCACATTTGAGAAGCTGGTAACCAGATCGTGCTCGAGGTTTTTGCTTGATAAATCAGATGTTTCCTTCCTTTTAATGACACCACATATTACCGATAAATCCTCTGCTGTTCCTGCAGGTTTACGGAGCAGCCATCCAGTTCTACGAGTCCTTCCCCAGGGAGCTGCTGTCGGAGCGGCAGAGCGTGAGGCTCGGCCTGCTCAGCGTGGTCGACCGGCGGCCGATCACCAACCGCAGCCTGCAGGTGAAGAAGAGCATCTGCGTCCTCTCCCACTGGCCCTTCTTCACCGTCTTCCAGAAGTTTCTCACCTTTGTCTACAGATACTCCATCTCCGGCCCCCACGTCCTGCCACTCGAAAAGTCAGTGGACGGTTTGGATTCAGTTTCAGTGGTTTTGTTTTTGTTTTAGACTAAATCAGATCCTTTGCACCCTGCCGCTGGTATAGGACAGCTGTATTCATGACTTTACCTGGCTACCTATCAGGTGAAGCAAGGCCTTAAAATGAACTCTTTTTAATGACGCATTTGGAGTGAATTCTTAAAGTGTGCATAAATATTTTAATTACTCTCAGTAGAAGCAATATCTTGGTTTCAGTGAAGACTTATTTGAGTCTCCACATGGCGTCAGAGGATAATTAGAGCTTTTCTCACACTGATAAATAATAAATACTGAAACAAAATTCTGAATACTGATCTTTTCTTTTTTTGAGAGAGGTTTTTTTCTTGGCAAACTAAAAGTCAGATTTAAAGATCTTAGATTTCGGGGTGATCAAATATTAATCATGTTCATTTGTTATTTCACCATATTATAACCATTTTGAATTGTGGATAGACACTTGATTTAATTGATGTGTCGCCCTGTTTTCTATCGTTCTGCAGACACATCTCCAGCTTCATGCACAACGTCCCGTTTCCTTCCCCTCAGCGGCCTCGCATCCTCGTTCAGGTAAAGACCTGGAGTCAGACCTGCAATATGTGATGTGTGGACCTCTTCAAGTCATTTAGAAACATTATCTGAACCGTTCACACAGCAGAACACGTAAACTACTAAAAGGAGGTGATTGTTCACCAAAGACAGTTATTTGAGTTTTGTTTCTATTTAGTTTTTAATCAGTTGGTGCAACCAATCATTGCTCAGTTGGTGACAGAGCAGGGTAAGTTTGTTTGCACAATTACGATAGTTGATTTTATTTTGTATAATAAGGCCTCTTGGAAGGAAACAAAGGAGGACCAAGGATTAAGCCTTGAGGAGCTCCACGCGTCATGTTGTTTTGCTCAGATGCATAGTTTTCAAGCCAGACAAAATAGCTCATGTCCAGTAGATAGGACTGGAACCACTTTAGAGCTCTGGGACACAGAGTCCAACCCTGTTTTCTAATCTGTCTACTGCAGCACTAAAATCCTTGAGGACTTGGGCTGAGATTTTGTTAGAGCAAGTTTCTAGACGTGTATCACTTAGGACCTTAATAAGAGCGGTCTCAGTACTGTAGTGGATTTTTAAAGTTTTACTTAACTTTTTTGACTTTTTCAGTTATTTTACATACAGAGGAAAGGTTTGATATGGTTCTATAGTTGCTAATGACAGATGTTTCTAGGCTTAATGACTGCAGTCATCAAGGCATTAGGAAAATTACCTGATGATAGACTCTTTTTATAGTTACTTTGAACGGTAATGCAGCTGAAAACTAAACAGAAAAGATAATTAATTTGACATAACACATGACAGGTGAACTGAGTAAAATTTTCATTCTTTTATTTTGACTTCAATCTTTCACATCCTCCTTCAACAGGATGTATGTGGCGACCTGGTTGAAGACTGAACTGGGTAAAAACGCCCAATCAGAATCAGTCCATTTATTGATTTTATTGATCGGTTCCAATCAGTGGGCAAATAATTCTTTCAATAATTCCTTTAACCTACATAGCAGAGATGCCATGCAGAATTTCATTGCGCCTGAGTATAATGACTATAAAGATCTGTTCTATTCTATTCTAAGAGATAATTCTCAGATGATCTATCAGGGGCTCAGATGTGATTTTACTCAGGTGATGGCTGAGCTTCCTGCAGGTGGATAATATTTTTATGGTATGGGGGACAATTGAGTTGGTAATTGTGTGTTTGCGTTTTATGTAATTTAATAAATAATGAATTGTCTAAATATTCCCTCTAAATGCTATTGTTTGCTTGTTTGAACCAAAAATCCCTGAAAATTTGAAGGAAAATTTTGGCCAGAATTCAGAGCAGTTATAATGTTTTACTCACCAACCTCAGCTTTGCTACCGAGTCAGTTAGTGAAAAGAGCACGAGAAGAAGGGCAGTCAGAGAAAATGTACGGGTTCCCTCAGGCATCAGGTCCATTGCTTTGAAAGTGAAAACACAGGTGGACATATCAGTTAAACCTTAAACACTAAACACATAGTAGAGCTCCCTGTTTCAGATCACCTGATAACAAACATTCAAGTTCACTTTCTCCTGTATTTCTGTTTTCACCTTCCAGGAATGACGTTAATGAGTAAAATCTCGTCATAACTGACTCCACTAATGGTCCAAACTGGGAAAACAAGTCACTGGTTCTAAATTTCAAAAAGATAATTGTTCTTTTTTTTAATTTCCTTTTTTAAAATTTTTCTTCTTTCTTCTAAAACTGCTTATAGGCTAAAACTAAATATCCCATCCCTTTGTTTGCGTGTGTGTGTGTGTGTGTGTCTGTGTGCGTGCTTGTGTCTGTGTGTGTGTGTGCGTGCTTGCGTCGTGTGTGTGTGTGTGTGTGTGTGTGTGTGTGTGTGTGTGTGTGTGTGTGTGTGTGTGTCTGTGTGTGTCTGTGTGCGTGTGTGTGTTGTGTGTGTGTGTGTGTGTGTGTGTGTGTGTGTGTGTGTGTGTGTGTGCGTGCTTGCGTCGTGTGTGTGTGTGTGTGTGTGTGTGTGTGTGTGTGTGTGTGTGTGTGTGTGTGTGTGTGTGTGTGTGTGTATAGGTGTGTGTGTCTGTGTATACGTGTGTGTGTGTGTGTACTCTAATACACACTAATGACCCTGACTTTGTGTTTTTTCCAGCTCTCTCCATATGACAACCTGCTGCTCTGCCAGCCGGTCTCCTCTCCTCTCCCACTCAGGTCAGTTTACTACTGCAGTGCTGCCGCAGGAACAGTAGTGTCATTAGTACATTAGATTACATTCGCTCAGCAGACTCTCTAGTCCAAAATGCTTTCACAGGAACAAGAGCTAAAGGTAAATCAAAAAAATTGGAAGTCCAACCCTCCCAAACAAACAACCAAGACTCTTTAAGGTTTTTTTTGGATACAGCAGAGTAAAGAGGCAGTAAAACCCGACAGCTAGGATGCACAACTCCCCTTATAACTTAAGATTTTGCCTCATAATTGTCAGATTCAAACATTTTCTTTTGTACCAAAAGTAAACACAGTGGTTGTTGTCAGTATATCTCCTAACAGCAAATGCAGCATAACTTTTCATGGTGCAGATTTGCCAAAATGTAAAGAAATACAGGCTAACGGATACTGTAATTGTAAATAGAAGTTCAGTGTTCAGACGTTCAGCAACTTTTAAATAAGATCATCACTTTTCATCAGATGTATTGTGCAGTGCAGAATAAATCCAGATGTGTTACTTTTACCTCAAGATGTCATGCTGAAGCCTGACACTTGAATGACACGCTGAAGTTGAGGGAAATGGCCAAGCCAGCTTTTCAGCTACAAAGCTTTTAATTAGACTTTACTTACTTTTTTGTAATAAGAGTTCAAACGCAATTCATTCTGTATTGTGTATTGATTTAGGTCCACGGTTAAACCATGATGATATTTTGTATATTTCATGTGCAGCAGGGTAACCTGTGTGTGTTTGTGTGTGTGTGTGTGTGTGTGTGTGAGACAGTGGTGCAAGCTTCCTGAAGCTGCTGCAGAACCTTGGCCCAGAAAACGCCTGCACGCTGCTGCTCGCTGTCCTCACCGAACACAAACTTCTGCTGCATTCGCTCCGGCCCGACGTCCTCACCTCCGTCAGCGAGGCCCTCGTCTCGGTAAGACTGAACAGGCGCATCCGTGTGGTCCAGGAGTGTTGCTCTGTGATGAGATCTGCATAATATTGTCCCTCTTGTCTCTCCAGATGAGTTTCCCCCTGCGCTGGCTCTGTCCCTACATCCCTCTGTGTCCGCTGCAGATGGCCGACGTGCTGCTGGCGCCGATGCCCTTCATCGTGGGCGTCCACTCCAGCTACTTCGACCTGTACGACCCCCCTACAGACGTGGTGTGTGTCGACCTGGACACCAACACCATCTTCCAGTACGTCCATCATTACACCGTCATTTCGGCACCATAGTTAATCTGATATCAGTTTTATTTTGCTTAATCACATCATGGACGGATTACGAGAAAAAGGTCCCCCAGCCCTCCTATATAATAATCAGTCAAAAAGGCACTGGTCCAGGGTTCCCCTGACCTCTCGGGCCCCTGGGCCTCTGCCCGGTTGGTCCCTCCGATAATTTATCCATCAACCACATGTGTATCCGGATGTAGAGTCGCCAAACGCACAGTGAATGAATCTGCGGGTCTGACAGCTCAGATCACCTCCGGAAGGTTAAAGTTATTGGCTGACATACTGAGATAAAATAAATATTAAAAATGCAAATTGCTCTAAATCAAATGTACTTTTTAATTTTCACTTAAACGTGATGGAGTCTGCAGTGTGACGCCAGAGTCATCATGGACTTCAGCCGAGATTTAATTATAGTCAGCTAATGAAATACTACATGTACAAAAGCAAATATCGATGGACTAACTAAATAGGTGCTTTCTGTGTTCTGCCCTATCAGTATGCAGAGAACAGTGTTTTAAAGCGGTGAATACAGATACAGGGCTGCAACTAACAATTATTTTCATCATTGATTAATCTGCTGATGATTTTCTTGATTAATTGATCAGTTGTTTTGTCTATAAAATGTCCGAAAATGGCAAAAAAGAAATGCCAATCACATTTCCCGGACCCCAGCGTGAAGTCTTCAGATGTGGATCAGCGGTCCAAAGCTCCCCAAAGTATTCTGTTTGTAATTGTACAAGAAAAACAAAATCCTTACCTTGGGGAAGTCGGAACGGGGGCATTTTTTTTGCCATTTCAGCTTTATAAATGACTCCTATGATTAATTGACTAATAATTTAAGCTCTATACTGATGTTAAATTAAAGCAGTTTATACACACTGGGAAATGCCTCGGACCTGTAACTGTGCACCTTCACAGAAAGCCTGTAATATAAATGTAAGATTACCGTCAAACTGTTTTTTCTGAAGTAAAATGACCCATACTGGTTTTGGCTGTTTGCTGTGATATTACTGTAGACTGCTGAAAGTCCATAGAACTGTCAGTCAGCGTATTGATTTTTCTCTCACGTCTCAGGTCAGAGGATAAGAAGCCGCTCTCATGGCGATCGTTGCCCAGGAAGCAGGGCAAGACTCTGTTCAACACCCTCAGCAACCTCCACAAGACCCTGGAGAAGAGTGAGTGCCGCCTCCCAACCGCCAGTCACGTGATTGATGGTTCCCATATTGTGCATTTATGAGCAGTATAAACATTTGATGAATAGTTTGTTGTTGACATAAATCTTTACTGATGTCTTTGTTACCAACTCTAATTCCCCCTGTGGACACACATTAGCGGAGGCTGCATGATAGACAGATGATGAACGACAACGTAGTAAAACACAGATGGAATAATGTAAAATATGTATGTAGAATTGTTCACAAATACTGTACATTAATAAACACTTAAGAATGTCCTTGTAGCAGCGTACTGCTACATTATACTGTGTTATAAACCATTTCTTAATGTCTGTATCGTGCTCATAAACACTAAAGTGTGGGACTTAAAGTGTTACCACATTAAATATATCAACAGTGGTGGAACAAGTACTCAGATCCTTTACTTAAGTAAAAGTACTGATACCACAGTTTCAAACATACTCTAAAGCACTTATTATGCTGAATGAAGGCTCCGTTGATGGTGTTGTAGTATATATACGTACATACATGCAGTATATTTTATAGGATTGTTTTACTGTTGCGTTAATGTGTAATTTGCCTTTTACTGTTGTAGTTGGTAGAGGTGGAACAAATTGTAACTATTCTATAGGCTGTTGGGCAGTTGAAACTGCAACCCCCCCATCACATGAGGACATTTCTGAATATAATTACTATTTTAAAACCTTATTGTCTTAAAACAGGTGAAAATAATCTGCCAGCGCAGTAGTACTACTGTACTGAGTTTTTACTTTAAATTTGTTTTTTTTAAACTGCACTGAAAAGGAGCCTGTAGCTTGAAATAAGACAGAATGAGTCAGGTCGATGCAGATTTAGAAATATGAAAAATTAAACTGCTTAATAAAATACTTGAAACTGGATTGAAAATAGGTTGGAATATTCTTACTGCAGTCAGTCAGTTTTTTTTCATTTTTTATTAAAGAAAACAAGACTTTAAGGACTCGATTACAGACTAAAATGACTGGATAAGAAGGAGATTTGATACACTGAAATATTTATTGCATTTTAGAAGCAGATTATATGTTTTGTATAAAAAATACTACAGAGTAACTAGTAGCCATTGCTGCCAAATAAATGAAGTGGAGTAAAATGTAAAATATTTACCTTTTTAAAATGAAGTAGAATTGAAGTAGAAGTATAAAGTAGCATGTAATGGAAGTACTCAAGTTAAGTACAGATGCCTCAAAATTGTACAGTTGTGCTTAATTGTGCTTAAGTAAACTTACCTGAGTAAATGTACTTAGTTACTTTCCACCACTGTACATCACACCTACACATCAATCATTGAATCTTGCACAGACTCACTTCTCCTCTTTGCAGTTTGCACACCCGGCCAGGAGGAGGCGACGCTGGAGTTCCTGCTGACCGACTACGATCAGATCTACAGGCGTCAGAAGCAGCTGGAGCTGGAGATCCAGGAGGTGTTTCTGCGCTTCATGAGCTGCCTGCTGCGAGGATACCGCACCTTCCTGCTGCCCATCACGCAGGCTCCGTCGGACACCACCACCGACTGCAGCTCCCTGTTCAACCTGCAGGGTGAGCACTGACAGAGGGAGCGTGTGTGTGTGTGTGCTAGCGCTGAAAAGAGTGGAAAAAAATAATTAATATTTCTAACAACACTTAAAGTCTAAAGCCTCGCTAGCGTCCTCTACAGGCTGCAAACTTCTTCAAAACCCGCAGTACTGAAGTGTGACAGAACACAAACAGACTTGTGTTTTATTTGTTCTTACAGCTTTACCACTAATGGAGCTAAAACACACACACACAAAAAAAAAACAAGTTGGTTTTTTTCTTTTTTTGAAAGGGTTCTTCCTCTTGGAAGCATGAATTTGATCAGTGAATTTTTCCTACCAATCTGAATGTTTGGATATGTCTCGTTTACAAGTGCAATTCTGTCCTGATGGTGGTGCTAGAGGAAAAGTCAGGGGTCATCAAAATTATGAGAATACAGCCTCTGGGGAACACGAATACGATCAAGGTGTTTCATGGATTTCTGGCCAGATTTTATTCAGATATCAAGGACCAAAGCTTCAGGGACGTCAACTAACCAGCATTGGCAAAGACTTTGGTAGCATGTGGTAACATCACCAGATTTCTTGCTTATTAAATTGCTGTCATGAGTAAATCTGATGTCCCAGTTTTACAATTTAATTGTAGTAGGAGGAACAGCACAGTCATTAAGTAATGTTCAGCATTCACCCGTTGAACCTGAATCAAAACACAGATTAAGACGAGGTTCAGACTCTGTGTCCAACCTGGATCGATTAGTCCGCTCCTCCTCCTCCTGCAGGTTTCCTGAAGTCTCGGGATCGAACGCAGCAGAAGTTTTACAACCAGCTGACGAGGACTCAGATGTTCACTCAGTTTATTGAGGAGTGCTCCTTCGTCAGCGACCGTCACGCCTGCCTGGAGTTCTTCGACGAGTGCGTCCAAAAGGTCGGAAGTACACCTGTTTATCACTCACCACTTTCTGCAGCGTCTTCACAATAGAGGCCGCCATCTGTTAAACTATGAAGCAGCTGACTGAAGTGTTGAAATTTGCTTTACCAGCAAACTAATCCTGCTCCTTTTTTTCTGGCTGCCCTCAGCCACTCGTGTTTTTAACACTACTTTAATGTGTCCCCTTTTTTTGTTGTTTTTTTCTGTTTAGGCTCATGACAGTTTTCAAAATATATAGAAAATCCATGTGTGCAATCGGTCTTATATTTAGACTTGGAGGGATATCTCTTCAGTACAACAGTTAGGGAAGCAGCTAGCAATTGTTTTCATTGTCACTTAATCTGCAGATATTTTTCTTGATTTAAAAACCGATTAATCACATTTTAGACCTTTTACCTGACAAACGGGGCGAAACTCCAGCGTATTGAATTCACAATTATACGACACAAAAAAACATAGCAGATCCTCACATTGTTGCATTTGTACTTTTGCTTGAAAAATGACTGAAACAATTCATCGATTATCAAAATTGTTGCAGATTAATTTTCTGTTTATTGACTAATTGATAAATTGATTAGTAATTTCAGCTATGTTTAAGTTCAGTGATGTTAAATGGATGTTTCCGTGTAAAAAATAGTCCCGTTTTGAACTTGTATGTAATGTAAGAATGGAATGAAAATTTTAATATTAACAAAAACTGCAGGGCATTTTTTTTGAAGGCCAAACCCAAGAGAAAGAATATCAGAATCTGTCGTTACTCCTGTTATTGAGAAGGAATGTCTAATCATTGTGTTTTCTGTTGACGTCTGTTACCAGGTGGACGTGGAGAAGCCGGAGGAGGTGAGGCTGATCGATCTGGATGAGACTCACAGTGGAGAACACACAGTCTTCATCATGCCTCCTGAAGAACCGCAGGAACCTGACGGGTCAGAGTGCCCTGCCCTCTACAGGTACAGCTTCACCCTGACCGATGATATAGACGCCTTCAGCTGCAACGCAGCATGTCCCTTTCTCATGTTATACGAGCTGACAGGAAGTTTGTTTTTCCTCTCACGTGTCCAGTTATGAAACCTTCCCCACCTTGAAGCCGGAGCTCTTCGACCAGCCACAGGACCAGCTCCGTGTCCCCGCTAAAGGCAGCGCCCCCAGCAGCCCTGCCCCTCGACGCACAAAACAGGTACAACAACACACAACATTTAAAAACATTCACGGCTTAGGCTGGAACAAGACATTAAACTTCATAAGTGGCTTATTTGGGACCCAAAATTCAAACCAGCAACTTCTGACATCCAACAGTGGAAAAGCACTGGCATAACTGTGCTCTGAACGTTAATTCATGGTAGAGAATTTACGAGCTTTTGCATATTAAAAAGGAATTTGAGCTTAAAAAGAAAGATTTAGATTTTTACAAGTCAGAGATTATTTTGTCTGTTATATTTGTTCAGGTAAAACGAGAATTAGAGTTAAATGTAGAAATATCAAAGGGAGGATTGGGAGTCTGTGCGTGATACAACACTCAATCTACAAACTCCAGGGAATGGAGGGAATGTAGTTTTTTCTTCTAAATTAAAAATCTCTGTACTCAGCAGCTGTGTCAGAGGAAAAGCTAGTCATTCCCATATTTTCAGGTCATGTGAAAAGATTACCATGTCATATTTAACCGTGGAAGACAGTTTTAGGTTATGAAACTCCTAAGAACAGTAGGCTATTGAATCTTGGAGTGATGACAGAAAAAGTTGTACTAAGAAGCGACTTGTATCTCTGTAAACTTCTAAACTTCTATCTGGTTGCCCGCAAAAAGAAGGGATAATTCAAAAGATTTATCATAAAGAGGAACCTCCCGGTCTCAAAACAACGGAACGCCATAGTGAGGGATACACTGTGGCTTCAGAAAGCATTCAGACCCCTTCGCTGTTTGCACACTTTATTGTGTTGTAGATTAAATTTTAAATGGACAACTTTGCCATTTTTCATTGCCATCGGTCTACAGATTGATGGGTAAAAAAAATGGGAAAACGAGAGTCTGATCCGTGCATCTCTAGACTCTCAACCTCTGAGTGGTTTTGCATTGTGACCCAGTTTTCCCTGAATGAAGAAAGGAACCTCATTAACAGTCTTACTGTGCATCATTTCATTTTAATGAAGCATTATCAATATTTCACCGATCATGCAATATTTAAAAGCCACAGGCTGTGTGGCTGTGAGTGGATTCGGGGTGAAAACGTCAACTACAGAAGTTATTTTCAGATCCCTGGAACAGAAGATGGAAAAAAAATAAATAAAAAAAGTTTCTTCATCGCAAGAAGATGCTGTGTGTGGCAACCAAGAGTTGACAATGCAGGGTATTTCTGTTACCGTGGTCTTTTAAACAACAGCAGATCCGTTTACAGATTGTACAAAATAAGAAATATGATCATGATAATGATGAAGTAGGACATTTTAAAATGTTCTTACAAGTGTTCTGAGAGTTATGTGTATAACTGTGGAAATGGCACCAGACTATTTACAGGTGTTTGACATAGGTACAACGCTAGGCATATTGAAAACTCCAAATTCTGTTTAAAATGTAAAGTTGTGGTGCTTTTGAATCCAAAGCACCTTCTCTTTTCAATCTGGATTTAGTTCTCTTCAGTGGGTGGGGGCCAAACTTTGGAGCAGCTACCAGATGACGTTTCAGTTAGTTTTTAAAAACGGGTGTGAAAACTTTGAAAGACATGCATGGGAAGAGCAGACATGGTGGAATGCATGTAAAATTTTATCAGCGTGGGACAACTTTTGGGCAGTAGTGTAGCGGAGTTGTTTACCATGATGTTGCCAGGGCCACTGTGGAAATACACTATTTTGACTTACAGTGTTTTTATCCTGTGTCGTGCTTCAGTTTTGCTTTGTGTGGTTTATTTTGTATGTCTGTTGTATCCATGTATTCCATGTTTTTTTTTCTCCTTCTCTCTTTTATTAATATTTGGACAGGTGTGTTATGTGGGGGTTAGCTTATGACAAAATAAAACCAAACCCAACCCAACCAAGATGTCAGGAAGTCCAGTTTAACCACATTATTTAAGATGCTTTGTTTAAAAACATTATATCTGATATTGCCAGTACATTTCGAGTGTTGAAGACCTTTTTACTCCAGACAGGATTGAACCTTTTCCAACGTTTTCTGCACCTTCCAGGAAACAAAGAAGGAATCTATCGTGTTCAAACCAACAGTATCTAATTAGATGCAATATTTTCCACCCACCAGGAGATTAAGTTGGCCCAGAAGCGGGCTCAGAAGTACGCGGCGGTCCCGGACATGTGGTCTAAGTGCCTGCTGGGTCACTGTTACGGCCTCTGGTTCATCTACCTGCCCACCTTCGTTCGAGCGGAGAGCGCCAAGGTTCGCGCCCTGCACACGGCCTACGACGTCCTCAAACACATGGAGAACCGCAAGGTGGTGCTGCCGGACGAGGTGAGCCACCGACGGGGTCGAAGGTCACTGCTGTAGCGACATGCTCGGGGTTGGTTGGTCTTGACTTGATTGCAGTTTGGTTCTGTAGTGGCTTGAATGTAAGATAGTGTTTTTGTTGCAAATGATTTTTTCTGTATTATATACAAGTGAGTGACGGACTTACAGAGGGAAAGGGCACAATGTAGTTGGTTTCTTAAAGTGCAGCACTGCGAAAAAGTTTTAGGCACTAACGGTAAAGTGAGGATGTTTTCAAAAATAAAGCCATGAATAGAATAGTTTTTATTTATCATTTACCTTCATATAAAGTGCAGCAAAGAGGGAAAAAAAAAAATTTGCTAAAATGAACCCCCTTTGCCCTTAAACCAGCACCAGTTCTCCTCAGTGCACCTGGACACAGTTTTTTCAGGTTCTTGGCATCTTGGAGAACCTGCCAGGGCTCTGTGGGGGGGCCCAGACCATCTGCTGCTGGACCCCTTGTTCTTCTAGTCTCTGAAGATAGTTCTTTATGACTCTGGTTGTGGGTTTGGACTTGTTGTCCTGCTGCAGGATGAATCTAATGAAAGATAGAGAGTCACAAGTTTAAAAAAAAACAGAGTTAAATGTGACCTGCTGGGTACAGGATTGGTTCTGTAGCCACAAGGCCACTTCTCTCCCGTATTTTAGTCCTTTTCCACTGCAGAAATTGAATCTGAAGTTATAAGTTAAGTTGCAAATCTTTGGTTTGAGAGTCTCCTTTGTGTTTCCATTGTATTTAACAAAAAGCGACGTTTCAGATGTTGGGTACACCATTAAAAAGGCGACATTGACTCTGCTGAGGCTGCAGCAAACCGGTTGGTGGTCCAGCCAAGTGTCAAACCCATTTGTAGTGTCACTTCTGCCAGGGCAGTCACCATTGACAGTTCTGCCAACAACCCCAAAGCTCGGGAACTCTTCTCTGAAGCAGCTGGAGAAGAGTGGAAACTAAAGCAGAACCCGTGACGCCGGAGGCTTGTTACTTAGAGAATCACAGTGAATGAGTATGTGATGTGTGTGTGCGCGTTTGTTTCAGGTGTGTTACCGGATCCTGATGCAGTTGTGTGGACAGTACGGCCAGCCGGTCCTCGCTGTTCGAGTCCTGCTGGAGATGAAGAAGGCGGGAATCACACCAAACACCATCACCTATGGATACTACAACAAGGTCCCAACACACACACAAAACACACGAAACCACCTCAATAAACTTCAATACCGTATCTTCAAAACTGTGTTACCCCTCGCTCACCTGCACCCGCTCCACAAACCACATTTCACGAGTTCTCCATGACCTTGGCTCCCTGTCAAATTCTGAATTAAAGGACCAGATTTAGAGGGATCTATTGGTTTCTTCTGTAGCCCAGAATGGACAAACCCAACATTGGCTGGCGATATGTTGAATATACTCGATGTATTGCGGCTTGTTCTACGTGGGATGTAGTAAACGACTGTATCGCGAACATGAATACATGAATGAATATAAACTATAACATATGTTTTGGTGCAGACGTATGTTGCAGGGACTAGAATCATCATATGGTGTGATTGTGAAGCGTTGATCGAGCAAGAAATGTCCAATGGATGGATACATGTTTCCAGTGACACAGAGGGAAATGTGATCAGTGGTTTAATCAGATGTCCTCGGTCCTCAGGCAGTGCTGGAGAGCAAGTGGCCCTCCACCAATCAGGGCGGACGTCTCCGCTGGGCCAAGCTGAGGAATGTCCTGTTGGCCGTGGCCCAGTTCAGGCAGCCAATCAAACGGCGTCAGAAGAGCGGCTCGGTGGGGTCGCGGGGAGGTCAGCACGATGTTGATGAATCGTTTTTTGCACAGTTTTTAGCATCAATGAATTATGACAAATCTCGAAGCCACGATGGCGACTGTGACTTTGAGTGTACAGTGAAGTTCAGCTGTTTTTTATATGATGCTCCAGATGGCATGAAGGACATTTTGTTGTCACGAACTCCAGAACAACGTGATCATTAACCCGATGTAGAGATAATGACGTAATTTGATATTTGGTGTTTTGCTGCATGTGGGAGAGAAAATTTAATTTGCTGAATGATAATGTAGCACTTTTTTTTAGATACACATTGTTAAAATAAAGATGAAATTATGATTTAGATTATTCTGTTTTTGAAATTCCCAAGAAGCGACGATGGACCCTGACCAGAGGCTCCGCCCCCACTCCACTCTGATTCGTCAGTCCAGTTGGAGCGGTCTGTCTGAAAGCTCCAGCCACGAGTCACTGACCGGCCCACTGGTGAAGAGCAGCAGTCTGAACAGCATGAAAACGTCCACCGACAGTAAGAAATACACTTTTTCTCTTCTCTTTTTTTTTCCACTTTATTTTTATTGATATTTTAAGTGGTGGACATGTGCAACATTTTTACTTGTACGAGTAAAGGGTCTTTCAGTGAGATATGTAATGGGTTAGATCTTATAGGCGTTGTATTCATAGTCCATTTTTTCCAGTATTTTAAATCCGGTCAGTTTCTCCATGCGGCTTATTTTGTTCATAGTTGCAGTCCAGTCCAGTCCTTCGTTGGAAGGTTTTGCCCGCAGCTGTTTCCGGGCAGTGGCTGTGTTGCTCGCAGCCAAGAGTATTTTAAACAAATATTCATCCTGGGACATTAGTTTTTCTGGGACTTGCCCAGGTATAATGTGACAAAAGAGCAATCAGCCTCTCTTCCAGAGATGTTCATTATCTCATTTATTTCCAGCTGAACTTTCTCCAAGACCTGGAGTTGGTAGTTTTAGTCTGGCTTTCCCATGTATCATTCCAGTCATTTCAAATAAAGGAGGTCCTGCACCTTTTTTTTTTTTTCCGCAACTAAATTTTTATTGATATTTTCAGTAACAAATTAATGGGTTTACATGGACAACATGTGGATTATATAGGATCCTTTATTGACATTTAATGGGTTATATCTTATAGACGGATACAGGATAAAGTTTATGGTCATTTTCCCAGTATTTAATATATTTCTCATATTGTACTCTCAAGATCAAGGTCTGCTAGTTCATACAGTTTATTTCACTGACAGCTGCAATCCAGTCGTCTTGCATTGGAGGTTTTTACCTGCAGCCAGTTCAGTGTGATGGCTTTCTTTGGCAGCCAAACGTATTTTAAACTGTGCCACCAGTTCATCGGCTGTTTTGCTCAGGTATAATGTGACAAAAGAGCAATCGACTTCTCTTGCAAGTATTTTATTCTCTCAATAAAATGTGAAAATGATCAGACGTTTTTTTTCCTCCACACTCCCTCTGGCGTTGGTTTGGAGCCTGAGAACCC
Organism: Xiphias gladius; assembly: GCF_016859285.1. Lineage (NCBI taxonomy): Eukaryota > Metazoa > Chordata > Actinopteri > Istiophoriformes > Xiphiidae > Xiphias > Xiphias gladius. The sequence goes on from NC_053421.1 coordinate 28,988,158, forward strand.
CGCGGTGTATACGTTTCAACGTTGGAGTCACAAAATATCCAAAATATCCTGTATCTTAGAACAGGGAATTCTCACCACAACTTTGAATTTGTGTTCGTAGCTTTCCCATCTGTCATTCCACTCCAGGCCCAGTTTTCCCTCTCGTTTCCATTTGAAAAGGCCTGTGGAGTCATTTCTGTCCGGCAGGGTATTAACTCCTCTGACAGCTTCTGTATCTCCTCTCTGTCCCTCAGAGGTCAAACTCTGTAAGAAGACTCTGTTCCGTAACACTGGGACCAACGGCTGCAGTGACACCGTCTCCCGTAAGCCCCCCCTGGGACTCAAAGGCACCTACACCCCGCCTCCAGCGCCCCCCGGTGCCGTCCTGGTTCGGCGGAGTCAGGTCTGCCTTTCCAACTTCTACAAAGAGTATGCAGAGTCGGCCGACTCGGAGCCGGACTGTAGCTGTGAGCCTGCAGAGAGGGACGGCAGGTCAGTGAGGACGGAAAATGGCCTCGACGCTGGGTCCATCTGCTGAAATTATTCCTTTAAATGAACTTGTTTTGATGTGACGTTGTTGTATTTTGACCTGCAGCATTACTTAGCCTTGGATTTAGCCAAGGTTGTACTTTAAATGTTGCATGGTTTTGTACATCTTCTACCTTATTTCACATCTTTTAATGTACATTTTAGATGTTTTAACGGTTTTTTTCTCTTTACTCCTTTATAACCAGCTTTAGTTTTTCTGAAAGGTCCGACATAAATTGATGTAAATAAAGAAGCCTGTCTTCCAGAGACATAATTATTTTAAAGAAAAATCCTCCTACTTACAGAGGATAGTGGGGCTGAAGGATTTGAGGATATCCAATTGCGTTTTTCTTCTGCTCATTTATTTTTTTGTCATTTGCGATTGAGATTTCGAATACTTCATCTGGCCTGTAGCTGTGGTCTACATATTTTTGAATACGATATGTTTTTTCTAACGAAACGTAATAACAAACTTTCTTATAATTCGGATTAAATTAGGCACTTGCTTGTTGTGGTCTCCCGGGTGAAAAGTCAACTTCTATGTAAACTTAGCTAGTTTTTCTATATAATATTGCCTGCATTTAAAATCCTCGAGGGCCCCAGTTTAAAACGATCATGTGATGTACTCTAAAAGTTTGAAAGTAGATTTTTGACAAATCCGTCCTGGTCGCAAATAATGAACTGGCTCACTGCCAGTCTGAAACTGATGTGAGACCATCACCGAGTTCTGCTCTGTTGGGCTTTTTGAGCAGGAAAAGGATAGAGAGTGGTTCTCTTCTTCAGCAGAACCTTTTTGTACCGACGATGAAACCATAAAATCTACACAGGGCCTGTACCCTCTAATCCTGGCTCTGTAGCGTATTCTGGTTCTGTAGGCCTCACGTCATTCCTCTTCTCCCCTTTGGCCACCAGACCTGTGGGGGTGCGTGACACGGCCGGCAGAAACAAGGCCGTAGACGAGAACTACAACGACGTCTCTTCGCCGAGCCGAGGAGGTCTGGCAGGGAAACTCCAGCAGCTCCTCACGCCGACCAGACACCGCGTGTCGGTGCGACGAGCCGCCAGCGTGGACGACCGGCGGCCGGGAGGAGGAGGGATTGGACGAAGAGTGTCTGACCAGAGACAGTCCAGAAAAGCTCAAGTGGCTGAAACACTGCTGAAAGCCAAGGACAGGCTGGTCAACGCTACCTCAGAGGTTTGACTCTCAGTATCCAAATCAGCTTTATTCTGAAGTCAGGAGCTTTCCTTCATTACTCTCATTTACCGTTTACCTCAACTCTTAGAAACTGATTGTTCGGTAAAAGAGTAACATGTTCACACAGCTCAGGCAGATTTTAATACTTGGTGTCACCATTTAGATTTAGAGTTGAATCTCAAATTAAAAATCGACTCTTTAGGCCAAAGCATTCACTCGTGCCTTTAGTCCACCGAGCTGCAATAGCAGTCAAATCTGGCAGGTACCTGAAAAAATAAAGCAGAGAAATTTGATTTGAAAAAGTATTTGGAAGCGTGTCAGTCGTCTGTCTGTAACGAGATAACTGATGAATGACGAAATGATGGGAGGGATAATGTAAACACTGTAACTCTGAGATAAGATTTCTACAATACAAAATGAAAACACAGTATTCAGAACTCAAAGCAAAAACAGAAAAAACTTGCTGACAAAACTGAGAGCAGTTTTTCATGTCTCAGCAACTTTAAAACGAAAATCACGTGTTCAGATGTAAAAATAAAATAATGGTGCACAGATTTAAAAAAAACACCACGTTCACTTGCAGGAGTGCAGGTATTGCCTTGTGGACATGTGGTTGGAGTGAACTTTAGTGACCACCAGCACTGGCTGAAGCGTCTCAGGAAGCCGGCCGCGGTCTTTTGAAATGAAACCGACTGCCCTCGGTCAGAGTCTGCCGGAGGATGATAAAACATTAGACTCTAGGTGAAGGCCTCCAACGTGAGCCCAGGAGTCAAATCTTGCACATTGTATGAATCCTGTTATTTCCTCCTCTGTGAGATCTGCGGTGCTTGACTGTTGTCCGTCGGCAGCCCTTCACCATTGTTCTGTCTTTTCTCTTCCTTCAGCAAAGCAAAGAGGAACCGCGGCGTTAATGACAAAGTACAAGAATCAAATTTCAGAGTCTGTGAATCCGTTCAAAATCGTAGAAGATAAGAAATTAGGATTCTCATGTGTTTTTTTTTGTTTTTTTTCCACCACCACAAATGATCCTTAAACGGAATATTTTTGTCCGGTACTTTTCCTCTGTGGTGACATTTAGACGGTTATTTGTTAAATAATCAGGTTCCACGTCGTCTCTTCTCAGAGTTCCTTGTCTGTGGGAAGTGACCTCGACTTGACGGACATCCCCAGTCCAGCGTATCCTCTGCGCAGGTCCTGGGACGCCAATCAGGAGGGGGCGGGGCTGGAGGTAAGTGGATCATTTCTGGGAAATGACAGCGGCAGCTAGCATGGTTTGTTAGAATATGTCCCACATAGGTCTGTTGTCACCGTCCCCACCCCCTCAGCTCAGTGTTAATGTCACCGCTGACCCCTCCCTCCCCTCTCTGTGTGTCCAGGTGTTGATGTCCAGCTGCTCTCTGTGTCGCAGCTGTAACTCGTTGGTTTACGACGAGGAGATCATGGCCGGCTGGACGTCGGACGACTCCAACCTGAACTCGTCCTGCCCGTTCTGCTGCGCCTCCTTCGTCCCCTTCCTGAACGCTGAGATCTGTGACCTGGGACCCGTCGGCAGGTACAGATTTTCATCGCTGAAACCAATCTGTGGGTCCTACGTGCTGAAACTGGCACAGACCAAGCCCCCAGGACCAGCGCTGGGCTATTAGGGGATTTTGGTGTAGTGGACACGCTCTGTATTGCAGGATTGCGCGATGTAGACTGGCCCAGAAAGCCTTTTTTTTTTTTTCTCCATCCAAAATCATAACAAAAGGAGCAGTTGTAAAACAATGAATACATTATTCTAACTTTCACAAACAGCAAAATAACAGATCGTCCATTAAAAATAGGAAGGTCCAGAAGAGCCGGATCGGGGCTGTCCAAATCCACAACTCCTCAAGTCTTCAAGTTGCCTCATGGGGACTTTCTCCAGAATCCACGGAGTCCGACCGGGGGGCACTTTGAGGGTTATGCAGTGCAGACTTTATTCCATGAGCTCACGTTTCGTCAAAACTAAAACCAGTCGCATCGTTTATAAAGCTTCCAGGGACCCGGGTGTTCAAACTAAAATGTTACAGAGTTCTACATACACAATGTAGAAGAGTTGACTCAAGTAAAAATGTACAAGGAATATAGAAAAAATACTCTGTACAATGCGACAATAGAAAATTCAGAAGATTCCATCACTGTGACATTGTGAAGATAAAAGCGTTGTACAAAATATTAAGAGAAAAAATGAGCAAAACTTCAAAGATGCAGAAGATTAATAAAGTCCCTCGTGGCCCAGAACGCAGCCCAGACGTTGACAAGGTATAGGGGGCCAGAGGCCAGAGGGTCCCAGAGTCCATAAGACTGTCCCGAGGGTGGACCCCTGGTCTCAACCAAAGTCTCTTGATATAGGTAACAACACGTGCTTTCCTTTGGCGCCACCCAGAGGACAAACGTTAGTTGCCCCATTAGTGGTGAGGATCTAATAATATGGCTCATCCATATCGACAAGACAAGATCTCAACCAAAGTCCCTCCGTGTTAACGCCTCCTCTTTGTCCTCAGCGCGGAGCGCAGCAACTGGAACTTGGAGGACGAGGTGGAGAGCGCGGTGAGGCCCCCCAGTGGTCACGAGGCCTCCCTGCGGCACCAGTGTAACGGTCTGAGTGAAGACTCCAGCTCTGAGACCAGCAGCTACTCAGAGAACAGCAGAACCACCACGGTAACATTCTGGAAAGTTGTCTTGCTTGCGTTTTATTCCTGATCCTCCTGCCCCTCCCGCCTCACCTGACAGTGTCTTCCCCCCTCCCTCAGGGTTCGTCGTTGGGTGGGGCTCCTCAGGTGACGGTGGCTTACCTGAGTCCCCTGGTTCTGAGGAAGGAGCTGGAGAGTCTGCTGGAGAACGAGGGCGAGGCGGTCCTGGCTCAGCCTCAGTTCCTGGACAGCCACTCCATCATCTTCTGGAACCTGGTCTGGTACTTCCAGCGCCTCTGTCTGCCCAGTAACCTGCTGCAGCTGGTCAGAGCCTCGCCACTGGTCAGCCAGTTCACACAGGTGAAACACAGTCCGATGCTGCAGCCATCATGTTTCTAGAGGAAAGTTTGCTACCGCTGCAGACAGACGTTTCATTTCTCCGCTTTTTGAAATCAAAAATACAAAATAAAGATTTTTCATTAAGGGAAAAAGCTTTATTTTATTCTAAGTCACATCACAGAGCATTTTTATCCAAGTACAGTTCTTTCTGAGCAGTTTTTGGGAACATAAGCATCATGCATGTGTTGTTTATTGCCCTGAAAAGTTGGACTGATTATCGCCCCACACTTATTGATACTGGTACCAATAGCAATAGTTTGATTTAAATAATCAGTAAACAAAGCAAAACTTTGTCTTGATACTTTATACTGCTATAAAAAATCTGCCAAACTATAAAATAACAAAAAATTAAAATGACAAGATGCATTTTCTTTTCTTTTCTTCTTAGAGAAGGGTCTCATTAGGATTTTATAGCTACAGCCTGTTAATCAGTACTGCTTACTGGCTTTTATTGCTGACTGTGTAAGAGAGAGAGAAGAATTCACAGCTGGTTGGTCTCAACTTCAAAGTCCACAAGAGTTTGGGAGATCTTAAGTTCAAAGTGGCTAATGAGGCTAAACAGTTACATATAGTGAGATGTAGTTTTTAGCTTGTTCATAGCAGTTTAAAATTAGCTGTCTGTGTAAAACCAGACAGGCTGTGGAACAGAAACGCATCATTATGTAACGTGAAGGTCCAGAGCTTGGATTCCCAGCCGTGCTAAAAAGTTGAGCTCATTTCACTGTGGGGCACGTGGAGGGGGACTGCGGACAAAAACATCTTTGTTTGAAAGCGCCCTGAAAACACAGCTTTGAAGGATATGCTCACAATCTGAAAAGGATACCGAGTGGACAAACAGCAGCAAAAACAAAGTTTTCATCAGTGATTAATTACACAACCTCTTCCCCGAGTGTTTGCTTCTAACCGATATGAGCCAGAAGCAAGAGCTTTCTCTCTGACATTCCAGAAAGGTTGGAAAAACTCTCAGAAGCTGTAGAGCCACAGCTTCCAAGTTCTCTGTTGTATCCACCACAGCTCAAACCGCAGTTTAAATTCAAATGCTGAAGATCCACATTCATTAAATGTCAAGTTGGATATTGTAGTAGAATGACATCCAGATATGTCAAGTTTTTATTGAATAAATTCGATAAACCAGGACGAACAAAAACTGCAAACGCAGAAATCATATAAAAATCATAAATCATAATAAAAAAAAGTGAGGCAGAGTGAAATGAAAGACAATCGACGCACTGATCCTCAGACTCTCTCTCTTTCTCTAATGTGTTGCGTGTTTCCCAGTCGGAGAGTTCAGCAGTGAGGGTGAGGCTCCTCTGGGACACCCTGACCCCCGACACAGACCAGTGGCCCCCCCTCTACATCCTGTGGAGGATCCACAGTAAGACAAAGACACAGCGTACACACACTGAGACACAGGGACCGTCCTGTGACTGTTTGACCTTCAACTGATTCTGATGCATTTGCTATCGATTTGCATTGTTTAAAATTCATTGAAATTCAGGTGAAGTAAAAAGTTTTCGCTCGTGACAGGATACCAACGAAAGTACTGACCGAAACCTGTGTCAGGACCGGCAGTGCTAACAAGCCACGTGTCAATTATTTCAGTTTAATCTCTGCCCTGTGTTGTCGCTCCTTCCTGCAGGCGGCGTCCCGATGAGAAGCTACAGCTGGCGGAGACACAACCACCCGTTCACCCTGTCCTTCCTGGAGGAGGTGCTGCGCTGGGTCGGCATGAACGAGGTGCACAAAGCCGTCACGCTCTTCCTGGACACGCTGGCCAAACAGCCGGGATCACCCCGAATACAGAGGTCAGCTTCTAGATGTAAATGTTTACACTGCAGAGAGCAAAAATACGGGATCATTAGTGCCTTGTCATTCTCATATGGTGAGCGGCAGGAAACAAGGTAAATGTAGAGCTTAATGTTTGAGTGAGGTCCATAAAACCAAAATAAGTGTATGATGATTATGACAGTTCCCGGACTCGCAAGTTATTGGCCGAATAAATATGCTGTCGTTCCACAAAATTTAATAATTAAATGTCAAGTATCTTAAGTTAAGTTTTAGTGCAGTGAAAAATGTCCAGATTTCCAAGCGATATCGCAGAATATAACTGATTGGAGCTGTATGTGATTTGTTTGTGAATTTTGTTTTTGTTTCTGTGTTTGACAGGAGTTTGTACAGAGAGTTCCTCTTCCTCACACTGGCAGCTATGGGCAAAGACCACGTCGGTAAGACTGACTGATTCGCGCGGCTTTAATTTACGGTGCCGTACATTTTTCTGAAAATCAGCGTGAACACAATCGACACGAAAACGCACGTTAAAAGTGTTGGAAAGATTCTAATTTTTAGACAAAGCTCGGCCACTTCTGCCTTAAAACAGTGAAACTCCAGCAGACTTTGCTTTTTGCTTTGCTCACACTTCTTGTCAGCGTATTTTTGTGGGAGCTGCTATTTTAGCATTAAGCATCTGGTGACTGGATGAATCAGCCACATCTGAAAAGGTAATCCAGTTATATTACCAGAACGGTGGCCTTTCAAAGTCGAACTTCAGCTACGACCGTTAGTGACAGTGTTAACGAGGTTTAACGCGACGTCTTTGTGTCAGTACGTAATGTGAGAGTCTTCACAAATCGTCATGTTTATCTTTTATGTTTTTTATGTTGCTGGTCTCATGTTTTTGATCTTCTTTTCTGATGTTTTGTTGGTTTTATGAAGTGTGTAGAGCTACGAATATCAGTCAAGTGATTAGTCGATTGACAGAAAATTAACCGTCAACTATTTTGGTGCTCACATAATCGTTTAGTTATTTTTTTTTAAGGAAAAATGCCAGATGTGTTGGGTCCAGCTTGTTAAATGTCAACATTTAATGTTTTTCTTTCACCTGCTTTGGTTGGACAGAACGAGACATTTTAAGACGGGAAATTATTACCACTATTTTATAGACAAAACAAATAATCACCTAATCGAGAAAAATAATCAGCCAGATTAAACCATAACGAAATGCACGTGTGCCACTCGTGTTCTTGTCGCCCGTGTTGTTACTCCGGGCTGTTTATTTGTTTACTGTAGAACTGCAGTGCACAGAACATCTTGATATCTTTGAATCCCGAAAAGGGAGCAGATTTTGTTGGCTCACTGTATTTAACCCCCGCTGCCCGTCACCTCTGACGGTGTGGGTTTTATCCGAAAAGTTCAGTTCCTCATTTAATGGGAACATTGACTCTGTAACACTCGGCTGTGGTGGCGGCTGTGTGATTGACACCGATTATGCCGAACATCAGAAACATGCAACGTGTGTGGACAAATATAAACTTGATAACAATCCTTCTCTCTTTCTCTCTCTCTCTCTCTGCAGCTGCGTTCGATAAGAAGTACAAGGTGGCGTACTCTCGGCTCAGCAGTACTCTGGGTCGCGAGGATCTCCGAAAGAAGCGAGCTCAGCCCCCCAGCCCCAAAGCCATCGACTGCAGACGGAGCTTCCACCCGCCGCTCGAATGCTGATCGACCCGGGAACGAAACGTGCCACATGCTGATGACTCCTGCAGCATTCAGCCCCTCGAGGGGGGAAACGACAAACCCAGGATCCCTGCTGCCTTCACCTGCTTGTGTTCTTCACCTATCTGCTGCCCCCTGGTGGATGTCGGAGTGTCGCACTCCTTCCTGTCCTCTGTACCTCTGTCTGTCCCGTCGGTGTGAAACCCGCCGCTCTTTGTCTCCATTAAAGATCCTGAAAGTCGATCAAGCAGCGGACGGAGCTGAGCTTGACCGAAGCGCTCGAACGGAAATTCACGCTTTCCCCAACAAGCGTGATCTATGCATCCGTCGTGTCTGTGACGTGCAGTCATGCATCGTCTGAAGCCGATAAAAAGGGTTAGAAGCTCGGGTTTGTGCATGTCCAGAGGGATCAGCTGTGTTGGTGTAAAGCCCCCCCTCCCTCCCCGGTTTTAAAAATACACAACCAGATGATAAAAACTGCTTACTGCTGCCGGGGAAGCTTCTGAGGACTGGACTTCAACTACAGAGTTACAGGGTGGCAGATTCACGAGATCACGTGATCAAGAAGGACATTTAGGATTTTCTTAAGTAAAAGGTCAAATGAGGATGAAAAGGGCAGTGCCAGCATTTATAAAACACTCCAAACACGACCCGAAAAGAAGCTGCAGACTACGAGACGACTTCAACTCCTGGACGCTTGTTATCATTGCTTTATCTGTGTGTTTGTCTGGTTGTAAGCGTGATGGCAGTGTGCTTAGGTTTCTAAAAGGTAATAAGGTCAGGAACCGATGTCCGTGATCAGGCAGTCAAAGAAATGACCAGACAAGATGCTAAGATTCAGAAACTCCCTGAAACTTCATCGGGAGCGCCGACGATGTTCTCACTGCTCAGTGTCGAAAGTTTTGAATCTGTCTCCAAAATAAGTCAGAATCCACCAATCATGCAACGCCTGAGGGAGCTCGAGGAAACAGCCAAACCGCCGGCAGAGATTTTCAGACTCACGTCAAACCGCTGGTCATCTGATTGTCGGGAATCGTCTGAAGGGCAAAGACGGCTTTCATATGAAACTACCACACATGTTCAACTCACTCTGCCGTGACCGCAGTGGCCCGCCAACGTTGTGGACAGCGTTAAAGTAACATCAGAAAGGCCCCGCTGTCGTCCCTCAAATCAGGAGGCAAAGCCAAACAAGAAACGGAGGAGGCTTGTTTAGGATCATCCAGAACTCCAGCTCTCCGAAAGAGTCACTTCAGTTCCCCCCAAACCTTTGTTTAGAGGATTCACCTTTTCCAGAACGAGAAGGGTCACCCTGCTGCAGTACTTCGGCTCCTGTTGGTCTCTTAAAGCAGTTGTTTCTAACCTTTTTCAGCTTCCGAGCCCTCATCGCGGGTCGTCAGCAGTCCTCCAAACATCCTGAATTCTTTCATTCGCACCATTTTTACAGGCCAGAAGACAGAGATCTATTCCAGAGCCTCTGAATTACCTACCGGCCACCGCTCTCGCGGTTTTCACTGACTCAGAAAGTTCTGTCGTTTGGGCTCAGTGACGACTGTTTTCCTGGTTGGAAAACCAGCTGAGCCAGTCAGAGCCTCGTAGGCAGGGCTAAGAACGGGAACGTCATCTTCCTGTGACAGAGCAACAGAAACCACCATTAAAAAGGTGACGGCGAGATGAACGGATGAGCTGTTTCCAGCCGTACAGGTTCGGTAAAGTCCAATTACAGGCATCATTTTTCTTTAATTGAAATATTTAGTCGCTCGTTATTGCAGACATCAGTTAACTGGTCCTGGCAGCTTCCGTGTCGACTGAAGATTAAGTTGACGGGAAGGATCTGTCACTCGCTACTGATTGGTTAGAAGAAATCAACCCCCCTGCCAAACAGGTGTCGCCGGAGCAACGAACCGAAAACAAAACGGCAGTTCAGCCTGATCGTCAGACAGCCCGGTTAAGGAGTTCATCCTTAACACACAACGAAACAAGAAATCCCCTAAAGCTCTCGTCCCCTCTGCTCGGATCCGGATCTTCCGTAGGACCTGGCAGATCCACCTGGAGTTCAGGTCGCCTGGTCGCGTTGTCAGAGTTGAATCATGTCTGGATTTGGCTTCTCATCTCAAAATCGCGTTGTACGGGAGGATGCTGTTGACTCTCACTGGGGGTGATGGAGGGATGGAGGGGCCTTTAAGTCAGACGGGGTGACTCGGAGGAGTCTTGAATAACCTGCGTCTCATTTATCCCACAAAAAGGCTTCTAGCAGCCGGAGACATTATAACTTCTGTTTAATGTAACAACTCCTCAAAATGAGAGAAAAGTGTCCATTTAAACACGTAAACACGAGATATCACAGCTTTGCATTTACTGGTGAGCTCTGTCTAATAATGTAAAATCTGTACAGTAATGAAGTGTAGAGTTATTTATGACTTAATTAAACTCAGAGAGTTTGTGTAACGATGTGATTCTGACAGTTTTCAGTGAAGGGACATTTTTCATCAACAGGACATTACGTTTACCAGCAGTTATGATGTTCTCAGCTGCTACATGGAGATAAGTAGTGTGGTTTTATAAAGCCCCCCCCCCTCGATTTAAAGGGACACGATTTGAGAAAATCTCTCAACTTGTGACAGAATCATGAAGAGAAACTTGAGGGACTTAATGGACCCTGTGTGTAAATGTAGATGCGTGAGAACCGTGTTGTTGTCAGCTCAGAGTGTCCGTTTTGGGATGAGAGGTTTGTTAAATACACCGGATTTCTCTCTAAGTGCGATCCAGTGGTGGGCGCACAAATCCATCCTAATACCTTCGCTAACAAAAAAAACAAAAACAAAAAAAATCACAGTCGATTTTCTTTTTTAAAGAGAGAACGAACGTTAACACTAGAAGAAGAAAAAAAATCCAGATTCTTATTCAACTCGACAACTAAACTAACGTACATCATTAAAATATCAGAGTGAAGATTAAACTGTATTTAAACAAAAAAGCTGAAAAAGCTAAAAGCTGAAACAGTATTTCACTGCTCAAACTCAAAATAAATGAGAATCACCGCTGCTGTTCTCCACAAATACGAAGGAGAGAAGTGCAGCGGAATATCTCAACCTTGAGGGTCCACTCACTAGATTTTTGGAGCTTTCAGCTGCGTCTCAGGAGCTTCCTCGGTGAAAGAGAGGTCACTTTGGGTACAGCTGAGCTGAAGAAGACTGTGGGATGCGGCTGAAACCTCTGAAAATCAGGTAAGTGGATCTGTGATCTTCTATTTATCATAAATAAATACACACAGAGGTTTATTTAGCTTCACTGTTTTTCCTTTTTTTCCTACCACCACTGACCCTAAACTTCAGCTTCTCTGCAAAAAGATTTAGATATTGATTCCTCTCAGAAATCCTCAACGACCGGTTTGTCCAGAACATACGTTTTACATTTTATTCAAATTCACAATTAGTTGAACAGTTGATAATTATCAGGCAGTTGAAATTGAGCCATTGTACAGGCTCAATTGGCACAGGCTGCCAATTAAAAATGCCAGACTTCATCCTAGAGTCGGGGTCAGAGTTCAACATTAAAGCAGTGAGGTCGCTCTGTACCGCGCGTCACCTGACTTGTGCACTGACCATCTGCTCCAGGGCACCTCGGCAGCAGCGGCTATCACGGCAGAGTGCGCTGGGACGTGAACTTGCTGATCTAGATTGCGTCGAGCTCAGTCCCAGGATTTAAAGAAGTGACAGAATCAGTTAAAACGCGGCCGTCGCTGTATAAGAAAAATAATGTGATATGAAAAATATTGTGTCGTACTACGACTGTTTGCGCTGTTTATACACCACAAGTGAGCCGATACAGCGACTGTGTTCAGCTCGGACTCGGACCGATGTCAGGTCTCACCGGTGACTCCAGTTCTCTCTGGTATTTCTGCCAGTTTTTTTTTTGTTTTTTGTTTTTTTTTTTTGCTCTCGTACATTGATACAGTTCGATTTCAGTCGCTCGAGTTGAAACATTTTCAATTCACGCGGACGCATCTCCCCCGCGATTCGTGACTTCTAAATAAATTAGCATTCATTTGCGGGCATTAGCATCTTTCCATTTATTTTTTATGCAAACTAAAAAATGTCTAAAATTCGCTTCGAGTTCTGTCCCAACACACCTTGAGACTCGATAATGAAAACGAAGCTTTCAAAAAAAAAAAGTCTGAACACAGATGTGCAGTAACTTGCGCCTTTAGCACAGTGATGTCACAGTGTACCAACCACACCCAGAGTACACCTCTACATCACTGCAGCGAGGTGAGGAGTTTGGCCACCAGAGGTCAGCACAAACAAGATTTTTAGGAGTTTGGGAACCTTTAAAGGAACATTTCAGCATTTTCAAAATCCTCATTTGACATTTTTCAACCCAGAGTCAGGTGACGATTAATATCAAGTTATCTGTGCATCCTAATATTGATCCACTTCACCTCTGCGATTGATCAGGTAAAATGTTTAATGAGGCAAATCTTTTCCTGATTGTAACTGATTGAATTTAAGTAAGTCTAATGAAAACACTACGTCTGTTACTCAGCAGCTGTCACTGAGCTGTGTATCGTACGGTGCAGTGATTTAAACCAAAACGAGATTAGAGTCAGAGAGAGCGAACTGTGTGAACTGAAATGTCACAGGTTCGATCCCTGCTGCAGCAAAATGCTCTGGAGCAAAAAAAACCAAAACAAAATCCAATCTATCTGCAAACTCATTTTAAATTAAGATGTCGACTCAAACTGAAGAAGAAGTGAACCTTTACCTTCGGCCGAGGAAGTTGTACTTTAAATGTGACAGTTTAGTTTTTGTCTGTGTGAAGGACGTTTCGCTGCAGCAGATGTGAGGAGCAAACGGACGAGTGGAGCCGTGTTTCTGTCGTGTTTTAACCCCTCAGCATCACAGAGAAAAGACACCACACTGTACATTTTTTAATGCACCGGACTGCAGTTAATTCAGAGTGAAATTTACGGGAATGTGACTTTAGTTTGTTGTTTTATTGGTTGAATGGTTACAGTCAGCGCAGAGAGGAGGAGTGTATTTAAATAGGTAAATGTGTTTGCTGTTGTAATTTATATATGGCTGTGATTTCAGTTGTAAATGTTTGTTTTTTTTAAGAAAACACAAAAATAAAAGACAGGGGTGAGCCCGAAGCCATTTGTTGTCTTTGTTTGGCGGAAAACTTTATTTATTTGTTCATTTGTCATTTTATATATAATTATTCTACCTGCAGAAACAGACTTTCAGTAGGTGAATCTTTATTTTCATCATCCTCATCCTCCGAGTGCCCTGAAGCACAGTCACTGGGTGCAATCTGAACCGGAAATCAGACGAGTTCGCCTTCAAAATAAAAGTATCAGACTGCGTGTCGCACAAGGCGACAAAACAAGCAACATTGGGACAGGAAGATAAAATAACAAAAACATGAACTACCTAAATCTGTTGTAATATTTATGTTCATGTTCTAATTATGTAAGGTAGTCTATACATACTGTCTTAACAATGACCGCCTCAATACACTCACAAAATAGAAATAAAACAAAGCGAAACAGAAAATGGAAATAACGAAAAGAGGAAAAATCATATTTGTTAAACACCCAAAACAGACAACCTCACCTTAAAGTGGCGATACAGCACATAAAACACATATGAACCGAAGTCCAGCACTTTAACATTCAGTTCATCTTGGTCGACGCAAACTTTCTATCCTCAACCAACTGAAACTTGAAGAGACGTGGACGATTCAGGCCTCATCCTGCCCCACCTGTCCTCCCTCAGGTAACCAGGTAAATGTCTGCAGTAAGACGTGCTCTCTGACGGGGACGCTTCTCCCCATATGGTGTCAGATCGGGTTTTTGTATCTTCTCCATGTTTAAATGACAATACATTTCTTCTGAAAACTGGGCTAAATCCAAAACCTTTGACCATCAGTGGTGGAAAATGACTGAACACTGCTTTTAAAACCCAATGATTCGTTTCTAAACTATGCTGTTACGTTACATATTAATCTACCCAATATAATTAATATTAGCTTCACTGCAACTAGCTACAACATTAAAATGATGCTTGTTCATGAATGCATCAATTGGAATAATCCAACATAATGATACTAGATTATAATATAACGCTCACGGGAGCCATTTCTCTGCATATTGAGCACTTTTGCTGTATGTTCAGCTGATGTTACGTCTGTGCCTTGATTTAAGTGAGAATTTGAACATTAATAATGGATTACTTTCACATCGTGGTATTACTACTTTTTGATTTCCTTATTATTCTAATACTTTTGCCTGAGGACCATAATCTCTCTCTCTCTGTATACAGTGATAGTATATACTAGCAATAGCCATTCACAGGCACTGTCTCGTAGTCTCATATATGTCTTGTATTGGTACATAAGGATGAGTAGTACATGCGTGGGAAAAGTAGACCCAGTTGGGTTTTTATGCAGGAGCTCTGCACATTTTAAGATTCATGGTACTCCTGTCGTACGTTCCCCCTGACTGGGCTTTTTGGGGAGATTTACTGATTTTTCAGTGATTTTTACTACAGTTTGTAATCTCTGAATCCTACAAAATCTACACATTTTCATCTAATTATAATTATTTAATTTTATATATAATATATATATATATTGATTTTCATGTCTAATGGATTTCAAAAATCAAACAAACTGGAAAATCTGATCACCCAATAAATTATGTTTGTCTTGAACAAAACTTTGGACTTTGACAGGCAATAAAAGAATTTTCTTTCACATCCTGCTGAAATAACCTTTTCATTTAGTTATTTAAAATCCTCAAAGGAAGGGTTTTCGTTTGTTTTTACGTTTTACTTTGACAGTTGCGTGCCGGATGCTAGGTATTTAACTTTCGCTGACTCGACACTAGTCGCGTTTTCTCGGCACAGATTCGGCATCAACGTGAAACCAATTAAACCCCACCCAGTGAGACTCCAGTATGTGACCTGTAGCACCGCGGGGAACCAGTGAGGAGGGGCGCTGCGGGGATCTGGGACAGGCGCCCGCAACCAGGTGGGTTAAATTCAGCGTTTACGTCCAACGGACACCGACGACACGGGGGAGGATTTTCATTTGTCTTAGTTGCTGACATGTTGTCGCCTTTTGTCCGCTAAGTGGGAGAATAAAAAGGACCGAATATGTCGGTTCGTGTTGACCGACAGTAGCCGACGTTATCGTCGTAGAGTGCGTTGTTAGCATGCGCCGGTCACGCAGAACTCCGTTTACAAATCCAGCCATTTTTACGTTTCCTTACAACTAGAGATGCTACGGATGTTTACAGGACGGTTTCCATCACCGGTTGCCACTTTTGTAGAAATGTTTCACCGTCTTGGCTCGACGTGATGTCGATAAGGCGCCAGGTTCAGAACCAGCTCACATGCTAGTGTTTCTCCGAGGGGAGTCCAGTGGGAATCCTTGAAAGGACCTACTTTAAAAGTTTAAAGTTTTAGTCGAAGACGTGTTATTTAGTGTAACGACTTTAGGCCGCATTTGAAAGTGGTGTACACAGATCCAGGAATTATTTTAAGTAGTATGTTACCGAATGCATATCATTATCTACCAGCTCGGAAACCTTTTAATTGTGTCAACTTTCAACGGAGTTCGGAGTGACGGCTTTTTAAAGCGCGCAACCTGCGCGTCATTTCGGCAGAAACACACGAGCTGTAGCGACGGTTGGGCCGTATTTTCATGTGTTTTTACTTAAAATAATAATAATAAAAACGAGTTAAACTATACGGAGATTATCGTGATATGAAGGTAACATTGCGACTTAACGTTAAAATACATCACATCTCTGCGGTGTCACAGGGTGAAGGTGCGTTTATTCTCAGGCACCGAGCAGCGTGTTTCCCTACCGCCGGGCGGGGCTCCACGCTGGCGCTGTCCGGCGGCGCGGTGCTGGAACCGTCCGGGGCCCACGGCGCACTCGCTGCTCCGCCGTAGAGGTCTCCCGCCGCAGGGTAACGCAGCTGGAGGACGGGGACTCCGGCTGGTCTCGCGGGAAACACGCAGCCAGGACCGTCGACTCACATCGAAACACGCGCGTGCGGAGCATTTTGACCTGCGCGTGTAGCGAGCTGAATTGACATCACGTGAGGGAAACGGAGTTTCCGGGCGCCGGATGGGGGGCGGCCGGACTGTCCCGGTGGACCGTGGGGTCTCAGCTAGTGATGGTCTTCACCAGCGATCAGTCGGTCGATCCGCGTCCGTGATCAGCCGATTTGCTGTTCGGTCTGTAAAAGGAGAGAGAACGGTGAAGAGGCCGGACACCTGTCCCCGGAGCCGGTGGGGATGAGCCACAGACAGAACCCCGTTTGCCTGGTAAATGACCAGAAGTGTTGCCTGTTAACTCTAAAGCAACGCTGAGCATTTTCTGGAAATAGATATTTCAGTTTGCAGTTCATTTCTATGTGTCCTCCGATCTCTTTACTGTTAACCTTAACTGCACTTGTGTTTATGTTTCATACATTTGATCTATATCTGATATGTTTGCTATTAATTACTGATCTTACATAACTCATTTCATATTTTCCATCCATATATTTCGTAATAAGCTATCGAATTTTAGTTGCATATGTAAGTGGTGTCATTTTCATTTTTATATATCGATGTATTCCGTAGTTATTTTTTTTGAAAAATTGTTCTGCATGTAAACGCACAGAAACCGGACGTTGAGTGAGAGAAGTCGGGGTCAACCTCCTGTCCCAGGATAGGACGACGAACTGGGGGATTTGCCAGAAACGGTTCCAACTAAACGATATGCCTGACGGATGTGGAGAACCCGGTTAATGCAGCAGTTTGACCAAAGAGCTGACTTCACGGGGCGTTTTTTCATTTTTCTGCCACGGCTCGTTACGTCGCTCAGGAATTAGTCTGGATTCATTTCATTTCATTTTCATTGCTTATTCTCTGTTCTTGCTGTCGTGACCTGACGACAGTGAGCTGACGTGGAACCGACATTTCTTTTGAGTTCAGTCGTCAGGTTTATAGTCGCCGTGTCTGAAGCTGTGATGTGTTTGTTTCAGGCTGAGTGACCATGTGGGAGAAAACGCTGCTGCTGCTGCTGCTGCTGCTGCTGCTACACAGTGTGGAAGGTACAGACATCTACGACCGTCCTGTTCTTTGTTTTAAAAATACGTTTCTTAAAATCTTAACATAAATTCAAAAGTGTTTAAAGAAGCGTTTGCTGTGTTTCACCGTCGGCTCTGGTTGAAAGGTTCAGTCTGAACTATGTCTGACCACAGCGTCAGCGTCTCCGACGGATGCGGCCAGAGGTTTGCTCTGCTGCACCTGTAACCGCGCCCAACAGTGATGTCACAGTGTATTTACCCACCTTGGGGTGAGGTGAGAGGTTACACTACGGGTCACCTCTCTGCAGTGATGTACAGGTGCACTGCAGCAGCTGCACCACTAGATGGCGCCATCCTTTCTCGCAAGTTAACTGGAATGACTGTTTTCTGTTGCAGCTGTAGTGGCGTCTCAGTGCCGGCAGGGGGCGACCTTCTCCGAGGCAGTGGTGTCTCCGGCGGTGGAGAGCGGCGGTATCCTGCGGGTGCCCGGCGTGTCGTCGTTGTCGCAGTGCGTGGCGGCGTGCTGCGACCTGCCGGGTTATGAGCTGGCCTGGCTCTTCGAGGGCCGCTGCTACATCCTGAGCTGCCAGCAGAGGGAGAACTGCCAGCCCAGAGAGACACCCGGGGCCGACTCATTCCTGGCCTTCCTGCGCAGGGCGTCCCCGCAGACCTTAGTGCTTCAGTCTCTGGTGAGGGGGGAGCCATACGGCGGCCGCTGGAGGCCCCTGTCACGGTCCTCTGAGGCCCCCGGGGACCTGGAGGCTCTGAAGGATCTCGCCCTCTTTGACGGGCCCCGGCAGGACTTCTCCGACCCTGGGATGCTGGATGTGGAGTATTCAGAGGTGAGCCAGGAGGAGAGAGGAGGTGGTGGTTCAGAGGCGGAAGTGACGACTGAGCGGCCATCTCTGAAGGAAAGGGACGGGTTCAACCAGTCGGAGGCAGAGGATGGTCCAGAACGGGGGCCGACAAACAGCAGCGTGGCCCAGATTAGGGCCTCCTCTGGGGGGAACATCACCTGGGGGGACGAGGACAGAACCAGGAGGCCAACCGATCCAGCCGCTGCAGAGAAAACGGTGAGTGATGAAATGAATCAGCATGACGAATAAGAGAAGGAGACAGTGGCTTTTCTCATACACGCTGGTTCTGGAAAATCCCTGTCTGGGACCGGAGGGACTGGTCCAGCGCGGGACTAAATGACAAAGGGGTCCCCTGTATGGATTTACTGCTGTGCAGACTATATTGGCTGCAGCTACCCACACTGAACTTAATCCGCTTAAGGAACAGCTGAGAGCTAAGAGCAAAGCAACCGCTCATTTATCCAAGTGGGCATCAATTAACAATAAGAAGTTCTAGTCATAGAAACCACCAGTAGGACACCGTGACTACAGGGTTGGTTGAAGCAGAAATGACTGTGAATACAACAAATATTAACATCACGGCAAATGAACTGCTTGTACCAACTAATGCACTTAGAGATTAAATGTGACTGCAACAATACAACTACGTGGTCCACAGTAGTCCAAGGGGTGCCGGCCTTTCTAACCCTTCACACTGCAGCCACAGAGGTGTAGAGCTCCTGTTCTAAATCATTAATGAAAATACAGGAAGTCAGCGGCACAAATAATGTAGCTACTGCAGGACTGAGGTTAAATCCTAAAATAGCTCCATCAGTTCTGCTTTTATTTCCAACGAAAGGGCAAATATTCTTATTCCATGTTCAGATGGATATGAGGCCGTTAGCCTAGCTTAGCATGAATACTGGAAGTAGGGGAAACGGCAGATTTCACTGATTAACACGCCGCATCACATTTCCTTAATCTGGACGCAGAAAATGTAAAAACCCCAGTTTTTATTGTGAACGCAGGTTTTGGTTTCATGTTCATTTTCAGGGAAGAAATGCTTGGCTCAGTCAGAAGAGTTGGTGCATCGATTAAAAACAAAATGGGGAAAAAAGTGCAGAGGAAACAGACTTAGTGAATAAACGCTGATGTCCATGAATCATGTGACTTAAATGTCACTCGTCTGGTCCAGTGACGAGAGGAAACCATCAGATCAGTGAGGAGCCGTGAGGAGACTGGAACCTTCCTCACATCAACACATGGAACCAGCAGAAATGTCAGATTTCCATCATGGTTTTCCATTGTTTGAGCTCTGACTGCAGCTCTTTTAGTGTTCTCGTCTCGCCGTGTCCTCTTCTTCTGTGGTGGTTTAACGGCAGCGACTGGAGAATCAGCTCCACCAGCTGATTACCTCCATCAACCAGTCAGCTCATAGTCACACAGCAGGAGAGGATGGAAACAAGCATTAATTTGCATTTTCTTTTGCCAATTTTCTGGAAATTCGCTTAAAATTTTAACTAAACTTGGCTGGATACTTCACCAACGTCACTCCACCGACTGCTGTCACCGTTAGTGATGTGTAATGGGTTTTTATTCTGTTTTTTTATTTTTTTTATTTATTTATTTCTACAGAGCAAAACACAAAGCAGCTCTGTTTCTACATCACTGACACCATCCACCACTGACTCCACCCAACAAGACCCCATATGGACTTCAGCTCCCAGTCCTACCAAACCCCACTTGCCCAGCGGCGCGACCGCACACCCAGGTACTGCTCACAGCACGATGTCACTTCAGTTTCCCCTGGACCCATAACTGGTACTGAACACACACGCACACACACACGCACCAGGCCCGTTTCATCATTTTGAGCCGAAATCAGTCGACCATTGAGGTTGAACGTTAACTGGAAAGAAACTCGTCTACGTGCAGCGTTGCCAGGTTACGATAATTTAACCCTTGATGATCAATAACTCCCGAATGTAGGATCCTTCCGACATGTCGTCGTTTTTTTTCTCCTACAACACGAGTTTTCATTTTTAACCCGCCTGATTATTCACTGCATGTTAACTGCACTTAGTTTGCAGTTTATTAGGTACAAACCTACCTGGAACCAACAGTCTAATCCAGGAGACCTGTAATAAATCCTCCAGCGTGAAGGTTCTGATGTTCAGTCTGAGCTGAAACCGTTTCAGAGGTGCTGACTGAACTGTGTGTGTGTGTGTGTGTGTGTGTGATCATTTTTGGAGGCTGCAGTTTGTGGTGCTGTTGAACTGAGGGGAGCTTCTGTTATCCAGCTGTCCCTCACTGATTGAAATGGTGTGGACAGTAGGTGACAGGAGCAGCTGTCTCCGCAAACTGCGGCCTCCAAAAATGATCACACACGCAGTTCAATCAGCAACGTCTTTAACGCAGTTTCAACAGACTGAACATCAGAAGCTTCATGAAGGAGGACTGGCTGCATTGGTTTTAGCTGGCTGCTGCTAATAGAATGTAAACTCAGTGAGGGTCTATAATATATTACAGGAGACTGAACCCGATCGAATCCCATCTCTGCCCAGGCCTCCTCAGACAGGCTGCAGTCACCACTCGCATCCTCTTACCAACTCTTCGTGACTGCGTTCTACACGTTTCGTTTTGTTCATCCACAGATTTTTCACGTTCGGATTTACGTTAGGAAAAACGCTCCGCTGCCCGTGAGCCACTGGCTCACGCACCGGGGAGCCCGCTGCATCCCGCTGCCTGCATGGAAAACACGAGGCTGTAGTCTGAGCCCGTGAGTCATCGGGGAGAACTCGTGGATGCGTTGTTCACGGCAGAGCAGACCTCGAGCATGATTCCATTTATGTTTCAGTCTCCGCTCTGAGTCAGTCTGGAGTTCAGCAGTTTCCCCTCAAATTAGATCATTTTTGGTCTTTGTATTATTATTTAATTGCCCTTTCAAAACAGCTGTAATTTCTCAGTTCCTATTCAATTGTATTCCATTTTACCCTTTTTAAATCCCATCAAAATGTTTTATTGTTTTATTATATATTGCCTTGTCTTGGGCCCTTTTTATTTCTCTTGTGAAACCCTCTGAGGAAGCAGGTTGATGAAGCCAGATGTCAAATTAAACATTTAATAAATCTAATTAGAGCTGGAGATTCCTAGTTTATCACAGCAATAACGGCCTGATTTGTGTGTCCTTGATGCTCCGTAGACACGATAAAGGTGCCCCAGTCAGCAGCCACAGCTCCACCGACCGCCACCCACCCCCCAGCCAGAGCCATGACCTCTGACCCCACCACCATCACCGCCAACTCAACCCTCAGCACCAACCCTCCATCCGCGGCCACACCCTCTGCTACAACTGCAGCCGAGTCTGGTAAATCTATACACACGCCAGCAGGGAAAACACGTCCGTACGTTTATAAATCGTTCACAAGTCTGTGAGTTACTTCGGTTGTTTTACACTGAATTTAAAAGGAGTTTCCTCTTAAGAAAACTGACTAATTCAAAGGGAAAGCAGTGGAACAAACTTTAGTAAGACTACACACCGAACCATAACTACTTGTACGGTTCTGTCCCTGTCCCTTCATTTAGTATCAGAGGGCGGGGGGTCGAACCGAGGTCCGGTAGCTGTGGTGGGTCCTGACAGGAAGTTGTTTCTCCCGCTGAGCAGCGTGTTTCTTGATGGCAGCGGAAGCACCGACGACCGCGGCATCATCAGCTACCACTGGGACGCCATCAGGTGGGACACGTACGGTACAGTGTGGTCCTGAAATGTCTTGAATATTTGTGTAGACCTTTTTAAAGACTCGCCCGTGGTTTTCCGTCATGGTCTTCCAGTGGTCCTCCTGGATTAAAGCTGGAGGATGTGAACCGGGCGGTAGCTACGGCGACAGGTCTTCGCGTGGGGCGCTACACCTTCAGACTGACTGTCTCGGACCAGGAGGGGGCGACAGACAGCGCCTCACTGACTGTCAGGGTCCAGGCAGGTAGGCGGATTTTCTGTGATGGTCTGTTTTCTCCTATTTTCTGACGTTTTACAGAAGAAACGATTCCTCGATAACGAAAATAGTCTGTATTTACAACCCCGAAGAGCCATAGATGTGGTCCAGAACTGAACTTTTCCAACCCTTCTCTGTCGTCCTTCCTCCTGCAGCCAGAAGTCTTCCTCCGGTCGCTCACGCCAGCGGCAGCCACACTCTGACCCTGCCCAACAACTCCCTGGTCCTCCGAGGCTCCGTCACCGACGGCGACCAGGCTGAGGTCCACTACCTGTGGGTCAGAGACAGCCAGAGTCCCGCTGCTGGCGTGAGTACAGAACAGATACAGGAAATCTGATTTATTGGACTAGATCGGAAAAGGTGACATCAGAGTATATTCGATTATATCAGACTAGAGGATGACATCAGGTCAGATTAGATCAGAGTAGAGTAGAACAGACATTGATTAGATTAGTGATTGATAGAACCTTTTGTAGAACCATCACCTTGACATTAGGACTTACACACATAGATATTTATACGTGTGTGTGTGTGTGTGTGTGTAGTTTAATTTTAAACATTTCCTTGTTATTACGACTAAATTAGCCAGTTTGCTTCAGCTGAACTATATGTTTGTGGTTTGCATGTTTATTTTCCAGGAGGCTTTTCGTGGTATAAGGATTTATCTATCTCATTATGTGGAAATAACAAAGGGTTGTTATGGCTGCAGTCTTTGTCCTGAAATAATGGGCCTATAAAGGCCGTCAGCAACAAATCACAGAATCCCTAAAAACGCCTGTCTGCAGGATGTGCTGTACGGCTCAGAGTCCCAGGCCTGTCTGTACCTGGCCAACCTGGTTGAGGGCACCTACCTGTTCCAGCTGAGGGTGACTGACGCCCGGGGGCGCTCCAGTACCGCCACGGCCACCGTGGAGGTCCGACCAGGTAGGACAGGAACACTGCTGTCCATACGTCCCACTACCAGAGTGTCTCCAGAGCGGTGAAGCGTGTCCCTCCTGTGTCTCCCTAGAGCCTGGCGGGGGGGAGGAGGTGGAGCTGGAGATGCTGGTGTCGGTCTCTCAGGTCAGTCTGGCTCAGAGGGACACGGTGGTCCGACAGCTCGCCGCTCTGCTGCACGTCCTCGACAGCGACATCCAGGTCCGAGCGCTGCAGGGGCACTCGCACCTCAGGTACTGAAAGACTGGTTTACTGGTTAACTGACTGGTTTACTGACTGAAAGACTGGTTGGTTCCATGAGCAAAAAGCCAGATTGCTTTTCAGGTAAAAACATTTCTTCGCCCAACGCAGAGCAAAGAGGGAAATCTGTATCCTAAAACATCTCGTGTTAACATCAGTGTTTTGCCGTCTACCTGTGTGCAGCACCGTGTTGCGGTTTTCGGTGCGGGGCTCCTCGGGGCCGCTCTCTGGCTCCAGGTTAGTCGGTCTGCTGAGGAACCAGCTGCTCAGAGAGAAGAGCGACTATCTGCTGTTCAGAGTCCTGAGAGTCGACACCGTGTGTGAGTTCACTGCTCACTGCAGAGACCAGGTCCGGCGCAGGTTCTGTGCAGACCAGGGTCTACGCAGAGACACTCAGAGCAAATCCAGTCCTGTTTCCTCTCCTTTTTTCACCCCTCGGCCTCTTGAGCTTGAGATAGAAGCTCCAGAAAAGAATAATTATTGTTATCCAAGATGTCAATTTATTTCATCACTGATACCTTTTAATGAATTTTCTAACAACATAAAGTGTCTTGTGTGGATCCATCATCATAACTTGTTTTTCTCTGACCTGGTTTTAACAGAAAAGACGATCAAAACAAGAAATTCAAAAACACAGATGTATCGTACACAAGCTCTTTTTTTTTTTTTTTTTCTTTTTAAGACTTTACACAAAATATTAAAAAGTCCAAATCAAATACATTTTCGATGTTAAAGGACATAACACCAATAACAATGAAATTATTTTTTCCTAATTATTTTTGAGCCCGTTTCGTTTTCGTCCATTCAGAGTCTTGGTGCATGAAAACCTTGTTCATTTGACTGATCCTATAAAACGACCCGCTGAGGATCATGTGACATCTCTCTGTCATCCGTCAGTGTGTCTGCTCCGCTGCTCGGGCCGAGGGCAATGCGATCCGGTCACCAAGGAGTGTACCTGTGACCCCTTCTGGACGGAGAACCTGATTCGTCGTTACCTGGGCGACGGAGAGAGCAACTGTGGTAATTACGATCACGAATTATTACTTTTTTTTTTTTTTTTCTTCCAAAAATCATTCATGTGTTTTGTGATTAAAGCAGGGGTCTTAAAATCAGTGTATTAAATCAGTTCATCTTGAGCAAACTAAGGACCCCCCCCCCCCCAGCCCATCGCACTAGCTCACGTTTTCTTCTTTCCTGTATGGAGGTTAGTTTTTCGGACATGACAGGCTTTGTCAACACTGGCAGTTAATTTTGGGTTCGCTCTGCTCTGCTCCGCCAGAGTGGAGGGTGCTGTACGTCATCCTGACCAGCTTCATGCTCATGGTCTTCATCCTGTGCGTCAGCTGGACCTTCATCTGCTGCTGCAAGAGGTGAGCGCACATTTTCCCGCCGCTTCGTATACATGTCACTCCAAAGCTCCCACCCTGTTTTTATCCCAGACCATGTTTCAGTCTTACTCGAGGACCGAATACTTGGCCCCCTGAAGACAGCAGGAGTTTTCACTTTCGTAGTTTACATCAAAATGTTACGTGTGTTTGAATTTTCACAGACTTACTGTAGATAACAATGTAAATACAAGACTCCCAATAAATATAATAACCTGTAAGATGTAATATTGCCCCACACGAAGACGGAGAGATGAAAACCACTGCGCCTTGTTCCGCATTGAGCTGTGCTGAACAGCACGTGATGCTGGATGCGTATAGATGAATAACAACATCCACGTCTGTTAAATGAAACGAAGGTCGTCGGCTCTAAACCATCTGACCGCACCGGATTTCTGTTAACAATATTTTCATTCAGCCATAGATGATGCAGGCCAGGAAAGAACAGACATTTGTGCACACGAGTCATTTTTGTGCCCAAACAGCGTTAACATAAGCTGCTTTAACTTTGTAGCTGTAGCTTTCAAAATCATTTCCATTCTTAAATGAAATAAACAAAACAAATTGAAAACATTAGGGGCCTCATTTCACTGCACCTGTAGAACGTGGACCCTGCTCTCTGTGTTGACTGTGTTTAGGAGGAGACTGACCAAAGTGAGGAAGAAAACCAAATACACCATCCTGGACAACATGGACGAACAGGAGAGGATGGAGCTCAGACCCAAATTCAGTGAGTCACTTCAACTACAGCGTCACTGGTGCCGATGTAAACATTAAAACAGCAAAGAGCCGAAGGGAGGCCAGAGGTCGGGGTTTGGTCAAGTGGCACGAATTCTCAAATCTAGCTGTAAATCCTCCTCGTGCTTCCTTTGCAGGTTGACGTGCAGCTGGTTTGTTTGGAGTGTGCTCTTTGTTCACCCTTATAATGTTGAGGAGATTGTGTTGAAAAGTAACTGTCATAGCTCAACTAAAGCATCCCAAGCTTGGCACAACACTCGGCTACTGCGCCGCAATTGGTCAAATCCATTTCTCTCCTGCAATATTTCAAACCCATCATCTAGCAGAAAACCGAAAAAATTACAAGCACATATTAGGAGCAACTTTTTACGGGCAACGCGTTGACTTTAGAGGCTTGTTGTTGGGTGTCCACGGCGGCTTCGTAGTAAAAACGTTCCAGCCTTTAAGAACCTGAAAATGAGGCAAGCAGGTGATACTGGGGGGCATCATAATCAAAAGCTGCTTTCAGTACGACGAAGGACTCTGTCGGCCAATACAGTACTGGATAGCCGTTTGCACAGAATGTCAGTCAAACTCCAAATTTGTCCCAGCTTTCAGAAAGTTTTACCAAAAAAAAAAAAAATTAACTACAGGTAACACAGGCACTTGCACTGAACAGATTTCGTACTTAGTGCTTGCTTCAAGGTCTGCTGCTGCACTGAAGCTTTAGTCGTCCCCCACTTGTCAGTTGCTTTGGATAAAAGCGTCTGAGGAAGGAGTCAATGTAAAGGTGGAGGAGGAGGAGGAGCGCAGCGTAAAGAAAACAACACAAAATAAATCCGACAAAGTGAAACAAAACTGTTTGAGCTTCACGGCGAAATTTTCCGCTCAGTTGGAAGCTGATTGACTAAAATTCTTCGGGGCCTTCAAATTAGAACCACCTAAACAGTATGTGTGCAGGAATATTAAACACTTCTCCCCCCTGCAGGTATCAAACACCGCAGCACGGAGCACAACTCCAGCCTGATGATGTCGGAGTCGGAGCTGGACAGCGATCAGGACACCATCTTCAGCCGCGACCGACCCGTCCGCAGCAGGAACCGGCTCAGCGCCCAGGCCGCCCGCAACGGAAACGCCTTCGGATGACGGGGTGACCGACCTCCCGCTGGTGTAGAAAGGACCCTTCTGGGATGTTTGCACGCTGGCGGCCCCGTGTGGCTTCACAAAGTTTGACGGACTTCATCCTGTGCCATGAGGTCAGTAAAATGAACCATTGTCCCATTTCTGGGTCAGACTTTCGAGGACTCGAGGCCGAGAAGAAAAACCTGCCTCTCCTTAAACAGGATGCACAGGTGCAAACATCCAAATTTTGGCCAACTGATGCGACATTTTTAGGACGCGTTGGAACGGAACCATTTTTGCGTCCTGTGTTGACGTATTATGTTTCGATTTAAAGACGAACACTCAGACACATTTTGGGAAATGGTCGTCCCCCGAGCCAGATGAGGGATCCCGGACACGACCAGCCCGGTTTAGCACAACGAGCGGAAGCCGGGGGAAACTGCTAGCCTAGCACAGTCAATACAGAAAATATCACCTTCGAACAACGCCAACTCTTTCGGATTTACATGTTCTATCTTGTTACCCAACAAGCTACTCAGCAGTTGGTCAAAGAGTCGGGTTGGGAGTCATGACCTAGAGCCCAACTTTAACATTAGCTCTAACTAATTGGCCCTGAGCTACTTAAAGCTAACTCTAACCTCACTAGACCTTGAAGCGAACTCAAATCTAACAGACTTAAAAACAACCCCTACGCTACGCTTGTTGCTGAATTTAAACCATTTAAAATCTAAACCGTCTAGTCCACTAACATGGAGGGGGGGCGCGGTTTATGACATGTAGTGCAGCCAGCCACCAGCCAGAGACATTAAGAGCTAAAGAGCTCATCACCTGTGGCTTGTGGACATCTCCAGCACAGCTGAGAACTCCTTCAGTCTCAAATGATGACATTTGTTTTTAGGAGTGTGTGTGATATAAACAAAATAACGTATCAGTACTGACCATAACTTTTATTTTTTTTAAATTTCAGATCATCTCTAGTTACCTGCCAAACACAAGTCACTTGGACAGCATGTAATATGGCCTTTTTTAAATGTTTCCATTAATATCTATGGTCAGAAAAATACAAAAATCAGGATTTTTTAACATTAGCTTTGACTACAACAAAGTATATTACAATCAAGACCAGTTACACTCTATATTGGACACACAATCTGCTGTACAAACCCAAATAACAGAAGAGCCAGTACTGAACAACAGCAAAAATAGTACAGATAGAATCATTTAATGCTGTGATATAATTTATTTATGTCCGTCTTGAATTTAAAAAAGAAAAAAAAAAAGACCTTATTAGTCCAATATGGGCCCTGGTTTTCATTGGCAACAGAGGCTTGATTTGACATGAGCACAAGTTTGTCAGGTTTATAAAGGTGGTTTAAAATTGATCTGGATGAGAGTCCTAACGATGAGGAACGCATCTGTTAATTACTACAGCTTTATCTACTAATGACTGGATACACACTAATTAATATTTTAATCTCATAAGTTTTATTTTTGAAATCTTTCTATCACAGCAGCAACGTGTCTCTGAATGATGCAATCTTCATCTCAACAACGTACGTATCACCCAGTTTCAAGAGCTTTGTTTCCTAATGACAAGACTCGCAGCTCCCGATTACAGGACTAATAGTTTGTAACCACGAGGCACGAACTCCTCGTGAGATCAATACTCCTAAAATCAAGGGTTTTATTTCATAACGACAAGGTGCGCATCTCCAACTGTCAAAATGTTTATCTCCTCCCCAGATCTGTGACGAGGTATCTCCCTACGGTTAATTTTGGGCCAGCTGAAAAAACGTCAACAGTCCTTGCTCATGTCAAATTGGTCTAAACCAAGCTGACTGCCTTTTGAAGAACGGGGCCGAGCTCCATCAGTTAGACTGTCATTTGTGCTGCCCACCAGCTCAAGGCTGGATTACTTAATGAACATAAATTACTCAAACGCAGTACTTTCGTTCAACACCAAGAAATAAAACTCAGTTACATGGCACTTGTCACTGGTTCGAGGGAACAGAGGCTCAGAAAACAGCTTCCTGTGCTTTAACGTCTGTCTGAGGTTCAGACGAAACCTGCCCAGGGTTAAAATGAACGTCAAGCTACACGGTAACAATGTATTTATTAAACCACTCTATTACAATAATGAATGACATCTTTTAATAGTATTTATTCCTCATCTCTATACAGAAATACGCTGACATTTATTACTTGCCAAAAAATGAGGTGCATGCAGACATGTTCAAACCTGTTTCTCCTGACATTCACATTGGGCCATGTATCCATGAACACGTTTAACAGGTATATACACGTATGGAAAGACTCCTAAAATGTTCCACACACACACACACACAACTAATACGCTGGTTAGTTTTGTATAAATGGCATATGCCTTACATTATTAAAAATGGTCTAATTGTGATGTTAAGATCCAATTTGAACGTGTTCCTATTTGTTCAATTTATGTAAGTAGTATTTTAATCGTTAAAAAATAACAGGCCTACTACAGGACATCAGGATGTCGCAGTACAAACGCAATGAATTTACAAAAATCTGGTTTAAGGTTTTGTGCGTTTTTAATCACAGTAAATTTGCAGCTTCTTTTCCGTGTGAATTTGTGGGGAAAAACACAAATTTTTAAATCAGATGTTTCAGTAAGGTTTCTTTTTTTTTTACCATGGTGACAGAATACTAGATGCTGATTTGCTGGAACGTTGACCTGATTACACACATTCACCAACGTCCTTAACTGACGGTTGGCTAAGCTCCTCCCCTAGACGGTCACTGCCCAGTCATACTGTAGCTTAGCAACTGTAACTAGGCACAGCAGGCGCGCCGAGCTTTGGAAATTCACGCCTTTTTAATCGTCTTTCCGACAACCTAAGACAAAAGAGCAAACGTGTAATGTGAACGGCTTTAACAGTGTGTTAGTCTGCTCTAATGTAAGCTGCTAACGCTAGCATGCCTGGCTAACTAGCTTATTACCTTACAGTAATGACAGTGGGATATTTATTAGCTAAACCACATCATTTTGTGGGGTTTTAGTCCTGAACGAGGATTTTTTTTCTAGTGTTTTCTAACAGCCACCGCGTGGGAGAGGGTCCTGGATGATACTATATCAGAGTTTGGGTTAAAGTTAGTGGCTCTGTCCGGGTCTTTATTGAATTTTGGCAAAATTGCTAGAGACACCTTTGTCTTACTCATCATTTACAAGACAAAAAAATTTGAGAAAGTTAAAAAATACTGCTTATTAAATGTGAACAATAAAAGCATAAATCTAATTTTTTTTGTTTTGTTTGTCCAAGGAATTTACGTATTTAATCAGCAAACATCTGAATAATTGGTTTGGAAGACAACATTTTGCTATTATAGCAGATTATTGTAAGTCAATGTTAACTAGCTTTAACAGCTATTCAAGTTATGCTACATGTAGCTTCATCTTTTCAGGGTCATTATACGGCGCTAATTTCTCATTTTCGTTCAAATGGGCCGGAAACATGAACTGGTTCGCTGGAGCTTCCTGTCAACTTACGAAGCTAACGTTAACTAGCTAGCTAGCTACAGTTGGCATTTTGGCCAAATTCACAGTCAGAGGTTGGAAATGAAAAGCTGCTCGTTGTGCAGAAGACTCGCTGTTTCAGGTATTTCCACGAGTTTTGACGGTAACTCTGAAACCGTCACCACGGTAACCAGCACAGGTGCAGCTCTAGAGTGCAAAGCTTGACAGGCATAGCAACAGTAACCGTGGTGGGAGGGGCATCCTACTGGTTCGAGTACTGAAATAACATTTGTTCTCAGGTGGTCAGTTTGTAAAACTATTATTTTTTGACAATACACTGTTGAAGTGTATTGTCAAAAAATAATAATGTGAATGAACAATATTGTGGTTGGTGGATAGTGACCATGGTATAACAACATCTAGCCAATCAGAAGTGAGTACTCACCCAGATCAAAACCTAATGCTGATAAGTGTGTTTTGCATTTCATAAAAAATATTTGGATCAAACTTCGTGTGATGTGAATGTCATGTTTGGTTGAACTTGTTTCAGTAACCATTAAAGACTTGGACTGCATCAGTAAGACTGTTTTTGTCTAACACTGAGATCATTATTGCCTGAAATGGGTTTTTTATTTTTCTCTTTTCTACATATGAACAGTTTCTCAGGAAAAGGCAACATTTGAGGAAAATAAGAGGAAGCTGTTTCACTTCCTGACACAACATCTAACAAGAATCATCCACGAGCTCTGGATGATGGTAAATTTTACTACTGTGCCTACGAACTGAACCAGTGTGACAATAAAAACTAATGATCTGTGAAAGGAGCTGATTCCCGCATAGTCAGTTTAATTTTTAATTAGCAGCATTAGAGACCCCTGTTGTACCGTAGATGTTAGGTATGTTATTACCAACCTGGGTGGTCACGGTGAAACCTTTGACCTTTACTCTTCTCTAATTTAAGAGTTATTTAGTGACTTCGGAGGCGTTAACATTAAAAATCAATCAATTACAACCTGAACCGAAAGTTATATCCACTTTAGTGACGACTGCATGTATACGAGTGTAGTACCGCAGGACGGGGGCATTGCTCCGTCCCGGTTCAGGGTTTGAGGCCTCCGAAGCACATGTACTTGATTTCCAGATACTCTTCGATGCCGTACTTGGAGCCCTCGCGGCCCAAACCGGACTGTTTGACCCCGCCGAAGGTGGCCTCTGGGGTGGACAGCAGACCCTCATTCACTCCAACTATCCCCACCTCCAACGCCTCCGCCACCCGCCAGACCTGACTCACATCCTGTGAGTAAAAATAGCCTGAGAATAAAGGAAACAGAGTTTTAAACCCAAAGCTGGTCTGAGATCGGAACCCTGAATCAATGTCTCATTTCAACGTGGAATAATAAGGTCAGAAAGGCCTGTTTCAGTCCAAAGATCGGATACTGATACATAAAAAAACTGGTGTATCCTGGGCAGTTCTCTGAAGGCCTGCTCCGACTGAACAGCATCAGCCTGCATCAAGTACAAATGACTCCCTCAGTGGTCGATAACGCTATGAACAGAATTTCAGTCTACCAGTGTTTTTACAGACTGATCCATCAGGTGTCTAAAACAGTCCTGAACGTTCCTGTCCAGCTCGACGTAGACACCAGATGGCGCTGTTGACTAACAGATGGCGGTCTATGTCAGAACCAGATAACCTTTGGTGGTCTCGGCCTTTGAAGCTTCAGCGGTTCTGGAGATTCATAAGCCCTCATTAAAACCAACAGTTCTTATGGTTTTCCAGAATATCTGCTTAGTGAACTGACTGATCCCAAGATGAGTTTGATCTAAACATGAATACCAGCACAAATATAACTGACACTCATCCCACCGGGACTCAGCAGTGTTCACCAAATTCAGACTTATTTAATACATACGACGGTCATACGGGTCAAAGTGACAGAAAACCAGTATAGTCCAGTTTGTCAGGACCTCCCACGGTATTTAACAATATTTCCTGATACAATCAATTGACATGACTTGGATCCAGATAAACAGGAACAAATTAATTATTTCTGAACTTGTTAATCTATAAATCATTATAGTAACTTGCTCATAATGAGTTGATGAGCTTTTCGAGACCTGCAGCTACAGAGGTCTGACCTCACAACGACACCACCCATAATAAGACTCATTAGTCTTTGAGAGGTTTTGCTTAAATGTTCCAGGTCTTTCTTTGGTTTAATTGCTCTTCCCATCACTTGTTTTAGTTTCAATATGTACCGGGGTCTATTATCATACAAAGTCAATAAGTTGACTTTCACATTATTGCCCAAACTTGTTTTTATTCTCTGTAAATTCTCGACGCGGTTCAATATTTCATGGAGCGTCTTTACTGCAGGAGCTCAGAGGGATTTACTCACCTGCCAGCCCAACATTGGATGCGTTAGCAATGGCCAGAGCCTCGTCTTCTGTGTTAAACCTGTAAAATAGAAACGGGGGTTCCGGTTGGTCAACGGACATCCTCAGTACCTGAACACAAGCGGCTGATGCGGCAGCTTCTCCAGGGTTTCTTGATGTTTTTATTCAGAACAGCCTTTTTTCCCCTTCAACGTTTAGGGTGATGTATGTCCTTCCACTGTGCATACACACAACTAGAACGACAAACATGAACTGCTCTCGGACAAAAAAACCCAAAACAAAAAACCTCACCATTGTCAAAGTTTCCTTAAGGAACATTTTCATAATAAAAACTACAACAAAAGAAAAAACCTAGTGAAATGTCTTCCTTGTTATTTTTATGTAGCTGCCTGTTTTTGCTTGTTTGAAGCAGAATCTACTGAGTGTTCTTCATGAAGGTTCTCATCAGCATCATTTTTATTTTCAACAGTTTCAACATTGTTCATTTCTGGCATTATGAAATGACACGTTATCATATGAAATAAACGTCATTTATTATTTCCTTGTGACTTTATCTCGCCTCATGGATGATTGAATACAAAAATGCATCAAATCCAGATGTGATCACATCTGAGAGGGTGAAGAGCTGATACCTTAAAGGATAGGTCTGGTGTTATTCTATATCTTTATGACTGTCAACAAATCTCATGTGCAGATTCAAACCAACTGGGTGTTAGTCCGTCTCTCAACACCTTCCCTCCTCTATCTGTGGATCTCAGCTCCGAGCCCGTTGGTTCCTACTGAAGACGTAAATCTTTAAAGTCACCTCACAGATACATGGTTTCACTTTAAAAAAGTCTCAGTAGTTTTTCCGAAAACAGCTGCTCAGTTTATCTTTTAAAAACAAACGGGAGGTAACAGTGCGTTTGTTGGGGACTATTTTCAGCGGCGGATGAATCCACATTGGCTGCTGTAGTGAGTATTTCTGGCAGCAGGATGGTGTGTGTGTGTGTGTGTGTGTGTGTGACTGAGTCTAAATAAACTACGGTTTGAGAGTTCAAGGTGACGAAGGAGGAGCTCTATGGCCCAGAGGAATCAGATACATCAGGATCTGATACAGACAGTGCTGGTTACTAGGAGATGTTCAGCGCTCGTCTGAGTCTGCACGTGAGATTTGGAGACGTTGCAACTCCAGTTACTCGCATCCAGTCTGGAAAGTGTAGCCTCTTCCTGTGAGCGCACTGACCTGATGATGGGCAGCAGCGGGCCGAAGGTTTCCTCTTTCGTACAAAGCATGTCAGTGGTGACGTCGGCCAGGAGGGTCGGCTGCATGAAGGACCCGTCCAGACGCTTCCCTCCCTTCAGCACCTTCGCTCCCTGGGACACGGCGTCCGATATCTGGTGGACCACCTGAGGGACAGAAACTGTCAGCCAGGCTGAGGTGAGGCCTGATCCAGGCTGATGAGCAGCACGGATCAGACCTCACTCAAAGACCCAAATCAACTGCGTGTCCTGTAAGCGGCCAAGCGAACACACAGCTTCAGCCTCGTGTATGTTACCGGGGCTCTACGAAAGAATTATGGCGATTACCTTCTCTGCAGCTCTGGTGTTGATGAGCGGGCCCTGGGTGGTGTCGGGCTCTGAGCCGTGACCCAGGCGGAGCTCGGCGTCCATCGCTCGGCCCAGCTTCTCCACGAAGCGATCGTAGATACCGCTCTGAACCAGAAACCGGTTCGAACACACACACGTCTACGGGGAGAAGGAGGCAGAGGTGCCACAATTAGGTCGTGTCGGAGTTGAAACCGTCACAGTTACTTTACTTTAGTGCCTTAATTAATTAATAAATTAGGATTTTCTAGTGAAGGAGTGAAGGACCGGTGTGGAAGAGTTTAGTGGCATCTAGTGGTGAGCTTGCAGACTGCAACCGACTGAATAGCCTCCCCTCACCCCTCCCTTTCCAGGCGTGTAGGAGAACCTACGGTGGCCTTCGGGTAACGAAAAAAAGTGAAAGGCCCTCCCTAGAGCCAGCGTTTGGTTTGTCCTTTCTGGGCTACCGTAGAAACATGGCGGTGCAACATGGCGGCTCGGTGGAAGAGGAACCCGCTCCCTCTGTAGGTATGAAGGGCTCATTCTCAGCTAATGAAAACACAACGATTCTTAATTTCAGGGGATTATACACTAATGAAAACATTATTACTATTATTATATTCCATTTTTGCCAAAAGATCCACCTGAATCCTGCACACTGGTCCTTGAACTAATTACTCGGGCCATTTGATTCCCCATTTTTTGAGCAGGTGTGGGCTTTGTGCTTTAATTAATACATTATCTCAGTCATTATTTCATTTACTGACCTCGTTCTTCTCACAGCAAAGTAACTAAATCATCTGACTTTTTTTTTTTTTTTTAAGTTATCAAAATATCCAAATTCGTAACTTGGCATCAAAGCCAACATTGTGACGTATTCACCATGAACAGAGAGCACTACAAACTTTTCATCGGGATCACACCACCCATGTAAAATGTGATTTACCTTTGCCACTATGAAAAACTACACGGTTTCAAGATTCATGATGAGGGTAATAACTGACGACGTTTGCAGTTGGAGGTGTCCTGTCAACATGGCTGGTTTTAAGCCCCTGGCTGAGTTTAAAATCTCGCCCCCGATAAATAACCTGAATGCTGACAGCTTTAGAGACATCTTTCACAACGGAGGTCTGGGGAAAAAGGCTTTTTCTAGTCGCAGTACCGCCGTCGGCCAGAGGGGAAAATCAGCAGCAAGGCCCACTGTATCCGGCTCTCCTCGTACATCCACCTCTGCTCCCACGTTACCTGTCCGGAGTTCCTGAACTTGGAGGCCATGGCTCCGCCCACCGCCTTGTCGACATCAGCGCTGTCGAACACGATGAAGGGGGCGTGGCCACCCAGCTCCATGGACGCCTTCTTCACGGTGTCGGCGGCCAGTTTCAGCAGCACCTGAGAGGAAGCGAGCGACTGCGGTTTAACTGTCAGATCAGATGATCACCGACAGAAACCTAAGATTACTGTCATTCAATCGTCTTTTCGGTCATTCTGATGACGCAAACATCGGTGTATGGGTTGGACCGTGACTGATGACGTCTCTCAAGTCCGTGATAACACAAGCACAGGCTAGAACGCCTTCGGGTCTCACCTTGCCGGTGGCAGTGGAGCCGGTGAAGGAGATTTTGGCCACCAGGGGGTCGGTGCAGAGGACCTCGCCGACTGATGGAGTCTTCTCTCTGGAGCAAGGAACCACGTTAAACACCCCGGCCGGGATCCCCGCCTGCTCTGCCAGCTGCAAGCAGACACACACAGTTTACCTGCTGAGTAAGGTCGAAAATGAAACAGTGATTCAGTCAGTCACACCATAAAAATGGAAGAAAATGGGGCTCGCTTCACCTGTTACGACTGAAGATTCTTGTAATTCCAAAATGTAAAGTAGACATTCAAGAAAGAAAATGACCAGTAGTCATAGTTTATAAGTTAAACTGAAACCGTGAGTATCAAGTAAAAAACAGCTTTAAGGCATATCGTCAAAAATACTTTTAATATAAGCTGAGTAATGATGTAGCGCTGCTGCTCTTTGTCTCTGCGGAGTTAAAGTTATCAAACCACTACCAGGTCACTACTACACACAATGTTACATCATCTGTCCAGCGAATGTGCCGCCGCCGCATAGTCAGAGTGAACACCTCACAACACAGAGATAATGTCATGATATGACGAAGATTTATACCGGTTTTATCATGAATGAGATATGACTAGAGCTGCAACAATGAGCTGATTGAAAGATTAATCTTCAACTAGTTTGATAATGAATCGTTTCTGACATTTTTCAAGCAAAACTGTCAAACAGTGGCTGGTTCCAGCTGCTAAAACGAAAGGATTTGCTGCTTCTCTTTGTCTTAGGAGATAGTAAACGGAATATCTTTGGGTTTTGGAGAAATGTCTAAAAGTAACGGAGTAATGGGAAGTTGTGAGGGTCTTTTTTCCCCCATTTCATTTCCTTTCATCATTTGCAAGTAACTAAAGTTATAAACAGCTACGAGCCACAGACTCAGTTCAGATCTGGGATCAGCTGTTGTTGGGCCAGAAGACACAAATCCTACAGTTTTTAGTGGAAGTTACTAAGTGAATCAACATTAACATCAATGAAGCCTAATCAACGCTGACGACCTGTAGCTGCAACCTGAACACGAGCTGAGCAGCAGAAGATCTGAAATTTTGATTATTGATTGATATTGATTGTTGTGACACAGCGAAATAACATCTGGAACAAACTGAGTTCTACGCCTGATTTTTCAGGAGCTCCTTGATCCAGATACTGGAGCTCCTGGTCCAGAACTCTGAGCTTAACGAGCTTCGGATCTGAAGCCTAAAGGGTGAAGGTGGACTCTCCTGTGTTTAACGAGCTCAGATCAGCTGATCGTTCCTCGGAGTGACCTTCACTCACAAACAGTCTCTGGCAGAGTCCGGTCGGCGGAACTGAAGCTTCCCATTAATTAACGTTGATGGGCTGCAGCTCATTTTAAACCGGATAAAGAGACAGGGGAGAAGCTGCGGACGTTACCTGACTGTTCTCAACACAAAATAACCCGGACAGTTTCGTTACATGTCAGAGCCCAACCAGTCAGGGTGTTTTGCCAAAGCCTAACCCACAACCCCCCACGAAGACCCCATCGGTCGACTGGAGGAGGACTCGTTATGGTGGCCCCTCCGAATGTGCCGGAGCTTTGCCGAGCTCTGACGGTTGCACTGACCTCAGCCAGAGCCAGCGCCGACAGCGGCGTGTCCTCCGCGGGCTTGACCACCACCGTGCAGCCGGCGGCCAGAGCAGCCCCCACCTTCCTGGTGATCATGGCGCTGGGGAAGTTCCACTGTGAAACAAACAACAACACGACAACATTTACCGGACCGACACGGTGATGCGTCCTCACTTAACCCGGAGATAAAATCTGTGACACAGTAACGTGGTCCCGGATCAGAGCTGATAATCTGTAACTGCAGGTCATGACACGGACCAAAGTTTAACGGCGGGAACGTGACTCCTGGAACCGACGCGAAGCGATGCGCTACAGACCGGACGCGTCAGCCCGTTGGATTTGGTGGCGCTAGAAAAACGCTCGTACCGCGGCGTTACAGAGCGATGCCTCTGTCAGCTCACAAACAACCTGTGACTGGGTACAGACACACACACACTACACACACACACCAGCCACCTTCAAGTTTGGCCTGTTATCAAGTAACTCTCGCTGCCGTGAGCTGCTGCCGGAGACGTTTGTCACTGCGACCGGTGAAGGGTCGTGAGCGAACCTGGGCGTCGGAGGAGGAGCCGGTCACTGGAGCAACCAAGTAGTTTCTCTCACCCACGCACTTTAATTTTCCCTCCCAAGGACAGTGAGACGCTACGGTGCGGAGTCCGGCTGCAGTTATTTATTTTAGCCGATACCGATCCGTTAAATCATACTGAGACTCTGGGTCGACTCGGGACATCTCTAGGTTTGGGGGGGGGCTTAAAAACAAATGAAGAAATCCTCTGCCGGAGTGTTGTGGGTTCACCACATCTACAAACACAGTTCTGCCTCTGTCGGGACATTGAAAGCCACAGGATCCGCAGTCCCGCGCGCTAAACTGCGTGTTCCTGCACCGACGGGTGGTAGACGAGTGTCACTCACCGGCGTGATGATGGAGGCGACCCCCACCGGCTGCTTGAGGAGGAGGATCTTTCTGTCTTTGGCGGGCGAGGGGACCACGTCGCCATAAACTCGCCGCGCCTCCTCCGAAAACCACTCCAGGAAGGAGGCCGAGTAGGCGATCTCCCCGAGGGACTCCCGCATGGGTTTGCCCTGCAAAGCAGACACAGGGTCGGGTTGGACAGGTTGGATGAGGAATGAGGCAGACGGTCCGGACGACACAACAACAACAAACAACAACAAAACGACGCCACGTCCGCTCACACGGTAACGTTAATGTTTGAAACTGAAACAGCAGCATCCGCGTCCCTGTCACTGTCAATAATCCACCGACCCGAACGGAGATCTGGTTGAAAACTAACGGGACCGTGCGTCTGACAGGGACCTGGCTGTTAAAATGTTATTTTTTAAATCCAGATTTCTCAATTCACCCGGACGCATAAAACGACACGCTTGGTTGGCCAAAAGTAAGCAGACAGGCCTTTCCACAGACGTCAGTGCACTGGTGGACTGGGTGCGTTTCTACTGGTCAGGGCCAGTTCGTTTCGGAGCCGGGATTCGGTACAATGGACTGACAGAAAACGAATCCCCGACTGTTCCGATCAATCATTCTAGCTCCTCAAACGATTCTCAAATGTGACGATTTCTCTTCATCTCTCTCTAAACTGGACGGCGTTTGGGTTTTGGACTCTCGGTCGAACAACATCTCATTCTGGGCACAGATTTGCCTTTAAGCTCCGTCTGCTTTCTTTTCATTCTCAGTTTATACAGGCAACACTTTCACT
Organism: Xiphias gladius; assembly: GCF_016859285.1. NCBI lineage: Eukaryota > Metazoa > Chordata > Actinopteri > Istiophoriformes > Xiphiidae > Xiphias > Xiphias gladius. The sequence goes on from NC_053421.1 coordinate 29,027,084, forward strand.
GTTAACCTCAAAAAGAAAAAACACACAAAATCAAAGTACAAATCAGACAGTTAGACCAACGGACAAAAACACACAAACACACAGAAAACATACGGTGTTGCAAATTAAAACTATGATACCAATGAGAAGTTGATGACTATGTGGACTTTAGTGCCTTTTAGCCTGATTTCAGAAGAGTCCTCTCCGGTCAAACCTATGACAGGGCTCCGAACAGAGAAAAACCCTTTCCCGCCTCCTTGGAGAACGTGCCTGGGCCTTTCCAACGGAGGAAGAGGCATCGGCATCGAACCGACGCTGTAGAATCTTTGTCCGTGGGCAGTTCCGCAGAACACCGAGGGTTCCCTTGCATCCGTTTAACTCAGGTGAGGCAGCGTGTAGGGGCCTGGGATGCGCCTTAACCATTGCTCGTGGAAAGGTATGCGGTGACTTTACGCAGCTTATAAATGAGAAAAAGCCCAGAGGAAAAAAAAAATGCTTCAAAGCATTTAACCTATATATTCCCACTCCAGTCGGTTTCTCCTCGTCTGGAGAGACCACCATGGAGTCTAGACTTTTACTTTTAGCAACATACTGAACGACCCCCTGTAAGCGCCTTACATTAGGGACAACCACCTTGCACAAATCCTGTCCGATCAGGCCCGGCCGCGTCTCCCTCCGTCCCCGGTCACAGGTCTCAGGTCTCAGATGGTCAATGAGCTGTGGCCGGTTCTGCTGAGGAGCGATTTCCTCCTCTAGACCTCTCGGAGTCTCTCGTATGGGAAACGTGAAAGTCAACGACTCGAGCTCAGATTAGTCTCGTGACCCGACGCCCAGGTTGGGAACCGGTGTTTTAGATAACAGCGCTCCTCCAACTGTGCATCGACAGCTCGGGTTCAAAGTTTTTGATCATGTAATTCGGGCGAACTGCCCCATCACCTACATGGTTACTCACACATTCGAACGTGATCAGTTTAGCCAGGTCTTCTTTGTGCAGCGTCAGCAGGTCGAACCATTTCCTCAACAGGACGCTTCTCTCCTGCAGGAAGAATAAAGACGATGGAAATAAACTCGCAACAGTTCACATCTGCGAAGCCGGTGCCTGGGAATTTTTGGCATTTTTGCTTAAAGAAGAAAAAAAATTACCATCAATTGTCTGATCGACTGTTTAGTGACATTTTATTCACTAAACAGTTCATCGATTATCAACAAGGATAATGAAACAGATGAATCAATAATAGAAGGACAATAAATACTGCAGCTCAAATGTTCAGTGTCATTCCACCTATTGAGGACCTGTCAGTCGCTGTGGGAGGAACAGCAGCTTTCAGCCCTGTGTTGTTTTAATGTGGTTGTTTATTTTTTGGACTGTACCTTTAATAAACCGGACATAAAGGTGGACTTTGTCTTTTCTGGTCTGAAGGAAAGATGAACCTGAGAGACTGTGGTGAGGTTTAATACCTGCTGATGACAGGTCAGCCCGACACCTTATTTCCTCACATGAAGTTAACGTTCCCCCAGTCTCCCCCACACAGACACATCCGGGCTGTCCTGCTCATGTCGTGATGCGGAGACTAATAAATGTCCGATAATGTTGAATTACAAAATATCCCCACAAACAACTTTATTGACAGGATGGGCCTCGGTTTCCGCGCAGTCGAACTCGTTTCTCACCTGTGAAATACACCTGTGGTTCGCCGACGAAGGAATGCCCTCGAGCCAAACTCCATTCAAATTTTTCGCAGTTTAATGTCGCCAAGTTTAGTGGCCAACGTACACACTTTGTGAACCCAGCCAGCGCGTTTTCCGCTTTTCTGGGTGCGTATGCAACGTTTACATTAAATGGGCAGTTTTTCGAATGGAGTTTCGTGAGCGGCACAGGGGCAAACGTCCAGAACCGAAAACATTTCGCGAACGCTACCGTGACGGTTCCTGAATCGCGGAGATAAGACACTGAAGGGAAAGTTATGAGTTGATCTAAACTGTGTGTTTCCTGATGAATATCGTGTTACCAGAATTAAAGTCTGACTCCTATTAGTTAGGAAAACACCCTCTGTTACACTGTTTTGGCGATTTTCCGAGCGCACGGGTAGCATCTATGTTCATTTGACGTTTTTTCGCATGTGGTTCGGTTTACCGTAGCCCACCTTAGCCGTGTACTGCTTCCAGGAGTGAAACGCCTTGTACGCAGCGTCCACAGCCTGCTTGGCCTCAGCCGGGCCACAGTCTGTCACCCGGACTATCTCCTGCCCGGTGGCCGGGTCCAGAACGGGGAACACCGAGGCTGCGGAGACCCAGCGGCCGTCCACGTAGCCCTGCGTCCGGAGCAGGGGAGCGGTGACATCCAGGCTGTAGTGTCTCTGCATGGCGGCGGGTAGGCCGGGGAAGACCTGCCGGAGGACGCGGCGAGTTCTCAGTACACAGACAGCGGACATCCCGGGGTGAAGTCCGCGCAGCTGGGTGTGCGTTAACCTCTCACTGTGCAGGTCCGAGGTTCGAGTCTCTCCCTGCAGGTCCTGCAGCTGAACCTCAGCTGCTTTCTGTCGGTTTCAACCAGTCCGGGGGGGAGGCGCGTCGACCACGTGACCCGGCACAAACACCACGTCACCTCCGCATCACTGCTGCGTCTCAGCAGTAGGGACAAGAGTGGTTGGTGAATTACTTCCACTTTTCCTCTTACTCTCAGCGTGGACGTGCGTACCTGGTCCTCGGGCCTTCAGTTTTTCTCCAGGCCCAGGTCTACACACCACGTACAAAGACGTGCTGCTGGGAACAGAACAGGACCGGGTCTTCACGGGGAGCTACAGGGAGCCCCAAAGCAGGACTACAGCAAAATGTAAAATGTCTTGTCTAAGTAGAGGTAGTCTATGAAATAGACCCCATTAAAATTCGGGGTCACGCCGAGCGCCTGCTTAGGGTCCCCGTGGGCCCCGTGGCCCCCCGGGAAACAGCCAGCACACCGTCACAGAGCTACCACTCAGTTATCATGTAACTGGCTTAGTGGTTTACAGTCAGACATCGCATCCGATCTTACAGGTATCAGGCTGCGACATCAAATGATCAAAACCCTTTATCTTCACTATCTGGGATGTGGTGACACAAAGAGGGTGGGGCCGGGTCCCGACAGCACGGATGTTTGCCTCCTAACCCTTTAATCCGGCCTCAGAGGCAACGGGACAACTGAGAAAAAGTTCAAGCTGGTTTAGTTTTTCACGTTTTATTAACCCCTTGACCGTTCATTTACATTTTATGTTTCGTTCAAATGCATATTTATCAAATGTAAAGATAACTGAGTGTAACAAATATTAGTATTTTATCATCTTTAGGAAAAAAACAACAACAACGGCCGAGTGTAACCTTAAATCTTAGAATGTGAACAGTATTCAAGGTCACTAGAACTCCCAAATTCATAGAAAAAAAAAAGAAGAAATAAAATGGACGTGACCTTGGGGTCAACGATAGGCGTGGCCCATTGCATTTGCATTGTCCCTATAAACAGTGACGGTGAAATGAGGCTTTCTGAAGCGCTGGTGCATCTTCACCGATTATTCATTGATTAACCCCGTTGAAATGGTGAGCTCACCCACATTACATGGAACATAGTCCGTCCGATCGGATAGGGTCGGTTTGTCTGTGGTGGATGGAATTCAGTTTCACACCGCTCACACTGTTGAAGCATGACATTTAAAAACTCGACAGCAACTGCGCTTTACAGAAAGCCGCCCTGTCGCTCTGGACGATCCACGGACCTAGGACTGCTTTTTCTTTTGCAGAAGGTCCTTGGACAACTGTCGACGGACTGTTCTGTGGATTGTCCTGAGCAACAGCGTATGTGCTCAGTCAGCCTGGCAGGGGCCACGCCTGATGGATGAAATAAAACTATATTACACACTAAGTCTGTCTTCGGTCCCTCAAAGTGCTGGGCAAATGTGGTTCATTATCGTAATGTAGGCGAAAATCTTTTATTATGAAGATATCTGAAGATGAAAATGGGAGATGTCACCATCACCGTATAACGTATTCTGGTGTGATGCTGCACATTCCATGCGATATCTATTTCCCTTTTTTTAATCATTAATTATTAACACTTGATTTATGGAGATTTTTCAGTTTATCAGACATTAACAAAAGCCATTATCTCAAGGTAAAAAAAAAAAGGCGTGTCGAGGTGCGAGATCATATTTCCAAGCCAGGTAAACTATTCACATAGTTTATTAATGGGTCCCGGGTTTTGTAAAATCTCTCAGTGGAGCCGTTGAGGGTGAATCTGATTTTTTTCCAGCTTGATCTTCTGCATCGCATCTTTGATCCATTGGTTGTGCGATGGAGGGGTCACACCCTTCTATTTGAATAGAACTGAGCGTCTAAGCTAATAGAGAGGAAGAGGCAATGACCTTCTGTAGGTGAGCAGGGAGAATGGAATCAACTCAAACTGAGAGTACACCAAAGATGGCATTCGTATGAGAGAGAATAGCATTACAGCCCTGAGCCTTAGAAATGGTGTCGAAAAAGGATGACCGGAAAGGGACGAGTCTCGGGAAAACCAAATTATGCACCTTTCACACGCACCAACTCAGCGAGAGACATAAATCACTGTAAAGTAGGAGAGGCGTAAAGAAAGCCGGGCCAGAACCGTGGTGTCGCTGAAGATACACCAAGCTAGTTCAGCTGACAGAGTGTGATAGAGGAGCCAAAGTCCCAGACTCTAAACCCTGGGTAAAGAGGCTCAGTGAATTTGGTGAAAAAGCTGTGCAGGTGTGTCAGTGACCTTCCAGCAGAAACTCTGTAGAAGGACAGGATGCCAGCCTCCCAGTCCAGGTACACCGCCACCCTATGGCAACCTGACGAAGGAACTGAAATGGCAATGCTCTTGATATTGTGATATGCAGCATAGCCGTGAGCAGAACAGTGCAGACCCCAAGACATCTGATTGTATCCTATCACACAGCTGTTTGGCACACCCTTACGACCGATGCCCTTGTAGGTCACTCCGATCCCGGCCCAGTTTCCTTCCCACTCAACCTCCCAGTAACAGCGGCTGGTCAGGCCCTGCCGGAACAGGACTTGGGTCCAGTAGTCAAACCTGTCGGGGTGATCGGGATATGGCTGCTCCTCTCTGCCCTGGGTAACTCTTCGGTTCCCATCAGAGATAATGAGGAGTTTGTGGGCTGTGTTGAGATCCAGTGTAAGCTCACATGCATCTGGTGGTAGGCAGAAGGGATAGAATTAACAATCATTATGAAACAAGTTTGATTACATGCAACATAGAGAGTGAAATGATGATTTCCTTTTCAAAGCTGTCTGTGTCCTGGAAAAGCAAAATGAATGGTGGAAAGCTTGTCCCTGAACATATCACATGTACTGTACGATCCGCCAACACCTGATACAGGTGCAACACGGTTTTTTCCGTTTCCCTGTTCTTTCCGTGATCAGCATGTCACAGTGTATGGTGTGCGCTACCTCACCACAGAAACTCACAACTTACGTTTTGTCAGTCCAGGTTTTAGCCAGTATTCTGCATTGTGGTCCACTCTGTGGGAAGAATATGAAACATGCTGTCAAGACGCTATGGATCATTATGTACAGAAAGCATGAAAGCCGGCCCGAAGGTTTGCACTTCATTATTTAAATTGGCCGGAAATCTTGCTTGTTGCTCTTGTGTCTGAGGATTCGCAGAGTCACTTTTCATAAAAGACAAGACATTAATCTGACGAGGTCGGACCTGTAACATTTATGAAAAACTTCAACATGACTCTAGTCTGAACTGAATGTTTGCAGTTCATGTAAAGGCGCAAGGTTCGGTGCACAGACAGAAATCAAACATGCATCGTGTTCTTGCATGTTTTTATTTTCGGCTCAGCGCGCTCTCTGTGGACCAGGTGCCAAATATAGTGCGAGTATCTGCTGCAGTCCGTTATGGTCTCGTCATGTCTGGTTAATGCTATTACACATTTATGTAATCGAGACATGTGCTTGAAAGCCGAAAAGCCATGATTTTAACAGACAGATGAAGCCAGCATTGTGACAGATTCCATGTCTGAAGAGGGCTTTAATCTGCCTCATCAGGCATCGTGATTTCTGTGTTCTCTACCTCAGTTTAGTTAATTCACATTGTCCTTCCCGCAGCGCTTCAGAGATGAGCTTCAGCCCAGACTCTCCGAGGTGATTGAAGCTCAGGTCCATCTCTCTCAGGTGGGACGGGTTGGACTTCACTGCTGAGACCAGGAAACCACAACCTTTCTCCGTGATGCAACAGAACGACAACCTGTCGAGCAGCAGATTTTAATTTCATCTCTGTGAACGAGGCTCAAACAAAAACCTACAAAAGGGGAAAAGCTTAATGGTCTTGCTGAAAGATGATATTTCAATAGATTCCAGAGCTCTTAATGCCTAGTGATCCACCAACTTCAACCGTAGGGATACAGCCATAGTGAGGGGGGATGGAGGGAGCATCTTTATCTTCGGGAGGAATGTTGGCCATAATGGAGATCTAACCACAGGCAGTCTCACTGTGAGACCACAGAGCTAACCACCGGCCCCCCATGCCACCCAGGAAATCTGATATGCACAAGCACACACTTTCCTGAGGAGAGGTCTAATCAACCAAACAACATACACCCATGTGAGCTGGATAGTTTTTTTAATGGCAGACAATGGCGAGGGAGACATGGTAAATAATAATTGCATGTTTTTTGGTGTAAGTATGTGGGACTAGTTAGGTGCTACAAAAGTATCCAAAGAACAGCGGAGAAGAAAAACGAGTTAACACGTCTGCGAATAGTAAAGGTCACTAAAGTGAGCCCAGTAATAATTATATTAGTATTAATTCTTTAATCTCTGCAGGATATGAGAATAACGTTACCTGAGGATTTCCAGTTTACAGCACACATTTCCCAGTCCGGTGCAGAGCAGCTGCACTCCCGAGTCTTCAATGTCATTGTCACTCAGGTCCAGCTCTTGAAGATGTGATGAGGGACAGCTCAGGACTGAAGCCAGCTCCTCACAGCATCTGTGGGTGAGGCTGCATCTGTTCAGCCTGAAGGGACAAGAGTGGCAGCAGAGGATCGCCAAAGTCATTAGGATACATCTTCTAGCGACCATGAATGTATACGCAAACTCTGACGGCGATAATGAAGTTTGGTACAGACAGTCTAATAGTTGTCAAGATATCTATTTCTGATACATGATTACCTGCTAATGTTTAATTATCGGTAAGAAAATATTAGGAACTGGGAAAGATACAGAAATACAGAATACAAAAAATGAACTTTGCTTAAAAATTACAATTACTAAATTTAAAAAAATTTAAAAATTACACAAGACTTGCTCACGTCAGTGTCTTCAGTCTGCAGTAAGGGCTCTGGAGTCCGGTGCAGAGAAGCTCCACTCCAGAGTCTTGCAAACTGTTGTCACTCAAGTTTAAATCACAGAGTTCCGAAGATGATGAGCTGAGAGTGGAAGATAGTGCCTGACAGCAGTTCGCAGTGAGTCTACAATCATTCAACCTGATAAACAGAAAGACAATGTAAGTGTATATTTACTAAAGAAAACCCACTGCAACACTTAATTTGAAGAGGGTGTGTATAATGCTGAACAAACGCTCCTAAGGGTTTGTAATGGGAGGTTTGCGATTTTTAGTAACCTGGAGGAGTTAGTATTTTTGCTAGTAACGAATTAAAAACTCTTTTGGAGGGTAGTTTTTGGGTAATTTATATACTGAGTATTCTTAGACTTAAAACTGTATCCACTGGCATGGACAGGTTCTGGCCCCCCGGTCAAAATGTCTGTTACTGTGAATGGTTAATTAAGTAGGATATGAACTGATCTCCAAAAGGCATCAAGTTAAAGGTGAAACATTCTTTACTACATTTTAAGCAAGATTAGTGTACTATTTTAGTTTTTGTACAATTTTAGAGTGAAAAAGAGGAAAGGAGCACCATACGAAAGAGAACCAAGAGATTTGTGCTCTCATAACTTTTACCAAGGTCTCAGACCTTAATTAGCTTGTTTGGTCTGCGGCTCGTTCACGGTCATCATTGGGGAAGGCCAAGTGATGCAAATGTCAAAGCTTTATAAATACTCTGGCTCCTCAAACCTTGTCCCAACAATCAGCAGCCGTGGGCTCCTCTAACCAGCTGCCTAGCTCTGGAAATTAGAATAACTGATGCCCACAAAGCAGGAGAAGATAGCAAAGTGTTTTCAGGAAGCCGTTTCCTCAGTTCCTAAAGTAATTAAGTAATAGAAGCAAACGGGAACAGTGGAGGTCAAGTTGATGCTGGAAGACCAAGAAAACTTTCAGAGAGAACTGCTGGTAGGATTGTTAGAAAGGCAAATCCAAACCCCCGTTTGACTGGGAAAGAACTTCAGGAAGATTGATCAGACTCTGGAGCGGTGGTGCACTGTTCTACTGGGCAGCGACACCTGCACAGATATGACCTTCATGGAGGAGTCATCGGAAGAAAACCTTTCCTGCGCCTTCACCACTAAATTCAGCATTAGAAGTTTGCAAAGGAACATCTCAACGAGCCTGATGCATTTTGGAAAAATAAGTCCTGTGGAATGATGAAGTTAAAATAGAACTTTTTGGACTCTTAGCTGCTTTAAAAAAGCTTTTACAAGCTGCGATACTTGCCAAAGGGGGTGTTGACCATGCAGGGTGCCCAAACTTTTGTTTCAGGCCTTTTTCCTTTTTTGTTATTTTGAAACCTCAAAAAAATGGAAATAAAAAGTAATCTTGCTTAAAATATTAAAAGAAATGTTTCACCTTTAACTTGATGCCTTTTGGAGATCAGTTCATCTCCTACTCACTTAACTATTAACAGTAACAGGGGGTGCCCAAAGTTAACATGCTTTTTTGTGTATATATATATATACACAAAAAAAGCATGTGAATTTGTCATCTGATGTGAAACATATGTCATGTTATTCACGTGTACACTGTTTCAGATGTGATAAATTCACATAGGAATATGTGGTTTATCACATAAGGAACAGTGTTTCAGATGCCATTAATTCATTCATGCAGGTACATGTAGTTCACAAACATTTCACATGTAAAATTTAATATTTAATGTGGAAACGTGTGGCGGTGTGACGAGGGCTTTGAAACTACACTCGGATCTATATGTCGGGAAATAGACTTTACACAATATATTCAAACAACTTCAGTATTTCTAAAATCCTGGCTACGGCCCTGCTAGTGGTTTCATGGATAAACTCAAGCTGTCAGGATAAAAATAATCTGAGCAGACTGTTAAAGTAAAAGTGACATAATTAAAAGGACACTTAGGGATGACAGTTATAAAGATCAAACATTTCCCCATTTTGTAATAGTGCTGGCAGTGTAAACCAAGATTATAGAGCGGAGGAAAGACCTAAGGGAAAGTTCCAACAATGTCAGATTTCAGATGTCTGATTTGCAGAGATACTTGCTTTGCTGATCTGGATGCTTTGAGGACTGGTAGAAGCCTCAGAAGACCTTCTTCTTTCCTGGAGTACCTCTTCAGTTCAAACAGCTCAAGCTGCTCTTGTGAGGTCAGCAACACAAAAACCAGGGCCGCCCAATGAGCTGCAGAGAACTCCTCCATCGCCGAGTCTTGGTCCGAGTCCAAGTAGCTCTGGATCTCCTCCACCAGAGAGTTGTCATTTAACTCATTCAGACAGTGGAAGAGATTTATACACCTGTCAGGATGAGCAGTCTGCCTAATTTTGTCTTTGATGTACGTGATGGTTTCCACATGACTCTGGGAGTCGCCGGTTTCTACCTGTATTCCCAGGCCTCTGAGCAGACCCTGACTGGGCACCAGAGAGATTCCAAGGAGGAAACGCAGGAAGAGATCCAGGTGGCCACTGTCGCTTTGTAAAGCTCTGTCCACTGCAGCTTTGTGCAATTCAGATACAGGCTTTGTTTTGTCTATGTGTTCAGGTTCTTCGATCATCAGGTTTACACCGTTGACCTTGTACATCACATGTACGTACAAAGATGCGAGAAACTCTTGGACAGACAGATGCACAAAGCAGAAGACTTTATGCTGCATCCAAGGCTCTTCCCTGAAGATTTGAGTGCACACTCCTGAGTAGACGGACGCTTCTTTGACATCAATACCACATTCTCTAAGGTCCTCTTCGTAGAAGATCAGGTTGCCTTTCTCCAGCTGCTGGAAGGCCAGCTTCCCAAGCGACATAATCATCTTGTTATTCCCATGGCAGTCCAGCTGCTGCTCTTCGCAGTACTTGACACGCATCTGTGTGGCCTCATGTGCCACAAAGTGGATGTACATCTGAGTCAATGTCTTCGGTATTTTTCCTCCTCCTGCTTTGGCACACATTTTTCCCAGGACAGTAGAGGAAATCCAGCAAAACACCGGGACATGGCACATGATGTAGAGACTTCTTGCTGATTTTATGTGAGCGACTACTCTTTTGGCTAAGTTTTCATCATCGATTTTCTTGTGGAAGTACTGCTCCTTCTGTGGGTCACTGAAGCCTCGTATCTCAGTCACCCGGTCAACGTACTGAGGAGGGATACGGCTGGCTGCAGCAGGTCGAGTAGTTATCCACAGAGTAGCTTTTGGTAGCAGATTACCTGCAATGAGGTTTGTCAGCAGCACATCCACCGAGGTGGACTGTGTAGCATCACTACATCTCTCATTTCCCTTGAAATCCAGACGGAGTCTGCATTCATCGAGACCATCCAATACAAACAGAACTTTGTACATCTTCAGGTCTTTGATTCCGGTTTCTTTCAGGTCTGGAGAGAAGTCATACAGGAGCTCCATTAAACTTCTTTTTTCATTTCTAACCAAATTCAGCTCCCTAAAAGGAAGTGAAAACAGGAGCTGGATGTCTTGATTGGCCTTCTCCTCTGACCAGTCCAGCATGAACTTCTGTGCCAGTACAGTTTTACCAATGCCTGCTATCCCCTCGGTGAGTACCATTCTGATTGGTTTGCCATGTTCAGGCAAGGGCTTGAAGATGTCTTCACACTTGACTCGCGTTTCTGCAGACCTGGGTCGGTTGACGGCTGTCTCAATTTGCCTCACCTCGTGTTCACTGTTGATTCCTCTAACCTTTCCATCAAGTACGTAGAGTTCTGTGTATATTTTATTGAAGCTTGTGGCATTTCCATGATATGCTATCCCTTCAGCCATGTGATCATATCTCACTCTCATACGGGATTTGAGTTTCCGCTGATACATAATGAGTTCTCCGTAATACCCTAACAGAACAGAAATGAGTCATTAGTCAACTTTAACAAATTATATCTTTTTACTCTTAAATGATAAGGCTGTCCATATTCATTGTTATGAAGACACATGTCAAACAAATATGACTGTATGGCTCTTTTCTTTAGTTTTACTAGTTCTCTCCTACTTTGGGATGCCAAATTCTGTCTGCTTACTCTACTCATCCTTTAAGGCTACAGATAGACATGTTCGACCTCTGTGTTGCATGTGTTACAATCCCCCTACGACTGCACTGGCATCAAGATCAACCAGCAACACAGGGCTAATAATGTCCACTAAAGACCATGGTCATGCCAGAGGTACCACTACCAGTGATCAAATTCCTGGTCTCTGTGGATTAGCTTTAGTGAGGTTTAGGATCCCCCTACGTCCCACCTCAGGATCCCCCAGGACGGGCTTGTTTTCAAACTTGATTTAGAAAACAGCACCCCTTCAGAGGAGAATTTTGTAATGGCACCCCAAGCCACCCAAACTCCAATATAATATGCATATATGTTTGTACATAGGTGTTTACTGGTTTTAATGATTTTAGATTTCGTATCATTATATTATATCATATTATATGATTGACTGGTAACCTGTCCAGGGTGTCCCCAACCTCCCGCCCAATGTCAGCTTGGATTGGCACACAAAAAAAAAACTTCACACGCACGCAACAGCGTGCTTCACCTCCACTGCTTTTCCTAGGGAAAAACGCTGCACTGCCTTTATTCCCCCCTAACAAAAAAGGTCCATATTATCAGTATAATATTAGTACGGGGCTATTTGAGGGAGGGGGCAGGGTTGTGAGGGAAAGCATGACAAAATCTGAGCGTGAAATGAAGAAAAAATGCCCTCAAAATGAGCGACCATGTTTTTGAATAAAGATAGGATAGAAACTCCATATATTAGAGCCTTTAGACTAGCTTAGTGGCCACGTATCTCAGGCCGAAAACAGCCATGCCTTAAAAAAAAAAAAAAATGAAAGAGCTGCGTTGTTGGTGATGTGCTGTAGCAGGTAGCAGTGAGGGAAAGCAATATGATCCAGGAAGACCAGTTTGATCCATGAGTTTGAAGGTTTATCAGACACTAAAACACTGCACAGCGCTTTTTAATTTTATGAGGAAGAATTTTACAACGTTGGAAAGTCATCACAACGAAAGCCATTTTAATTTCTGTCTCCACAATCACCAGGTACCAAGTAATAAAATGCGATGTCAAATTTCCTAAATAATCTACATGGCATGTGTGTGTTCACGTATTTGATTGGCCAGCCCAGTATGTAACTTAACGACATGGAATTACGTTGCAACAAAAGTGAGCCAGGAACAATTTTTTTGCCGGATGACCGTGTTTTATGTTACAAGGCCTCAGCTTTGGCTGCATCAGCACACTAGCCTCTTTGAAAAGAATGAAGGGGCTGCATTTTCGCACACAGAGGTGTTGTCTGTCTGAGCATGACCTTAGCGCAAACCTTTTCTTCTACTTTCGTGTCAAACCCTCTACAATTTACAGTTTACATCCTTATATTCTGTAGAGTAGATGACATAGGAATTAACTTTTGTCACTACACGCACAAACACTTCCCAAGAGAATATGCGAGCTCTTACTTTGCTCAAGGATGAAGACATGTGCATCCATTTTCATGGTCTTCAAAACATGGAGGGCGATCTGCAGAAACGCGTCCTTGGCTGCTGCTTCTGACTGAATCAGTTCATCATCAACCAACTGCTCCTTTTTTTCATCTTCCTCGAACTCTCCACAGGGATTGAGGACCTTCCAACAACTCCTCATATTAGATTTCACAAATTCAAAAAGTTTGGCTTCAAAATCCTGAAATTAAAAAAAAAAAACATAAGTTGTAATTTAAAAATATCATTGCCAAAACATATGACAAATTGATAATGATGAAATGAAAATGCAACGAAGAAAACAACGCAATATGAACCAAACCCTGCTAGATGACAATTAGTGATTTAAATGATGTAGTTCAAGGGTAGAAATAGCAGGTACTGTACATTTAGGACATGTGAGAGTAATGTGAAGGAATGATGTGAAATGATTAATTTGAGGGAGCAATTTATTATAGTACCCTGCAACCCCATATTTATACAGTCAAGAATGTTCTAATGGGGTTTTTAAGGCTTACAGAAAAAAAGTTGAAAGAGAAATTGATTCGCTGTCTAAATTGAGTCAGCTGCGATGGGGATGCTCCATTGTGATCTGACCACTGCATTTCTAAAAAGCTGGTAACATTTCAGGTACTGTATTTTTCCCATGTGGCCTACGTTGCCAATAAGTGCCGGTGCACTCGATTGCTTTTGGCATAGGACTAAGGTGCAGACTTGGGTAATCAGCTCCAGTTGGTAACACTGTAGGGGTGTTTCATGACGGTTGCTCAAGAAAAACAGGGTTTAATTGTCAAGAGCCCGTCTTTGAGTCAACCTAACAAAGTGCACCAGGGTCAGTCTGCTTCAGAAAGCTGGTCTGGAGCTAATTTTGAGCAGTCTGAGTCAAGTCTGTCTTTTAACGCACTCACCTCTTGGTCCAGGTTCTGATTGAGTGCAGTCTGGTCATTGGAAACTCTTGAATGTCTGCAGGTATAAATACATTTGCATACTGAGGAAGCTTTCACACTGATAGCAATGGTTTACGAAAATATTTTCTTGGTCACAAGTTAATTCTGTAAATACTTCTGATGAGCATTACTAAACCCTGCTTCTTGTCACTGTTACTTGGCCCAGTGCCAGAGGCTTTATTATCACACACCTTATACATCCTACCCATTACTTTTTTCATTCCATTCCTGTTTATTTCTGTTACTCTCCAATCCTTTGCTCGTGTAAGTAAACACGGCACAGTTCACGAGGCTAGCCAGCCATAAGGTTTACAAGGAGCTCACGTGATCTGATACTTCCTCCGTCACTGCTGATGCCGGATTAAAAAGACGTTTCACCAGGAGGCAAGCTCGAATCAATGCAACTCAGTGACATCACCACAGTCAAATAACATCACACAAGACGACCGAAACAACAAAAATACCAGCGGTGCCCAAAAGAAAAATACAATCGGCAGAATTGACTGCCAAGCTTCCTAGAATAACATTGTTGCTTAGAACGGCAAATCCCATCAGGAGTGAGTGCTGCTTTCTGTCAGGAAACCCTTTTAGCTAACTTGTCAATAGCAGCATAACAAATTTTATTTCATTTTGCCTTTGAAATCAACTACCTCTCACTTCAGCCAACTGGACGGAGCAAGTTAGATGTCAGATCCTAACCATATATACAAAGAGTTTCTTTTAAAGTGATCGAATATCCCATGATTATTAGTATTAATTAATTACATCTCACCATTGCTTTTCCTGTTATGACAAGTGAAAATGTTCAGCACTGGAAGACAATGTGTCTCTCTCACCTTTCACCAGTAGGAACATCTACTACTCCTCCCTTGAACTGGTCAGGAATGTCCATGGACCTGTTACTCTTCAGGGAAAGTCCACTGGGACACGAGGACGCTGCTGCTGGTTGGAGTCTGTAACCCAGAACACAACTAAAGCTGCTTTAATCCTTTGAGTTACTTCTCATGATATTTTCTTTTGCATTTGCTATCAATTAAAAAGGTTATCATTTTGTCAAATTGTGTTACAAACGTACGTTAGCGGGAACTGTATTTTGTGTTGACGCCTCCATAAATTATCTAGAAGTCTACTCACGTATCTGCCTCCATACTGGGCAGCCCACACGTGTTACTGGTTTTCAGATGGGACATTCTTCCGCCATCCGGTGTTTTCTGTGGAAACTCGTGCTTTACCTTTACGGAAAACAGAAGGTGAACTGGCAGTTATTCCCGGCTTTTACAAATATCAGGGGAAAGTCAAATGAGCACGGCGAAGAACCTGGCCTAACAAACAGTGACCATTTTAAAACAGGTACAAATAAAACACACTGGTGCTCTCTGTGCTCTCTTCCTCTTGGTCAGTCTAGGATCACACGCCGTCGCACCAGAGGTCTCTGGGTAAGGAAGGTGACTCGTCTGCTGCTCTACTCCCTCAGATGCTTCAATAAAGAAAATACCAGCCAATTATGACACAGTAAACTGTCATGTTATATATAACCAAATACGTTTAGCCCACTTTAATGGTAATTTGACACTAATAACACTTTAAGTAAGGCTTCGATATCATTAGATTCTTTAATGTGTGATGTGACAGCGAAGGGAGCAGTTGTGTTTTTCTTGTTTTAATTTGAAAGCCCTTTAAAATTTATATCCATGGTCTCCATTTTCATACATGTTGAAATGATGATACTGACACGAAGCAGAGAGCCGGAAATGGGATAACTCGAGATAACCGACATGACCCAGGTCAAATAAGGCCACTGTGAAATTAGCGATACGAAAACTGGACGACGCGATAAGGGTTTCCCGTCGCCCGTCTCTTCGATCGGGTCTCGGTACTTTCCCTGCTTTACCTGAGAGTAATTTCAGTCACTTTAACAGTGACTCGCCCTTCAGCGTGTGGAGCCTGTCGGTTCTCCTGTAGAGTTTATTAACAATATTGATAAATAAATAAAAATGAACAAAACAATGAACACGAAACAAAATGGAGCCGCCTGCGCACTCGAAGTCCTCTTCTTTCATTTTCACTTTTCCGAAGACGTTTCAGCTGAACCGCCTTAGCGCCTCTGATTGGTTTATCCTGACGTTATCGCCCTAATCCTAGCCAATCATCCCTCTTCATGCCTGAACCTAACCAAGCCAAACTAGCAGACCAACTAGCTGACTAACCAGCTAACAACTAGCTAACTAACTAGCTAACAACTAGCTAACTAACAGCTAACAACTAGCTAACTAACTAGCTAACTAACCAGCTGACAACTAGCTAACAACTAGCTAACTAACCAGCTAACAACTAGCTGACTAACTAGCTAACAACTAGCTAACAACTAGCTAACTAACCAGCTAACAACTAGCTAACTAACCAGCTAACAACTAGCTAACTAACTAGCTAACCAACTAAGAGAGACTGGACCTCAGCTGCTTCCTGTCGGTCTCAACCGGGACGCGTTAACCACGTGACCCTGCAACGCGATGTTAAAGCACTTCACCGACTTTCAGCGAAGCGTCTAACGGGAGTGAGACGGAGGCTGTAGAAGGAGAAAGAGCAGAGCTTAGCAATGCGGGGAAACAAAAAGCTCACCGAGTCACAAGTATGAGACATTAATGTGACTAATTTAGTCACAAGACTGAGACCGTCATAACTTTGATTTTTAATCTGGTAGTTTTCTCTAACTTTCAGCCGCCATTTCTAAGTAAGGCGTTGGCCAATGAGAGAGTTTCCCCGCAGCCGGTTTTCGTCAGGACCGGTATCTGCTCCACGACGCCGGCCGTCGTCCGCCCTCGTTTCAGTTTCCCCTCCTGGCGCCTTTAGGTTTCACTTTCCTTTTCCACCGGCAGACCCGTCCTCCGTGTCCAGCTGTTCTTCGGGCTCTGCGCCGGTGACAGATCCAGGTGTTGACCCGATCCCTCTACTGTCCCTAACACGTTCATTCCTACGTCGTGACGAGACAATCGCACCTCGGGGTCCATTTAGGAGCCGGTCCGGAGCTCTCAACCGGGTCAAACGTCCCTCGTCAGCAGGTGGAGGACGTATTTAGACGCTTTAAGTAAAAATAAAGCACGATTAGAACCCAGAGATGACATGTACAGGTTTTCATTTTGCCTGTCCTTGGAGAGGAAAGTAACTAAGTACAATTCTGAGGTACTTGTACTTGACTCGGATAGTTCCATTTGATGCTGGGTTACATATAAACATCAACACATTCAGAGGGAATTTTTCTACTTTTTACCGCAACTTACGGCTGCAGTTACTTTTCAGATTCAGATTCAGGCACGGGAGACGTTTTAGCGCCGAGTACCTTGACTTTGACAGTAAAGAACCCTCGTGTACTTTTACGTAGGTAGGATTTTGCATTTCTACATTAAGGTGTTGGGATGCGGGAACGTCTTCCACCACTGTGCCTGCCTGAATAAAATCCTTTCATAATTCGGCGTTCGGCCTTTTTTTCTTTCACTGCAAATGCAAATCGGACACGAAGCTAAAAAATACATTTAAAATATAACTTGTAAGCTCTCATACAGCTGTTGAAAGCAGCGGTGAGTTTGTACCAGTGTAAACCACATCCGGACCCAGACGTCACCACGGCGGCGGCGCTGTGGTCTGTGGCAGGAGACAGAAGAGTGAGGCTTAGACGGGAGACAGACCCTTTCACTGTTCGTGCTTCTGAAAAAAAATCACTCCAGTGTCACTGTAGTTTACTAGAAGGTGGTGATGATGTGAAGAGGGTGAAGGAGACTCCACCGACACCGTCTCGATTGCATATAAAGGTTTATAACGAAGAAGCGCAGCGTCGAGTCCAGCACCCGCAGGTCTGCTCGTGAGAGGGTGCGAAGCCCATGAACCGCTGGAAACCGGCCTCGGTCACCGACTCTTAAATGAGGCCGTGGTCTTCCTGAAAACTGTCACTAACGTACTGTTTCAGTCACAATGCATTAACTTCCTCCTCCAAACCGTGAGGCCCCCTCTGACGACCTTTGACCTGGGGCCTCTATGTAAACACAGCTCTACATATGTCAACATGCACCTCACCACCTACACGAATGCTGACTTTTTGATCATAGACTCCAAAGAAGTGTCTCTACCTCGGTCGGCGTGGACCGGGGGAGAAGGGCGCCGGTTTACTGCCGGGGCTGTGCCGCCTTGTTCCAGCGGAGCAACGCAGAACTAGAGATATTCACTAGTCATAGGTGCACAGGTTAATTACAGGCCGAGAAATCCAACCGTCCCCTGCATTTGGCCACAGGTTCTTGTCTCCATCACACCTTCTGTCCTGCGCTCGGTCCACCTGGGAAAGGATCTTTCTGCAGCCTGATCCATCCTGACTCTCTTCTGCAGGTCTGTCCAGACACCCAGAATCCACTGTGTCCCAGAGGGACGTCTGTTCATGAACTGAGTTCCTCAGGGGGGCTGAGGGACGGAGAGTAAGGTGGGGGGGGCACCATCCCGGGACGGGCTGCAAACCAGTCTGTGACTGGGAGAGAGCAGTGAAACCCCACGTTGTCCCATAACAGTTACAAACCGCTCACCTGTCCCCTGTCCTCACCTGGTGCAGGTCTTGAGAACAGGTGCCCAATCAGCAGTTTCCGTGTTCTTTATCTTTTACTTGCCTTTAGATGCAGATGCTGCAGAATGTAGCTTCTGTTGAGTCCATCCTTCAAAACATCATTCGTTTAGTGAAGTACGCAGGACGCAAAAGGTTAAACTCACGTCTATTTATTAAAATACGGCAGAGTCTTAAGGACTGAGGCTGCTCACGGAGCTCTGGACCAGACTCTGCGTCCCTGACAAGCCTACAGCATCCACATCGGTTCACGGGGTCTGAGTGTCTAGTCTCTCCCCGGTCCAGCAGGTATCAGGTGTAAACATAGTAAATAACATTGTCGTCTTCTTATTGGCTGAGACCTCCGTCACTCCTCAGGTACGCGCCTCCCTCGTAGGGACGTTTCCCTCTGGACGTGATGGACTCTCCCCATTTAACGACTTACCTGTACAAAAAGACGAGACGCGGGACGGTTTCTCAAACTGTCCTGTGTCTCCATATAAGGGGTCGTTTGTCTCATAGAGACAACCATGTGTCTTTGGGTTCATTCTTTGCAGAATAACACCTGTTCAGTTCAAGCACCTGAGTTTATATAAGCACAATCATCTGGTTTCTTTTAGTCTCATAGTAGGATAAAATATAGAAACACATCAAAATAACCCTTCACTAATCACAGTCGACTTTACTCTGTGTTGCGTTTTTTGGTTTTTAAAATGTACATTTAACGTTTTGTTTTGGGTTTTTTTTTTTTTTTTACAAAACTCTGTAAACGTGTAAAATGGACGAAAAACACACAGAGGTTTGGTTCGCTGGCTGAGTGTGAGTGAGGAAACTGAACATATTGAGTGAGACGTGATCCGGTCCCTCGCTGACTGCGTCACGAGTTTTGCAATAGTGAACTTCAGTGTTGACGAATGTTAAAAAACAAAAACAAAAACAAAGGATGAAACTGGTTCCGTCCTGGTTTCACGGTCCTCGAATGTTGGCAGAAGATGTTTCCCCCCCTCCCCGAGCACCTGACACCCCGCAGCTGTCCGGAGGGGCCGCGCCGGGACCGAGGGGCCGCGCCGCTGCTGCTGTCAGGAAAGTGAAACTTAGGGAAACAGAAACGGAGCGAGCGGCGGCCCCAGTATAAGAGCGGCGCAGATTCGGGTCCTGCCGCAGACTCGGAAACGAGATGGGTGTTCAGGGACTCTCCACTCTGTTGGATACCTACCGGCAGATCTACCGGGAGGTCCAGCTCATGAAGCGCCGGCTGGTGATCGACGGCTGCAACCTGCTGTACCTGATGTACTTCAGCTCAGGTAGGACCCACATGGACCAGGGCATCCCACCGCGGCTCCGCACTCAGGTCTCACTCCGCCGCGGCTCTGCACAGAGAACTTCAGGGATAAACTTGACCCTGCGCTTCATTTCTTTTATCTGACAGGAAAAATGTCAAATCAAAATAAAAATGACTTTTCTTTAACTTTATGAGCGGGTGTCTCGTGTCGGATGACATTTTGGGTTTTAATGAGTAAAAGCGGTGGAAGAGGCAGAAAGATCTTCGTTCACCAGGTGGAAGTGGGGGAACCTCCGCTCCTCGACGCACCCTTGAGTCCCGCATCTATACCCCAGCTTCGGCTGGTTCGGGTCTGGGGAAGAATGAGCAGCAAAACGGGCTGAAGGTATCGAAAGTAGGACGAGTCCCCTCTGGGTCTTAACTTATGTCATCAGCTTATTAACACGGAGGCATCTAAGGTATAAGCAGCTTGTTAAATGTCGTTTCCAGCGGACGTGAAGCCATTTTTTTTTATTTCTTTTGTATTTCTTTTCTTTTCTTTTTTTTGTTTTTAAGCAAATTGTTGGGCAGATCAATGGATGGGAAATGTTTCATATTTTACAAGCTGATCAGCTGATCGTTAAAAGGAGCTGGAAGGGAGGGTGGAGAAAGATCCGGGTGCGGAGGGGGAGCGGATCTGATTTTTTAGCTGTGAACCAGATCCCAGTGTTTTTACTGAGATCTGGACGCCGCCGTCACCGGCTCCAACTCCACCCGTGGACACGCGTCAGCGGAGGCTGCTGGAGGAACAGACGGTGAACGACAACGCAGTGAAACACGGGATGGAGTAACGGAAAACGTGTCCTCAAGTTCTAATCATATATATGAATAAATATCTGCCCACGGCCTCATTGTAGGTTCACAGTTAATGGTTTTAGTGATAATAAAAGTCCAGTGTTAAAGTGTTACCGCGGTGAAATATTCTAATGACAGGTATTGGAATTGATAGACTTTGGACCTGATTTACAAGCGAGCTGCAATATCCTCCCACACACACACACACACACACACACACACACACACACAACTAAACGGTGACCAGAGACAGAAGTCAGAGGATCACCAGAGTTATCACGGTTCATCCCGAGGGGAGCATGAATAGTCGTTGAGAGAAGTCAGTCTGGACCAAGGAGGTGGAGCGACCGAGCGACCGACCGAGCGACCGACCGAGCTGCTGGCGTGGCTGAAAACAAATGTCCCCTGCACCAGCCTGACGAGTGTTGAATACAAGGCGACGTGTATAAACTGAGCTCAAAATGTCTTGGTGACAGCTGGTTACAGGGGCCGCTGCAGTCTGCCAGAACTGCCCGTCAGAGGTGTCCCAGCTGTTCGCCGGATGATACTCGGTGTTGAGTTCTTTGTTCAACTAGCCAACCAGCCGGATGTGCGTGTCGGTTAGTAATGCAGGGTTCAATTTGTTTATCGTGTTTCCTTTGCTTGATCGATCAGGTCTGGACCAGAACCACGGTGGGGACTATGCCGCCTTTGAGGACCAGATCGAGAGGTTTGTCAACGCCCTCAGAGACTGCGAGATCACGCCATACGTGTTGCTGGACGGAGGCTCGGACCACACCGACAAGAAGCTGGAAACCTTGACGCTGAGAGCTGAGCGCCGGATCAAGAAAGCCCATCAGGCAGCGGTGGGTGGTGGGAAGGAGGATGTCCTGCCAAATCTGGCCAAGATGGTGTTCAAACAGACGCTGGCCCGCCTGAAGGTCAAAGTGGCCCAGTGCTTCGGAGAGGCCGACCAGGAGATCGCTGCCCTGGCCAGAGAGTGGAGGTGCCCGGTGCTTTCCAACGACAGCGACTTCTACATTTTCGACCTCCCAGACGGGCTGCTGCCCATTGCTCATTTCAAGTGGGAGGCGGTGGAGCGGAGCGGCTCGCAGCGCTACATCCCCTGTAAGAGCTACAACGCCTCCAGCTTCTGCATCGTCTTCGACATCCAGCCCCGGCTCCTGCCCGCCTTCGCCGCCTTGGCCGGGAACGACTACGTGAAGATGCGGAGGACGGAGTCGTCCGTCGACTGGGCTCAGTTTGACCCGGGACGCAGTGAGAAATCAAGCTACCTGGAGGGGCTGCTCTGGTGGTTGCGGGACTTCCGGGAACCTCGGGAGGCCCTGGAGGCGGCGGTGGGGCTGCTGGGAGAAGTGAGCAGGAAGAAAAAGGAAGAGGTGTTGCAGAGCCTGACTCAGGGGATGGAGGAGTACCAGGTGCAGCCCAGCTCCCTGAAGAGTTTCTTCATCAACGGGACAGCACCTCCGTTCGCAGCAGTAGAAAAAGTAATTAAGTCCTTTACTTTCAAAGGTTTTTTTTTTTTTTTTTTTGTCCCTTTATCAAGGTCAAGTTGTGCAGCAAAATTAATCTGTGCGTCTCCTCAGAATACGTGGTTCTAGCAGGACGAGCTACCGGCAGGGTTAGTTAGCAAACCACTGAAGCTGACAAGCAACCGAGCCGGCTGCACCGGCCCAAGGCAGATTTTTAATTTTCACTGTTTGGGCCAACTCATTCCCAGGTTAGCTGAAAAAATGAATCAATAATGAATTTGTGAGTTTGCGCTTGCAGCCGTAAGATGTACGTAGAGGAACATGTCAAATGTTTTCGTCTAACATGCAGAGGAAAGGAAAAGTATGAGCGAAACGCCGAAGAAGCGCTAGGGTGTGTGTAGGGTAGCGAAGTGCAGTAACCGTGTAAGTCTGCTCAGTCTGTTCTATCCTGTCCTCCTGGAGGTGGCTGGTCTTATCCCAGACTGGATCCGGCTGCCTCTGACGCAGGCCCGGCTGACCGGAGACATCCTGGACGTGCTGCAGCTGCAGAGGATGAGCCTCAGCATCTCCGTGGACCACAGAGACGTGCCCAGCGCCAACCTGACCTCCAGGCCGCTCCGCCAGGTGATGTACGGGCTGCTGCTGGGCGGGGCGAAGCCGCTCCAGGTGGAGGAGAGAGACCGGGAAGGCCTCCGGCTGAAAATCGTCCCGGTGCTACCGGCCTTCAGAGGGGTGGCTCAGCCGCTGGTGCTCGGCTCGCTGAATCAGGTGAACTTTTCCCGCGCGCACGTCGTCACCCCGATGATAAAATTCATTTTCTGCACATTGAGGCTACAATGAAAACGATTGACACTGTGATGACGCAGACGTCTCGCTGTGTGTCACGCCTTCATCGTTCTGCCCGATTTACTTGTAGGAATGTTTTAGTCTTTAGTTGTAAATGAGTGGAATCAGTGAAGTTGCATCGAACAACAGCGTTTCTCCACATTTACCCTCCGTCCTGCTGGATGTCTGCCCCAGGTGGAGCTCTCTGAGCGGCTGCAGGTGTTGCTGCAGGCTCTGGGGGTGACCGAGGCCCCTCTGAGCCGCCTGCCGTCTCAGCTGCGCCTCCCGGTGGCCGTCACCTGCTTCTGGCTGCAGAGAGCTGAGGTTCCTCAGGAGGAGAGGCTGGTGAAGCCGCTGCTGCTGTGGCTGAGTCACGGAGACCGTATGAGAAGGAGTTCAGGTGTTAACCACAGACACACACACACACACACACACACACACACACACACATGCTTTGGTTTATGATTTCTGGTTTGTTGTTTCTTTTTTAATAAGATTATTAAAAACTTGACGTATCCGTTACGGCTTCAACTATCGACTATTTCCATTGCATTCAATTGCTGATATTTTCTCATTACTTGATTTCTCCATAAAAAAAAGTGAAACTTCGCTTAAGATCTTTTGTTTTGTCCAAGTAAGAATTTAAAACCTGAAGATTTGAACTTTTCATTGATATTAAACGGAAAGAAACTACAAATTTTCAAATCTGAGGAGCTCGATCCAGAGTTTCTGACATTTGTGCTTGAGAAATGACCAAACACTTAATTGATCATTTAAATAGTGGTGACACTTAATTTTACGGGGGCTATATTTTCCAGCTAGTTTCCTGGAAACTTTCCTGCCGTATTTGACTTTTTAAGAAAAGGGATCTCTGATGGACACTGACGTCTGTTTAGAAAACTATTTTTCACTCACTTGCTACAGAATTTCCCAGTTTATTCTAATAAATACGTTTATGATGAGCGAGTCCTTAATGACTGTAGCAACTTGCACTTTCTCCACTTCCCCTTTAATAATTACCAAACTACATAGGCCTTTCTTGGAACTACCTTAGTAATAAACTGCTAAATACCAGCTAATTAACAAAAGGAAATTAAGTGGAAAAAAACGGTACCGTAAAATAGAGCAGTATCTGTTTTTGTGTCTAGTGACTAATCGACCAGTGGTTTCAGCTCTATCGTCTGACTGATAGAAAACAAAGGAAAGCAGAAACGCTTCTCTGTTGAGAAGCTGGAACCAGAGAGTATTTGGCTTCCTTTCGCTATATTTGCCTGAAAAACGATTGAAACGATTAATCGATTATCAAAACCGCCGCTGATTATAGCGGCAGCCATCAGTTCACCGACAACAGCGACGGCACAGCAGCGCAACCTGTGAATGAAGTGTGTGTGTGACGTGAGTGTGTGTGTGTGTGTGTGTGTGTGTGTTGCAGCTCTGCAGGCCGACAGTCAACGCTGTAAACGGAAGCTGGACTTGGCCGTGGCTCACGCCTTCAACCAGTGGCAGGCCTGCCTGAAGGACGCCGTCCACCTGAACCAGCTGCTGGGCTGCCCTCTACCCGAACCACAGATCGCACGGTGAGGCTCCACAGGCCTGTAGAACTCCCTCCTCTGCAGCGGGGCACCCGGCACGCTCGTCAGATCAGCAGGGTGAAACGGGGGGCGGCCGCCTCTGCTCATTTCTGTGACTTTTCTAGACCGACATAGACCGAGTAGAGCTGGCGACACGCAGCTTCTCCCTGGCCGTGGGGCTTGAGTGGTGCTGGGAGGTTGCGGTGTTATTCTGGCTCGGTATATGCGGAGCCCGCACCTCTACGAGTACCGGGTATTTCCAATGTTTTGGAGTGATGCGCACCTTTCAGAGTGCAGGACCCACTAACGAGATATCATGTCGATATCGAGTGGAGGTAAAACAAAATGCCTCATCGTCCTCCCAAAATATGAAGCAGCAGGCTGCATGAAGCCGACGACGTATGAAATCGACGGGTGTTTTGCTACGCTTGTACTTTTACATTAAAAAGAAGAAAACTCGCGCCAACTCGTGTGTGACGTTATGTTGCATCATGACGGTAACAGAAGTAAAAAGGACCTGGACACGATGAAAGTATTTTAGTAAAACCTAAAACAGATATTCACACCAAGGGGCAATAAAAGCTGCGCAGTCAACAGGCAGCAGGAATCAGGAGTGACTGGCTCTGAGTCTGCTGCCCTCTGGGCGCTGGTACACGGACGAATCCGACGGTCCGCGACGCTCCCGGTCGGCCTCTTCGTCGTCCCCCGCCGCGTACGGGCTGCAGCCTCGCCGGTACGGGAGGCGTCGCGGGCACCGAGCCTGTACGGGAGCCGGTATCAGTGCTGAGCCGCCCCAGCAGCGGACGCACACGGCTACGAGACTTGCGCTGCTTGAAGCGAAACTTTGTCACACAGTCCTCGGTTGAGTTTTTAACATTATTTAAGGTTGTAATGCTTCTGCTAACACGGCTGACAGTCAGTTGGGTAAAAGCCGAGGAGGTGGGCGCAGGTGAAAGCCTTTCTAGAGTGTGAGCACGCGGCTGCTTCCCGGCGGCAGAACGAACCAGCGTGAACTCGATTTGTAGTGAACTCGCAAAAATACCGGCAGAAAAGATTCGTTCGTTCACTTTGGGCCAGTGCTCGGCTTAAGCCCCGAAAGTTTCCAGCACCGCCCTGGCTCTTTACTCTTCACCCTTCACCGTGCACAGCAATTTTTTTTTGTTCTACACCCAGATCACAGGTGTGTAGGAACCTGTGTGTTTTAAACCGAGTAAACGCAGCGAAGCACCGAATGGAAAACGCAGCACCTCCCCTCCCCCCCGAGCTCCCAGTGGCTCAGGCCGCCAGCACGAGGCAAACGCAGTGTGGGGCAGCTGCATTTCATACAAGGTTAAAAAAAACAAAAAAGAAACTGTTAGAAAGCAAGTCCCGGTGGTCGAGATTTCTTAGAAAGCCAAATGGCGTTTGGCTTCCTGCAACAGCGATGATCCGTTACTTTCAGAAAATTCCGATATTTGCAAAGGTACAGATGCTTATTTTTGTCAGTTTCAGTCACATCCAACGTATGAAAGATATCAACGACAACCGGTCGGGATGATGAGGCCTAGAATTATTTCTTTGTCACTATTTCCCAGCTGTACATGACGATAATTAATTAATAATTTAACACGACCCGGACCTGGATAAGAAGCAGAAAATGTAGGGAGGGATTAGTCATTAAAAAAAAATAACCTGGTTATTTAAGGTCCACGTGTGAATTTTACATAAAAGGTCAGAGGTCTGGAGATTTTCCAGACAGCTTTTGCTAAAATCAAACAAACCATTTTAGTAGGAACATTACTGCCCACAGCAAACTAGAAAAAACTATTTAAGACCTTTGTGAATGAAACTGAAGACTTTTTTTTGGAGGATACTGAAATCGGTGCTTTTTGAGACTTTAAGACCTGCAGATACCCTTAACTCGGTTAACGACAGGGTGAAAATCTCCATCTTGTGTTCCTGATGCTGTCCAGGTTGTATGAGGGGACGCTCATCCACCATCTGGTCCACAGGATGAGGGCAGGGGGAAGACTGAGGGCCTTCCTGAAGAGCGATCGCTCCGCTCTGAGCCAGTACCGAACCATGCTGTCCGTCGTCCACCAGATTCAGTGTCGGGGACCGTCGACGCCCTCAGAGACGCGGAGGAAAGCGACGCAGCGGCAGCCGCTGGACGACGTGACCGCCAACCTGCAGCAGCTGTTCCTCCAGGACGAAGACGAGGAGACCTCGGACAGCGCCAGAGCACAGGAGGACCTACATCTGGATGATCTGGTGTCGGTGAGAACTCGGTACAGAACCAAGGAGCGGTACAACCGGTGCAGCGACCCACAACTGGCCCGCAAAGCGGATTGCAGGGGTCGGGACATCCTCTGAGGACCAGAAGCCCGGCTCCAGCTCAGTGTCCCGCCTATGATGAACTAACGCCGTCCTGTAACAGACGTTTCATGCTTGTCCTCTGCTGGTTTCGATCCGACGACGTTTTATTTTCTTTCCTCTCTTGCTGTGATGATTTATTATGAGCCGAAGCTTCTGTACCAGCCTGCAGCAGCGGATTGGCGGGTTTTAACCGTATTTATATTTGCTCTTGTTCTTTGTATAGCAGCACTTTTAACTCTCCGCTTGTCTGAGATGATTGTTTTAACTGTAGATACTCTGTGTGTATCTGGCGTCTTTCAATATTTATCAGCTGATTTCTTAAATTTCTTTTTACTTGTCGAGATAAGAAAGAAATACAAAGAAGTTCATGTTAAATCCATTGTTTTAAGGTGTAATTTATATTTTTAACGTATGGGAACTCAATAAACTTTGGTCTACCACTCGAACAGCCTCTGTGGATACATTTATCTCGGAACAGTGAAAATACGAATAAAAACAAAGTCAGCTTCTTTAAAAGATTTATAAAATTTTAATATACATTTTATTCTCACCCAGCAACACACACACACACACGCCCACACACACACCATAAATAAAACTGAAAATAAAGACAGTGAGTCAGTGGTGTGACTGGTGTCGGGTCTTTACAGCATCTCTCATCTCTTTAACGGTTTTGGAATTTTCTGTTTTAGCGAATTTCCTTTTTGTCAGACATCAAAAACTGGGGTTTGTGAAAGGGACAAACTTCAGCTGCAGCGGTGGAGAAAGGAGCTTTACAAACAGTGATGCACAAAGAACTGCAGTGGGTTCGAAATACACCGAAAAAGAAAGAACAAGGAGACTGAAATCGTGAAAAGGTAAGATGATGAAAGGGAATTATTTTTAAATGGAAAGATATATTTTTTTTGAAAGAGTTTATTATATTTATTACACAAACTTTTAAAAAATTTTTGCCAACAGTTGCCTGTAATTGTCTCCTTTTTTTTTGCCTTACTGGTTTTAATTTTTTGTTGACTTGGGAATCTTATTTCTTATGAAAAAATAAAACAACATCAGCTCCAGATAAACAGTCGGATAAACTATATGGCCTTAAATAAGTAGACACCCCTGTCAGCCCGCTTTAAATCAAGGCTGGATTATCAACCGGGCAAAGCTGGAAACCGCCCACAGGATCCAGACCCCCACGAGCCCCAAAAGCTTCAGGTTTACTCTGATTCATTTGGGTCTACATTATCCGATTAATTACAAGTTTCAGTGAAATTTGCACCAGATAAGTACAAAGGCAACTATCAGGGGTCCCCCCATCCTGAATCCTTTGGCCTCGGGGCTTGTAGAGGGACTCTGTGCCAAGACCTACTTTTAAGACCTGAACTGTTATTTGGTGTAACGTTGTGTTTTATCAAGTAATTAACACACAGAAAAACTCGGGCAAGGTCGTACCGTTGCCTCACGGGAGAACTGTCAGGCTGCAACCAACGGTTATTTTACCATCGATACGTCGGATCGATTGTTCAGTGAGTAAAATGCCTCGTTACTCGCTGAGGCCCAAGTGAACATGCTCAGATGTCAACGCTCAGAAACACAAAGATGTTGACTTTTTTGCCCTTTTTGCTTTTAGAAAAATGACCAGAACAACCAATCAAATGATCAGTTATGTCTGTCACTTGACTAATTGATTAATCCAATAATCATTTCGGCTGAAGAGTACTGGTCGGTGTCTGGGCCCCTGGGGGAATAACTGGGTTCAACAGGGGCCCAACAACCAGTTTTTGCCCTGGGGGCCCCTAGGGGGCTTTGATGTGCTTTACTTCTAGGTTTGTTTTTCTCGGTTCCGATTAAAGCTGCAACAGTTAGTCAATTAATCAAGTAAACGTTAACATAAATGTTGCTGCTCATGACGTCGAATGCAACTTGGTGTTTACGAGAGGGTTCTCTGAAGTAGGGCCGAAACCAAAAACTAGTTCCGCTATCAATTAATCTTCAGACCATTTTCTCCATTTATCTTCTGTTATGTTCAAAAAAAAAAAAAAACAATGGGGAGAATTTTACATGGCGATGCCTTCAAATGCCTTGTTTTGTCCGAACAACAGCGCAATACCCGATTATTTTATTTTACTATTCTAACATTGCCTTTGGAAAAGCTTAAATTTGTCTGGATTATTTCAGAGGGTTCTTTTTATTACTGTTTCTTGGTGAGTACAGCTTTGCAACTAAGAATTGTTTTCGTTATTCACTAAATTGACTGTTATCTTCTTGATTAGTCAATTAATCGTTTGGTAAATGAAATGTCACCAAATATTAAATGACGTCAGTGACGAATGTCAAATAAAAGCAAGAAAAGCAGCAAATCTACATATTTAACATGCTGAAACAGGACAGTTCGTCAAATAAACTGACAAAATTGACCAACGGATTAATCGACTAATTGTTTCAGCTCTACTTTAGACTCAGTCAAAAGCCTGTAGATGAGAGATGACGGGAATCAGCTCTACTTTGTGAGATACTGTCAAAACCACGCAGCAGTAGACAGACCATCGACACCCGGAGGAAAAGACCTGCCACCAGTCACGTTTGGCCCCGACACACAGCAGGTACAGAAAGCACAATTTATATAACAAGCGCGTGTGAATGTCGTTAAGACCAGAGACAAAAAGTCCAAGTTCACACACACAGATCAGTCCCAACATCTGGATCGATGACAGGGGAGAGGAACGCAGTTAGAACTCGTGTCTGGACGGTCTGAGTCGTGAACTGTAGATTTCAATCACACGTGGCCGCAGCAAGCGGAGGAGAGACCTCAGAAACAGGCGAGAGAGCGGACGCAGGACAGCACGGAGGTCACGTGATCCCTGGTGCGAGTTCCTAACGGGGGAGAAACATCAGCTCTGCTGCTTTTTTTGTACAAAGTGACTTTTAAGGTTTAGATTTTAGCCGTAAGGAGTCCAGCCGAGCAGAGCCAGGAGCAGCCACACAGGTTGGAAACAGCGGCACGTCCTCGCCGCCGCAGTTTTCCGTCTAAACTCCCGCTTACGATCCTCTTTAGACGAACTCAGGCCTGTTTCAAACTTGCGCGACCGCTCGCGTTGCTTATCTCGCTCAGTGGTGTTTATCGAATAGGCGACTTATTATCCTCTTCGTGTTTGACTTGCCGAGTCGGGACCTGCTGCTGATGTGGGCCCGTGAAGTCCAATGAGACTCTCTACTGTCTGTGATACCGGTCTATGCGAAGGCGTCTCAGTTTTCCTACAGGGTGTCAATGTAGAAATATCACTGCGTTTTCCAGATCACAGACCGGAAATGTAACCAGGAACCAACAGGAAAGATGGGAAAGCTACGAAAACAAGATTCGGCTAGTTTAAAAAAAAAAAAAAAAAACTTTAATATCTCATTCAGAAATAAAATCTCATGGTTTTTTGTTTTGTTTTTTAAACTAATTAAAGGCTGCACGTTACAAGTCAAAAACTGGAGAACAGGAAAAGAATACCTGAACTCTGCTGTTGTATTTCCACCAGATAAATCATATTTTATTTCATACTGAAACACATGTTTAACACAATATTGAAAACGATGAAAACCGTCTTTGTTAAAACATCAACAGTTATGTGCACAATAAGCCGTAAAAAGGGGATTTTATTTTGGAAACAGCAGCAGAGTGAAGGCATTTTCATTTTTCCTGGTGTTGGTGTTTTTTAGCCCGTCCAGATGTGCCTTTTGGAAATAAATACAAAACATCTAGAAATCAAACTTTCAACAACAACATAGCCAAGTAAATTACATTTCCCAGAAACCACAACGACTTCTCTATATTGATTAAAGGGGGACAGGTGCAAGTCAATCCTGATTAAACTAGAGAGATACATTTGAGGAGAAACAAAAAAAGGGAAACTAAAACTTGCGGCTAATATTTGGAGCGATTCCTTTTGGAATCATTTCAGGGCTGAAACGGATTAAACGGAAAAGCCATCCGTCGGTAAAGGGCTTCTTTTTCCACCAAAGTGGAGATAATTGAAACGATCGATGACTTCTCTAAGGCACAGGATGAGAGAGCATTGTCACTGAAGTCTGTGTGTTTGTACCCTGAAGCGACCGTGTCGGCACTGTTGTGTTAGCGTTGGTGGTTTTTGAGGCCTAATTCCACATTTAGCATCGGGTTGTTAAACTCAGCGGGGGGGCAGGGAATTTCATTTTTCTCCATCCGCTTTCACCGTGTGGCCTTCAAACAGCAGCTGGTTTGCGTCAGAGTGTTTCAAATATAAATACACCAGCGTGCGTGGGAAGAAGCAGGAAACATAACATATGGATCACAGAAACCAGCACACACTGTATAGTGGAGGTGTAACGGTACATTCATTCACCCTCAACTGTCTGGTGCGCTAGGCCGCACATTCAGGCCCGTTTCACACATGCAGTTTGGTTCATTTGGTCTGGACTCGTTGCTAACAGGGCCAAAGACTGGATTTTAGACACAGCGAGGTCAGGAGTCCCCCAGACGCACCCCCCCCTCGCCATTTTCAGAAAGGTTTGACCAGAGACCAAAAAGACAAAATAAAGCTTTATTTGTTCGTCGTGGTGTTGGTCGAATCTTAACTTATCAAGTCCGAAAAAAAGAGGGAAAAGTTGAGCTGTGCAGGGACAGTCCGGTGGTAGCTACGGCCCTGACAACCAACCAACCGAAGACTGACAGAAAACTCACCGACTGGACGGTTTTGTCCGGCTGCATCATCGGCCGTACATGGACCCACGTGGGGGAAATCTAACTGCGACGGATCTTCTCTGATGTCGCGTCGAGTCTCACGTAGAAGAAACTGCCTCATGGTGTCAAACTGAGAAGAGGGCCCATTATTACCGTAACAGCAGATACTTTAACACGTGTGGTCCGTAATACCAACACCGCACTGGCAGTGAGTCGCAGCCCAGTCACTGAATTAAATGTGATTTTTCCCCAAAACTTTAACATTGATTGTTGCTATTTAGTCAAAAATGTTTAATTTGATGAAGAAACACTTCTTTTAAACCAAGTTTTTAGAGGCTTTGAGAACTTTGGCTTCTTTTGTTAAATAAAAAAATAAGTTTATCTTTATGTTACGTACTGAAGAACAACATGGTCTTGGAATGTCTGCTGAATCTCCGGTATCGTCTCGGAGTGTTTCGTTGCAAAAGACAAGGGACCATGCAGTTGTAGAGAACGTGAAGTTAAAGTTTGAGCTGCACTGTCATGTTCCTTTATGTGGCCATGTTGCCTACTGATTTCTTTACATGACTGACATTATGTAAATATTCCACTGCCTTAACCGCTACAGTAGAACTGGGAACCTTTACTTTTAGCAAAATAAAAGCAACGAGATTAAATATTTGTTTTCCATGAATCTCTTCGTACCGTCACACCTCCACCATGTGCTGTAAACCCACCTACAGAGGAATTAAAACAAGTCGTCCTGCGCGTTTGACGGTACTGCATTCAACCGGTAAAAGCGAGCTGAACAGTGGTCAACACCTCCTAAATGATAGGTTTAAAAAAAAGAAAGAAAAGAGGACTGGAAGAGAACACAAAGAATTGCACAGGTTTCTAGCGTTTGATTCATCAGAGGGTTTTCTTGAAGTACATCCTAATTAACGAGACAGTTCACGGCAGGAAGGTCTGGTCGGTCCGTGGCGGTTTTTCCCCAGAGCTACCGTCAGGAATCTACAACGAGGCCGAGCACAGAGGCGGCGCGAGCGAAAAGGGGTCGACGCTGCGAGGTTCAGTAGTAGAGATACTGAGCAGGGGGTCAGGTCTCCCAGCAGCCGTCTTGTCCTCCCAGCTTAATCCAAGTCCGCTTCCGTCTCCTCCCAACCACCCCACCCCCAGAGCCCGGGAGCGTCCTCCAGTCCCAGACCACAGTTTCTCCACCCGTCTGAGGATCTCACGAGAAAATCCCACAAGTCCTTGCGGTCTTAGTCAGTCAGTGCCATCGGTTGCGAGAAACCCTAAAACCCATCGCACTCCCATCACCTTGGTCCGCCTCCTCTTCTCCAGCCAAACCTCGGAGTCCTTCAGCCCAGACAGTGGCGGGGTGGCGGGTCATACCTCGTGGAAGCAGTCGACAGGTGGGCTCCTCTCGACTCCCCTCCACCTCTCCACCTTCTTAATGGCCTCAGACACCACGCAGACCGAGGAGGTGAGGCTCACCAGGAACATTAGGTCTGCACGACAAAACACACAACACAAGACTAAAGCTCTGTCCGGTGTCACACTTCACACCGACTCTACAGATGATCTAGTACGACTGCTAACTATGTCACAGTGTTACTACTGCATTGTGGTACAATACTCGTCAACAGCTCGCTCAGAAGCGGATTGATTTTTAGTCTGTGTACTGACTGTGTTCATTTTCTTGTGTCTTTTCCAGTGCCAACACAAGACGACCACTGCACCGATTCAACTTTTCACTTCTATAAAAAACTGTCAGACTCACGATGGAATGTAGAAACAAAGAAACAAGGATCCAAGACGCCGTAAAACAGTCCCCCCCCCTAAACGTTCTTCTTCTTGCTTGTGCTGATGTACCCTTGAGCCTGCAGAGGTCTGGTGAGCTCGCTTCTTTCTAACGCCACACCCACAGATTGTTCTGCTTTTCTACTTTGTCGTGTTCAGAGCCAGTCGAAGCTTCACACCGCGCCCTCTGGAGACACTAAAGGCCTGATACAACTGTCTTACATACGCAGTCGTAGTTGCGAAACAAAATCACCGGAGTTTACCTTTAAAAGTAGTACGTAGCAGGGACCGGGAACGGATTAAAAGACTACAGCAATGACTAGTTTTCCTTTTTATGTATGTGTTTGAGCAGGTGTGTGAACAAACGTACTAAACATCCTGCTGGAGATACGACAGGATGTCGTTCATTGTAAACTGAAAAACGCGCTAATGAACAGCAGCCTATTTCATTTAATACGTCTCCAGCTTAACTTTCCGGCTGTGTTTCGATTGTTTCATGTTGCGCAGATTTCTGCGGAACTATTCCTTTAAGCCCTGGCTCTTACCAAAGATGCTGAGGCTCTCTGTCTGGAAGATGTTCTGCAGAGGAGGGAAGTAGATGACGAGGAGCTGACCCATGATGGAGGCCAGGACGGCGTAACAGAACGTCCTGTTACTGCACAGACCCATCTCGTGGACCATACGAGTCTGAGGAGCGACGAGACAACGTCGGACACATTCAGAGATCACACACGCGTGTTACGGCCTCTTTTTATTTACTATAAAAAAATGGTTAGGTTTGCAGGACAAAATAAGATCCAACAATGTGAAAATAGCTTTCAAAAGATTTTTGTCAATCCCACCACATTTACAATTATTGTGCAAAAATAAAAAACAATGACGGCGAGTGTAGGTTTTTTAAGCTGCAGAATTTAATAAAGACGCAACTAATGATCATTAGTTCTATTTATTTATCTATGGATTAGGCCGAAAATGCCAAAAATAATGTATGACTTGTCTTGACACTACAGTCAATAAAGGTTGCAACGGTTTTTCTAGATTAATGACTGAAAGGTTTAATTATCAACCGTCTGATTTTCTGAGCGATTTTCTGTTGTTTAGCTGACGAACTGCTTCAGCTTTCTATCAGACTGACTGTTGGGTGTGAATCCTTTCGGACTGATGCAGCAGAAATAACTGAAATAGCGGATATTTTACAAGATATTTATTCAAAGATTTCAATGTGACTTCTTGTCTCTAGGAAAAAGCCAGTTCTGCAGAAAAGTCCAGGCTGAGGAGAACGGGTGAGAAAATCTTACCTGCGACCGGGAGCTCAGAGCGTTGAACATGTCGAAAAAGACGAAGCAGGTGAAGGTCATGGTGGTGTCTCGAGGAGTGATCACGTTGTCCTGCAACTGAAACACAAACAGCAAACACAGTGAAGTCACATATCTGCTCTGCTCCGTGTCTCATCCTCCACGAACTGTGCCGAAGCTTCCTGGGGCAAGGTGCTGAACCCCCGAATTGCCTCCCATATCTCGTCGGTGTGTGAATCCATTTACGGAAGAGAGCAACAAAAGCACAGTCGGGCGCTCAAAACAAACCCACGACTCAGACGCCGCAGGAGGCTTTTTGTCCGCGGCGCAACATGTGACGAAGAATCAAGAAGACGGAAGGAGGCAACGGCTGTCGTTGACTCTTCAAAAATGACCAGTCTGGACGCTCAATTTTGGTTTGCATCACTTTTGCAATCACGTCGCAGTTTTTCCATCATCAGAATGAAAGAAAAAAGAAAAGCAGTGAAAGGGAGACCTATTTATAGACTTTCTACCATCTCTCCACCGAAAAAAAAAAAAAAGAGTGACCCACCTCTCTCCAGAAGACAAACAGAGTCCCACAGACGATGATGAGAGCCGACACCAGGACTTTGATGATCAGGCTGCGGGTGATGATGCTGTCTCTCACATTACGAGGTGGTTTCCTGATCACGTCTCGATCCACAGGCTCCACACCCAAACTAAAACCACAACACTCACCGTCACACACGAGGCATTCCCAGTCGCAGCTTTGCAATATGGCAAATATGAAGTCTTATATCGCAAATCCTAGTGGTAATGTTTTGGTCATGTGTAGGCCCAGCAGTCTTCTTTAGCCTTTTGTCGGGTTTAACATGTACTGCAGTCTATATCTGTTTTCACTATTAAACTTTCAAAATCTTTAATGTTCAAAATATTGACTCTAATGCAGGTGCATCAGGGCCAGAGTCAGGATTTTAGAAACCTTAAAGTCACTAGTAGAGGTACCCCAACGCCCCAAAGACACCAAAAACTCTCTCGATTTATTTACTGAGTTGATGTTCACTTATATATATATTTTTTGCACGTTTTATTTCAAGGACATTCCTCTGTAAATTAAAAACTGCTGATAAATTCAACCCACTCACGTTATTAATTAAACTGTCTCAAAAAGTTGCCTCTATTTTCCATATAATTAGTACCAGATTACATGTTATTTAAAGGAAAGATACTAGGAAATTTTAAACTGGTAAAATTAAGCTTCACTTTCTACGTTGCCAGGAATTAAATTCTGATGGTAGAATACTCAATCGCTTTTTATTCAATTATTTATTTGGCCTAAAAGTGACCAATTTACTGTAAATATACTAAGTTTGCTAGAATCAGCCTAAAACAAAAGTTTCTAAACTTGCACTACAGTTCCCATGATGCCCCCGTACCTCTGAGCCGGAGGTCCGTCCATGATGATGTTGATCCACAGGATCTGCATGGCGTTCAGCGGGTTGGGGAAGTTCATCAGCGTCGCCAAGGAGATGAGTGTCAGCGCCGCGATACTCCTGGAGACCGGCAGTGGGAGACAGAGAGAGCGTCGGTGCGGCACTAAGCCGGCTGCAGTTTTACCGAGTAAACACGGACAACATCAGGATACCAAAGATCACTTTGACTCTGCGACAGTGTTTGTCCACTCACGTGCTCAGCTGGAAGCGGACGAAGTTTTTGATGTTGTTGTAAATTCCTTTGCCTTCCTCGATGGCCGACCTGGAGGCAGAGGACAAACAACTTTAAAGACCTTACCGTCAATTTCAATCTGTAAACTCTATAAACCAGCCTGCTCTCTCTGAGACAGCCTCCGTTAAAAATTAGACATTTTTTATTCTACCACTCAAGATGAAAATTCAAAATAAAGAAAGGAGTTTTTACCAGCAAAAAAATATATATATAGCAGCTGTCAGTTTCATTGTGTTTGCAGGGATAGCTTCCATGAACATCTGTTTTATCTGCACGTAGTTTCGTAATCAGGATATCTATATGAATGTACTTACATTTCCCTGTAAAAGCGGATTAAATATCTAAGCAGCTGTACTGATGATTTTTCCCTGATAACTCGTCTCAAACTTTTTAGGGCACGAATGATTCAGTTTAAGTGTTTAGAAAAAGAGAAAAGCAGCAAATCCTCACACTGCAGAAACGGAAACCAGACACTTTTCTCACCGATGAATTTATTTTCAGAATCGTCATCGATGAGTCTCACATCAGCACTGACCAGGTCCCTCAGCCAATCAGCCAGCTGCAGTTTTATATCTGAAATTTTATGTTTAAAGCAGGTATTTTGCTGCTCTTGGCTCCTCTCAGGTTCACTCAGTTCTTACACTTTAGTTTTTACATCGACCTCAGACCTGTGGACCAGGACCCAATGACCAGAGGAACACTGGAAAATCTGGACCCTCCATCCTGATCCGGTGTCAAGTCCACACCTCCCGGTTTCATGATGCTTTTGGTTATTGCAGTTGTCCAGTTTACCTGAAGACCTCCCGCCGCCCCCAGCGTTTTACTCACATGATGGTCTGGAAGTCGTCGTCCACCAGGATCATGTCGGCTGCCTCCTTGCAGACGTCGGTGCCCGTCTGGCCCATCGCCACGCCAATGTCGGCAGCCTTCAGAGCCACGGCGTCGTTCACGCCGTCACCTGTCATGGCCACCACGGCTCCGATGTTCTGGAGGGACTGCGGAAAGACGAGACTTTAACTTTCATATACAGCCGTCGTTTACATCTAATAAAAGTGAAGTTGAAAGAGATTTCCGTGGAAAAACAGCGCCCTCTTCCTGCTTTGTGGTGTGAAGCAAACCAGCAGATTCCAGTCACGTCAAAGAAGGTTTTCTTTTTTATTTCCCCCGTGTGTCGTCATGCATTGTGCATTTTCTCTACTATCAGAGAAAAACTCAGCGCTGGTTCTAGCCCCAGACCAGATCTGACACATCATGAGCACATCCACTATGCTCCAATCATTAACCTAGGAGCCTGAATATGTGGTCTACATAGCAGTGAACAATATATGGCTGTAAGCACAGGGATCTAGTCGCCAGCGTGTAGGAAAGTACAGGACTGACTGCACTTACTGTTAGATCCCGGAACCACGTGGGAAGATTTCATGATTAAAAAAAAAGGTACAGACGCTGTGCCAGCAGTGAAAAAAGGCTGTGCAGTGCAGGGGAAAATTAATCCCATCACGGCTGCGGGAATTTAACCGACGGACGAAAAAAGGACTCTATCCATTGTACAAATGGTTGTGAAGGGCATTATTCTAACCACAGTTGGACACATTTAACAGTTTTATTATGTGGAATTTACATGTAAATGAGCCTTAGCCACAACGTCTTTGACGACGCTTGACTCCACATTTGCACAGTGCTGTGTTTTTTTTTCTGTTGACAAAGTTGCCCAATGATCTGTTCACACTTGGGTCTCCCTTCTCTGAAGGTGTATAATGATTTCAGCCTTATTATGCGAGGAAACAAACATTAAAGATGCTATTTAAAGTAAGGTATTGTGCTGTGTGGTGCAGTAGTTTGTCTCTGAACAATGTTTAACAGGCAGACAGAAACGAAACCATTTACCACTTGAGAGCCGCAGATACTGACATTATAGTTTGAAGGATGAACAGATAGTTCTTGTGGCCCAAAGGCTGCTGATTCAAATCCCTACACTGGCTTGTAAAATGAATCTGAGCGTCTGTGGTCTCCGGTTCGCCCTGCTCACCTTGACGATCTTCAGTTTGTGCCTGGGACTGGCTCGATAAAACACAGCTATCTGTGGAGAGAGAACACACAGCGTTTACTACATTTCAGACAGATATAAGAGCTATGCAGGAAAGAAAAAAAAAGCTCTGTGAGATTTACTTTAAGAGAAAAAGAAAAAAGGTGGAGCTCTGTCCTGTTGGCCGCATGTACAGTGTCATGAGGAAACCCACTGTGACAGAATCAAACTACAGCTCCAGCACTGAAGAAGTCTCACTGCAGCAGCTTATTTTTAGCAACTGTGCATTTTTCCTCCACCTCAAAGGATGAGATGATGAGCTCTGTGAAGGAAGATAAGCTGAGTGTATCTGAATATTGATCTGCTGACAGTCCTAAGCTCACTGTTCCTCCGTATTCAGAGAAAAGTGCAGTGTGTTGATCAGGAAAGATGAATGGCTGAATTATTGTTTCCCAGCGTTGTTTCTGGAAACCTGGAGTCCAGCTGTTGCACGTCGCGGTTTGTGTGGACGCCCCCTCGACGTTTCCTTCCTCTCCGTCCGCTCTCTGACCACCTTTCCCTTCCATCAGATCCACCCTCAGCTCTTGCTACACCTCCAGTTGGTCCATGGTCTCAGCATCCAGCACACCTCCCACTTCACCCTCTCTTGTGACGGAGCTGTTTCCTAAGGATCTGGACCTCAGCCAGACAAATCTTCCCTTTTTTTCCCCCCTCTTTCAAGCCCACGGTGTATAGTGTTCCCTCTCTTTCTTCAGTCTCTTTGTTGCCGGGAGAGTCGGACTGGGTTTGTAAAGGAGTTAACTCTAGGACACTGTCCTTTTAGTTCACTCTCAGTTACTGGGAGAAGGAGCAGGTCAGAGAGAGGTGTCCCATTACATTACATCTAGGTTCATGTTCTGTTTAACACACCAGGTTAGTGTTTTGTTTGGGGCTCAGTCAGAATAGTGACGTTTTCTTTTTCCGCCACACTTTATCTTCTTTTCTTAGTGTAGATTGTGCCATGCTTTTGTTAAGTTCCTTAAATTTGGCACCACCTGTCGGTCCCTTTTCCCCTTCCATTTGATCTTATTTCTGACACAAATTCACTGCTGTACTATTAATATTATAATATTGGAAGTAACCGTGCAACCTGTATAAAGCTGAGCCTAAAGCATTCTTTAAAAGAAATTCACTGATTACGTATACAAAGGTCTTATTTTCTGTCCTCATTTCCTCATAAACCAATATTAAAGTGGTCCCGCAGACAGCTTCTAAAGGGTTGTAGCATCAGTGCAAAGGGAAAGATAACCAAACATCTCAAGAGAAACGGCAGACGTCTTTTATCATTTACTCCAATGTGAAAGTGGTCTTAGACCTTCGGACTGTCAGAATCAGTAATGAGAGTGTGACTAAAAAATATCTAATCTAATGTATGAGAGGAGTCAAAGAATGATGGTCCTGCTCCATCATCCAGGATCTTTGATATCTGGACTGGACTGTGAGAGGCAGCGTGTTTGTAATACAGCACGTCTGTGTCCGTAATGCACAGTGTACGTATTAGTGTGTGTGTGTGTGTGTGTGTGTGTGTTTTCTCACTCTGGGTACGATGTGTGAAAGCTGCTGCAGGTCGAGCTGATCCACCTCTTCTCCAGACAAACACTGACAACCTTTGGAGTAAAGACCCAGACGACTCGCTGCAGAGAGAGACAGAAAGAGAGAAGAGAGACTAATGGTTAATTGGGCTGAGTAAAAAAAAAAAAAAAAAAGAAAGAAAAACCCATCGATTGGTATATTCACTTGAATGATCTTATATTGATTCTTAAAATCCACAGATCAATCTATATAAATGTGCCTTTTCTGGGTACTTGTTGTAGAAAGTGCAGATTTATTTTCCTTGGAACAGTGAACAGGGGCTTTTTAAGATGATGTTTGGTATCCGTGCCTTCATGGGACAGTCTGACAGTGTAGATACAGACAGGAAACATGGACACGGAGATGCTACAAAGGCTGTGGTTATATGATACACGTCGGAACTACTGGTCCATCAGTGCACTCGGAAATGTGTTTACAATTTAGTCTATAACTTGACACAAGAAACAACAGAGATGTTTACTTACGATAACTTCTGAGAAGCGCTTTCATAGTTATGAAATATTAGTATTTATTTGATAGAAGTAATCAATGGTATTTGAGAGTGTTTATTTATTATTATCATCATTGTGAGGAAACACGTCCTTCATACCACCGGATATAAACAAGAATTTGAATTGTTCTCCAGTTTTAGACAAAGCCCCGTTTTGCTTATTGGTTAAAAATTAATTAAATGACTGACATTGCCTTTTTTCAATCTCTAACCGTGAGGGCTAATAAATATTAAGGGAAATTCTGTGACATTAAAAAAAGAAAGAAAGATTATACGAAATAAATATTCCTGCTATTTTATTGTGAAAATGTCTGTTTTATTTAAGTCGTTTTTTCTTCTGGTTTTTTTTCTTTGTTCCGCTACCTGTTGTTCAGTGAGTCACTGTAAGATGTGTCTTGCGTTAACTGCTAGCACGGCTGTTGTCAGCATGTTTTTCATGAAAAAAAAAAAAACCTAAATAAATATCCGTTCCCCACTCTGACCTATAGACACAGCGGTCTCCTGGGAGTCTCCGGTGATCATCTTGATGGCGACGCCGGAGCTGATGAGCGTGCCCACGGCTTCTTTGACCCCCGACCTGGGAGGGTCGATGATGCCCACCAGACCCAGGAAGGTCAGCTTCCCCATCTCTGAGCCAGACGCA
The DNA here is from genome assembly GCF_016859285.1 of Xiphias gladius. Classification (NCBI taxonomy): domain Eukaryota; kingdom Metazoa; phylum Chordata; class Actinopteri; order Istiophoriformes; family Xiphiidae; genus Xiphias; species Xiphias gladius. The sequence goes on from NC_053421.1 coordinate 29,068,049, forward strand.
AACGCCAGCACTGAGGGAAGGAGGCGAGAGGCAGAGAGAGCATGTTTCCGTAGCGTTTAGATTTCGGTGCTGAAACGAGCGTCTATGATTTTGGCGAGCGCAGTTAAGTCTTTCTACCTCTCAGTCCTGCGGTGCCCATGTAGCTGATCTGCTGCTGGTAGAGCTCCCTCTGCTGGTGGTTGAGGGGGAGTGAGGTTCCCCTGCTGTTGTAGGAGCTGCAGAAGCGAATCACCTGCTCATACGCTCCCTTCATGAAGTAAACTCCGGCCTTGTCCTGAGGGAGGCAGGCGTGTATAATGAGGAACAGAAGAAAATAAGCTAACGCTGGACTGATGCTGGAATTCAGCTGTACAAACTTTTTTGTTTTAACTGTTGAAAGGTTTATAACGACTTAAAAAAAAAAAAACATTCTTTCTGTGCATTTGACTACAGATCACAGCTGTTAACCGTCACCTGTGTGTGTGTGTGTGTGTGTGTGTGTGTGTTTGTTTTGGTTGGATCCCCATTAGCTTCTGCCATAGCAGTTGTTAATCTTCCTGGGGTCCAAACATTAAACGATGTCCAAGTAAAACAACGAAACAATCTTTAAAACAAAGTCCAAATGAAAACAACTTAAAAAACAGATTAAACAAGGCAGCTAATTCTAATACAACACAACCAAATCAATAACATTATACTGTATGCAGCATCAATAAATGGTTCAAATGATCCAATATAATATTAATAACATAAAGGCAAAGAGGGTGCTAAACAAGCACAGAAAAGGAAAAGTAATAATCACAAACAAAAAGCTACAATTAAGCACAAAACTACCCATAAAATTCAGGAAAACTAAGACGACATCAGATGGAGAAAAAGTATATGTTCAGCCATATACTGCAGCTGGCTTCAGCTTCATCTGCATGTGTTTCTTTCTGATTCTTGGCTACCGTTTGGTCACTTCCTCAGTCTCACAGACTCCAAGACTAACCTTTTAAGACAAAACACACAGTTATGTAAACTGTTTGTCTTAAAAGGTTAATCTTGGATTTACGGATAATTTGTCATTTACCTGTATACAGCATGTCTGTGTTTGACCAGAGGGCTCCGGTAGCACCGGAAAAGACTCAGGTCCATCAAAATATACAGCTGTTCTCATGAAAACAAGCAGGAAACTGGAATGTAATCTGGCTTCAGTTACCAGTAACGCGAGCAGAGTATGAAGAATAAGGAACCAGTTTAGCAGCCTCATCCTGAGCTAGCTAAAGCTCAAGATCCTCTTCATTAGCAGCATGACTGAACATTACTCAAGGTAACACAACACTGGTGAATTCATTGTGCTTTTCACAAATTATTTATCACACTAAACCACATTTCCTCCAGGACGAAGCTGTTTGAAAAGAAGATTGTAAAGTAGATTTTTATTTAAAAGCAGCGAGTGAAATTTAACACAGCATCAATTACGGTTTTGCCAGATGAGCCTGTGCTGTTGTAGATTATTTCTCTATTAGTCTTCATTATTTTTTCATGCAAGATGCTTTTTTACGACCTTGTAATCTTATAAATCTCTTAGTCCATTAGTCAACTAATTGGTTCCAAGTGTTTTTATTTTTTATTTTTAATGGTAATTTTATAGGCACAGAAAGGCTAAATAAAGGCTACTCAACGCTGAAACTTTATAACTTCTTGACCGTGAAGGGACAAAAATACAGGACAAACGATATGTGATAAAATAGGTTGTTTTATTTTTAGAACGGTCCTGAGTCTGAGGCTGTGCAGCTTTTAAAATACACTAAGTGTGAACTGTCTCTCCTTAAGGATGAATGATTAGTGCTGACGCACCCATCTCAGCTCAGACTGTTCGTCATGTGGAGACAGAAAATCTCTTTTAGTTACTGATTACAGCTGGCGAGCGTACGGACCTGCTGGGTGCGGTGAACGCAGCGAACAGCCATCCACTTCTGCTCCGAGTTAAAGGGATGCTCCTCCAGGCGGACGTACTCCTGCTGCAGGCTCTCCAGCCCCATCTGGAAGACACAAACACAGCTGGATCAGGAAAACAGCTGGACCAGACAGTGGAGGAGCTGCTGCTCAAACAGGGGCACCTCATGTTCCCTCCACAGCTGGCCGGGGGACTGAGAAAACACCAGGGAGAGACCATTGCAGCTTTGCCGTTGAAATGTGCATTAAGACAAGATATAAAAGAATCCCAAGGTCGTTTTAAAAGAGTCAATTCAAAGATCAACAAGGCTTAGATGTGTTTTATTGCTCATCGTATGATCATTTAAGAACTGCACTTTTCTTTCTTTGGGTGTTTGTGTAAGCCCATGAAAAAACGAGCTATAGAGACATGATTACATCATGTAAGTGCAAGTGCATAAGTGGCATTTGCAGAAGAAAGGCCGACAATGGTTTCTATCAAAAATGGGCTCTGACGTAATGAAAAACGGAGTAAAATGCAGCTTCTTGCCACAGACTGAAATGGAAAAACAGCTAAAGAGATAAAAAAATTCTAATTTCCTCAGCGACACAGCCTCTCATTGATGCTGACTGGTCCACTGTGGGAGACACACCGAGCTCCCGATAATCACGTCACATAAACTAGTTTGGCACATTCAAATATAAAAAATGTGACGCGCAGAAGGGATCACTCATCGTCCCCTGAGCACACACTGATCCACACATCCTACACACACACCACACAATCAAAATGTACAAGATGAAATCAAAAAATAAAGACGTGCCGTGATGTGTACTGTCATGCGTAAGCTGTGTGACTCATCTCCCCAGGCACACCAGTAAAAGGCAGGCGTGGGACGGGCCTCGAGCTGCGAGAAATGAAAAGAGGCCGCGGCCGTCTGTTCTGGAAGCGTCTTCATCCTTCAGGCTCAGATTCATCCTTTGATCATTAGGCTTTTTTCCAGTACGAGAAGATGCAACGTGCTGGACGCTGTTCACTTTGACCCGACGTCACAGGGGCAGAGGGAGGAGGCTGAGGATTTCTTCACATCGAAGGAGGTCGGTGTGTGGTTGTTTTGTTGAAGTGGAGCTAAGCAGCTACAGTCACCTTGTTCCTGATGTTAAACTTCATATAAACCTACATATTCCAAAGCTAACCTTGTTTCTAACGGCGTCTGTCTTCCCAGCACGATGGAAAATTTGCCCGAGGGTGGGTCCGGTTGGCCCAGCAGTCTACGATGCATTCCGTGCAACTGCAGTGACCCCAGTTCGAATCCTGTCGGGGACGTTCTGTTGCACAAACTCCACGAAATTCCTGTCGCGCTCGACTAGTTCCCATCTATTAAAGGCTAAAATACTGGCCTGACAGGAGTAGGGAGCAAAGAGGAACTGCTTAAAGTCACTTTCAGCTTCAGTTGCTGATGTTAATCAAATATTGGTGCAGTCATGGACTCAGACATAAATTTTAACCTCCACATTAAAAAAAAAAAAAAAAAAAAAAAAAAAAAGTTTCTGCTTGTGTGCAGCGTTTGTGTAAAGTGTCTCAGCTCCGGGATGTTATCAGCCACACCCAAACTCCAAGCAAGCAAGCAAGCAAGCAAGCAAGCAAGCACACACACACACACACACACGCAAACACACACACACACACACGCAAACACACACACACACACACACACACACACACACACACACACACACACACACACACACACACACACAGGGAGCTGACCAGTACAACTAGTCAGCTGAGCTCACAGCTCCTGCTGAACTTCCAAGCTTAAATGACTTCACTTCGGAGAGAGAGATGATTCCCGTGGCTAAAGACAGAGAGGGAAATTATTCATCTGAAATCTTTAGTAAGCTGGATTACTGTAACGCTGTCTTTACAGGTCTCAGATCAGACAGCTGCTGTCCCAGAACTGGTCCCAGACTGGTCCCAGACCTGTCCCAGAATATATACAAATAAACTTGCCTTGCCTCAATTTTTGAGTCGATCCTAAGTATTGATATCAGGGCTGATCCGGGCATATGTTAATGGATCAGAGTCCGACCCTCTCCTGTCTTTTTGCACCTCAGCCCGCTGTGTGCTGCAGCGCTGCTCTCCTTAATGACTGCCGGGCTCTACAGCATTTCACTGCACGAGAGTCAGGATAAGAGTGTGTGAATGTGAAAAAATTATTTGGTCGCAAGGCTGAAAATTTAAATTAACTGATGAATCCTGGTTCCGAATCTTGTCATACTACTGTATGTGACTAGGAGAGGAACCAGAACAGTCGACAGCTCTGGAAGAAGTGACTGGACCTTGAGTTTAAATTTGTTTTCTCATAAAAATGCTGAAAGAAAAAAACCAAACTTTGTTTTTAAGCAGTCGTTCATCATAATGACTTGATTTGACATGATTTTTCTTTACCTGTACATGAATATACAGGTAAAGAAAAATACAAATATTCCTCATGTTTCCATGTTGTTTCTTTTCTTTTTCTTCTTGTGTTTGAGTTGAACATCCTGCATCAGCTGATTCTGGGACAACTGGAGACATCAAAAAGCTGCAAAAAAGCTGAGTCACATCAGACTGGCTTCCTAACAGAATCTAATTATCGTTTTGATGCGGTGATTACATTTCACTATATCACTGCTGTCTGTAGTGAAGCTCAGACCCACCGTGGAGCGCTAGCTTCACTCTAGATGCCTGTCTTAACACATGTGTAACCATGGACGGGAGCTCAGAAGGTCCAAACTTTGCTTTCAGGAAACAAGGAATCATCTCTGGTTCTTATACATTTACAACTGCATCTGGTTCAGTCTCCTTTCATCAAACTTGAACTTTGTCAGTTTTTCTTTTTTGTTAACTCTAAATCTCTGCATGTGAAATATTTCCCATTAACTGGTGAGAGCCTGCAGCACAGCGTGAGCGCGGCTGATTCTTTGGCAAAAGAAGAGCGAAATCCAGATTTAATGAAGTTTACAGCGAAGCGGTTTGGGCGTGTTTTTACCTTCATGGCGAGGGCGATGAGCGCTCCCTCTGTCGGTCGTCCCAGCAGATTGTGGTTCCTGATCACCGAGTCGTTGCACACACAGCCGACCTAGCATCACGTACACATTTGCCCATTAATGTCTCTTCTCCTACAACAGCAGGCATACTTTTCCTTCACTACAAAATGTCCATCTGGTACCAAACATTTGTCGTCCCTTTTATTTCACAGATATTTTTGAATTTGTACGGTTTGATAAAACACAAACTATCCCTGTGATTTCACTATGTCACCACTCTGAACCATAATCATTTGATCTATTCTGTCTAGTTAACCAAGCTTTAAAGATTAGCAGAAATAGATTTTTCAGGTTTTTTAGACTTGACGTTTTCACTTCGGTCAACTCACCTCCACAATCTTGCTTATCGAGGGGCATAGGAAGCCGTGGATGATCTCTCCGTCCAGTAAAACTTCCCCTGCTCTGTTGTAGCCGACGCCTGTCACCTGCAAGACAACGTTATGGGTGAAGTACTTGGACACGACAAGGACTGACCTCCAGAATGTCAATATGAGTCAAAGAAAAGTTTGTCAAGTCAGTCAATAAAAAAAAAAAAAGCAGAGCAAAACATATTGTAAAACAAGGCAAATCAATCTGCTAAAAAAGAAAATGATTTTCAAAGCTGACTTTTGCCATGTGCAGTATATGACAGGTACATTTACTTTCATCTACTTTCAGTTCCCGTTCATGCGAATTAAATTTGCCGTTTTTCCTCACATCCCACTTTCCCTCAGCAATAAAAACTGTTCAACTAGACCGTGAAACGCTGACTATGATGTCTGACCCTTTGGCCTCCATGTGAGCTCTGACAGCAGTCATCCTCATGTGTGTGTCACAAGGGAGCCAGCAGGTTAAAACCAGAAACGGCGTCCTGGCCCTCGGTCACCTGACCCATTTTTCCAGTATGGCAGCTGGGATTTCCAGATGAAGGAAGTGGGTCGGTCTGTTCTCTGTGGGCTGCATGGAAAAACTGACTGAACCTTCCACAGGTGCAGATGCCCCATTACAGCAGCCATTTCAATGTGCAGCAGTGATTTCATTTTAGTGTTTTCAGCAACAAGCAAAGTGTTAATGCTACTTGAATAACATAGCAGAAAAGACCGACCTGTATCCCAATATGTAGACATACTGGGCGTACTCGTCAGGTGTTCTCTAAGCTGGATATTGCTTTCTTTCAACCTATTCACCTACACATATACAGACTGAAAGATGAGGACCAACACACAGAACATCTGAAAACACTCCAGCAGCTTCAGCCCAACTCGTCTGGCCAATAAACTGATGTTGGAGCAAAACAGAACTATATCCCTTACAGAGCCAACAGAGAAACTGAATTTATCCTACCAAAACCGCTTATTCCCTCTGATGCTCTGACTAATTTCCTCACCACAAACGCGAATGGTCTGCACGTCACGCTTACGGCTCCAGTAGGCTACTTCTTTTCGAGCACAACCTGACGCTTGACACTTCCCCTTGCACTCAGCTGATGGACTGTTAACTTGGAAAATCTGTGACAGCTTAATTTCAATTCTTCTCCTTTTAAAAATATAGAAAAACTAAAAATTTGTGGGGTTTTAAACTCATTGCAAAACACCGACTTCTTGCAAAAATCTCTCGTTTCTATAAGTTCCATGAAACATGTTATTGTTGAGATATGGACATCAGATCTGTAGCTATAACTCCAGTTTCAGACTTAAAACTCGCCGTGTTTGGGTCTTTGGTATCACATTAAGTTAGTGTCAGTTATTTCAGAAATGAACCAGGAACCGAACGAACTACGATCTAAATGTAAACTTGGATGTTTCCCATGTTAAGTGATGACGGCAGTGATGGAGGTGGGGGCTCGGACCTCAGCGTGGAGTCCGTCTGACGTGAACAGCTGAGTGACGGTCATCTCGTTCTTGGTCAGAGTTCCAGTTTTGTCTGAACAGATGACATTACAGCAGCCTGATGGAGAAGACAACAAGATGAAAATTACTGTTAACAGAAAGTCACTCACTCACTCACTCACTCACTCACAGCATGAACAAATCATCAGCTAGCTAAGATAAAGGTTTGTGCATTTTAAGGTTCTGAGGAGTTCTTGTGGCTCATCTAAGCTAACAACTAAATGTTAAAATGTCTTTCTGAGTCAAAACTAGTTATAAAATGGTTATAAATGATATAAATATAAAATTATTGAAAATTGTTGCTGTTTACTGTTGTGGTGCCAGTAACATCTTTTGGCCTAGAAAGAGAGAAAGCCGGGTAATTTTCTGTTTGTCATGTCATGTGAGCAGAAGAAATGTCAGGGCTACAAGCTGAATCCATGTGATCATTTCTATCAGTAGCAAATCAAGTTAAAACTGTCACTTTGTGGTTGAGACATACTACGGCGTGTTGCGAGTAACGCACCCAGGGTTTCTACGATGGGGAGCTTCTTCACGATGGCTCTTTTCTTCACCATGCGCATCACACCGAGCGCCAGCGTCACCGTCACCACGATGGGCAAACCCTCCGGGATGGCAGCTACCGCCAAACTGATCAATAACCACACCAAGTTACAAAAATGAGATTTCACCATTTTTTTTAATTTGATGTATCAAAACATTATGACCTGCCCTGCCTGATACGCTGTTGGTCCTCTGTGTGCCACGACACGGACCCTATAAGACTGATGGTCCCTGTGGTATCTGGCATCGAGACGGGGGTCTCTCCCGTTGTTTCGCCATTAAACATTTCACATGCTTTTATTTCTTAAGGCCTTGATTACTGCAACAGCCTTCTTTTACTTGTCTTAGCCAAAAAAAATCTATTCATCGACTACAGACTGTACAGAACCAGGGGGCGTGACCTCGTCACCATGTCAAAACTGACTCGGAATGCAGTTGTATTTTTGGACCTAAGACAGATCCAAGCTCGCGGTTTTCCCGCTGCTTCCAGTCCTCATCCTAAGCTAGGCTAACCACGTCCCGTCTACTTAACACTGAAACAGAAAACTGATGTCTCATCTGAACGTGTCACTCTCAGGGAGAAAGAGAATTAGCATATTTCCCAAAACGCTTGATTACTCCTTTATCTAATGACATCAGTAATAGCTTTGTTCCATTTAAGAGTCTCGCTAAGTCTTTGCCGTGCGAACAATACCAGAGCCCTCCATCTGCCACGGATGGACCATAATTGTAACACCAGTGTTTGACAAATCAATATGTTTTTCATGACAAAGGTCAATTGGTTATAATCCATCAGATTCTGATAACAGAAGTGAACTGCAGACTGACGGCTGCCGAAGCTGCTGCCAGGGTTCAATCATTTACCAAACACGCAAACATATACACGGGGGCATAACTCAGCCTTGAGGGAGAGAGAGGGCAAACATCAGTCAGCTGATTCAGTTGGGACCGGCGCTACCTGACACCGATGGTGAACATGTCCAGGATCCTCTTCCCCTGCAGCCAGCCCACCAGCATGATGACCCCTGAAACACGGAGAGGATAATACAAATCGGACCAAACACTGGTACATGACGTGGAGACGCTGAAGGTGAAGGCTGATATGATTGAAAGGCCAAACAAACAAACTAACCTATGATGCCAAAGGAATACAGGGAGAGCTGCTTTCCCAGCAGGTCCATGCTCTTCTGTAGTGGAGTTTTAGGAGCCTGAACAAAACAGAGTGGTTACCACACAATCTTTCACGGGCAGACGCGACGACCTATGCCTGGAGTTGATGGTACTCGCTGATTACTGTCTGAGCCACGAGCCAGTAAAACAACACATTAGCCAAACACAGATTAAAAGTTCATTCTCAACTTTAGAAACACAAGTTGATAAAACAATTTCACCGCAAGCTCCATTTGGGGAGGGTTGTTTTGTCAAACACCGTGCCACATTCTTCTGCTTTGAATACATGATTTCAATCTCATTTTTGTTTGCATTTGGATTTTTACCATCTTTTATGCAAAACTAACTAAATAAAACTGACAAGAAACTCAAAATTCTGAGTTTGTAAGTCGATAGTTAGTGGTCAAGTCCACCTCGATTTATTTAAGTTTGTACCTAGAAACTATGTGCTGCAAGCTTCTGGTTTCTTTGGAAAGTTTCTGCTAAAAATCCCACACAAAAACAGTTTATAAGTAACATTACTGACTATATCTAAGACCCTTTAATACGTTCATTCAAAGGCCCATTGTTTTTTTTTTTTTTAGGAAGATACCCTGTAAAATGACCACTTCAGCATCAAAGTTCTTAAAATGTGTAAACCAGAGAACAGATGAGATTAAATTGGCAACTCAGTAGCACTTAATGCTAACAGTGCAGGTAGCATCAGAAGCATTGAATGTATATGAAAAACTAAGATTACAGGTATGACATACAGTAATATTTCAAGTCCTTGGTCTTTACCTTAGATGTGTGATTGATACGTTGATTGATTAGTTAGAACCACGAACATCTGCCGTACAGAGCCGTAAATTTTACAGAATATCCTGTAGATTTGGATATCCTAGACTTTTGCCCAAACAAACACTGGGCATCAGCTTCATTCGGAACCATTTACATGCCACACGCAGCCAGGTTACTCAGAGAAACCAGGTTACACAGGAAACCAAACAGCACATTTGCATGCTCTGTAGGAACACGTTTACTGTATCTCTGCCAGCACATGCAGCAGGTCAGTAATCAGGTCAGTAATCTAGTCTTTTTGAAATAACGGCCTTGTTTTAGCTCTAATAGTGAAAGGTTTCTGTGCTTCTCCTTCAAACTTAACGAGGCCTCTTTTCTGCCACTTTCAGTTTTAGTCAGCCTCAGAATTAAATGGCTTTGAATAATGTATGATAATGTATAATAATCAGTCCTTACATCACTAGGCTGCAGAATCACTAACATCTTTTAAATCACTTCTTAAAACGTATCTTTTTATCAGCGTTAGTGCATTGTTTTATTGCCACCATGTCTTTTATCCTATATTACTGTTTGGCATTTTATTCCATTTTACTTTCGTATCATTTTTAATTGTCTGGTTTTATTTGCCTCATTGCCGTCATGAAATGTCTTAGTCCTGGTTCAACCATGTGAAGCACTTTGGAACTTAAATTTATCATTAATTTATTAATTATCATTATTATTATTATCATTATCATCATCATCATCATCATCATCATCATCATCATCATCATTACTACAACATCCCTGCTCTGTGTCTGTCGGAAGTCTTTGTTATGAACATGCATACTTGCGAAAAGCGGATTAGAAACCTGGTTATGTGAATACATGGCCTTTGTTCTCCGGGAGAAATTCAGCAGGACAAATCAGGTTTCTCTGATCTTCTGCTCCAATTAGGGAAAACAGGGGCCTGTATCAGAGCACGAGATCAGCTCTCTCTGGGTCGCCTGGCTTCACTGATCCTAACATCAACCATCCTGGATTACCTGTATTGTTATCATCCGGCTCGGTTAACTCTGGGTTTACCTCCAGCTTCGAGCGCGCTCACATGAGGGAGAAGGACAAGCCACATCGCCAGAACCGTGAATGAAGTTCTTAATATGATATGATACGACATAGTGACAGCAGACACGTGATATTCCACCAGGTGAAATGTAAACAACATGATCGTGTCAGTAAAATATAATAAGAAGCTGCAGAAACTCCAGAAATGAATTCCAAGTATTAAAGTCAAGCTGGACTGTAAGTAAGAATTATTTGTGGGTTTTTTAGCACAGATTGAGTATATTTTGCTTTTTTATCTGAGGATGAACAATTATGAATGTGTGATGCACATAAAAAGCTAATGTCAGACTTTTTGTGCTGCCAAAGCAGAGGAGGAGAAAAGCAGTTCCTGTCTGACGAGGTCAGTCTGACTGGCTGTTGCTCTTTATTATTCATCCCCTTATTGTAAACCCCTGTATCTATGTTGGGATCCTGTAGGAACGATGACTCCATTTTTCCGGTGATCTTTTTGGTCTGTAGTCGGGCTGCTGGCAGGTTTTGATCTGATCCTCTGGCGTTAACCTGCCCCGCAGCAGATTGCCCCTGCAGCATAGGCTACCACGGTGATCTAACCCAGTTTAAAGTTAAGCCCAGAGAGAGCTGGTTAACCCACTCATCTATCTTTGTGGACAGGCCCCAGTTTGTTGTTTACATGGGGTTTAAGAAGCCAGATTACTGGAGAAGGTCAACTGGAACCCTGTTACGGTTCCAGTCGACCTTCTTTAAGTGCCTGTAAACGCAGTGAGCGTTGGGATTTTGCGAAGCTCAGCAGCGAGGACATTTTTCTGCAAATGAAGCGTAAATCGGCAGTGATAGCACATGCAGCAGTAACGGCTGTAGCTCTGGGTTGTTATTTTTCTTCATTATGGCCAGATTAAATTGAGGAAAACATACCTCTTCTGCTTGCATCATCTTGAATACCTCCCCAAACTCAGAGTTTTCTCCGGTTCCTATGACGATGCCCTGAGGAACAGTTTAACAGCTTTAAACCAATAACACACATGTACATGCATAACACCTTGTTTGTGTTATATGATATTTGTTTTATCTTATCTCATTTTAAATATGTTATTTCTGCATCTCCAGGCTGCCTGATGGACTGAATCTGTGTCGTCTGTTTTGGTTTTCTTCTTTTTCTTTTTTTAAAACAATGAAAATAACTGGCTAAGAGTGTTTCAGCATGTGTATGTTGTTTATACCAGAATAAGATTAAACCAAGAAAAACCCTACAGCTCTGGCTTAGGTTCAGCTCTCAGAAATACTGAGCTTCTCAATATTAAGCAGGCTTTGTGTTCCATTTTCTGTTATTCAGTGTGGTTTCCCAATGAACAACTTTACAGCAGAGACAGAACGATTAAAAAAAATCAGATCTGGACATCTTTCAGAAAGTCTTTTAAAACGCTACCTGGAAAATGTTTTTAACTCCAACTGCAAACATAAAATGCAGAAACAAAGCTGAGTCAGTCTGTTTCCGACTGAACGCACAGAATGAAACTAATTTAATACTTGGTAGGACTTCAGATAATTTAGGAAAAAGGAGACAGAGTAGTCCTGTTGGTACCTTGGCTTTGCCACAGCGCACTAGTGTCCCCATAAAGGCGATGTTGCTGCGGGAGGCGATGTCTCCGTTGGTGGCTGCCGGTTGGTGGGAGGTGGATTTGGAGCAGGGGCTGGTCTCCCCCGTCAGACTGGACTCATCCACAGACAGGTCGGTCGCCTGTGGGGGTGCAGGGGTCATTGAACACCGACAAATAGACGGTACTGAGCCTTTTTGCTTTGGGAATTGGGCCAGCAACCCTTTCTAGTTTTATGATAATCAAACAGACCAACAGTTCATACTGACAGACACTAATCAGGGGGCGTTAGAGTGACTGAGCTTGTGACGTTATCTGCGCTGAAAATTCACCTGACACCGGAACTGTCGATTAACATAAATGATTGAGGAAGGTTTTCAAGATTAATATGAACCTTTATTGGTCCCCAGAGGGGAAATTAGGGTGTCGCGGCAGCACAAAGTACAGATAATGAGACAAAAAAAAAAAAAATTAGAAGTAAAACAAAATAATCATAAAAAAATAAGCAAAGGAATAAAAAATAAAAACCGTGCAGGAGCAATTCAAGACAGAAATAAATGCAGTTACGTTTTCAATGTGAGTGGCCTATGACTCATACCTCTCAGGGTGTGTGTGCAGAAGGAGCCTATTTCAGAGAGACCAAGTCTGTTTTTCAGCTGTTGTCAGTTCTTATAAACTGCATTTAACTGACAGCGAGGTTTTTAAAAGAATGAGTGAGGGATTGAAATTTATTTTTGCATATTTCAAAAGCTTATCAAAGGCAGGAGAAAAGGATTTCTTTATGGGATTTTTTTGTACGAAATGTCTCGTGTGGTGGTTTAAATAAAGCAAGTATTGTATACGGTGGTGTTGGTAGGTAATTTGGTAGGAAATATAGACAAAGTAGAAACAATATTATGAGTCAGGTATTAGATTTTAATTAGTTGTGCTGAGTTTGTGAGCAGTTCTTTAATCCCCAGAGGAATTTCCTTGGCTTCATTTGAACCCAAATAAATTGGAAACGTACTGTGTGTTGAGTTGTACGTTTGCCTTTAGACAAATTTCACATTTGCATGTTAAACTGACCTTGCACTGCACTGACTGTGATCCTGGGAAAACCTATATTTATATTCAGTGAACCTGCACTGGATAAATAAAAGGTCATAAAAAAGAAACCTAGCAAACACATGTCCTAACAGAGGCTTTTATGCGTTGATGATTAAACATTAGTGTGTACCTCGAAGAGGCGGAGGTCTGCTGGGACTCTCTCTCCCACCGACAGACAGACGGTGTCTCCAGGAACCAGCTCTCTGGCCAGCAGGTGCTCCAAGTTCCCCTCCCTGACACTGAGAGAGCGCGAGAGAGAGAGAGCACAAGACTGGATCATCAACCAGGCAAAGTGGGCAACAACCCAGGGGCCCCAGAAGCCCCCGGTTTACTCCACATCGTTTGGGTCTATACGGCTTTTGGCCTCGGTCTTGAAGAGGGGCCGTGTCAAAATCTAGTTTTAAGACCTGAACTGTTTCAGTTTATATCGTGCTTGTTTGTTGTGTGTTTAATCAAACTTCTTCCACTTTTTTTCTGTTTGACAAGTAATTGAACAGACAGAAAACCTCGAGCAAGGTCGTATGAGTCCGTCATAAAAGGACTGTACGGCTGCAACCAGCAATTATTTTCATCATCAATACGTCTGACAGTTGTTTTCTTCAATAACTTATTGACTGTTCAGTGTATAAAAATATCCTATCATTCCGAATTTTTTTTTTTGTCTGATCAACAGTCAGAAACACAAGGATGTTGAGTTTACTATCACAGAAAAGTATGAAACTAATTGATTATTCGATTGACAGAAGATTAATTGGCAACAATTCTGATAATTGATAAATAATTTTTCAAGCAAAAATTACAAAAATTCACTGGTACCAGCTTCTCAAATTTGGCGATTTGCTAAACATCTAATCATGTCAGCTCTAGAGTCCTGGTTGGTTTCTGGGTGCCGGGGGAAATAATGAAACTGACTTGTATAGTGGGGGTCAGTGGGGGCCCAACAACAAATTTTGGCACCAAGGGCCCCTAGGAGGTTTATCCGGCAGAGAGAATTAGGATTTCTTTATTTGTTTATATTAAATCAACATCCAACAGCATGATAACGAACTGGTCAGAATCTGAAGGCTCTGATCACATTGTGGAAGCTTCGTGTGGTGAAGGATAAAACGACGTGTGTACTTGACTTAATCAGTCAATCATTAGTCTGTAAAATGTCAAAGATCAGTCCACCAAAGCCAAACAGTTGATAACCAAAACCTATTCAGTTTAGAATAATATGTGACAAAGGAAACTACAAAATACTCTCATCTGAAAGCCGGGAACTAAAGAGTGTTTTGGGTCTTTTCACTACTTTCGTTGTTGGACAAAGTTTATATTAGATGTAGACTGTATATAGTGGGAAATCTATATAAAATCTTTTAATAAGAACCAAAGTGAATTCACATTTCACAAACATTTAAAGAGCTACACTAACGGGCAATCAGAGAACGCAGATCTCCGCCAACGTCAAGCACCTTTGACCCGACAACAGTCCAAAGACCTGCACACCGTGTGTGTATCAAAGCGCTGTTATTAAGTCCTCTCTAATACAAAACAATTGAATTAAGTATAAACATAAATATTAGACGACACGACAAAGCACACGCTGATAATAAGGAGAGCAGATACAAGAAAGATGAAGGCGGACATTTTAAATCATATACAAACAAAACACTGTAAATGTTTTTTCAGTAGAGTGTTGAAGACATGTACCAGAGTCCAATGACTTAATATTTGATTAGTTGCAGGAGAGCAGCTCTATATTTACTGATGTATTGATATTGAGAAGCACGACAGTAGAATGAATTAAAATACTGTCAAACCTGGGGAGATAGAGAGACTGAGTGACGGAGGGATGAAGTGGAGAAAACCCAACAAAACGGAGTGATGATCCACCCCTGATACTTCAACCACAACAAGAGACCTTCTCAGTTTACAGGCCTGCTGCTACAGGTTCTGCACAGCTGTGGTGCGATAGTGTGTGACAGTGCGTGTTAGTGTGTGTTACTGTTATTTCTCCGCCAGCTGCTCCTTCTGTCGGCTCTTATTTGAAGTGTAAATAAACAGAGGCCTGAGGAGTTTGTTTGAAGGAACTTTTTCTTTCTCTGAATCCTCCTCCTGCCCCTCAGAGGTACGTGGTATCTTCCCTTTGAAGTTGCTTTAATACTTATCTTGAGTTATTTCATGGACAAAGGGAGTGAAAATAATCCTTGTTATAACAAAGCAGGATATTCGTGACAGAGAAGAAGCTTGTCGTTTCTTTCTCGGCCGGTCTGATGTTTAATCTTTTTGGTGTGGTTCCACTGAGGGAGGGAACTCACCCAGAAGGGATGTTGGACTGTCAGACGACTGGTGTCTTTTTAAAAATTCTTACCGTGGATTCTTCATGACTTTGAGCTGCCGTACATTACGGATCTGTTTGGTGATCGTTTATGACGTTTATGCAGCACGCTGAGTGAACTGCATGTTGACATGTAGTTTTCAGACTGACCAAGTCCAGGCTGTACAATGTCACCGTCTCAACGCGTACGCATACAAAAACGTCTGTTTAGGAAATATTTCTCACTTACCGGCTACGTAATAATTTCCTTGTTTTTTTTCTTACAAACTGAGCTGTAACTAGCGAATACTTAATAACTCTAGGAACTAGCACTTTCTCCATTTCCATTGTAAGTTATGTTAAAGAAACGGGGTGTTTCTGTTCTTGTCTGGACGGCTCTTACGTTTGTTTTGTTTTTTTCTGTTTCTTATTGTTTATTTGTGGTGTCACAACACCATGTTACATGTTGTAACTACCTCTTTCACATTACTAAAAAATTTCTGACAGGCTCTTGTAAACTTTTCTCTCTTAACTATTTTTTTCTCAAGAATTAAGGAAGTGGTTAGTTGCAGCCCTACCTGCTTTTCTGTCGACTGTACGAAGGCTGAAAGGTTAACATTCAAGGAGAAAACTTGGAAAACGTTACAACTTCAGATCAGTATGTGTGAACTGTCTGAACTGAAGCCATCACTGTGGCAGTGTTGCTTCACGTCTCGGCCCGTTGACCTGGACAGAATCACATTACCACAGAAGAAGAAGAGGAGGATGGATGGATGGATGGATGGATGGATTAAACTCTCACCAGTGACATTCTGGAGGCACCAGCTTCCCGAGCTCTTCTAGAGACTTCTCTGAGCGGTACTCCTTCACACAGAAGAAAGAACAACAGCTCAGAACAATACACCACGGTGTTAGAAAACCGAATACCAGCTGGAGCGCTGCAAAATCCATAAATATATGTAGAGTCATTGTGTCGACATGTCATGTCAACATTGTCTGTTGCCACATGCGGAGATGTTTGTAAGCAGAGACAAAAAACACTAACACATCCAAAACAGACGTACCTGCACAAAGGCAACTGTCACTACTATGATGATGGCCTGTAAAAAAAAAAGAAAAAACAAAGAGAAAGGCAAATGAATGAATCCTCTGATTCTGAACCTGTATATTCAGTTACATCTACAGTGCCTATAAAAAGTATTCACCTCCCCTTTTCCTGTTTTACTGTCTTACAACGCTGGATGAAGCCCAGCTATAAAAACTGACAGGCAGCTCTAACCTACTACAACAAAGTTTTAAATTCTTGTAAAATGACAGCTTGACATTATGATGTTCTCAAAATATTACAACTTTATTTTCAAGAGTACAGCTTTTTTCTCATAAAACTGTCGGTTATGTCTTGAAATACTCTGGCTTTTTTCTTGTCAATTTTCAAAATAAATATTACCACATTATTTTCAATATATTGTGATTTTTTTTGCACAGTCTGACTTTTTCTCATAATATTTTGACTTTATTAAACTTTAGTAAACTTTTAATAAACTTTTTCTGTTGATCACTGTCAAAAAAAGCCACATTTAGTCTACTTGTATTTAACGTCGTAGGAAAATAAAACATGGAAACTTTCAAGGGCGGTGAATACTTTCTACAAACACTGCATCTGTGGGAGACAAGAGAGCGCCAAGTCAGGATCTCGTCCATATTCAGTTGTTAAAAAAAGAAGAAATTAACAATAACAATTAACAACTCAGTGAAGCCGCAGAGTGTGTTTTCAGTCGTTCCTCCAAATTTCTTTTTTTTAATTAAATTTTATTTTAATTTAATTAGGGAGGTCATTCACAGTCCAAGTTTAAAAAACAATTGAGCACATTAATCCCATTTACATAAATTCATAATAATATAAACATTGCTAACGTGATGGCATTAAGCCTTGTCTAAAAAAAGCTCATCTTCCCTCTGTTGCTCTCCCTTTCATTCAAACAATGTCACACACGTTGATTTGTCCACAAAAATCTGCTTCTTGTAACACAGCCTGCTTAGTATTCCAGTGGGAATAGCAATTTTCAATTAATTCAGGTCTGGTCTCTGTGAGATGGTGAACCTCATCCATTTTGACCACATCTTCCTTATTTTCTCTGTTTGCACTTTCTACAAATTTTCGCAATCAGCTCAGAAACTGTCTTTATTTCCGCCAGCAGCTGAATTTACAAGCAGTCTACAACAATTGTTATGCACACAGCTTAAGTACATATGCAAACGGTGTAACGATGCAATACGCTGTTTGCTCTGTGACTCCTTACATCCCGTCTACGTGTTCCAGGGAACAGGTTGCATTTCGGTCATAATGCAGACAAGGTGTTTAGGATGGAACAAGCTCTTCCAGGCTGCACGCAGGTAAACATGCACAGGGGCTGTTCGAGGCGCATTCACATGATGTTTCTTATTCGGGGATGTGCGTGGGTTGTTTCCTCTGCAAGCCTCTTAAACTTCACACCCTTCTCTTTGTAGGTTTCTACGGACATTTACGTGCAGTGTGTGAAAAAAAAAGCAGCTCCCTAATTAATTTCAACGAGAAAAGAGCAAAAAAGTAAAAAGCGGGGCAATGCGACCCACTACACTGAGAATTCTAACGGTCCAAGTAGATAACTCTATAATGCGAAATAAGTAGCTCTGCTGTTTACCTCATGATCATCAAGATGGAGGATAGAATTATTGTTTTCGCAGTAACTTTCTATATTTGTAATATCCAGTCTCACATCTCTGTCTCTACTTAAACCAGTCACCTGCTCCTTTCACCCTTTTAACACAGTTCCCAGTCTGAACGCTGAGGAACGTCACGTCATTTGGTCCAACTCTTCAGCCTGGTACCGGTAAACTTTGCAATCAATTGGCAACATCAGTGTTCTTGGTCTGCAGAGGATTATTCCTGTGGACTTTGGAGATGCCCAGACCAGCACCACCATCAGGACAAATTTAAACGATGCCTGTAAGATACTGCATCTACAACTTTTTATCAATTTGCACCATTAAAAATATGCCGAAGCAGCTATTAGCAGTTCCTCTTTGAAATGTGGATTTATGGCAATCAAACCCTAAGCATTTTTAAAATACTGTAAGCGCTACAATGACTAACTTTATGCTGTTTCCAGAAAACCGGCATGCACACGTCCGTTTCACCTCACGTCTCTTCCTCTGTGCCCCTCCCCTAAGGAGGCGCCTCACACTTTGAAAACCTCTCTCCTCAACCCTTAAACTTTTAATGACCATATGAGCTTTCCTCTGCCGCCGACCTCAAACTGCACATTTTTAGCTCCATTACAAGTACGACTCCAAGAACATATAAATCACCAGTATGTTGTTCGTTCTGTTCAACACCTTCATAGTCCGGCTGTAATAATCTCTATTTTCAAATAAGTCATATTTTCTTTGATGTTCTCATTTTTCCCTGTTGTTTTCTTATCTTGCACATTATCAATGCAGTTATTCACTGCTGCAACAACATGTCCCCACAGGGATCCCAAAGGGGGGGGGGGGTTATATAATCTCATTTGCCAAACTCAAAGGCAGACACCAGCAGAGAAATGCCTGTATGTACCTACATCTTCTGACTCTACCTGTGTAAACGTCTCTCTGGAATGTTTTCACAGGGAAGAAGAAAAAAACAAAACGACAGAAAATGAACGGAGGACATACCACAGTGATGCTGATGGCGTCATCAAACTGGTGCATGAGAACGCTGATGACGGCCGACGCCAACAGCAGCAGGATGAGAGGATCTTTGAACTGAATACAGAGAGACAGAAACAGAGGACACCAGTGACCTGGGTTAGCAGCAAAAAAAATCCTAATATCAGTGACAAAGGCCTTCATTCTCATGATGTGTTTGTGTGTGTGTGTGTGTGCGTGCGTGTGTGTGTGTGTGAGAGAGAGAGAGTGAGTGAGTGAGAGAGTGAGTGAGAGAGGCGCTCTTGTATTAATTTCGGCTTTAGACTTCGACAGGGAGTCACTTTTGAACACTTGTATTCAGGGTTAAGGTCAGGTGAGGGTTAGGTTCAGGATCTTGGGGTATGGGGTATGAATATGAGCGTCCCCACAGAGACAGAAGTAATAGCGTGTGTTTTCCATGATGTGAGGACAAGCTGAAACGAGTGTCGATCATCCATAGCGAAAAGGCGGAGCTCCCTGAATGGAGCGGGCCAACAGTTCCAGCACTATTTTCAGCTCCTGCATCCAAATGACCCCGTTTCCACATTGACAACACAACACAGGAGATACTTTAACTTTTCAGTGATTAATGCAGTGAAACGAAGCAGCTCCTACATCCCCAAGCTCACTTTTACTGGATCGTTCCATCTACGATATAATGTCCAGGGGAGTAAAGGACTAACTGAAGGCTGAGACAGTTTACAGGGAGGCAGGTCTGTGCAGCTAGAACGTTGTTTTAATAAAACTGGGGACACATGCCACAAGATTCCCTGACTTGACATAGTGAGAAACCCCACACACGACAGCTCTACAGACCACACAATTGCAGGAGTCCCGAGCCACGTCTGAGCCTGAGATCTCACTCAAACTCCTGTTCTCCCTAATGCCCTTATCTGAGCGATGAGGAGACCGGAACCTTCCTCACATCAACACATGAAACCAGCGGAAACGTCAGATTTCCATCACGTTCTCCTCGTGGTTTTCCATCGTCTGAGCTCTGACTGCAGCTCTTTTAAGGACCTCGTCTCGCCGTGTCCTCTTCTTCTGTGGTGGTTTAACAGCAGCGACCAGTCAGCTGTTGCGTCTCAAAAAGAACCTCAACATTTAGTCCATTGATTGATTAGTCAATTAACTGATAATTCAGAACCTATTCTGATAATCGAATAATCTTTAGTCATTTCTTCAATTACAAAAAAAATGTCATTTGGCATCAGTTAATGTTTCCAGCTTCTCACATGTGGAGATTTGCTGCTTTTCTCTGTTTTATATCATTTTAAACTGAATATCTTCGCACCACTCAGATAAAATAAGACATTTTAAGATGTCACCCTGTGGGAAATTATTACAAAATATTCTGTTAATTTATCTGTTAAATCCCATCATTGCTGGATGCTGCGCACCAGCACGTCAGGATACGCCACTGTTCCTATATCTAAGCATCAACACTCCTGAAAAGCTGCAACGTTGACGCGGGGGCTGATTATTCTGCTTATTATTTTCTCTATCAATCTATTCATTGTTTGGTCTATACAATGTCAAAGAATGTGAGAAATGTCCATCTCAGTGTCCTAGAATCCAAAGTCACGTCTTCGAATGTCTTGACTTGTCTGACTAACATAGCTGCCGATTTATTTTTTGCCAATCAATTAACAAACTAATAATTGCAGCTGTAGTTATCGCATTCACTCCCTGAATCAGCACGTCCTGGCTGCTGGACCTTAACTACTTCTTCAGTTTGTATGGTGTGTGCTAAAATGTGTGCTACTGTGCACGTTGCCTGTTTGCAGTCTGATGAGGTGGAGCAGACAAACCATTCACAGCTTTGTTTTACTGTGTAGATTAGACAGGACTCTGCACGTGAATATCAGTGGCAGAAGACACACCAGCTCCTCCTTTTATGGAATAATAAGTGACATGACACTGGGCTTTGACCTTTAGGACTGTCAGGGCAAGTGTGAAGCGTTTCTACGTGGAAACCTGACAGATTATGTCTGACGCACAGAGAAATCTTACAGCTTTTACACTTCTCTTTCCTCCTTCCCTCTCCTGTCTTCTTTCTCATCCTTCTCGCTTCCTTTCCTTCTCTCCTTTGAATCCTCCCTTTCTCTCCTCTCATGCTGCTTTTCTATATTTAACATCTCTGTTCTGTTGCTGCTCACAGAGGCCTCTCGTCCCTCCTTCCACCAGCTGCTCCGCTCAACAGCAGCAGTTTGGGTTCTTGTCATAAGTTCATGTGGACAAAACAGGACAGCAAACAAAACTTCTTCAGGCTGCTTCCATTATTTAACCGGTCAAATCTGACTGAGATGGCTAATATGTTCAGCTTTGCTGGTTTAATGAATCCTCTGACTCTCTGGTGGTTTTTCCATCGGTTGTTTACCTGATATATGAAGAGAGGATCTGCTAATATCATCTGTTCGTTTCTCCTCAGTAGTTTTGTCCATGAGCAGACCAGGGGACACCAAGTCTAACAGATTCAAAAGGTGTACACCATGTGAAACATACGGGGTTCAAATTTAGACTGGGACCCGGTCGCACGTCACCTTCCTCTCTTCTGGTTTGTCCTGTTTATCTGCACTGTGAAATCTTTGTAAAAGGTGACTGAGTGATGTACAGAACACTAACTTAAAAACATAATGACATGTGTGGCATTTTGCGATTGGATCTGATAGCAAGACATTATGTTGGTACTGAAGAGCAGGACAGGCTTTGGAAGTTATGTGAGCTGCAAGAAACAGAAATGCATTTTGTAATGTACTGTCCTGCATATAATGATCTGAGAGAGGGGTTATTTAATTGAATTAAAATAAATAAATAAAACTAATTTAGAGAGTTTATTTACATTTTCAAGAAGTATTAAATGTTTTTAAAAAGCCCTTGGTGGAGTATTTAATTTTTAAAGCGTGATATAGTTCAGTACTTTTCTTAATCCAAACTTCAACATTCAACCTAACAACACACCTGGCAAATAAAGAAGTAACAGCGAACGCCCTTTGCAATTTGACAATAGGTTTTTGTCATAGGGAATCTATGTAAATGGATTTAGGAATACTGCTATTTTCATGTTTAATCTTGCTTTATTTTATTTTTATTCCTATTAACTCACCAGGTTATTTAGAATAACCCATGGGAAAAAATGTATTGGTGGCTTTATGTTGCAGCTCTCCTATATTATATTCCACACACACACACACACACACACACACACACACACACACACAACTGTCAGAGTTGACATTGCGTGTCTGGTCGTCTCGCTGTGTTCTCCTGACAAAACAGTGACACGCAACATGACAAGCCTCCACACATTTTAGCATCGGGCACAAGATAAAAATAGCATGCTGGTTCTATCCCGGAGCTGGATTCAGGCTGCTGCTGGATGTGCGAGGGGCTTCCTGAGACTCGTCGTCTGATAAATCAGCAGCGGTAAAACATGGACTGTCAGATAAGCAAGTGAGGACAAACTGCCAACTGCGCTCTGAAGAGGGGAGCCGACAGCAGGGAGATCACTCACACCACACACTATCAGACACACTCTAGTTTATATGGTGTGAGAACAAACAAACAAACTGGGTAAACGACCAAAGACTGTGGGCCACACTTGCATCAGCTGCTGTGAATGAACCCTGACATGTATGAAAAATAACAATCAGCCAGGTTTCCCCTTTGTTACAAGTATGCATCAAACTTAAAGCACATTTGTGGATAAGGCAACATTTAAGTCTAATAGTTACCTGTGAGATGTATTTCTTCCATAGCGGCTCCTCTTCACTGATGTCGAACTCGTTCCAGCCGTGGTAGGCCCTCCTCTGGCTCACCTCCTCCTGGGTCAGTCCCAACTGCAAGTCGGCCTGTCAGCACCAGCACAACACAGAGCTGCGTTTGCTTCAAAATTTCACTGACAAATCTTAGGCACCAACTTTCTGGTGGTTTATTCCTTTTTTTAAGTTTTATTTGGAACAAAGGTGCAGTTGTACATGTTATGCGCAGCATAAACACTTTTTCCCCATCGCATTTTTGCCATTTAAAACCCGAAGAAAGAATCAAGAAACAAAACAATAATAAGCCACATAGATATAATTGTGCCTCCAATGCTTCTTTTTACCTTAATTTACAGGAAAAAACACCTGAGAAGCTGAAGAACTGAAGGAAATCGATGCAATTTAGCTAAACTCTAATATAAAATGTGATACATCCTGAATCCAGGATTCGCAGCAGTTTTCAAATGCTTATTTCTACATCACAAAAATATCATGAATCACGTCAGTACAATCCTCAACTGTATGAATTTCTGCTTTCACCCATTTTCTTGTAAGGGCTTTCTTACTTGGAATTCACAAGATATTAAAAAAAACGCTAATAGTTGGGATTTATATTTTCAGTACCTCCTCCATAATCTCCTTCATTTTTACCAATATTTTGGGAGCAATGGACATCCCCAGAACACATGATGATGATTTGCCGTTTTGTGTTCCACAGCATCTCCAACATGAAGTCCCGTTGTTTTAAAGAACCTTACTATATTCTGCCACCTGAGTTCTCTGCAGGACTCACCAGATGTATTTTTCCACTGTTGTTTTTTTTTTCCTCCTATTAATCCAATTGTACCCTAGATTTACCTTCTACATCTCCTATTGTTTATGCTGTGCCTGGTAGGTAATTTGTAAAAAGAAAATTGGGGCATTTTACAGGTACCTCTGAGTACCTGAAGCCGTAGACTGGTCCTGCTACGGGTTTACTGGGAAACAGACCATTTTACATATCAGACACATCTTGTTAATACCATTATGCAGAGCATCCTCCACTTAGTAGGCAGGAGGATGTTGTTGAGGATGTCCTACTCTAGGACACTGACAAACAGGCTGTTGCAAGGATCAATCTAGGGTTTTTTTTTGAGCTAGAAACCACTGTGGGACCCTGAAGTCATACAGTCCTGTCAACTTAAAACTTCTCTGATCAATATTTTTATAATAACAGTGGATGTTGAAATGACTGTACTGTAAAAGGGGCCTCACTGTACAAAACCACAGAGAATTATTGCCCTACTCTAAAGTTCCCCTCAGCTCTACTGAGCTTTTCAGCCTATTTTAGCTCCTAGTTTTGGTTTGGCAGCACACTGACTGTCTGGTTCAGTGTTAGTGTTTCCAGCAGCTGCAGCAGGCAGCTGTTTTCATCAAACAAGCTCTGATAAACCCACTGTCCTCATGAACCTGAACAACACTCAGTAAAAAATGCTATCTCTAGTCAAAATATCTTAACATTTTAAATCAATACTTTCTGTCAAATGATTAATGTCCTTAGATGTTACATGATGCAAATAGCTAAATCACTATTGAGATATTGTTGTTTTGTTATTGATATCAATATAAATCAAAATATGGCACATGCATGTAGAATCGCATACTAAAATCTATTTGACATTCAGTGCATAGAAACTTTGTTCCACTGTTATGCATGACATTACATAAAAGTCTTCATATGTAAATAACTTTTGGCTTTTAATTACAATTTGGTTGACATTTTTAAACGGGACAACAAAGTTTTGTAAAACCAAAGCTGTAATCTTAATAATTGCCAGTATCATTATTATTCCAATAAAATTTCTTTGAAAGTTACTAAACAATTACATCAGCTTACTACATAACCCTAAGTGGAAAAATGTACAGTGGGGCATTAAGTAGTACCTGCAGGACACACACTACTTCGTTGACAGGGAGTTCGCTGGCTTTCCTTGAGGTTAGTACCGGGACCATGGTCTCATCTTCACTGGAGGGTTGTCTCTCGGAAAGCTGCAACACAAACACACAGGAAAGTAACTTTACCAGTAACTTTACTGAGCCAGATAGGACGGAACAATTTCTTCTTCACTGAGCTCGAGGACATTTATCTGTGGAGGAGGTCAGAGGAGCAGCTACTCGGGACGTTCAGGGAAATTGTCGGACCTCTTCCAGCTGACCCGAGTTCACTTCCACACACGCACAGTAGAGATCTAAAACCAGTAACTCAGCAGCTCTGCTTGTGGTGGCCTGGAGCTGAACGACACTTTAACATTACATATACAACTTGTTTTTATGCTGTGAGTATGGTTAAACTCTGATTCCATGGTGACCCGAAACCTTTTATTTTTATTTTATAACATTGCGCGTATATTCAATAAAAAACATTTTTTATATAGAGTACAAAGTCTACAGCTAAATCTCTAAAGGGTTGACAAATTTCCATCGTCATTTTGCCCACCTCTAGTTAATAACTGACAAGAGTTTGCCAAAAAAACCCATGTCTGGCAGACCGATTAAAAACCAAGTAACTCTTTACATCAACACTTGTGAGTGTGTGTCAGAACTGAATGCTGTTCATAACAAAAGTCAACATCAAAGAACATAATCCACCTCTTCCTGCAGTATTGTTATAGTAAAATATCAACCTACCATCTCCACAAACAGGCCATTATATCAGCAGTCGTTAAGCCCACCTCAAATCACAGAGGATTACAGAAATCTAATTACTTTAGACTAATCACTCCAGGGAAAGAACAGAAAATATTTCTTTGTGTGTTGGTTCACTACAGAAAGCACTGTTGAAAACAGGCCCGTGGCCTGTAAACTGTCCTTTTCTACACCAGGAGAATAATCAAATCAAGAGTTTTTTTAGAGCTCGACCTTTTTATCCCGAACCAGCACAGATAATCTGAGTGATGAGGGTTAGTGGGTGAGCCACTGTTCCTCTGCTGTACGAAGACAACAGGCAGGACTACATCACAACTCAACAATTTAAACATTCCTTCAAATCTGAACCAGTTTGCAACTCACAGAGCACTACAGCGAGTATCATCCAATATTAATGCCAGAAACGCACTTGTGGTTCAGTACTGATACCAAAACAGTACCATTTTAATGTGTTCGTTAAATACAGGAGAGTCCCACTTCAACTTTTTATGCATCAGATCAATATCTGAAGCTCGTTTCGCTCAGAGTTCTGGATCAGGAGCTCCAGTATCTGGATCAAGGAGTTTGTGAAAAATCCGGTGTAAAACTCAGTTTGTTCCTGCTGTTCTTTCGCTGTGTCACAACAATCAATATCAGTCAATAATCAAAACTTCAGATCTTCTGCTGCTCAGCTCGTGTTCAGGTTGGAGCTACAGGTCGTCAGCGTTGATTAGGCTTCACTGATGTTAATGTTGATTCACTTAGTAACTTCCACTAAAAACTGTAGGATTTGTGTCTTCTGGCCCAACAACAGCTGATCCCAGATCTGAACTAACACTTGGACTTGTAGCTGTTTATAACTTTAGTTACTTGCAAATGATAAGAGCTACAATTAATGAGATTTGAAAGGATTCGGATTTGGTAATTGGATTTGATGCTGGATTCGGATTTGATAAAATGCCATTGAACAAGCTTCTCTTCTGATTACCTTCTTTGCCTTCCTAATATAAATACCAAAAATCCAAAAACAATGTGGGCAGAATTGAGACATTACTGTTACCAGGTTTAAATGCAAAGAGCTGTGTTCAGATGCCATCATCCAGATACAGCTGACAGGGTTGTGTGGACAAGGGTCTTAGTCATAGCTCTGAGAAGTTGTCTGTGTGTACAGCCATGGTCGACACCGTTTGCCTCGCTTTCCAACAAAGTGACAACATTTTAATCTTAGAACACCTTCAATAGTGGCATCTGACAGCTTCGAACAAGTTGAACTGAAAACTGTTAACACTTCCACCAGAGGCTTATTGTCATGCACAATGATGATTTCCTTCCAGTAAGCACAAAAGCTGCAAAGACTTCAGGTCCTGGGAGGAAGGAGGAGGTAGAGGAAGCTGACAGCATCCTGGCAGCGTTTAAAGAGAGTGGGAAACAAAAGGAGGGCGAGTTCAGCTCCGTCGAAAAACCCAACGGGGGTTAAAAAGTGAACAAAGCCCATTTTCACTTTAACTCACAATGAAGAGGAAAAAACATTTATTAGCTTGTCAGCTCATTTTTCCTTTCACCGAGAAGATCTCTATAACACTTGGCAAAAGGTTTACAGTAAGTTTACTTCAACGTACTTTCTTATCAAAGTGCCGCTACTACTTATTCTAGTAGTTAGGCTGTAATTCCTTTAATTGAGAGAAATTCTGAAATTCCCTAAATTTTTTGTAATCTTATTGTTTCAGGTATTAAAGCAAATTCAACCAATCCAAACGTTATCTGCAAGAGCTTGTATTTTTCTTCTGTCTTTGTCTGATCACCGCATTTATTCTGCAAAACTGCATCACCGTCCTTTACCTCATAATATAATTGACTGCACAACAGCAACAGCTTGTTAGGAGCTCGGGTCAAATAAAGTCGAACCTCATCTTCGACAAACCAAATTCCTCACAAATATGATGGATTTCCTTCCCCTCGAAGTTGTTGTGTTCATTGCTCTCAGGCTAAACTCACTTATCTACTTGATTTATGGCACTATTTGAGAGACCTAACTCAGGGCAAAGTCTTACAAGACAGTTTTATATTCTAGATACATAAATCAGCTACAAGCTGCCAGAGGAATCATCACCATCTGTAATACTTCCACAATCCAGCACAGATCAGCTGGTCGGAGCTCAGGTCAGATAAAATAAAAACCCTCACCTCTTCAAACCAAATTCCTTATAAAGATGTACAGTACATGCCTGAGGATTTGTCTTTGTCTGGATGTTTTTTTCCTCAGCTGAACAAAGTCCAGCAGTTTAAATCAACCTAAACCCAACCTCAAAACCTCAAACCTCAAGATAACCATTTGATTTTGGGCAAAGCCTCACAACTGAATTCAACTTCTGTATTGTTTACAACAGCCATGACCATCGTGAGTACATATTATAATTAAAAACAAATAAAAACAAATTCACAGATTCATACTCAGTATACATCAGGGCTGCAACTAACAATTATTTTCCTTATTGATTCATCTACCGATTATTTCCCGTATTAAATCGCTTGGTCTATAAAACACCACGGAACAGTGAAAAACACTCATCACAATTACCTAAAGCCAAAGGTAATGTTATTTAATGTCTTGTTTGCCTGACCAACAGTCCAACATTCAAAGATATTCAGTTTACTAGGATGTAAGACAAAGGGAAAAAAGGAAATTCTATTGAATAACCCTGGAACCGTCAAATATTAAAAAGTACTTAAACAACTGTCAAAATAGTTGCCAATAAATTCTAAGTTGCAGAACTAGTGTAAATCCGCCTCTCTCCAGCTGATTATCCAGTTGGTTTAAATCATCAGGCACTTATGGATGATTCACCTTTATTGTATGACTGAGACCAGCGTGGGGCTTCGAGAAGAAGTACAGAGAAGCTCTCCAAATCTAATGGTTACCCAGTGTAAAAAGGCCAATACTAAACTGACTTTGTTGTGTTATACATCGTTTAGTCCACAGAGGTGTGTAGCATGGATAAAATCTTCTATCCAAAACGCTACTGAAGCTAAGATAAGGCTTCAGTTTCTTCCGAGTTAGCTAGATCAAGTTGGTTATCTATTAATGGTGTTGTGACCCTGCAACAAAACTACCAGGGTGTACCAGGAAACACTGTCTGTGGAAACACAAAGAGGGCATATCGTACTAAAGAGCGTGCTTTTTGAGACCGGATGGCAAGTTTTATCCCCGGACAGATAGGACAAATCAGGGTGAGTAACGACCACCACTGAGCACCGAGGTGACCTGGGGTAAGGCCCTCAGCCCCTCATTTGTTCCAGTGCAGCTGCTCAGTGACCATCAGACCAGACTGTGGTCGTACGGAGCAGCTTTAAATGTTACTTTGTGCGACTGTGTGAATGCGACGGCGATGTTTCTGAAAAAGGAGGGCACCACTCTCAGTCAAACGTCCGTGATTGAACCCTTATTTCCGCTTCGGCTGAACTTCAGAAGTAATTCTTTTCACATAACAAGGACTGGAGATTTTATCCTCCATATCTTACAATCTATTTGCTCTTGGAAGCCACTATTTCAATGTCAATATAAGAGGAGGAATGACTGCAGCGAACAATAACTCTTTCACGTTGCCAAAGCGCTTGTGATTATTGTAAGACATAAAGCTATGCTTTAAGGTTCCGTGTGGTTTAATATTTCGTCCACTTTGCCTGCTGAGCAGCGTGAGAATAAACTTGTTTCTCATCCTGTTGCTACAGTGGTGAATGAATTCTAGGTATTTCTCATCTACTGTCAATATTTTCACAGCCTCAGTCTAGAGAAGAGTAAACTATGACCAAATGCTGAGCATTTTACCAGACACTTGAACCTGCTGAAGACAAAACTGGAAAGCCTTAAAGCTGGTGGAATGTGGGTGACAGGAGTTTACTGCCCAGCAGCTAAATGTGATGAATAAACAAAATAAATAAACTGAGTCAGCAGCATGTAAACTCAAGAAAGGAGAGTTTTCATTGACAATTGAGCACCTGGTAAATATAATAAGCCAGCAGGATCGCTGCAGGTTCATGCTCCTGCTGAGTGTCTCAGAGGTGGAAAACAGAAGAAGGAGACGTGATATCTTTGACATTATCCACTCGCCACATTTCACAGAAACACTTCAACTTCAAACAGAAACGCATCTTGACTGCAGGTGAAATGTCAAGAAATAGGAAGAACAAATGTTATTAGTCACTTCAGCCAGAAGAAAACATTCACCATTCATTGTTCTAATTTAGCATGTGCTTATACTGTCAGGGAAACAAGACACATACAAACATAAACAATGCAGACACACACCACACAGCTGTTTCCTACTGATGCCGGTATACGAATAGTAGAAAGGTATCGCAATACCCTGCCGTCAAAAACGGTACTATACCACATTTTATTAGTACAGATACTATAAGAATGACTGTTTTAATAAGAGCCGTATGTCCTGACTAGCGCCGATGTGTGACAGCGGCGCAGTCTGAGGGTGCAGCGCTCTGCTTCCACTCTCCGATATGGCGTTATTTCGCTTCCGAAGCCGACGGTCAGAGCGAGCCCACGGACACCACAAAGCCCGCCTGTAAAAGATGCTTTAAACCTACGCAGACCAAAGGAGGCAACACATCCAACTTGGCAAACCATCTCGCTGACAGACATGCCGACCTGTCCAAAGAATCCAAGAGCAACAGGTTAAGGGACATGAGAGATTAGATAATTACATCCTGCCCATGCCCTCAAATATGAGTCAAACAAGTGTGATTTATTTTGTGACGAGTGAACGTTTTTCAGCATCAGAGTTGGACGAGGCAGTAAAGGGCCATGTTAACTGTTTAAGACTGTATCTTTTTAGCTAACTTACCAATGCTTTATTAACTTGAGAGATCTAACTCTTACCAACTTGGTATCATCAAGGACACTTTACCATTGTTTCAGACTTAGGTCTAGGGCTGCAACTAGCAATTATTTTCACGATAGATTCATCCGCCAATTATTTTTTCAATTGATCAATAGGGAAAATATAGCCCATTATAATTTCCCACAGCCCAAGGTGTCATCTTTAAATGTTTTGTTTTGTCCGACCAACAGTCCAAAACCCAAAGATATTCAGTTTAGTACCATGAGTGACAAAGAAAAGCATCAAAGCCTCATATTTGAGAAGCTACAGACAGCAAATGTTTCATCGTTTTAGTTGACTAACATTTTTGTTAAAAAAACTGACTATCAAAATCGTTGCCGTTTAATTTTCTTTTGATCGATTAATTGACTAGTCGTTGCAGCTCAGCATAGGTCACAAGCTTTGCATTCACTAGTTGTGTTCAAAGCCTGCAACATTCTCCAGTAAAATTTATAAGTAACAAGCTGTAGAAAACTGAGTTTGCTTTAAGCAATGCTAACATTTCTCTGGAAGTTTCAGACTTGTACAACAAGGCTAGTCTATGATCTTTTCCTCCTAGAAGTGGGTATAAACACCTCTGATCAGGATGAGGCCAGGAAAAAGAGAAGACAGGAATCCCAACCGGTCTCTACTTCCTCCAGATAACCGTCTTCAGATCCACCACAAAGACCATAAGCCAGCCACAGACTCAGTTAGCATTACCCAAGACTCAGGCTCTTGGCATTAGTTAAGATGTCCAGAATCTCTTCTCCTCACTTTCATCAAACACAACGAAAAGTGGCATCTGCATCCTCTGCTGCCCCAGTTCCTCTGAGCAAATGTAAACAGAACAGTTGATCATCCTCTGCTTTAGTGAACTTCAGAAGTGGAACAGAAGAAAGGTAAGGCCTTCAGTGAGCAGGCGACAGGCTGAGAGGATTGTTTCTGATTAGTAGTGACTGGAGCTTAAAGGAGGATCCTGCTCCTCCCGCCTCCACCTGATGGATCAATACTCCCAGTTTGCCCCCTTTAGGATTGGAGGACAGCTGCAAATCACACGTTGATGGTTCAAGGTTGAAAATACAAGTTCATATAATGGATTCCAATAGTGGCCAGTTTTCAAAGTGGTGCCAAAGTATCACACTCTCCTGCTACATAATCAACTTTTCCACTGTCCATCTGAATAATCAAAATGTTCAATTTTTGTTCAAATATGCAAAAAGGATCATCTATCTATATTTCGGTTTACAGTTATTGTAGTACTAAACAATTATTTGATTAAGATTATTCGATTGACAGAAAATGAGTCTGAAACTCTTTTGATAATCGATTAATCATTCCCAGTTTGTTATAAAAAGCAATAAAATGCCAAACATTTTTTGGTTTCATCTTCCTAAAGGTGAAGATTTACTTCTTTTGTCTTTCATGTCGTTGTAAACTGAATATCTTCAGGTTGTGGACTGGTGGTCAGACAAAATAAGACATTTAAAGACAGACATTTTAAGACGTAACCTTTGACTGAAATTATGATTGACTATTTTCTGTCATTTTATAGATTCTAAATTTAATTCATTGTTAGAAAACAATAGAGGGATTACTTAATAATGAAAATGACTGTTAGGTGCAGCCCTAGTGCAGACCGGTTATTTATTGTGGTTAATCATGTGATCAGATACACCGGGTTCTGCCAGCTCAGGAGATGAGAGTAATTAATAGATCATGAATATTTCCTTTGGTATTTAATAAGAGCAACAGGTTGCAAAGACAAGGGGAAAAAAACAAGTCTGTAGAAGCTGAGAAAAGCAGAGTAAACATAAAGGCGAACAGCTCAATCACAGAGTTTACCGCCTCCAGTAAATAACCTCCTGGGGAGACGCGTTGTGTGATTTGCAGTTGCACTGATTGCAAATTGTGGGTGCTTCCTTGAATAAGCACATCTTCCTTCCTGATGAAGGAATGAAGCCCATCAGATTAGAAAAGCAAGAACAACCTGGTTTAACGATGCAAGCTTAGACAAAAAGATGATGGATATTTGGGAAAACTCTATGTAGTTTAAAACTGGAGGACACAGGGCATCTGTTTTAGCTTGAGTTAAATTCTGAAATACAGAAATATCTGCATTAAGTAAAGTAATCAATAAGTCAACATTATCAACCCCTACAAACAGTGGTGAGTTCATTTACTCAAGTACTGTATTAAAGTACAAATTTGACGTACTTGTATATTACTTTAATATTTCCATTTTATGATACTTCATACTTCTACTCCAATACATTTTAGAGGGAAATATTTTACTTTTTACTGCTATAGTTGCAAGTTACTTTACAAGTTAAGATACAAAACATATGGCGAGTCAATAAATTATGATGCTTTGTTACTTAAATTTAAACCTCCCAGCAGTACAACCAATGAGATCAATCAATTGATTAATCAAGAAAATAATCAGAAGATGTATCACAATGAAAATTGTTATTAGTTGCAGGCAGTCTTACAAAAAATAGTTTAAACTTAGCTCCACCTCAATGAAGTACAACAGTACAATGCTGCTTGCACATTAATGCATGAGTGATAATAATCTCATCATATAATATGTCCTAGTATAACAGTCGAAAGGGACATTTTTCTGAATTGAGTACTTGAATATTTTTAGCACATTTTCTTCATTATACTCACATACTTTTAACTAAATACAGGACTTTTACTTGTCATGGAGTACTTTTACAGCGCGGTACTATTTTTACTATCTTTTGTCCTGTCCTGTTAATCATCTAACAGATTTATCTTGTGAGACCGTGATGAGGTCCTGGCCTCTGATCAGTGGGGAGCCACTGACTTAAGGGACCTGTCATTCCAAAGTCCTTAAATTGACCTAATTTGTTCACATACTTAGAGACTTTCCAAAAACTCAAATGACAAAAGTGAGGTCGTCACAGGTGATAAGCACAACGTCTGAAAGTCTGAAAAATTATAAGTGTCAGAAAAAAAAAAAAAAAAGGACTGTAAGAGAGGATTTGGCTCACTACAGTAACTCGGTCAGATGGACGGCTACACCTACTGAGGAAGCGAGCTGACTAAAGACGTCCAACTGAACAGAAATTTTCTCAAGTTGCCAATGTACAAGTGGCTGTGGGAGGATGAGAAAATTGCATTTCAAATCCATTCATTATAAACCATGAACACAGTAACACACAGAGCGGTTTTTACTTGTGGCATTTTCTTGCCTGTTCATTCCTCCCCCAGCCTCATTTGACTACTGACATTCAAACATGCAAAAATGAAACAAAAAACCAGCTGAAAAGAAGCAACTCAAGTCGATAGACAGGTCTCAGAGGCTAGTCAGTAAAACAGCCTTCATCCTGCCCTCATTGTAATCTGCAGCTTTTATCATCATTTCCCAGCAGGTCCAATTAGATTCAGGTCAAGCTCTATTACTGGGTTGAGAGTCAGTGTGGGCCGAGTGCCAGATCCCTGCAGGGACACTCAAGTGCTGCACTCAAACACCTCACCTCAGCATCAGTCCTACAATGTAGAAAACGAGCGGTGAGCTCAGATGTGATCCACGGATCAGGACATGAGCATGAGCTCCACCCGGAAACGTTAAGCTGTAAACCGCTAGCAGTCAGCAAAATGCCCTGCTAAGCTTAGCTCAAGATGACTGGTGTCTGACTGGGTCAGTCACACTATGGCCAGTGCAAATCACACGCATGAGCTAGAACACCTGTCTGCTTCTTTCAGATCAGCTATGTGGGAAAATTTCGGGTTCCCAGTGAACTAAAACAGCAATGGAGAGCGAGCGTTGCCAAAATTTCTGATTCTGACATCACTGTTACAATGGTCACTGAACTTGCTCACTAATTATTAACGTTTTTTTTGATTGTGTCACTTAATGCTCCAGGGTGAGACCAGAGAGTCTACAGAGGTGGCAGAGTCAGAGGCAGCGTTTTCCCCTCCTCGAAAGAGATCAGCCCAGGAGGAACGGAGGCAGCCCAGGAGGCAGCCGAAGGGGGAAGTGTATGCCCACATGACAAAGGAGTGCATTTCAAAATCGATTCCAACCTGTTTGCCTAGTGGGAGGCTCAGGAGTCTGTTTATTCTAATCTGGCCATGTTGGCAAACTGTTACCTGGCTGTAGCTGCAAGCTCAGTTCCCAGCGAGAGGGTTTTCTCGATGGCTCTGTTGCTGCCAACAGATCTGCCCTCACGACTGACAGTGTGGACAAACTCATTGTTTTTAAGAAAAACTTGAAAATAGAATGAAACTTGACCTCGACCTTTAAGAGGTACATCATGACCTTACAGTAGTCACAAGTTAATCATAAATGTGATACAAGGCTCCTAAAGGCAGGTTTTCTTGGATCTTGTATTTCATTATATTGTATTTATTTTGTTTTTTCACATCCGGAGATGTTATTCTGTTTCTGTAATGTCTTTTTTTTTTTTTTTTTTTTTGGTTCAGCCCAAGATCTAAGTAATTAAACCACTAATTATTATATATTTTGTCGTATTTTTCAACATCAGAGAAGCTTTACAGTTTTGGAGCCTACCGTGACCTTTTTGTTTGACATCAGCCAACATAAAAATATGGCCTATGCTAGAGTGTTTGTTTGCTGTTTACATTTAACTGCTTACATTTAACAGTATAATGTGAAAACGTTTGAGTTCGTTATTTTTGTAATGAATTTACCAGAGTTCTCAGTTGGTAAAATGCTACCTGACTCTACCTGGTATTCCAGGCCCTCTTTACTAGTAAGGCTGTTTTCCTCTGTCCTTTGATTTATTGTTTTTTTGGAGGGTTGGGTTTAAGCTTTGAGTGTTTAAGTATAGCCTAGGTGGAACAAACTGAAACACTCCTCCTAATGCAAAAGTTTCATTTTTTATTATTTTGTGTATTTTGTACTTTTATAAAATAAGATGTTTTTCAGTTTTGTAGCTGATTGTGACCTATTGCCTTTTGTTATTCATCAGCCCTACGTAAAAATATGACCTATGCGAGAGTGTATGTTCATTGTTCACATTTTACATTACAGGCTGTACCAACTACCTCAGGGGGGACTATACACCACTGGGGGGAACAAACTGTAACTACACTACTCTCTGTTCAGAATAAATGAAAAGAAACCTAGTATAAGGCATCTGGGGTTTTTTTTTTTTTTTTTGGCTTTTTGCCTTTTGCCTATGGTACCGAACCATCACGTCCAAACAGCAGTGTGAACTGAAACGTGACTTCTGTGTATGGTTACACCACTAACATCAACAATGTCTTTATGGCTTTGAATGTAGTTTCTAGACTCTACAGAGGTTTGGTGTTTGTGCAAGAGAACTAGAAGAAGAGCTTCAGTCTCAGATCAGGTGAAGGCTGAGACATGGTCGAATTATCAAAGCTGCACTTGAAATAAGCTTGGAGTTGTGACCTGGATAGTGGTTTTTTTCTAAGCCTTACTGGACCCAGAGTAGAAAGGCTAGAATATACTACTGTCCTACTGATGGTAGACACCAGCTGCAAAAATGGATTTTTGGCATTTGTGAATCGATTCAGAATTGCAGATGGTAAGAAAAGCAATTTTTATGTGAATTGATTTTTTCACCCGCCCCCAATTCCTTGTCCATCTAGAATTTGAATTTGGCCGTTTTGTTCATACTGTGTTTTGTTCTTTCTGTGTGTGTTCACTTTGCAGCCTTTTTTGTGCGTGTCTGCTTGTTGTGTATTATGTTTTTTATTTCTTTTTCTTGGTTTAATGTTTGTAATTACCATATCTAAGAAATGGCAACAGCCCTGAAGAGGTTTTTAACTAACCGCCTGTCAAACTCAGCACTGTCATCACATCAGCCAAAGGAAAAAAATGTGTGATTATTTTCAGTTTTTGCTTTGGCTTTTTTTTGCTACGCAGCCACAGCCTGGTTGGACTTCAAAACAGTTCACTCTCTGTTTTAAATAAAATCAGGATTTCCAGGGAACACAGCAGGGCTCAGACAGACAGGATACATCCATCATACTGTCTGTTCATCCTCACAACAGAAAACTTAACAACAACAACTACACTATTCAAAGAATGACTCTCATTAATGGTGTGGTAACACCGGTTTGGCAACACTGGTTTGGCAGGTCTTGCACAAACCACGTTCTTGGATGTAGAACGAATGGCATCGAATTTAATTCTAAAGCCAAAATGACTGTTTAGTGCCAATTTAGAGTTGCAACAATCCATTGTTTCAAAAATGTTTCCAGGTAAAAATACCAAAAACATTTATATAAAAATAAACTAAACTGACTAAAAGACTGATCAAGAAAATAATCAGCAGATTAACTGCTAATGAAAATAAAGTTGTTGTTAGTTGCAGCCCTGGTGGGCACTGAATGGCCTCTCAGATTCTCTCTCTTGTTTATTCATTAATTAAAAATATTTCCTGATTTAAATCGTAAATCCGTTAATTTCCTACTTGGTTGAGAAGTTTGACTTTTATTTCCCCTTGCATTTAAGGGATAGTCTGGTGTATTGGTGTTGTTTTGGCATCTGTTACATTACCTGAGCTTCAGCTCAGTGCACTGGTTTGTGTTGGGAATTTGTGTAGGTTCATGCTCTTTAAGCCACAAACATGGCCACAAGCCAACTTCGTATCTGCCAGAGCTTCGGTTTCACCAGCATCTCTACACCGTCTGCTAGCCAGCTAGATTTTTAGAATTAAGTTAAACTCAAGATGATGACTGGCTTTCTGCCAAAACGGCTGTTAGCGACGCACTTGACTAACTGCTGGAGTTCATTTCTATTCCTGACCAACTGCCTTCAAGGTCTGCAGGAAGGACACAAATACCTCACTTATCAGCAGCTACGACATGAATATTAGCTGATCTCTGTTCGAAATGGTCATGAGGTCGTTGTTCATTACTTGACTCGTTTAATGTAATGACAGCCACAGAGAAAAACTAGACTGAGGCAAAGTAGGTCAAACTCCAACACCAGGCTGCGACTTTCCGAGCAGAGTCTGAAGTCAGGGAAAAGATTCAATTAATTACTACAGAGAGAGAGGAGGGTCTTGCCACTGTAGAGTTTATTTCTGAAATAAAGCTGCTGATAGATAATATTTAGTGTCAGTGTCTTTAAATTAGGTCACTTTCGTGCCAAAATGAATCACTTGTCTCCTTGAATTTTCCCTTTGTTAGGCTGTTAGGGAAGCTTCACAGAAAACATGATGATGAAAATAAAGGGAAGCAGGAGCAATGTGTTTAGCTGCTGCAGTACTAGTAGCATTACTGACAGTAGCAGAGGTAACACTTGTAATAGTAGTAGTATCCTCAGTGTCAGTAGTTAGTAGCAGCAGTATTTAGTTAAGCAGTAGGGATACTTGTTAAGACTCTAATCAAATGTATTATTAGAATTAATATGGATCAATCCGTAGCTTCCCTTGGAGGGTTAAGTATTGATTTTACCAGATGCAAATAATAGTCTAAACCCACTTTATAGAACGTGATCCTTTTTCATTGGATCATTCAACATCTTCCAGATCAGACAGACCGGTGGACTGAAGGAGACCGACTAAATTAACTGAGGTGGAACTCAATTATGTTTTTTGCACAGTTACTCTGCAAGGAACAGTTTGACATTTTAAGAAATACTTAAGTAGCCTGCTAATCAGACTAAATTGACATTTAGTTCCACTTTATTTATTCAGTCTGACTTCATTTTTTTTAAAAAAATCCATTTTCTGTTTAGTTAGAAAAGAAAAGAAGCCCATCAAAAACAATGGCAAGTGATAGACTTGGCCTATTGATGTCATTTTCAGTTGATACAAAAGCTTTGGTAATGCTGCTCTAAGCATTTAACTAAACGTCTGTCATTTCAATCAAAGAAATAAAAATGATTTAAGAGTTAAAACAGGGGAAACTGTGAGCCCAGCTCCATCACAACTTTCTCTACCAAGAGGAGAGTGTTGTAGTTCCAATGATGCGGTTTAGGGTTGCAAATAGAGCTGTGAAGGTTATTAAATTAATAGATTAGTCTATCGAAGGATAATGAATCGGCAACAATTTAATAATTGATTGTTTAATTCATTTTTCAAGCAAAAATAACTCAAAATTACTGGCTCAAGGATCACAAATGTGAGGATTTGCTAATCTTCTTAGTCTTCGTAAATTTTATTTTTTTAAGGTTTTGGATGGTTGGTCGGTCAAAACAAGACAACTGATGATGTCCCACTTTTGTTATTGGATATTGTGAAGTGCATTTTTCACTGTTTTATGATGATTTATAAACCAAATATTATGGGATAGGATATGGCGTTCCACTTAACTGGAAGAATCCCACTTAGCCTGGCATGGTAGTCTTAAAACATATAGGAAGGCCTCGGTAAAGCCAGCGCAGCCTATCAATCATCTCTAATAGAGGAAAATAAAAACAACCCTCGGTTTCTTTTCACCACTGAAGTCAGGCTGACAGAGTCGATCCATACGATCCACGTATTTCTACAGCTGTCAGTAGAGACGATTTCGTGATCTTCTTTAATGTTAAAATTCAAACTATTAGAGACAAAATCTAACCTTCCCTTTCTCTCTAAGATCCTTGAGAAAGCTGTCGCCAACCAGTTGTGTGATTTTCTAAATAATACGTTTATTTGAGGATTTTCAGTCAGGATTTAGAGAGCATCATAGCAAAGAGACAGCACTGGTTAAAGGTACAAATGACCTTCTTACTGCATCAGACAAAGAACTTGTCTCTCTACTTGTCTTGTTAGACCTTAGAAATTTGATACCACTGACCATCACATCCTGTTAGAGACTGGATATTTAATTGGCTTTCAAGGAACCACTCTAAGAAGGCTTATGTCCTATTTATCAGTTCGATTTCAGTTTGTGCAGTTAACGATAAATCCTTCATATACTATACTACTACTTCATAGTCCCGGAGTTCGACAGGGGTTCTGTGCTTGGACCAGTTTTTATTCACCTTATTTATGCTTCATTTGGGCAATATTATTAGGAAACACTCCATAAACTTGCATTTTTATGCAGATGATACCCAGTTGTACTTGTCAAAACTTAACTTCAAGCTTGCCTTAAGGACATAAAGACCTGGATGACCAGTAACTTTCTGCTGTTAAACTCAGACAAAACAGAAGTTATTGTGTTTGGCCCCCAACACCTTAGAAACACCTTATCTAATGATATAGTTACTCCAGATGGCATCGCCCTGGCCTCCAGCACCACTGTTGGGAATCTGGGAGTTCTCTTTGATCAGGATATGTCCTTTAACTCTGACCTAAACAAACATTTCTCCTGTGTTAGCTTTTCTGTACTGGCTCCCTGTAAAATCCAGAACGGAATTAAAAGTCCTCCTCCTCACCTACAAAGCCCTTAATGGTCAGGAACCATCATATCTGAAGGAGCTCATAGAACCCTATTACCCCACTAGAACACTGCTCCCAGAACGAAGGCTTGCTTGTGGTTCCTAGAGTCTCCGAAGTAGAATGGAAGGCTGATCCTTCACTTATCAGGATCCTCTAGTGTGGAACCATCTTCCAGTTTGAGGCAGACGCCCTCTCCAGGTTTAAGAGTAGGCTTAAAACCTTCCTCTATGATAAGGCCTACAGTCAGGGCTGCTCAGGCCGGTCTTGAACCAGCCCCTAGTTATGCTTCTATAGGCCTAGACTGCTGGGGGACTTCCCATGATGCACCAAGCTCCTCTCTCTCTCCATCCAAAGGTATTCATATCCCATCAATGCTCGTTACTAACTCGTCTTCTTCCCTCACCCCTAGTTTTGAGCTTCCTCGTCTCTCTCCTCTCGTCGCTTTCGGCAGGTTTTTCTGCCCCTGGTGCTGCAGAGTCTGGATCTGTGACTTTAAACCACCTACTGCCCCATGATCCTCCTCAACACCCACTGCTTCAAACATTATTCTTCTTCTTCTTATATTTAGTCTCATTATTATTATTAGTCTTGTTATTAGTGTTATAATAGTTTCATTATTTTTATTATACATCTTTATGTGGAACCTGCATTGTGATATATTATTTACAGGAGGATGGAAAACATAAGAATACAGTCTAGACTTGCTCTACATGAAAAGTGCCCTGAGATCACCTCTGTTATGATTTGGCTGCTATATAATTAAAATTGAATTGAAATTGAATTGAATTATTTAAAGAAAAAAAAACTGTGCAATGAATATAAATATAGATAAACAGGTATAGATATAAATATAGCATAGATTAATCTGTTGATTATTTTGATGTTTTTTTTTTACGATTAACTGATTAAAACTTTAAGTCCAAGTTGATGTCTTCAAGTTGCTTTTTTTGACCGACCAACGGTTCGAAACCCAAAGATATTCAGTTACAATGATAAAAACAGAAAGGCAGCAAATCCTCACATTAGAGAAGACAGCACCAGCGAATGGTTGGCCTTTTTGTGATATGCATGTCTCAAATGATTAGTCAATTGCCAAATTTGTTGACAAATCAACTGACTTACCAACTTCTTGTTTTAGCAATAATTTGGGTTGTCATATCCGTTAGGGCTGCAACTAACAATTATTTTTATCATCAATTTGTCTGAATTTTTCTCGATTAGTTACTTGGTTTAGAAAATGTCAGAAAATGGCAAAAAATGCCCATCACCGTGACTCAAGAGTCCAAGATAATGTGTTCAAATGTCTTGTTTTTTTCAACCAACAGTACAAAACCCAAAGATATTCAGTTTGCAATGATATACAACAGAGGAAAACTGCAAATCCTGATGTTTGATGAGCAGGAACGAGCAAACTTTTGGGAATTTTAACAATTATTAAAATATCTGCCGCTTAATTTTCTGCTATTAACTAATCGATTGAATCAACTAAGCATTTCACCTTTACTGTTAACAATTAACAACACTGTAACCTGCCTATATATTGGATACGCAATGTTTCTGATGATCTTCTTTCTGTCTTTTTAGTGGTAGAGGGTTCACAAGGGTCCAGCAGCATTGCAGGGAAGCACTGAGTGGATGTTACCAGATATATAAGGCTGCCAAAGGGACTAACGGGCTGCTTTGGAGGCCATTCATCAGTGTGACCTGAACAGAGACAACAGCAGAGTTTAGTGGAAGGAAGCAGCAGAGTGTGAAAGGGGCTGAGAAACAGAGGATGCTTCTCTCCACAAATAGGTTATCATGGGGGGTGGGGGGTGTGTGTGGGGGGATGGGGTGGGTGGGGGTCGGTGAACCTTCACCACCTTCACACTGCTCAGACACACGAAAAGAGACAGAGAGGCACATCTGTCTGTCGCCCCCCCCCCTCTTTGGCAGGTAGGCAGCTAAAGCAAACACACCAACATGCTCTGCCCAGCGTTCAGCCTCAGGATTAAATGTGAGTTGTTTGTTTTGTTTTTTTTAAATGTGATTCATATCCTGAACGCCGCCTCAGATCCTGGCTATGGTCTTATTATTCAGGATAAGCTGCTTATAGGTGTCTTTGTGTCCCACTCACCAGGAATAAACAACGTGTTAACATGGCAACGGAGCCGACACACAGCAGTAAAACCTACAACAGCACAGTCGACTGCTTTATACTGAACTCTGCAGACTTCTACAGAACTCTTCACTGTACAGCTGAGTCATGCAGATAAAACCAATAATATAATAATCATCTGGAGTATTTTCACTATCATCAGTTACCAAACAGCTTGTTACACCCCACTATCAGACCTCTGTTAATGGCTTTGACCTCCATGCTGATGTTGAGTGGTGTTTTTTCGGGGATTATTAAATTAATTTGTTGACTGTTCGAATAACTCATGCATTATTTAATGTATATGATGTCAAAATAATAAATGGTCATCACAAGCTATCAAAGCATCTATTTGCAGAGCAACAGTCAAAAAAAAACTTTCAGTTTTATATAAATCAGACAAAAGTTCACATCTAAGCAGCTGAAATCAACCATTTCTTACGCGATGAAGAAATACCTGATTAAACCACTTTGACGGATTGATTGTCCGTTACAGGTCTTCAAACATTGTTACTTGAAATGATGGGGAACTCCTTTGGTCGTTGTTTCAGAAAATGTGCTTTATGGCAACATGTTGATCAAAGGCAAAACTGTGGATAACAATATTATTTCGTCTTTTGATCACAATAGGATTCTACTGACACAAAGAGAGAGCAACAGTAGAGTTCAAACGACCTGATGGTACTTGGGCCTGAGGAAGTTGTGATGGGCATTTTCCACTATTTTCCTACATTTATTAGATGAAACAATTACTTAATCAATAATGAAAATTGTCAGCATTGGGAAAGGCTTTTTCAATATCGATTGTACCGAGATGAAACTCACATTCTTGTGAAACAAATCTATCCAGATCCACGGTGACCACTGTGCCAGTCCCATCTGCTATTAACCACCTTTCACCTCACACCGCCAAAACTTCTACATGCCTG
The DNA here is from genome assembly GCF_016859285.1 of Xiphias gladius. Lineage (NCBI taxonomy): Eukaryota > Metazoa > Chordata > Actinopteri > Istiophoriformes > Xiphiidae > Xiphias > Xiphias gladius. The sequence continues at coordinate 29,110,849 of NC_053421.1, forward strand.
TCAGTCCTGTGACTTTTTTGATGTACATTTCTCAAAACCGATTCACGGGCACGGTCTGCTGTACAATCGACAACCAGCAATCATCGGCGACCAAACAGGTTTAATACGGAGTAATGATACCGAAGTAAACTTCATGACACCAAGTTTTACAGGCTGGTACAGTCGCGCTGTGACAGACTGGAAGGAGTTTTAAGAATGTTCTGGGTGTGTCTGAGGGCGATGGATGTTTGATTTGTTAACGCTGTTTGAAGAAACCGCAGCTCTCACTGATGCCGATGCACCAGTTCAAACACTAACAGGACTGTTACACTGAAATGTGGGACAGTTTTACTGTGGTCCAATGATACGTAGCCGTTTCCAAATAGGTTGACTGAATCTTTGCTTGGTAAGAGCAGAATTTTTTTCCCATAGTTTTGACCTCACTAAATCACCAAAGTGTCTCAGTAGGGTCACATCTCTGAGCTAGGAAAGAGACGCCGAGTGGCGTGCAGTTTTGCCTGCGGAGACTAACATCTCATCGGTCAATATTTGATCAACCTGTCAGCGTTTTACTTCAGTGGCCTCGGCCTTCGGTATTACAGATTTAGCTGTAACCTGCTCACGGCTACGGTTAGCTGGCTCAGGCTGCTAAAATACCTGGATTGACTAAAGCTGCAAGGTTTACCAATCTCGTATTAAATCTTTATTATGTCTTCGCTCTTTTTATAAGCACAATGAAAGAGGTAGAAGCTTTTTAGCCGGTGCTGACCAACAACTGTTGGTGGGCAGCAGATTGTATCAGCTTTACAAACTTCATAGTTCTGAACCAGGAGCCTCCGGTACCTGGGTCGAGTAGGTGGTGAATACTAAGTTGTAACTCTGAGAGGCACCGAGGCAGTCCGCGGTTCCGGTGCCGGTGCCGGTGCTGACCTGACGGAGGAGACCGGACACCGTCTTTAACGTCGCTGCACGCCGTGTCTTGTGTTATGCAAAGATTCAAATGGATTTGAACTCAGACGCAGCCAAAGTCCAGACCGGTTCGTACGCGGCTCTAAAGACTCCACAGTTGAGGATGGGGGGGGTCGGCTGACAGGTACCGAATGGGCTTATGGACGTCTACGGTGACACGAGGCGACGGACGACGACAAGTGGGAGGTGGGGGTTAAATGTGCGGGGGGAGCCGTGGTGAAAAACGGATGGAGACGAGTTAACGGTTTTTTTGGTTCTGTTTAAGGCAGGTATGGCGGAGAACGGGAGGTAGGTTGACCTCGCCCCCTGAAGTTACTGAGGCAGACGCAAACCAGGTAGATTTGTTTTTGTTAAAACATGCTTTCACTGGGATTTCAACAAGCTGTTTTCCTGTAGGAGCTTCTATAATAAAGTAGAATAAGCCCATCCTTCACTTCTGCGCTCAGCGGGCCGACACTCCTTAAAAATACATATTCACCATTTCTACGGCTCAACTGGGTCCCCGGAGAAATCCCCGCAAAAGAGTAGTTCTGACAGAAACACTCGGACACACCTCACAGACAACAATGATTTCCTGTTTAGAAAAACAGCGAACCAATTCAAATTCCCCTGCAATCACCAGCTGTTCAGACGAACCCATTGTTACTGCAGGACAATATGTAACGATATCATGTCAACGAGCATCTCACCTCATCACCTGCAGCATCAGACACACACACACACACACACACACACACACACACACACACACACACACACACACACACGTATGTTCACGTTAGCCTCGGCTAGCGTTTAGCTAACGCCGCCGGCGGCTAGCTCACAGGTTCGGTGAGACACAACAAGGACGACCGGTGGAAGTGACGGACACCGAACCTTTTGACGCGCTGAATAACACCGAACCCCGCCGTGCTGTCCACGACTCGTCCGCCACCGTGTCAACAACCTGCAGTGCCAGTCGCGGAGTCAGGGGCCAAGGTTAGCGTCCCCGGGTGACGACAGCAGCAGGCTAGCAGCCGACAACAGAGCTCCACTCTCGGGGAAACTAACCAAACAAACCCGCTGCCGGGCTCCCACCGCGGCCGGTTTTCTAACTCCGGTCGGGTTCGGTGTTAAAATTGTGTTTGTTTCGCGAACAGAGGGCTGGAATCCGTGTTGTAATCAGTCGATGCTGTGAAGGAAAAGTCAAAAATTGTCAAACTTACCAGCAGCTCCCGTTTCTTCAGCATCTTCCGTGAAATCCCACCGCGGAGCGTTTGTCTCTGAGCGAACAGCGTCCACTATGTCAAGTCCGCCGACGGCAACCACGGCAACACTTCCGGAGAGCCTTTCAAAATGAAAGCGGGTTGGACGGCGCATGGGCGTGCCGAAAACGCTCTACTTAATAGAAGGAGGTTACGTTTTCCCCCGTGTCTGTTTGTTGGTTTATTTGTCAGAGGGATTGCGAGAAAAAAAAAAAAAAGAAAGAAATACCGAAATGAACCTGGAAGTTTCTCGACGTCCTCCCAGATCCTATTCTTCATATAGGATTACAGTCTATAATGTTGATTCAAGAGTGTAAGGACAGAGAGTGTTGTAATGATGTGCAGATTCGTGATTTTTGATACTGGGCTGTAAAAATCAAACTTGACTTTATTTGACAAAGTTGTGCAATGGATCGTAAAAGCCTAAAGGGGGAAAACACCTCACATATTAAGGACAATTTGAAAAGCAACGTAGTATTGCATTACATTTGAAAGAATGGGAAAATATATAAAAAAACAGAAATGGAAAAGTACATCTACTCTATTCTGGAGAGGACTGGTTCTTCTAATTCTTGTTCTTCCTCTTTTTGTTTGTTATCTAAGTTTTATTTTACCAGTCATTCTTCTCCTGCACATACACCCAGTCATGTCAGAATGACTTGTGATTTTGTGTTAAAACATTTGAACTGTTTTCCTTTTTTTGTTTTTTTTTTTGTTGTCATTGTTTTTAATTAACTTCCTCTGCATGCATTCCTCCTGGTCCGAGTTTCATCATCCTCCACTGACAGCACAGGCCAACACAGTGTGGCCGAGCTGATGGCGACATACTGTGAGTGGTATTTCCTAATTGCGTGGAACCGCCTCGGGGAGTATTCGTATTTTATTTTGAATACCAGATCACCTCGCTTCCTCTCAGGTGTGGGGCCACTTACCGCGTCTGGACGCCCGGTGGCTCCCTCGTGCCGTCGGTACCAGAAAGTTCCTTTGGCTCCAAACGAAGATCGTGTTTGGTGAAGAGGACGACTTCACTCATCCATCTAAGAAAACGCGGCTTGCCCGGTCTCCTTCCTGTAGTTCTCATTTCTTTCCCTTTTTTTTTTGTTAATTTGTACAAGCATCTCATTTAGAAAAAAAAAAAAAAAAAAAAAGAGGCTCACCTGTGATGCCGCCAACCTGCTGCACGATACTGCAGCTCTGCAGGTAGATCAGGTGCTTTTTACGAATTGATCTGGAAAGAATAATGTAATGTTTTAAGTGTCATTTTTCCAGTGGTGGAATGTAACTAAGTACATTTACTCAAGTACTGTACTCAACTTCAATGTATGTTACCTTATACTTCTCCTCCACTACATGTATGATGTATTATTGTAGGTAAAGATAAGACTTAATTAATAGTAAATGTAATCCATACAGAATACAGGCTGCATTGTTCTGAAATGAGCCATTCTGCACATTGAGTACTTTAGGTATGTTTTCATGCTAAAACCGATTGTACTTCTGAGTAAACGTTTGAGTGTAAGACCTTTACTTGTAACTGAGTATTTCGACGCTATGGTATTAATACTTTTACTTAAGTAAAAGATCTGAATACTTCTCCAACCTCTGCTGCTACGCCACCGTATATGGTATTCAGAACGTAAATAGATCTACGGACGGTTTATTAAAAAAAAAAGAAAAAAAAACTACAGCGTGCGCCAGCTTCTTAATAGACGATCTTTGCAGTAACCACAGTTGACCGATAGGGGCGCTCACGGCTTGTCAGTTTCCGCTCTGACCCGGATCCATAACAACAGCTGGAAACGGCTAGTCGGTTAGCGGATTAGCTTCGTGATTCAGGCTGTCAATTTACCGCCGCGCAGCGTTTCACCTGTGGCAGAAGAGGGTGGCAGCTGAACGGGCTGTTATAGCTGACACACCGAGAGACGACATGAAGACGGTTAAACTGCGTTCAGGCTGAAGTTCGATACCTTAGCGGCCGTCAGCAGCATCACTAGAACGGAAGGGACGTCGATTACTGCTAGCCTGCTAAAGCTAACACAACGACGACGACAACAATAACAACAACAACAGTCCTGTCAGCAGCAGCTGCCGTCACTACATCAACTGGTAACATTACATTTACGGTGACTTGTAATTGTTCCAGCACGGACATGATTGGTGTGGGTGTTGTTAATGTAAAGGGTTTGTTTTAACGGGCTAATAACACTTAGCTCGTATGCTACGTTAGCTCTGTCAGACTGTTGTTTGTGGAGCTGAATCATGTGATTGCTCCTCCAGTTACTGCACCGGCTGGGGTGGAGGCTTGCTCTACATCTGCTTAATTGTGGGTGTAGCCGAGCCTTGCCAGATGTGAAATCCAGATGTTTGAACATGTGAAATCTGTTTCAACTTGTTGCTGTGTAGCTGGGCAGATAACCACGGGAGAGATGGAGGCTAAAACTGCTTCTTGTTGCTGGAGTTTATCTCCCGATTAAGGCCAAAAATATTAACTATACAGCCAGAGTAAGCTTACAGCTCTGACCTGACAGGTTTGCCTCTGTTTGTGCGTCTGCTTTTGTTGGTTTTGGGCCTCTTATTTCCAGTGAAGGGGAAGCGCAATGCTGCTCCTCCATTGCCATAAGTTCCTCAGGCTCATTCATTTCTGCTTTTCTAGCTCAACCCGAGGACGTGAATTACGTGAAGCCCTTTTCCAGTGCAGGAACTTAACAACCTGTAACCTGGTTCTTCCCATAACCCAAACTATAGCTGAAACAATAAGTCGTTTTATCAATTACTTGATCGACATAAAAATAATTGGGAGCTATTTTGATACTCAATTAATGGTTTCAGGATTTCCCGCCTCTCTTTTGTCATGTATTATTTAAATACTAAATGCTTTTGGGTTTTTGGACTTTTGGTAGAACAAATCAAGACATTTGAAGATGTCACCTTCAGCTCTGTGAGGTTGTAAAGACTCTTTCGAGACTTTGGTACGAACTCCCTCTTTGTGCTATAAACCGGGACTTTTTGGATATAGTTAATTTAAACGGTGACAGCTGGACCAACTGTAGTATGTAATTAGGGCTGCAACTTTTTGTTGATTTATTGGTTAGTTGATCAATAGAAAATTGATCAGCAACTTTTTTTTTTTCCCAACTAATTGTTTAAATAATTTTTTCAGCAAAAATGCAAAAAATTCTCCGGTTCCATCTTCTCCAGTATCGCAACTTTCTTGGCTCCACTTTGGGCCTTAATACCAACCAGTCATGGTCTGAACGTCACAGCCTGTCTGAGGATTGTTGCTGACCATGTGCTTCCCTTCATGGCCACAGTTTACCAACTTCTAATGGCCACTTCCAGCAGGATAATGCTCCATGTCATCTCAAACTGGTTTCATGGACATGACCATGAGTTCAGTGAACTTCAGTGGCCTCCCCAGTCACCAGATCTGGATCCGGTAGAACACCTCTGGGATGTGGTAGAACGGAAGACTTGCAGCTTGAATATGCAGCTGACAAATTTGCAGAAATGATTTGATGTCATCCTGTCAGCATGGACCAGAATCTCAGAGGAAAGTTCCCAACATCTGGTGGAATCCAGGCCACGAAGCCCTGAGGCTGTTTAGAGAGCAAAGGGAGGAACTACTCAGTGTTAGTGTGGTGTTCTAATAAAGTGCTCGATGAGTTTATAATTGTAGGTCACCTTGGACTCTTTGGAATTGTGATGGACAACTATTTATGGTCTGTTTGGCAGGCAAGTAAAGTAGTTGATATTGTTATTGATTATCTCTACTGTTTACTCTGAGTCCAGGTCCCTGCTGTAGCCAGTATAACCTGGTTGATGGCCCAAAATGACATCCGGCATGCCAAAACACTTTAGCTGTTTAGTTTGCTTCTTCACAGCATTGCAAGCCTTTATATTTCTATACTATTGTTTACTCTTTTTGATCTCCTGCCTGTATGTTGTATCTCTGAGAAATCTTCTGGTCTGTTGTTAGGAAACTTTCCAAATAACACACAGATTCTCCGAAGTCAAAGCAATTGGTTTATTCTTGCAGCAAGGAGACAAGTCATACAGCAGCAATGAGTTTTCTGCTTTCTGGTTCTTCTGCCATCCTTTTTATGTGTCAGATGGGCAGAGGCTTGTATTCTTGCTCACTTATGTCAATATACATAGTGAAGATAGTTCCTTTGCTCATCATAGAGGAAAAGACAAGTGAGATGGCCTTGAGGAAAGGAACAAGAATGCCCTGTTCCTCCCTGGTATTCACTTCTCTCCTGAGCGTCATGAGAGAGTTGTACAGATTCTCACACAAGTAATAATAAGAAAGGTCAATACGAGGTGATCACACAGTCATGAACATAAAGGGTAAGAATTTTTCTAACATCTATCTTTAGGTTTGTAACCTTCGACTCCAAACCCCCTCTGAATGTCCTCCTCAAAACGAAAGCCAATAAAACCTGGACACGTTGGTTTGTCCAAAATGTTCACCACTGTTCTACTTTTTGCTCCAGACAGAAGCAGCAGTAGAACATTGGTTGCTGTTTGTTTTAATAGTCCTTGTTGTGACTTGACGTCACTTCTGCTTGACAGCACTGCTGATAATCCCTGGAAGTACCAGAAACTTGCATTTAGTATCACCTTAAAATGATTTTTTTTTACTATAATTTTTCCACAGACGTTTGTTGAGGCGTGATGGGGAATCAGCTGGCTGGCATCGCCCCCTCTCAGATCCTCTCTGTGGACAGTTACTTCTCAGACATCCACGACCATGAGTACGATAAGAGCCTGGGCAGCACTCGCTTCTTCAAGGTGGCCCGGGCCAAACACCGGGAGGGCCTGGTGGTGGTCAAAGTCTTCGCCATCCAGGACCCATCGCTGCCCCTGACCAGCTACAAACAGGAGCTGGAGGAGCTGAAGATCCGGCTGCACTCCTGCCAGAACTGCCTGCCCTTCCAGAAAACCTCCCTGACGGAGAAAGCAGCCATCTTGTTCCGCCAGTATGTCAGGGACAATCTGTACGACCGCATCAGCACCCGGCCGTTCCTCAACAATGTGGAGAAGCGCTGGCTGGCCTTCCAGATCCTTAACGCTGTCGACCAGGCGCACAAAGCCGGCGTCCGCCACGGAGACATCAAGACAGAGAATGTGATGGTGACCAGCTGGAACTGGGTGCTGCTCACAGACTTTGCCAGCTTCAAGCCCACGTACCTGCCGGAGGACAACCCCGCGGACTTCAACTACTTCTTTGACACGTCCAGACGGAGAACGTGCTACATCGCACCGGAGAGGTTTGTGGATGGAAGTATGTTTGCCACAGAGAGCGACCAGAATACACCGCTGGTGGACCTGACCAATAACAACCAGAGGAGCCGAGGGGAGCTCAGACAGGCCATGGACATCTTCTCTGCAGGTAGACTGTGTAACCCATCAGAACACAGCATGAAAGCGTCTCAACACATCAGTGGCTCTACATTATACAGTCTCAAGGTCAATGAGGAATTAAAGTTATGTTTGATGCATTGTCTAGAATAATGCACTGAGGAGTTTGCTTGTCATACTCTTAAATCATTATACAGTAATAGAGAATGTGGCTGTCTTAAAAAAGCCTGTATTCAGCTGGTTGCAGTTTGACAGCCGACTCTGACATATTAGCATCCTTGCACTCACCAGCAGGGAAGTGGGGGCTGCTCACAACTATATTACCGTGCACTTGACTCTGAAGTCGATATCAGATGTGATGGTATGCTTTTAAAAATGATCATCAGCAGCAGCTGTAAGTATATTTAAGCTGTATCTAAAGGGCTAACACATGTGTGCATTAATTTCAGTTTTAGCTCAGACTGCCCTGTGTCTTTGTGCTTTCAGGCTGTGTGATAGCAGAGCTGTTTACTGAGGGCGTCCCGCTCTTCGATCTGTCCCAGCTGTTGGCGTATCGCAAAGGACATTTCCAGACGGAGCAGGTCCTCATGAAGATCGAGGACCGGAGCATCCGAGAGCTGGTAATGATTGTGTTTACAGCAGGACTGATGGTGGCGATAATTGATTTCCAACATTACCCATGATGATCTAATACTCTACAGAGATGTTAAAGGGACATTTTCAGTATCTTGGTAGAAACAGCGTAGGGAAATCTCTTATAGTAAACACACCACTGCCGTCTCATACGTCATTACCTTTCACCTACAGAAGTTGAGTATTATTTGATGAATGTTAGGGGAAAAAAAAGACTCATTAGATCTGCGGAGGGGCTGCCTGTATTTTCTTATTTTCTTCTTACTTTGCTGTGTTGGGACGTTTCTGGGCGTCGGCCTTTGGGCAGTAGGTGTGTAGCCCCCAGCCAATAACAGCGCGCAGGCTGTGAGGGCGACGTAGCGACCAGGTTACATCGCTGTCTCCGTCTCTCTCCTCTGCTCTCGTTCTGTGTCATGGATGAATAAAGATCTGCAGGTCTGTGTGTCTGATTGAACGAGGACGGGGCTGAGCTACACGCGCGCACACGCACACGTGCAAAGAGGCCACAGCAGACAGGAAGAACATTGCGCTTCAGCTGAACTCAAACAAACTCTGGCAGAGCAGCACCTTCCCCCAGGACTGTGTGGAGGTGTGACCGGGTTTATTTGTGCTTTAGAACGTAACCACGAAACAAAAAGGAAATAATTTTGTATTTCTCTGATTCAGTGCTTTGTTCACACTAATGCTGCTCCTTCTCTTCATTCACTGTCTAGCTCTCTCTCTCTCTCTCTCTCTCTCCCTGTCTCTCGCTCTCTCTCTCTCTCTCTCTCTCTCTCGCTCTCTCTCTCTCGCTCTCTCTCTCGCTGTCTCTCTCTCTCTCTCTCTCTCTCCCTGTCTCTCGCTCTCTCACTGTCTCGCTGTCTCTCTCTCTCTCTCGCTCTCTCTCTCTCGCTCTCTCTCTAACTCTCTCTCTCTCTCGCTCTCTCTCTCTCTCTCGCTGTCTCTCGCTCTCTCTCTCTCGCTCTCTCTCTCTCGCTCTCTCTCTCTCTCGCTCTCTCTCTAGCTCTCTCTCTAGCTCTCGCTCTCTCTCTCGCTGTCTCTCGCTCTCTCTCGCTGTCTCTCTCTCTCTCTCGCTCTCTCTCTCTCTCCCTGTCTCTCGCTCTCTCTCTTTCTCGCTCTCTCTCCCTGTCTCTCGCTCTCTCTCGCTGTCTCTCTCTCTCTCTCCCTGTCTCTCGCTCTCTCTCTCTCGCTCTCTCTCTCTCTCTCTCTCGCTCTCTCTCTCTCTCGCTGTCTCTCTCTCTCTCTCGCTGTCTCTCTCTCGCTCTCTCTCGCTGTCTCTCTCGCTCTCTCTCCCTTTCTCTCGCTCTCTCTCTTTCTCGCTCTCTCTCTCACTGTCTCTCGCTCTCTCTCTCTCTGGCTGTCTGTCTCTCTCTCTCTCTCCCTGTCTCTCGCTCTCTCTCTTTCTCTCTCGCTGTCTCTCGCTCTCTCTCTCTCTCGCTGTCTGTCTCTCTCTCTCTCTCTCTCTCTCTCTCTCTCTCTCTCTCTCTCTCTCGGTCTCTCTCTTGCACTCCGGGGAGGAGGTGCCAATTTTGAATGAATAGTAATCCTGTAACTGACCATGTTGCTGAGGTGTATTATAAAAAGTGTCCATTCTGCAGATGTAAACAGTGTAGTGTTTTTACGTGGAAGAATAACTGAGCCGTATAACATAACTAATTCTCTCTCCACTTCTTTCTCACTATGTTTCAGTTTGATTTACTGGCACATGGAAAGTAATTTGTGTTGCTAAAACATTTAAAGGAAAACACTGGTCAAAGAGGAAGAAAACAGTGATCATTATAGTAGAAAGAGACACTTATTGTTTGTGTAAAATCCCTTTCAGGTGGCTCAGATGGTGCAGCGGGAGCCTGAGAAGCGTCTGACAGCAGAGGAGTATCTGAAGCAGCAGAGAGGGAAAGCCTTCCCTGATATCTTCTACACCTTCCTGCAGCCGTACATGGCTCAGTTCGCCAAAGAGACCTTCCAGTCCGCAGATGAGCGAGTGCTCGTCATCCGCAAAGACCTTGACAACATCCTGCACAACCTGCGAGGAGGTGTGAAGGAGTTACATCTGAGATCACAATGAAAAACCTTCCCTCAAGTGCCGGTTTGTGTTTTGCAGTATTTGTAAAAGAAGTTGTTTCCCCTCCAGGCTCCTCCTCCTCGTCTTCGTCCCAGGAAAGCAGCGAGGGTGTGCTGAGCTCCAGGGAGGAGCAGGGCCTCATCGTCTTGGTGTCTGTCATCACCTCCTGCCTGCAGACACTGCACTCCTGTGACTCCAAACTGGCGGCTCTGGAGCTCATCCTCCACCTGGCTCCCCGGCTCGGCGTCGACATCCTGCTGGACCGCATCACGCCCTACCTGCTGCACTTCTGTAACGACCCTATGCCTCGTGTACGCGCTCAGGCCGTGCGAACTCTGGCCAAAGTGCTGGCTCTGGTGAAGGAGGTGCCGAGGAACGACGTCAACATCTACCCGGAGTACGTCCTGCCGGGCATCGCCCACCTCGCCCAGGACGACGCCACCATCGTCAGGCTGGCATACGCAGGTTGGTGGCTGACAGGCTCTGAAATAAAGTCATTACTTTAACAGGAAGCCTCGTTATAACCCAAGGAGCTATTTTAAATGTTGGTAAAGAGTGCAAGGTTTTCTAGGTACAGGAGTTGAGGATGTAGGAACATCTAGAATATTTTTATTCGATGTAACACTGCAGACATAAAGATTTGAATATTTCATTCAGTGTTATCATGATATACATTTACCTTTAATGAAGAGAGAAGAGATACTGGTTCCTTCAGGGAAATTGTTACGTGGAAGTGATCAATCGACCAAGTGTGTCTGCAGCTGGAAAAACACTGAGAAGCTGTAATGTTCCCGACATTACGACACAAGTGACCTAATGTGATCAATGTCATCTCATGACTTGAGTCCGACAGATTCTGACGATATCTCACCTTATGCTCGGTTTCTTTAGCAAGAGGATGATCTCAACAGAATCGTGACTAATGAAACGCATGGCATTTAACTGCGTGCCTCAAAGTCAAGGTGGGAGGTCATGGAAGTGTATCAGTGTTTTCTGATGGTAGCAAAAGCCGGTTTTACTTCAGGTGAGGTGGTCCTCCTCTGCTATAAAAATGTCGCAGCTCTTCACCAATTTTAAAGCTACTCAGAGAAGAAGTGAGGGCTTAAAGGTGCTATACGTAAGTTATTACTCGTTACTTGTTTAGAAATTGTTTTGAGCGATAAGTAATAGTTAAATAAAACATCTAACGCTGCTCATCTCTTTGAGCTCTTAGCCATAATAACTTATTCATATGAAGTGTAAAGCCGGATGTTTTTGCTGTTTAAAAAGATTCGTTTGGGACCAGCTGTTTACACCTTTCTTTATTCTTGTCTTCTTGGTTGTTTCAGAGAACATAGCTCATCTGGCAGAGAGCGCGCTGCGTTTCTTGGAGTTGGTTCAGGAAAACAACGTGAACACAGAGCAGGACCTGAGTGGTGAGGACACAGAGGAAACACTTCACCCCAACGAAAACTACGACTCAGGTACAGAAACGCACGTGAGCTGACCTTTCCACTGCTGGTTCTAAATGTGTCGCGGTGTGTCAGCATGACGAACTCACTGTGTTTAACGTTCAGAGCTGCAGGCGCTGCATGAGATGGTGCAACAGAAGGTGGTGACACTGCTGAGCGACTCCGAGAACATCGTCAAGCAGTCGCTGATGGAGAACGGCATCACGCGTCTCTGCGTCTTCTTCGGCCGACAGAAAGCCAACGACGTTCTGCTGTCTCACATGATCACCTTCCTCAATGACAAGAACGACTGGCATCTCCGGGGAGCCTTCTTCGACAGCATCGTGGGTAAGAAAACCTCACAGAATATTCAAACAGCTCAGATATATCAGGTTTTAGAAAACGCTACATCTGTCATTTCTGTATGGATGCATGGTTTTACTGTAGATTTTTAAAATTCCAAAGCTTCTAAATGATGATGAACTCTTGCATTTGGAATTTATGTTTTGTTTTCAGTTACTGGCAGAAGTAGTTTTGAGTTTTAATATGTTGAACATGTATAGTAACACATTCAACCTTCGAAAGAAAAAAAAACCCATCGGTGCAAAATTTCCAAATCATTTCATGCAAGGCTGCAAGTTCCTTTAGCTCACATTCCTAAACAAAGTCTGTCCCTGCTCTTCTAGAAGAGGGCAGTTACCCTCCCAGCCTACTGAAGTCCAGAGTCAGCCAGCAATGATTGCGCTATGTAATGTCATAGTCTTTTGGGTAAATTTCAAGTATACAGAGTTTGGCTTGAAGAGGAAGTTCCTTACTGATTATGTGGTTTATACATTAAACAACCCTCCTCCGGAGTCACTGTAGTCCTGGACATTCCTCTAAACAATTAAATCACGTACCTTTATTCTGATCAGCTTGAATTAAGTTCCAGTTAACCATTCGTACAGTCATAACTTGAATTTTGTATTTATTGATTGTGTCTGGGCCTTGTAACACGGCCTGTCTGTGTTCTCTCCCTGTGTGTCTCTGCACTGAAGGCGTGGCTGCGTACGTGGGCTGGCAGAGCTCCTCCATCCTGAAGCCTCTCCTGCAGCAGGGTTTGAGTGACACCGAGGAGTTTGTCATCTATAAAGCTCTCAATGCTCTCACCTGTATGTGTCAGCTGGGCCTGCTGCAGAAACCTCATATCTACGAGTTTGTCAATGATATTGGTAAGAGTGACGGCCACAGCGTGACCGAAACAGGTCGCAGAGGCTGTTCTTATCTCATCCAGTCACGTCAGCTCTTCGTGTAAACGGGTTGTTGGCCACGGCAGTGGTGTGACTCTGGCAGCGTCACACCACCGGTCCACTGTTGGTCAGTCTGTTGGTCCAGACTACTGGATGTAATACATGAAGCTTCTACTGGTATTTACGTTAGGATTTCAGCGACTGTTCCTTTATATCTTGTCCAGCGCTCCGGTTCATGACAGGGCACTGTAGTCCTCCTCCAATGAACGGCTCAAAGCTCAAACCGACAACACCGTTGCTCAGCTGTAATTAGACACACACTTACGTTGGAATGCTATCATGCTCACGTGACAATATTAACCTGCTGATGTTAAGGGGGATAGTCGAGAATTACGGCTCAGATTGTTACTCAGTGAAATAACAATTTCAAGCATAAATACCTTGTTCATTAAAGGGCTGTTGTATCGGCTTGTTACATTATATTACATTGTACTGCTGTTCATGTTATTCTGTCCCCTCCCTCCTGTAGCCAGAGTAGGGTGCTGCGTTGCACTCATTCTCAAAATGCACCCATTCTGAGAATGAGTGCATTCACTGGAAGTGGATTTTATAATTTGCCCTTTCCTGTTTGCCACAGCTCCGTTCCTGTGTCACCCGAACCTGTGGATCCGTTACGGGGCGGTGGGCTTCATCACTGTGGTCGCTCAGCACCTCAACGTGGCCGACGTCTACTGCAAACTGATGCCCCACCTCAACCCCTTCATCACCCAACCCATCATCCAAGTGAGTCCACATCGTCGTCATTCAGTCCTTATCTCGCCTGTAGATCCCGGCACATCATCATCCTCCTCACGCACCTGTCACACTCCTCCCTCTGCCTCTCTCCTCAGATCGATAAGGAGTTGGTCCTCCTGAGTGTCCTGAAGGAGCCGGTGAGTCGCTCCATCTTCGACTACGCCCTGCGCTCGAAAGACATCGCCAGCCTCTTTCGACACCTGTTGCTTCGACAGAAGAAGCGTGCTGGCTCTATCCCAGAATGCCCCACTCCCGAGGACCCGGCCATCGCTCAGCTCCTCAAGAAGCTGCTCTCACAGGTAAGAACGACACTGACTCACAGGTTATGGATTTTAGAGAGGCAATTTCCAGGCAGGGAAAGTCAGAAAGTTTGGTAAATCCTCTCGGAAAGTTGTAGACTAAGAGGGACTTTAACAGGACGGTCACTCTGCAAGAATATAGTAAAATGTGTTTTAAAGCCCGGAGTTTTCATGTGTTTTCACCTACTGTCAGAGTGTAATTTCCAGATTGTGTTTCTGTAATCAAAGTGAAGTGACTGATGGCTCGGCAGTGCTGCTGGCAGTCTGTTCCTGAACTCCCCTCAGTTGCTTGAAAGGCTGTTTACACAGGTCAACACAGCCGATTATTCTCCCAACATTGCAGTAGATCTGCTGACAGATGCAAATTACAGCTAAGTATCCCTGTAAGAAAATAGTTGGTTTTCTGGGTTTTTAGTGAGTTTAATCAGCAAAAAAGAAAAGTACGAGACTATGAAGTTATTGTGTAAAAGACCACAAAGAGCCAGAGAAAATAAGGCAGGGTTGTTTTAACTGAATTGAAAAAAGTCAAGTTTTGCATTAAGCAAGCAGTTTTACTGGAATTGTTTTTGAGTATTTTTTCAGTAGAAACTAGTTACAAATGAAAAATACATTAAACATAGAACATGTTCTTTCTGGTTTTTGGTGAACTGAACCGCATTGTACAGTAGAGATAGCCGGTAAAAATGTGGGGAGAGAACAAGGGGGCTGTTGCCAGAATCGAACCGCGGACATTGTGATTATATGGTACGCGTCTTAGACCGCTAGGCCATGGGGATGCCACATTATCACCAAATCTTGTTTTTTGTTGAACTCCAGTGGTTTAACTACTGACTTTGCTGCTCTGATGTAGAAATGTACTCATGGTGTATGAGCAAATTTATGACTTTCAACCAGAGGGGGGAGTGAAACACTGCTTTTTTAGCCTTGAACAGACGATAGAGATGTACATGAACAAATGGACATGTACACACTTAAACACTTACACAAACACATGCATATTTCTAAATTTAAGCCGGTGCCACAGTTTTCCCACACCGCGTTCTGAACTTTGTTGTTTTGGTGAGTTCCTTGAAATGGCTCTGTGTGGCCTGAGGAAAGGCTGCTGGTGGTGTATGTGTTTTTTGTTTGGTACATGCAATCAGGCCCCGTCTCAATTAATCGTGTTTCTCATCACGTCACAGTGCTTTTAAAGAACAGATCTCAGAGCAGGGAAAGGCATCCACCCTGATGTTGATGATTCAGTGTCTTTCAAATTCTCTGTGGATGTTTAAAACGCAGCTCGATCATGTCAATAAACAGGAAAGAATATGTGGATTTGTTGTTGCAAAGTCAAGGATGTTAGTGTTTTAAAGTGTTTTCTAATTTAAAAGAACTCAGAACCAACACAAACAAGGAGGAGAAATTATGAAAAGAGAAAAAAAACATGAAAGCATTAAAAAGTAATGTTTTCATTGTACATTAATAATTGTACATTATAAACAAATCCACCCTCTCATTTCAGTTGTTATTGGTTCGGTTTCATTATTTCATAAAAGAATGTATACATAGCACACTTGTTGAAATGTCCACAGATACATAACGTGGACACCTGCTCATTCCAGGCAAGTGTGATCGCGACCATGGGGATTAATCTGCTGCTATAACAGCCTCCACTCTCCTGGGAAGGCTTTTCCTCAAGAGTTTGGAACAGATAAAAGCACTGTGAGAAAAAAGCGCAGCACCTTCATTCTTTTGAATAATAAAAATAGAAAAGATAAAAATGATTTTCACCGTAATAACTGTATTATAAAGTTCTGTGTAGTGTTTTGGTTCTGATAAGCCTTCATTCTTATGGACCTGTTAGTCATACTGGACTATGAGGATTATATTTCATTGTCTCACTGATACCTGGAACAACACACTCATACCAACGCCGACTCAAAACCTTGGAGAGCAGTAGGCCGCAACTCACTGTGAATGGGACCTGGCGTCGCAGTCTGGCACCACCCGCTGTGCCTCGGTGGTCTAAAAGGCTCCCACAGGTACTACCGGGGAAAGACGACAAGGGCCTAACGTTGCGCGGATATCCTCGACGCAGGAGTCGTTTGCCACTCTGCTCTACTTTTTGAGTGGGGGATGACTTCCAGCAAAATAAAGGAGCGCATCGCTGATCAGTCCTGCCTGCTTGGCCGTCAGTGTGTTTAAGAAAATAAAACAAAGCTATTCTCTGCTCGGGAAACAAACTGTACAACAGGAAATTAATGACTTTGTGTGTACTATGGCAAGTACGTCAGAAAGCTGTCCCGTCACTCGTACAGAGTATGTAAAGTAGGTGCTCGACACAACATAAACACAGAGCTACAGCTTCACAGGAGGCCAGGGACTGCATACTACGTCGTAACCACACACAGTCCACCGTCAAACCTTACACTGTCATTTTTAGAGCGATAGATCAGCCAGGCTGACACATGGACTGATATTAGCTTATCTGTATTTGTATATTTGTCACAGGAAATTGCAGTAAAGCAATGCCAAGCTAGGCCCAGCTCATCTTTAGCTGAACTAGCTGCTGAATATCTATCTCTGCCTAACCGAATAACATCCCAGCTCAAACACCTGCAGTGTGACTTAATTATGTCGTTCAAAGTTTGAGCTGTAAAAAAATAATGTTTGAAGAGGAAAGCACGTTCACTTCACAAACCCACCAGTTACTGTATACTCGGATAGTAGAGCTTGGCTAGCGGCAGACTGTGGCCACTTCATGAGCGCTTACATTCTGTTTCATTCATCCATCTTTGCTAGGTTCCTGACAGCGGCTGTGGGCTGACCTTCAGGTAGACCCGCTTGTCAGATTTTACAAAAAACTCAGTACATTTCACACTGTGTTTTTTTTGTCAGATTGGTTTGGTTTTGTTTTTTTGTTTTTTTGATGCTGGGAATGAGATGTGGAAATAAATAAGCAACGTTATAAAAATGTAAACATCCTGAAAGCAGAAACCGGGTCACATTATGTCACATTTGACATTATGGTCAAAGGGAAGGAGTTTGGTGATTTTTGGTGTAGGAGTCAGTAACGGGAAGAACAGTGAACATTTTCCAGTCTTGATTGGAATTTATAGTGAAAGATAAATAAAGAAAAACACTGGGTTTCATGGTGTAGTACAATTTTTTTTCTTTTCTTTTTATCTACTTACAGTAAGTGGTCTATAGAAGGCATGTTAGTGTATTCGGAGCCAATTCATTCACAGAAGACTTAGACTTGTTTTTACTGGAACCCACTTTGGTGAACAGAAAATGTTGATGTTTTTGGCCATTTTGTATAGATAACAGATGTAATATAAGATTTAGTGACATACAGAGAAACATTTAATTACAAGGGCCCATTTAAGCAGTTTACAAAAAAGTGAAACAAAACCAGCAATTCAGCGGCCACATTAATAGGAGTTTGGGCCCAGAAGCCATGAAATAATGAAAAAAATCATGGGCACCATATAGACCTCAGCATGCTTAAAACAAATTGCGTGGAAGACTGTCTGATTACGCCCCTGAAGGCAGAAGTGGACGAGCCGCATCCACCGGTTTTGAAATCTACCATCCGACAATCACGCACACGTACACAGTGATTGGTCAAGTGTGTGGAGGTGCGAAGTGTCTCAAAATTCAGTTTCACGAGCTGAGTGCCACACCATGCATGCGTCCGCGTCTCCTCAAGACTACAAAGACACAGAAACACACACAGTTGGTGAGAGGCAGTGGGATGCCGCAGGCGGAGGGGATATGATGGCAGGCTTTCACATTGACTAGAACAAATACAAACTCAATGACTAACGATGTGGTATGTTGCATGAACTATTTTGAGGACAGTGAACACTCACAAGAGGGAATAAGTGAAGGAGGGACAAAGGATTCAAACGCTGTGAAACATCCCGGCCAAAACATTGTTTATGTCGGGTTTAAAATGAACAGGAATTACCGCCTTGTGCCTTGTGCAGGCGCTGACTCGGACTCCCACACAGATTTCCTAAGAATCAGTTGGAATGAAGGTGTTTGAGTCAGAAAAATTCTGTAGAAACGCTGTATAAAGACCTTGAGGGTCTTCCACAAAACTCTTTGCTGAAGCCTGCTGGGACATTTCAACTGCACAGTGTGTGTACAGCGTGTATTACACCGCCGATGCACAGTCTCAAAAATACATTCCAGCTTAAAAAGTACGAGCTGAATCCAGGTAAAACAGAAAGCCACTCACCCTGGGGGCAGAGCTTTTGGATGACGGTTAATTTTGGTAAAAGCTCCATCTTGAAAGCAGAGCAGCTCTCTGGCAGCCTGATTCTGTGTGTGGGGCTCCAAGCTTTTTATTACCTCCATCAAAGAGGTTCTGTTTTCACCAGTGTCTGTCTGTTTATTTGTTTGTCAGCAGGATTGGGCAAAAACTACTGAACTGACTGCACCAAACTTGCTGGAGGGATGGGGAGGGGCCAGGGAAAAACCCGTTACCTTTTGGTCCAGATCCAGTTAAAGGTCCGGATCCAGGAATTCTTTTTCATCACTTTCCTTAACATAGGGAATATTAGATGGGGCATTTTCATCTTGGCAGAGGTATGCGTTCTACTGAGAACCATGCTAGTTCTTGATGTTCTGAGAAAAAAACGCATTTCTGTGAAACACTGCGCAGCATATAATAAACTTTCAGAGCCCAGGGCATTTTGTTTGTTTTGGAGCTTTTCCAAGTCCGCAGAGGGGTCAAACAAGTCAAATCACACAAGTTTGCATGGTTCCCAGGGTGTTTGAAAGATGATTCAAACGGAAGTCCGACCATTCGGGTCAGATCTCGGACGCCTTGGGCTGCTGCATTTCTTTCACTTTTGTCATGGCGCATATTTCGCATCACACACTGGACCAGTTTTGTATGCTTTCTGTGTTTCCATGTCCAGTCCCGTTCTTTAGCCTCTGCCTCCTGTCAAGCACTGCCTCCTCAAGCCAGCAGACAAAACAAAGCAGAACTCTTCCAGCAGTTGTAGTCTGTAAAATCAAGCACAGAGTTAGAGCTTTAAATGGTTACTCTCTGATTTACTGGTGGAAACACACAAAATTTTATTTAAACATTTGTTTAAGAACACTTTCATACCAATATTTGTTAATGGGATAAAGGAAAAGCACTTACCGTGATGGGAAACATGGCAACAGCTGCAGGAAATGAGGCTTGCAGTGGAATTGTGTTTCTGAAGATAGACTTTTCAAGGTTTTTACAGCAGACAAATCCCAGATTTTCTCCATTGATCACCGTTTGAGGTTTCGAATTGATCGAGCTTGACCGATACTGGATTTTTACATCCAATATTAATATTGTAGGGTAAAAAAAATCAGGTAACAGTGTACATGAGCAGTATCAGGGCAGCATCCCTGGTTCAGATCCATCTGGGAACCTTCATTGTATGACGTTGCGGATCTTTCTCTCTCCCTTTCATTTATTGTCAGCTCTCTGCTTTCAACTCTATAATAAAGACATAAAATTCCCCCCAAATTAGTTATGATATATCAACTGACATTTGCTTTTTTACATTAAGAAAACAAACATTTTTTATGAGGAACCCTTGTATTTGGTTGACCACACACCTCTTCACCTGTACACCATGCTGTATTCACCAAGGGTTTTCGACAGGTTCCTAAATGTACAGTCATGTGACAAAGCAATGTGGCTCTCAGCTCCAAGTCCACTGGTTCTTACTGAAGATTTACATCTTTAAAAAAAACTCAGAACTCATAAATATATAGTTTAATTTTTAAAAAAGGTTCAGTATTTGCCTAAAGCAGCTGGTCACTGCAGCTATTATCAAACAAACCGGAGGAAATGGTGCATTCTTGGGGGACTATCTTCAGCAGCGGATTAATTCACATCTGGTGCTCTAGTGAGTATTTGTGGAAGCAGGACGGTGTGTGTGGCTGTGTCAAAATAACCTACAGTGTGTGTGTTCATGGTGATGAAAGAACATATCACCCAGAGCAACAGTGAGAGTCACTGATGTGTTTTTAATTTGGTTTTGGAAACAATGGAGCGCACACACACACACACACACACACACACACACACACACACACACACACACACACACACACACACACACACACACACACAGAGACAGTACTTCTCAGTACTAGATAGTGTTCATTGTTGATTTGGATCTACACATACGACTTGTTGGGATTTATCGACCGGAAGAAAAGTATAGAACATCATCAGACTAATCCTTTAATTTGGACCACCAAAACTATAAAGTGGGGTACGTGTCCTATAGCTCAGTGTTTAATGCAGGGAAACTGAGAATTCCTTGCGACAATTAAAAACACAAAATGTAGATACTCCTGGCAGATCAGAACCTGTCTCACTGTTAACCAAAATCTTCTGAGCTTAAGATGTTGTTTTTGGACCAGTTTGACTGATGGTCCTGAATGTAGACTAATCCTTCTGGTTTGCCAACATGTAGTGGTCACCTCTGGCTGTGTCCAGACCTCTGTGTTCACTGTTTCCTGTTTCCTGGCCTCTGTTGTTCAGGGGATGACTGAAGCGGAGGAGGACAAGCTGCTGGCGCTCAAAGACTTCATGCTGAAATCCAACAAAGCCAAAGCCAACATGGGCGAGCAGAGCCACCTGGGTGAGGCGGCTCAGACCGGGGTCATTGACCTGGCCCTGCTCGGCATCACTGGCCGCCAAGTCGACCTGGTCAAACCCAAGGCAGAGGCCGAGGACAAGAGAGGTAGCAAACAGTCTGATGCAGTATTTACACACACTCTACCGCAATCGAACGCTCATATATTTACAGTTTGGTATTTGGTATTTATGACTTGATATAATTTTCTTTTCATAAAGTTTTGGGTGTTTTTGGTGTCGTAGAGGAAAGAGCTGAAACAGTTGATTCATAAATTAGTTAGTAGGCTGAATTAATTGACGACAAGGCATGTATCAAGTAAATACACAGCTCTACTTTCCTTCACTTCACAACATTGCCTTTTCTATCTTATCTTTTGAGTTGTTATCCTCTGGTAATGGCAGTTTGGGATTATTTTTGGCATTTTATGTACAAATGAGTAACATATTGGTTGAAAAACTGACAATGGAAAGCTGCACAACCATAAATCGGATGCATTTATTCCAACTTAAACTTCCAAACTTCCAAGCTGAAATAAATGCATTGAAGTTACTGTATGAGTGTTTGGCTTTCATTCTAATTTTTGGCCGGACGGCAGCTGCTAGCCCCACAAACGCGAATGTTGCTAACATAGTGAGTGATGAAGTTACACCATTGGTCAGTGTAGTGAAAGCATGAAGTGAAAACGTGTTTGTGTTTCTTCAATAATGGACTTTGGTTATAAAGTCGTGGAACAGAGAATGAACATGATGAAACCATGAAAAACAGGACAGAAGTTACAAAAACCAAATTTAAGGTTTCAGTCACGCAGAACCTGCTTTTCCACTGAAAGGTTTTCAGTTTTATATAGCTGCAGTTTTGTGTTCCCTTCAAAATGAGTTTTCAGGAGGACTAAACTGTTTCATATGTATATTAATCTGCCAAATTCCATTTTCAGCTCTGTAAATATTTACTGCAGATGCAATTCTGATGTTGGACGAATAGTACGCACATGTGTAAATGATGTTGGTTAGGAATGAGGAAAAATGTTTTTTATCTTTTTCAAATGGAGCCCATGTATTTTTAATGAAAGTCAGTGTCATAAGTGAACACAAAAGGTTCAAACTGAGGACGTCAAAAAACGGAGCACATTTATCAGTTTCTTAAAATGTATTCAGAAAGATATGTTGTTGGCTCTTAGTTTCATGGTGAACTGGTGGTAATGGCAGATCTGCAGCTACGGTCTGAACAACATCTCCCGATGAAATGATCTAAATCGCTGCACCGGGCTGTTACCGAAGTCCCGCCTGCTCTCCTCCGTTATCCGGAGACAGATATGCAGACCCTGTAATATTACACTGACATCATATGAGTAAAATATCACCAACATTCTGTTTAGCACATCTCATCTCGTTATCAGCGTAGCTAATAGATGACAGATTAAACAGTCACCTTACTCCTTAAATTTTTGGGATTTACTATGTGATGGAGCACCACTGCCTGTTCTTCTCGAATCTTGATAAACCTTGTGTTATTTTTAAGTTTTAGGTGAAGTCACGAGGACCTAAGTCAATACAGATGACAGAGAAATTATGTAATAATGTTGGCTGTTCTACATATACCCAACTTTACAATTGTTGCGTCTCCCCTATACTCGACTATGCTGCAGGGATATGGAGCTTAAAAGAATCTAAATTTTTTTTTTTTTTTTTTCGGAAGTTTGAAGATTTGTTCCTACTCCAGGAAACATGGGCTGGGCACCAGGATCAGTACAACTAAGTGATCCTACTCAAAGTAGCAGAGGACAGAATAAATATGAAGGTATTTATGTGGAGTAAATCACACATTTCTCCACTGGCAAAAGAGCTTTACTCATCCTTTGAGGAGGTTTATATCTAAACTTTATAAAAAGTAAGTTTAAAAAAAAAAAAAGGTATGTAAATATCTTGTCAGAGCCAAATTTGAGGACATGTCCATATCAAACAAAAATTTGGACCTGAATCATCTGTTACACCTCATTTATGTAGAAGCCAATGACCGTTAGTGTCACACTGGAGAGCTCGGTATTCTTCCTCTGGCCAGAGGAAGTCGGTCAATTCAAAAATATTCAGGAGAAAACCAACAGTGTGAGCCGTATGGAAAGCGAGTCCCAGTGTTTTTTGTACTGTACAAACTATCATGAGTTAAGGACGTTAGTTTTCCATGAAATGGCTTGACTACACCTTCAAATATTCTGGTGTTGAGTTGATCAAAAACTGGAATCACTGTTTAATTTTGATGTGTTTGTTAACTTTGAAAGCGAAATTGATTATTCACAAAGTATTCTGATATCAACGGTACTGTGTAATATAGTGCATGTCTTTGCCTATGATTGATGCATTTTGCTGTAGACTGAGATGGTCTGAAGATTTAAGTGTGAAAGAAACTTAAGTGGCTTCTCCATTTTTGGACTTTGTGTTGTTTGGAAATGTACAGGCATCAATCTGGTCCTGGCTTGTACGACTGTATGGCATCTTCTAAGTTCATGTGGGCTGGGCATAGTTATAAACACGACACAGTAATAAAAATTTCATTTATTCTTACATTCATACATATCATAGGAGTAATTTAAAAAATGATTTAATGACGTTAGCAGTAGGGTTAGCTCCCTGGAAAGTCAATAAACCTACCAGATCTCAGGAATATAATAATAGGAATACTGTACAGGACCAAAAATGATAAAGTAAACTGCTTCTAAGATTTTAATTTAATGAGTTTTTAATGGTGATTGAATACTTTTTGATAGCATGTCCTACCTTCCCACTGCTCACACTTAATCCAGTCTTGATCTCAATAATAGTCTAAAATGTTACCTACCGCTCTGTTGAAGAAGTAATACAGCAATCACTAACAAATCATAAGTGAGGTTTAACCTTCAGCTCACAGAAGCTGAATTGGTCAAAAAGCCATCTAAAGATTACGTTGGAGGGGCCGAAGTAGATGTGACTTAGGTCAAATGGTACAGTTAGCATGTTATAAAGCTGAATATTATATTTCTAGTTAAAACCGACAGGAAGTTAGGTTGCTGTCCAGGTTGCTGTCTCGCCACACCAGAGTCGATCTGCTTCATCTTTCTCTGTTTCATATTAAAATGTTGTTTCTGTTCATTTCACAGAATGCATCGCTGCAGCATCCGGTATATTGTTCCATGTGATTTAGTTTGAAGTGATACACACGATTGCTGTGAAAGTAACAATCTGTTCAAGGTCCCATGAAATTCAAAACACCTCATTCCATGCTGTTACCTTATGTTTCCGCTTCCGGATCCACTGTCCTGTCATATGCCAAAATCCCATATGCAAAGTTTTCAGGTTTTCAAATCGGACTAATTGCTCTTTTATCCTTCTAACTGTTTTGGTGTTTGTTTGTTTTTTTTGACTTGTTCTCCTACACAAGAATCCCAACCCATTTAGAGATGTTGGGTCGACCCAGCCAACCTCCTTCCATCATAAGAAAGTTGTAGGGTTTTATTCATATGCAGGTCTTTATTCGTCCGTCTTCAGAACACAGAATAAAATTGTGATTCTGAAGGCGTTTCATGGGACCTTAAAAGTCTAACACGTCCCCTACATTTAAAGTCTAATTCAGTTTTAGAGTCTGCTTTACTGAAGTGTGCAATCTGTATTTAAGTTCTAACAGCTGCATCTCCATAGTTTGAGTTCTTTTCTCGATCCTGCCTCTAATTAAAATAATTGGGATGTGTGATATTAAAAAATACCCTCAGATTACCCAGATTTAAATAGCCTCAGTTACATTCTTTCTTTCTTTTGTCTTTTTAAGGTTCTTTTCATCTTTCTGACTTTCTTAATTGATTTTTTTTTTTTTCCTTCCTTACTTTTCCTCTCCTCTTTGCGCCTTTGTGTGTTTCTTGCTTTTCCTTCCTTCATCCTCTCTTTTGTTTTTTTCTAAGTGCCTTTTTGTTCATCTTCTGTCTTTCTAGATTTCTTTTTCTCTTTCCGTTTTCGGCATTTATGCTAATCATTTTTGACAATTTTCTCTTTTACTATTCCCAATCAGTGTCACTCTGTTTCTCTTGCTTAGCTGAAAGTGCAAGAAATTTATAACAGGATGCCACCAAATTTTATTGAATGAAATGGATTTGAACAGCCGCAGCATGAAAGTGTCGGACAGAACTAACAACATCCTGATGATTTATCTATTCTTGGAGTCTTACCGCTAGTGGAGATTAAACAAGTGAAGTTTGTCCCGATGGTGACGCTAGGAGAAATGTCGCGTTGTCATTCAAATCCAAAAGGGTCATTCTCTGGGAAGCAGGAATGTGATCAGGACATTTTGTGACAATCTGTGCGTTCGGTTTTTACATTTCTTCTGTATAAGTGGAAACTTTGTCCTGATGTTGCGAGTGGAAAGGTCAGAGGGTCAACGACAACAAATTCAGATTCACAATTAAATTAATCTCTATAAAAGAAACGCTAGAGCTGAAACATGTAGTCGATCAATCAGTTAATCAATCAGCAGATAATTAATCAGCAAAAATTTTGATAAGTGATTAATCATTAAAGTAATTATTTAAAGATAAACATAAAAACTTTGCTGGTTTCATCGTCTAAAATGTGAGGATTTCCCTGCTGGTCAGACAAAACAGGACATTTTAATGTTAACCTGGGTTCTGAGGAAAATTGTAATGGCCATTTTTCTCACATTTTATAGACCATCACCCTTCATAGGTCCAGAAAATAATTGGCAGCTCAATCCATAGCGAAAGGGTTAATATGCCCTTAACTCTGTTGTGTCTACTGTCGCTGGAAAGATTAGCCAGCAGTAAACACAAACACAAGTCATTTTAACCTAAGAGAGAAAGCACTTTTTAAAAGTCAGGATAAGCCTAGAATGCATTGTTAAAGCTCCTGCGGAGCGAGAAAACATTATTGTTAATCTCTCCAGTCAGTTAAGTACAAATCTCAAATAGCGTCGGTGCCAAGCTCTGTGCTCCAGATGTTTTTTCTGTAAGTCTGCTTCCAAGCCGTTCGAAAGAAAAAAGCCTTGTGGAAAGCCCCTCTCTAATCTTCCACATGAATACTTTCCCCCTTTTTTTCCAGAGAACTGTTCGCCCTCAGATTTACCGCACACTGCAAAAATGTTCATCTGCTCGGAGTGTGTAGAGTCCTGACACTGCATTTTTGTTAAAATGAGTGTAAAAATACGATATTGTGTTGAGGAATCCACTTCGTAAATTTGCTCAGATGTCATTCGAATATAAAATCTGAGTTTGTATTAATTGGAAACAAGTAGCTACCTCTCAATCAGTCTGATTATTTTCTCTTTTCTTTTCATGACGGAAACAAAATAATTATCTGTACAAATCCTTAAGATCCAGCTCTTGATGCCAGATAAACATTTTTTGAATGAGCTTAAACCAGCTTATGGAAAACACATCGGTTGAGCATGTGGTTGAGCCATTTATCAAAAAAAAAAACTTTATAGAGTTGTTTGTTAGATGTTGCATGAGAAGAGTCAAAGCTCCTGTTTTTATGTGTTTGTCGGGTTTTTTTTTCCTGCAGCGAGGAAGCACACGAAGCAGGACTCGACCATGAATGAGGAGTGGAAGAGCATGTTTGGATCTCAGGAGCCACCCTCCGCTCAGCCCACCACGGTAACACTGACCCTCTACCGCTGTGTTTAGGTGCCGTCATGGTCCAGGTTTACTGGTCTTTACATTAATCAGGTTTGTTTTGAAACTGGTCCTGTATGGCCAGAGGCCAATTCACACCATCACTATTTTCCCAAAGAGGATTTTTTTTTTTTTTTTTTTTACCATAGATGGGTGAACGGGTTTTATTAAGCAAATGTAGAGTTTCTGTAAACGTATATTCTTGTTTAAATATCAGACTGTTTTGATAGCTTTTAATACTGATCAAAAATGAAAATAAACTCCACCCTTATGATGGGTGCAGCTTCTTTTTAAGCATTTGTGTTGTTGCTGTGACTTATCTTTGTAGGAAATATTTACTGGTTTGTTGTTTATAATGTCAAAGGACATCCTGTGTGAATATTTAGTCTACAGTCAGTAAAATAAGGAACTGATGTGTCTGCAGGCTGCTGACGGGCCAACGAGTCAGATCAGGAAGAGCGCCGTGGCCCCGGCGGTGCCCGTGCTGCAGTCGGTGGTGAGCGGCCCCGCCTACCAGCGCCGCATCAACACCTGCAAGGCGGAGCTGCAGCAGCTGGTGCAGCAGAAGAGGGAGCAGTGCAGCGCTGAGCGCATGGCCAAGCAGATGATGGAGAGCGCGGAGTGGGAGAGTCGACCTCCTCCACCTGGTAACATTAGCACACCCCACCAACGTACAGACAGCGCCGCGGAGGCAAAAAGATTCGACAATGTTGGCATATGAAGCAACATGCTTATTCATCATATGGTGGCTGTTTTAGCCTGATGAAGAAACATGCTGGTTGTCATACTGACCAAAGGTGAAAGCAGCTGTTTCCTCCCGCAAACAAAACGTTTGCAAACTAGTTTGTGCTGATAAACACATTCAAACAACGCCCCTACTGTTAGTTCACACTAAAATGAAGATACCATATTCACAGTGTATTTGTCATGATGTCCATGATTGTGGAGGGCTTTTTTCAATTTTGATTTTTATGAAAACATAAACAAGCCTTTGAAAGCTGAACATTTCAGTATTCACGTCTTACACTGTCATCCACAGTTCACATAAAAAGGACACAGAAAAATTTGAATCGCATACAGCTCTACCAAAAATCACAAACCGGTTTTTACACTCCTGTTTTTAGTCTTTAGCTGTTTCCCCTGTTTCCAGTCTTCTTTAAGCAAACCTCTGCATTGAAAAAACAGACATGGGGTTGATATCCATCTGAACATCTCACTCTCAGAAAGAAAGAACATAAGCTTATTTCCCAAAATGTTGAACTATTCCTTTGAATTAAAGATCGGGAAATTGAGGCCTTTTTTAGCGGTAAAACTACTGCTGTGGCGTCACTGATTGAGCGTGGTCAGGAGTGAAACAGGTTTCAGTGTTTTAACTCAAGAGAACGGAGGAACAGCAGTGCAGACTCATATCAAGGCGTCTAATTACAGAGCCGTATGTGTGTGTTTCAGGGTGGCACCCTAAAGGGCTGCTGGTCGCCCATCTCCACGAACACAAAGCTGCTGTGAACCGAATCCGAGTCTCTGATGAACACTCCATCTTTGCCACGGCGTCCAACGATGGCACCGTCAAAGTCTGGGACAGTCAGAAGATGGAGGGCAAGACCACGACCACCAGGTAGGTCTTAAAAAGTACAAATAAGACCAGGGGCAGGACAATCGGCACCACAACTACTCTGGCACATGGATAAGCCCATATTCTAGTTTTGAGAAACCTGGATTCTGAATATTCTGTGTTGCTAGACAAATAAGTGGCACGGATGTTGAGGAATCAGCTGCACACAGATCATCAGAAACCTGGATACTGTTAGAATCATCTAAACAGGAATATAAATAACCAGGTTTCTCATGGTCCATGTAAACGCAATATCCGGAATATGATCAGAACCCATGTACTCAATAAACCAGACCTGCTTTCTGTCAGTTATTTAATACAATGTTACATTACGAAGGCCTTTGTCGTGTATTTGAGTTAACAGTTAGCTTGTACGAATTGGCAATCACATCAGCTATCGACGATTGAGGAAACAGTTGCTGATTGCTCGGATGGTGGGTCAGAATGTATTTAAGAGTTTCAGTACGCCGTGGTAATCCATTACTAACTTCCTAAATACATTCAGAATGAGAAAATAATATGATAGACTATAATCTAGTATAAACCAGCCTGAGCTCTACTCCCCGCAGTGTCTTTTCTGAGTGTCAGTACCTTTGACCATCTGCGGATGGGCTGACCTCTAGCCCTGTCAGCTGGCTGCTCTATAAACTGCTGATGTCATGTTTTAGGAGGTTGGCTGTTATGAAGGCCTAAAGAAACTTCTTCTTCTTCTTCTTCTTCTAGTTTTGTTTAATTCATCAATGGAGAGTCTTGCACTGATTTAATCAGATTAGGTGTTTTTTTTATCCTGACAAAAGCTTCGTGCTGTGCTCTGAGAGGGAAGTTAATGTGATGGAAATGCTTAAAATCTGATGATAAAACGTTAAACTTTAGATAAACCAACTCTGAGCTGTAGTGCTATGTTGTGTTGTGCCAGGCTGATCCAGAGCTGTATATACCCTATGTTACACCTCCTGTTTCTGGACGTAGGATTTTTCCATATCTGCCTACCTCAGTGTGAGCTGCCATTACAGCAGTTCAGAACTACAACAGGTTCATTTTCATACTTGCCTATGGACGAGGAATCGATAAGGAATCAAAACTTCAGACTTAGTGAAAATGTTGAAGGACATGGATGACCTCCGTCTGAGTCCAGTTTCAGACTGAGAGGTGTGAAAACATTTCAACTGTGACTGTGTGTCATTTTGTTGGCGCCTGTTCCTTCACAGAGAGTGTGTTAATAGCTCTGTTGTGTCTGCTCTCTGTTCCTGCAGATCCGTGTTGACTTATTCTCGTATCGGAGGCCATGTGAAGACATTGACCTTCTGTCAGGGGTCACATTACTTAGCTGTGGCCTCAGACAACGGATCCATCCAGCTGCTGGCTGTCGAAGCAAATAAGCCACCAAAATCCCCCAAAGTTCAGCCCTTTCAGACCAGGTGACGGAAAGATGTCCACAGGTAAAACCTTTGTACTGATGTTTTACATGCCTCGTCTTTCTCACTCTGTCCTTTGGGCACCACTCAGGTCTCTGGACCTGCAGGAGGACGGCTGTGCGGTCGACGTCCACCATTTTAACTCGGGCGCTCAGTCGGTGCTGGCATACGCCACCGTCAATGGCTCGCTGGTCGGCTGGGACCTTCGCTCCAACTCCAATGCCTGGACGCTCCGCCACGACCTCCGCCTCGGACTCATCACCTCCTTCACGGTGGACATGCACCAGTGCTGGCTCTGTCTAGGTCTGTTTGCGTGCGTCTCCAGCCGTACATTAGCTGCGATGTTAAAATTAAATCTTGATGTGGCAGCAGCATAGAAAAGAATACAGCAAAATAAAGGTCACAGAACAAAATTTTGTTTTGTTTTCATGTTTTAAACTTTCAGGAATTTTACCATGGTTATTATATTATATAAGCATTTAATTTAAAAAAATATTAAAAAACTTGAAAATCGGATGGAATAATAAAAAAATATGCAAATACAAAATCCAGGTGCTGTTACTCTTTGACCAAAAATCAGGGTTTTCGGGGTGAATATCAGTATATGAGTATATGATATCAAAAATATGAGCCTGTAAATTGAAAGAAAAATGCTCCCTATGCTCTTTGAACACCTGGAAAATCAATTACTTTTAAGCGTTGGACCAAAAGGTGGAGGAATTTGAAAATTCTTGTGGAAAATATAAAACTTTAACTGTGGGTCACTTTACTTGAATTAAAGTTAGGTGAATGACAGGGACGTATTACAATACCGTCCTTTTCATGTTTCAATCTTTAATTTCCACTGCAGGTACGAGCAGCGGCACCATGGCCTGCTGGGATATGCGGTTCCAACTCCCCATTTCAAACCACTCCCACCCCGCTCGAGCACGAATCAGACGGCTGCTCATGCATCCGCTCTACCAATCATCTGTCATTGCAGGTCAGAGGACGAAGTCTTAATTATCTCTGTCTGTTCATTTAACATATTAACTTACAAATATTTAACTTTAGATTTGAAAGCACAATAAACATGTAAAGAAATATAATTTGACATGACCTTTCAGACAGAAGCTGAGATCGGAGGAAACGGGTTCATCTGTGTTTGAGTGTTCAGGCCTAAACACCAAATATCTGGACAGTTAGCAACATCAGATCAACCCGTCTGTCTCTCTAATACTATGTCTCACTGTCTGTCTGTGTGTAGCTGTCCAGGGGAATAATGAAGTGTCGATGTGGGACATGGAGACCGGCGATCGTAAATTCACTCTGTGGGCAAGCTCTGCGCCTCCCCTCTCTGAGATGCAGGTGTGTGTGTGTGTGTGTGTGTGTGTGTGTGTGCGGTGGAATATAACTTAGGACATACTATGCTTAAGGTCCTTTTGTACTTAATGAGATATTTAGATTTTATTTGAGTATTTACAATTAATGTGGTTTTTTACTTGTACTCCACCACATTTCAGAGGGAAAAATTCTTCTTTTTACTGGTTTTCATAAAAAGCACGACAGTAAGGTACTAGAAGTAGTTCGAATTAGCTCCACATTGACAATTTAAAAAAATTATAATACTGCTAACTCTAGTGTTTAAAAAATGCTTGACCCCATTAAAGTTAGGTTGTAAATCGTCATTTTCTAAAGGCCAACAGGCAAATACCACACTCTTGGTTGCAGGATGCAATGTGGGAGAGTTTGGGAACATCACAGCAAAAGCAAACTGTCTAACACAGTGAAACTAACAAAGAAAAAGGGTTATAATCAATGGATAGGAGACGTTGGAGAGGACGACAGTATGTGTTAGACTGCGATGTCCCCATCACAGACAGATAGAAAGACATTTTAAGAAATGTCTCCGTCAGTCTCAGGTGTCTCTGTCAGTGTGCACCTTGCACATCTCACAGTAAAAGCTTAAAAATCATTGCACTGTGACCACAACTGTCTAAATATTATAAATGTTTTAATTATATTATTGTAATTCATTTATATTTATTGTATATTAATGTATAATATATTTGCCATATAATTGAAAATATATATTCTTCTATTGTATTTTTTAAAATTTTAATGAATAACTAATAAATTACTTGATACCTGTGCAGATGGTTCTGGACGTACTTTGGTTTTGGTTGTAAATAGAACTCAACACTGGGGATCAGGAAGTTGTTGAATATGTCAGGTCACATCCTACATGAGTTTCAAACGTAATTCCCTGCTGCCCCGACCTCCACTTCTAAATGAACACATCCGTGGTTCTAACAGGCGAGCTGCTTGATGTGATCGTAAAATGTCCCTCTGTCTAACACATACTACAGTCCAGCTCTCAGAGCTGTCTGTCTCCTGTCTATTGGTTCACACCCTGGTTCTCCATTGGTCTCAGTGCGCTGGACGGCTAACCTTTGCTGCAGTGCTACCAAACTATCCCACAATGCCTCCTGCAACCTGTGTCATTGGCTTGTCAAAATCCAGGATGGCGGTATTTGTGGAACGGTCTGGTGCCAGTTACCAAGCAGCAGTGTTTTCATGACTTGCGCCTCTGAGATGCCAAGAATATTTACGTATCTGACTTCAAATGTCCCATTCAAAGAACAGAGCAAGTCGGATTAGTAAAAAAAGTGAAAACACCTGTGGGGGTTTACAGTAGCAGACAGAGGAGCTGCTGTTTGGATCAGCAGTTAGTCGATACCTGATACTCTCCAGAGCATTCCTACCAAGTTGAAATTGGTTTTATTAGCTTTTATTTAGCACATGAACATAAAACAAAGTGCTAAAATATATGTGAGGCAATTTGCAACTTGTCAGACATCAGAGTGAAAGCAGTAAGAGTGATAAAGGTTTTTCAGGGTGACTGTGTCTGAAACTGGGCTACAGAGGTCACAGAGTTCAGGTCCAGCGTTTGTGTTTGAAGGCCAACAGCACAGAAAGAAACCCTCCTCACTGTGAATCAAAGTAACTGAAGAAAATCTTAAAATCTATGAAGTCGTTTATTAAAAATGTAGGACTTCACAGTGTTTTGGTGTATGTGAGTGAGCTGTATGTAAAGACCGTTCAAAGTGTGTGTTGTCTGTGTCTTGCAGCCGTCTCCTCACAGTGTTCATGGGATCTACTGCAGTCCTGCTGACGGGAACCCTCTGCTCCTGACGGCCGGCTCCGACATGAGAATCAGGTCGGAACCAGAAAAACCTCAGCACAACAACACAGAACATCCATCAAAAATCCTCTCAACCTCGACGCTAACTTACTGTCACGCAGTCTCCGTACAACTCGCGATGCTGATTCAGGTCTTCGGTTGATGAGCTGCAGATTTTTGTTTTCGATTCAAGCCGCTGAGGCAAATTTTTCCTTATTTTTTTTCCGTGCACAAAACACTAGAGAAACACATGGCAGGATACAAAGTTTTACAAACTTATTCTTCTCTTAAAATGACTTACTATCATGGAAATGAGGCCAAGCGTGATGGAAGGTAAGCCGCTCTGCTCTCTTCACTGTCCTTTCTGCTCGCCGTTCCCAACTCCCAGGCTCAAGGCTGCTGAAGAGAGAAGTGGCTCCTCTTAAGCTTCTGCCATCCATCGTGATCAGCAGGCAGACAATAAGGAGACGTTCCCTGAAGTGTGTTTATTAGTATTATAACAGAGCTATGATCGGGGGACACATTATTTTATGACTCTCGGCAAATTTGAAGTTTTCACGTCACCAATAATTACAATGTAAGATGGCGGGAAAAGAGTAAAAGGTGCGAGTCAAAAGTAGCACATGAGACTCGACGGGCAGACGTGTATAGGAAGTTAGTCGGCTCTTTTATTTTAGAGTCAGACTAGGTTTTGAAAAGATGCACTAAAATCTGTGGCGCTCTTCGGTCTAGTAGATACCCGTCGTGCGGGAACCCGAGTCAAAGTCACCCCGGTTCTTTCCCGCCAAACCTGTACATGGTACATGATATGCAGACGGCTCAACAGAGCGGCAGTGTGAGGAGATGAGTTATTCCTTGATATTTAGTGAGAATCTGATCAGCAGCATCAGCTGACAACTAAACAGACATTACAACTGCTCCCTTTTAACATCATTCCGATTCAAAGTTTAAAAAAAAAAAAAAAAAAAAAAAACAGCAAGCGATAGAGCAAGCGAGAGTTCACCAGCGGGGGGCTTTTACAGTGTCAGAGTCTAAACCTTATTTCCAGTAAATAATCTCTGAGGAGAAACAGCAGGCTCCCACAACTCTGTGATGTCACTGCAGCAACAAAACAGCTGCAGCTTCAGGGAAATTCAGGAGAAATCCTCCTCGCAGACCCTGGAATGAAAACAGATGACAGGGAATATTAACGGCTGAAAACTACATCACTGGAAAGTCCGTGGAAAGAACCAAACCGCCGGTGACATCTGACAGATACTGTACCATAACTCCAAATCTGACTGAAAACACCTGAACATATGCCTTTCACAATAAAGTTTTGTCGTGGTTGTCAGGTTCTGGGACCTGGCGTATCCAGAGAGGTCATACATCGTGGCTGGAGGAGCCAATGACTCGCTTCACTGCCCGTCCGTTCTCTACAGCAGGAAGATCATTGAAGGCACCGAAGTGGTACAGGTAGCTACACACACTCGGGACCAGTTTTCATCGCCCTGGTAATTAACGATCCTAACCGACCAAAGTTCTCTGAATATCAGACACGCTAAACATATTCAGAAAACTGGCCAGACAGACAGTTAAGGCGTTGAGACGTAGAAATGGAGCCTTTGCTCGTAGCTGATGTGCACCTCCATCAAAATATAGGTACACATCAGAGCTATGGAGATAAGAGAGACTGTGATTGGTCAGCTTGTGTTTTCTCCTGTGAGCATCTGACGCTGGCGGAGAGATTATTGAGACTTAACTCAACATGAAGATGAAAGTTGAAGAAAGAGTCGTGGATCTAGCAAAGTCACTTCCTCTGGGATCGACACTCACTATCAAAGTTAATGAAAAAACCATGAACCCAGTTCCTGTACAGAACGTAATCAAAGCACAATACGGCCTGATCACGTCTAGTGTTGTAGTGTTGATCTCGACGGGAGAAATCTGACGCTCCAAGCCCACACTGTAGCTGTCTGTGGAAGGGGCTGCCGCAAGCTTGTAGTGCGGGAGAACTGTTCGGTTGCTCAGAGTCTGACAGGTGAGAATTTATTCAACAGGTGGAAATGCTTCTTTTTTTTTTAGAGCAAGGACTCCCCCAAAAGCACCGCTAGTGTCGCACTAGCACCATGGTCCAGATCTCAGCTGCTGGGTTGATTTACATGGAAAATCCCTAAATCATGACGTTTCCTCTACTTCCATCTTCATGACAAAGATTTTTCAAGGTTTCTCCAACCGTCAGCTGCTATGACTCTACTAAGCTACCAGGCAATGATAAGGGCTGAGTGTGTTTATTGTTCTGACAGAACAATTACGCTCCTGTCGTAATCAGTCCAGATGTCTGCTCAGGCAGCGAGTCGGCTCGGGTTTCACCACTCGCTCATAAACACGACCCAAAGTCCAGTCGATTCCCCTCTGTTTTACAATGTAACTGCCCTGGTTGTGCGTTTGGCTCTGAGCGCCGCCGAAAGGCAGATGTCGTCACTCAGCACCGCACCTGAACGCTTCCTGTGTAAACACGGGGGAGGACCGAAGCTGCTGCTGCTGCTTTCGCTGCGCAGGCTGAGTAGGCAGGGTGTTACTGTTGTATGCGGTTTCGTTTAATATTTTATTTAACTAAATAATAAGATAACTAAGTAGTTATATTTATTTAGTTTGTGAATTCATTCGTATCGTATTTTTCTGAAAACGTCTATTTCCCATCAGGCCTCTGTGAGCGTTGAGTTAAAAGCTATTCCAATGACAATCAACTCCGAACCCTGCTGTCTGTGCAGGAGATCCACAGCAAACAGAAGAGCGGTGTGGTGGAGGACTCTCCTCGCCGCGGCCCAGAGTCCCTCCCTGTGGGACACCACGACATCATCACTGACATCGCCACCTTTCAGACCACGCAGGGCTTCATCGTCACCTCGTCCAGAGACGGCATCGTCAAAGTCTGGAAGTGAGGCCGAGCGGCGGCAGAAAATTACACCAAATCAGTAAAAAAAAACACACACACGGGGGAAACGCATGTAGGGTGCGTGTTTGGGGACAAGTGCTCCTTCTTTGTCTTTTAATTATCTTCTGTTCTCTCACAGAAACATGGTGTATACATCCTGTCAAGTGGTTTCTATTCTGTGATGGTTTGAGACAGGGAAAAGAGGAAATAATGTCCTGTGTGCAGCCACCTCCATTCGTTCATTCACGTCCACCTTCATATTTATCATTTTTTACTGTAGCTGATGAACCTCCACACAAGCAGAGTGGCTTCTCGTGCTTCAAGCTCTCGCATCTGCACAGCCTGGCAGATGAACATTTGTGATCAGACCTGGCCCCTCGTTACCATTTGGTGCACTTAATATACCACGCTGGCCCGACTGTAAGGCAGTACTTTTTTTCCTGAAAATTAGGTTTGAAAAAGTGGAGGTCAACATTCGAGGACGAGGCAATTACGTGTTGATCAGATTTTCTTTTTGAATGGAGAGAGTACCGCTGTAACACGGGTCTTCGAGCAAAAATAGTGAAAAACATAAGCCACATTCTCTGGCTCCAGCTTCTCAAATGAGCGGATTTGCTTCTTTCCTCTGTCACATGCACCAATCAGCCACAACAGGAACCCCGCTGTTAATTGGAAATGTAGGATCTAGAGTTTACGAAGTTTGACCTGTACTAGAGACTCAAAGTCCGGATGTTATATTTTGACCATTATTCTTTAATCTGGCGTGCGTGCTTGATGGAAGTGTACTACCAAATCACTGCAGTTCAGTCTGCAGCTGCAAAAAGCAACACCACTTGATGAGTTCCAGCACGGTTTTTATGCCAAAACAGTCTGTTTACCCTGTAAAAGGATGTCAAGATAACACAGTGTCGTGTTTATCAGCCACAACGTGAAATATATCCATGTTTCTGAGTCTGAAATCAAAACCAAACTTTGTTAAAATGAGCGGTTCTCTGTGACTTTATGCTTTTGTGAGGGAATGAATTGAGGAGGAACTGAGTCATTTCAGGCTACCAATTATTAATTGAAGGAATGAAATAAGTCAAGTGAGTGAGCAAATTAGTAATTTGAGAAAAAGGCTTCTAACTTGACCTGACACCAGGTTCTGTACATTCAGTATCTCTGTCTTTGGGTTTTGAGTAGCTGCCAAAACTGCTTGAAAAACCACAGCTACAAGATACATATTCAATTTTATATATTAAAAAACACTCGTTTGTCCCGATTTTGTAGATTTCAAGCAGACCAAAATCCTATGATTAAAAAATATGTAGGATCGCCATGTAAACAAGAACTGAGTCACCTTATATCCGTATGAAAATTTGATCATTTTATCCATTATATGAAGAGACAATAAATGACCAACCTACATCTGATTCTGCACAACAGTGGAGTTTGCTTTAAAACACGGTGGATGTTTTTACCGTGAGAACTTTTTCTTTCCCCAGAAAAACTGTTTATTGGCGGGTGAGCCAACAAGTAACATTTACCCGTACAAATGCACTCTCCTTTCTTTCAGTCTACAACAGTAGATTTTGTACATAAGTTATTTTAAATGTCTGTAATATAACATTTGATCAGAAATTTTGTTGCTGTAGAAATGCTACTAACCACAGATGAACCGTGTGACCTGCATTTCAGTGTTTGTCCATCTGATGAATAAAATCTGGCGTTTGACCTGCAGCAAAAATCTGTTCTCTTCATGTCCATGTTATTTGTTGGTTGTTTCCTTCAGTCAAATGATACACAGTAATTCCAAGATTTTAATATTAAATTAGTGGATGACTAATTCCAGCCTCCATGATAGATAGTAGAGATTTTAAAAGCAGTTTTCTCAACTATGACATTTTGAAGCTGTACAATATTAGCTTTCTCTTTGTAATCATTTCAGTTGTGGCTCAGCTGTGGAAGAAAGTGTGGCAAATATTTTATTTTAATCAAATGGGTGAGTAGCAACAGTCTTCGTTATGACAGAGCTGGATGCAGCTTGGCTAAAGTTGAGTTGGTCTACAAAAGGCCTCAGTTTTGGTGCTCTGACCTTTGACCCCCAACCATCTTCTGATGGGTTGTAATACTTGTGCTCAGACTTAAAGCCAACTGACCGCTAGCTAAACCCCTCCCACAAACAACTGTCTGATCGTAGCCCGATTTGGGCCCTCGGCAGTCAACACAAGCCTCTCGTAGTAAACTTTACGGGGAAATGACGACTTACAGAAATACACAACGACATACTGCTAACGGGGCCTCACCGTTTTCTTCACTGTACGAGCCGGACGCTACGTCCACAAATTGCGAGTATCTCGTCAATATACTCGATTTTCTGTTTGAACTATTGCTCTTAAAGGCAAAACTAAGCTTGGACAGCGGACGTAGCATACAGCTCGTACAGCAAAGAAGAAAACAGTGGGGCCACGTTTGTAGTTTTGTTACTGAAAAGCCGAGCACAGTTCGGGAAATACTGGATTTAAAACGAGTCTCATCCCAGGCTGAAGGTAAAGGTGAAGGTAAAAAAAATTCCCCCTGCATCGGTGTCGTGTCAAGGCCTGTTGCTGCCGAGAACCCTGCGTGACCGAGTCACGACGTACGGCGTTCCAAGGTCAAGTATGGAACTTAACAAAAGGTAGCTCAGCACGGCAGGTCTGTCGAGCTGGATTTTAGATAGCATTACATTTGTCTGGTCCGCATTTCCAACACTGTCTCACTTGAATTGGTGAAGGTGAAACATAAAGCATAAATATAACCTCTCAAGCCTGTCCACGTATGTCAGCCGAAAGACTTTACCTGGAACCTGTTAACTTTAGCCCCGGTATCATGTATGTAGCCAGGATTCATGTTTTAAAACAGTTAGCTGGAAACATTTAGAAGCCAACTGGAGACAGCGATTTCTTTCCAGCAAAATCAGTTGCTTTTCTTAATGTTGGTCTGAGATCAATTACACATTGTTTTAAAAAATACTTTGACGGTAAATCTGCCACCAAAAGCTTGACAGACCTGACAACAGTGATTTATGGGATGGGGCTAATTGAACTTCAGTCCATCTGGAAGACAGCATCTGGACCACTTCCCATACCAGGCCAAAAAAAGCCCTTAAGTATTGTGTAACATTAATTTAGAACTTTCTGGTCAAATAGCCCCTTGCATCAGCAAATTTTTATTCCCCTTGTGTTATGATAAACCTCCTCTGTAAGTACGAGTTGTGATCCCGGTCAGCTGCTGGTCATTTGTAGTATCTGTGTAGCGTAAACACCACAGCAGGAGGTGTCGTCCTGACCAATCATAAATCCCAATCAAACAAACAAGCACATCATCCAGCTGGGACTCCGAGGCTTTTTGAAGTCTTTTATTAATGTTGTTTTTTTTACATGAAGCACCATGGGTCGGTTTGATAAACCACAGACAGTGATTTCCATTTCCAAACAGTGAGACAGAGCATGACACAGGCCGGAACCTCGCCATTCGGAGCAGAGAAAGACATTTCAGACCTTTTAAGGCTGAAACTTGGACTCAAGCTGTTCTGCAGCTGCTCCAAGAAATGTTTATATTTGCAGAATAAATCAGAAACTGAACAGACATGAGAAACTACACATTGAACTCCCCCCGTCAACCCAGACAACAATGAGCAATGATCTGTCCTATTTTCACAGGCTGCCCTTAAACAGCATCTTTGTAACAGCAGAAGCTCGAGTTCAGTTTGAACCTTTTAACGATTATTAAAGGTGCTATATGTAAGTATATTGGTATAAAACATTCAAAAATGAACTAAAATTATCAACAGAATGTGAAGAAATGACAGTTGTGACATTATGTCAGAGACGTCTGCGTATCGTGTTACAGAGATATCTACTGAAGTTAGCATGCTAAACTAGCCATAGCCTGTCCCGTCTCGTTATACCACATTGTGCCTCAAGAGGCGATAGTGAGTCACTGTAGCATTCAGCCTCCCCTCAGTTCAACGTGAGAGGATCAAGAGGTAGCGCTGCCCAGAGGACTTAGTCCGACCTCTTGGCGATGAGTCAGTGAACCGCAACAATGGCTGAAGCTCTTGGCAAGGGACCAGATTGGTCACCACCACCACCACCGACTCAAGGCAAGAAACCACATGCAGCAACAAAGACAAGAAGTGATACAAGCAGAAGGAAAACAAGAGTTAACGTTGCTGTTGTTTTCCACCGCTGGAGACGGCTCCTGGTGAGTGAAGGAATGAAGTTTGATGCTGAACTCACAACGTTTCTTCTAGACCGGTGAGGAAACACCTGCTAATGCTAACGTTGGCTACGTAGCCATAGCAAAAACTTACACATAGCACCTTTTAAAGAAAAATCCTGGCTCTTAATTTCAAAGTTCTGGTCAGCGGTTGTGACATTTTATCCACTAACTTCTTGCTTAGATGTGAGGATGCTGAAACAACAGTAAATAAGAGTACAGAGCAACTACACAGTCCGTGTCACAGGCTTCAAACAGGTCCAGGGAGCGTAAACCTAAAAATGGGGACTCTCGAGTTCTGAGTTCTTCAGTATTGTTTTCTAGGAATTTCTGTGAGTTTTGGTGACCTGAGGAGAGTTTTCATTCTACAGTTGACATGATGCATCGCAGGTTGGTAAAGACAGATTTTGATATAGTTCAAGATATCTTTTCACCTGAGGAATGTTTTCGGATCTTTCTGGATATTTTGGATATTTGTTTTCCAGTACACAGTAGAAACAGACGGCTCATACAAGGTGCTGTCCGACCAAAAACAAATCATAGCTGTTTAACCGAGTTTAACGGCGTACACCGGCAGCTTAAGCGCCAAGCCAAGGGCAAAATCGAGGCAGTCGAGTCCCAAGAAGAGCTGCAACGACTAGTCCATTAACCATGTAGCTGATCAACAGAATCTATTTTGATAATTGACTTATCAATTTAGGCATTTGTTAAAGCAAAAATCTAAAATCTAGCTCCTCAAATAGGAGGATTTGATGCTTTTCTTTGTCAAAACAAAAGATCTGAATACAGCACCTTGGTCTGTGGGAAATTATAGACATTTTTAACTACTTTCTGGCATTTTACAGACAAATCGATTGATTAATCAAAAAAATAATCAGCAGATTAATCAATAATGAACATATTATGTTCATCAGTCGCTTTGGGTTTTTCAAGCCCTTAACAAACATTTTTCATTTTTTCCCTCCAGGTCATGCAACATCAGACTGATGTTCCAGAAAATGAAAAGCTAATACTTCTAACCAGCGACGACGTCCAAACGATGTCCCAAGATGCCGTTTTTAGGGTGTAAAGTCATGTCTAC
Source organism: Xiphias gladius (assembly GCF_016859285.1). Lineage (NCBI taxonomy): Eukaryota > Metazoa > Chordata > Actinopteri > Istiophoriformes > Xiphiidae > Xiphias > Xiphias gladius. Next base: position 29,151,550 of record NC_053421.1, read on the forward strand.
CGCTGTTTCCTCATCCTGACATCTCAGCATTAAAGTCTTGAGTAAAAGATCCTCATAACCAAAAGCAATTAAGACCAAGACTTTGAAATGTAGAACTCTTATAGTCGTATTTTCTTTAAACTCAAATACAACTAACGTTGCTAAATATGTGAGCGCCGGCACTGAGCAGTGATCATGAGATTTCTGAAAAATGATTTCTGTCCCTATCTTGGGAGAAGTCTTCTTAAATTGAAATCCTAAGGTTACAAGAAAGGGTTTTGTGATTTAATGCCTTTCAAATTTACAATCTTTACTGGAAAAGATCTGCAGAGTTTCAATCCCTGAAACGTTCAGGTTCAGTCATTGTTTATCTTTCAGCTACTTAAAAAAAAGAAAGCAGCCGGTTGTTAGTCGACTCAGCCATTTATGATCAGTTATGGAAAATACTGTGTAGTTGATACCAAGCTCACTTACATAAACTCATTTTAATGTTTGCCATTTCTGATTTGATTCCTTCAAGCATCCATTCTAAACCTATACAAACTTGTTTTTACATCAGCCCCCACCTGCTTTATAAAAATAGCACCTGAATCTGAAGAAGAGCAAAGTAACCTGAAAAAAGTGTTCTACAGCTTTGGAGTCAGATGAGTGTCGGTTATGTTTAGCCAGCGTCCAACAGTTAAGGTTTGGTGAAGGTTTTTAAAAGAGTTCTGAGAGTACTCAAGAACAGAAGGTGCTGTGGGGGAGACAAAACATGCACGTTTAAGAAAAAAAAAAATCAAAGGCAACGACAAATTACAAAAAAAGCCTTCAAATCGCCTGCTGAGCTTCGGGACAGTTTAAACTTTCCCTGAAGGTGTTTTGGTCGAAACAAGTTAGCAGTTCAATGGTCCCAGAACCGGCTCAGCTGTGAGTAAAGGCTTTTAAGTTATTCTTTAGCTCGCCTTGGTATTTTCCTTGAAAATGCATGTTTCCTAAAGTTTTCCAACCAATCTGGTGACATCCTTCTCATCAACTCTTTGTCAGACAGAGGTTCTCGCACTCCTCTTGTGTCTTGAAGCGGTTTTCGTTGCCGCCGCAGCCGCCGTACCAGAAGCGGGAACATTCGTTCTTCTCGCTGTCAAAGAACCACATCATGGTGTAGTTCTGGCAGCCGCCGGGGTCCTGGCTGCGGAAACAGGCATCTGGATGGGAGGTAGACAGGAGAGACATTATAGTGGTGCAGGAAGCATCAGTCCGCATTACAGACTCCTTTATTGATGATTTCTAGGTGACGGAGTCCTCTGAATTTAAGGCACCATGCTGGTCGTTTTTCCTCTTTTACCCAATGGGGTGCTGATTTTCCACATTTCCATTCATGCTGAGCATTTTCTAAATCATCCATCAGTTATTAGATCAATTTCCTTCTTTCCAGGCAGCCAATTCAATTTCAAGAATATAAGTTCTTTTATATAAAAGTCTACTTGCAGAGACTTATAAACCATCACAGTCAGAATCCATCCATCTACCGTCGAATTAGTGTCCAACTCCAAGTACTGATTTGCCTTTCTAACAATCCTACCAGCAGTTCTCTCAGACAGTTTTCTTGGTCTTCTAGCATCAACTTGACCTCCACTGTTCCCGTTAGCTTCTATTACTTAATTACTTTAGGAACTGAGGAAACGGCTTCCTGAAACACTTTGCTATCTTCTCCTGCTTTGTGGGCATCAGTTATTCTAATTTCCAGAGCCAAGCAGCTGGTTAGAGGAGCCCACGGCTGCTGATTGTTGGGACAAGGTTTGAGGAGCCAGAGTATTTATAAAGCTTTGACATTTGCATCACTTGGCCTTCCCCAACGATGACCGTGAACGAGCCGCAGACCAAACAAGCTATTTAAGGTCTGAGACCTTGGTAAAAGTTATGAGAGCACAAATCTCTTGGTTCTCTTTCGTATGGTGCTCCTTTCCTCTTTTTCACTCTAAAATTGTACAAAAACTAAAATAGTACACTAACCTTGCTTAAAATGTAGTAAAGAATGTTTCACCTTTAACTATTATCAGTTCTTCTTCTACTCACTTAACTATTCACAGTAACAGAAGTTTTAACCTGGGGGGCCCAAACTTGACCATGCCAGTGTAAATGAGGAACAGTTTTTGGAGCTCAGTTCAAAATCATCAGAGCCGATCGGTCTTTACCTTCGGAGACCACGGTGACCAGCTCTGGCCTCGGCAGGATGTCCGGATCTGTCAGAGAAAAACCAGTCAGCCAGAAGCTACTGTACAGGTATTTAATCAACAACACATCATCACACTCGGCAGCATTACGGGACATTTCTTCTTTCGTTTCCGGCAGAGCAGCATGAGTTGCTGTTTGCGCTTCCTCGGGTTTTGATAAAGCAGGGTTCCTAAAAATAGTTTCAGCCCACATTAATTAAATTATAGTGGAAACCGAACACTAATTATCTCTGTGATCTGAGCATCAGCAAGAGCCTCACCATGAAAAACCCATGTCAAATGTGTTAAAAATGTTTTTTTTAAAGATGCCTGAAGATTAAATTTCAACTACCTGTAACTAAGAGACACAGAAAGGAATCTGTAAAAATGTTAAACGTTAATACCTGATAGGTTCGGCCCTCCAAATGCTTAAATCTGTAAAACATCAACGCATCTGCCAGAACCTGCCACTTTTGCATTGTGGGGTGGAAAGCGCATTGCAGCACCTAGGGGTGCTGGAGGTGTTTTACAGTTTTACTACTGCTAGGAATGACTAACCTGTAGAGTAAATACCTGGCAGTGGCTCTACAAGAAAACCCGTGAAACTGTAAATCCGTAGCTAAGAACAGGACGGTTTTTAACACTTGAGAAAGTCTACTACTTTCTAATGGTTCCATTTATCACCTACTGTGTAAAGTGTCGCTGATATTGTGATGAAGACAGAGAGAGAGCTAGCAGTGCTAAATATTAAAACTAAAAAAGACCAGACACTGTTAATGACAAACGCTCATCCTGACCTAGAATATAAGAGTCGCTCAATTTAAGGAAAAATCAGCATGTTAATCATTGAGGTTAGTCAGTCCACGGAGTTGCAGTCAGGACTTACTATTGGTGCCACATGTCCGGAAACATTCATTTTCCGTGTTAAAGCGGTTGGCGTTACCGCCGCAGCCGCCATACCAGAAGGGAGAGCATGCACCGATGTGTGTGTCATAGTACCATACTTGGACATAGTCCTCACACTGGAAACCGATATCAGCATCCAGCTGACAGCGGGCTGAAAGCAGAACACACACATTTACTACAAACACTGACGAGACCAGTCCTCCGGGGCAGCGGCTCCGCAACAGCTTCCAGTCTGATTTCACACGGAAACGGTTTCGATAAAATGATCCTGAAATAGCAGCCGGACCACCAGGAGTGTCTGGTTCAGTTTGATCCTGGCATTCCATCTTAAAATGAATTCAAGAAGTGGAGAGACTGAAGGAAATGTGGAGAGCCGCTGCTCCCGGAGAACACATGCAGTCTGATGAACGTCTGTACACATGCATCATCTTGATAAAAATCACATTCCAAACACGGCACATGACACAGAGGTTTAGTTCAGTCACCGCCGGAGACAGAGTTAATACAAAGTTGAATGAAATGCAGGTGATTAATGGTATTTGAAAGAGATGTGACCAACATGAAGCATGCGTTCAGCTCACAGGACGAGGGGATGGCTTGTATTAAGCTGTGGCTCCTTGAAGTATCTGTAAAAACTAAAAACTGCAGGTTGCAACAGGTGGGCTTTTATTTGAATTTCCTGAGACACGTCACGCCTCCGAACGAACCTTCCTGGCGTTTGTCAAAGTCGCAGCGGAACTGCAGGTGCACCGTGTTAAGGCTGTGCAATGCGACATATCTCTGAGTATGTGAGGAGAGGTGCTGGGCTTTAATTAGTATATCAGACCCTTCAGAGTTGAGTCGATTCATCAAAGTGGGTGTAGTTTAGCGGAGGCTGTGGAGGCCCCCACCCACACCTCTCCTACCCACGTCGCTAGATCGGGAGGAGGAGGACACTGCTGCTGAGTGACATCCGAACAGATTTTCTACTACAACCCACAGGCAGACGGTCAGGTCTAGTTTTAGTTCGTTTAGTTTAGGGTTAGCTAGTCGTCATAAACCACATTTGATTGGATGGTTTTATGTATCTGCCTCCAACTCTTGTTTGTCAAATATAACAAGTGATAATCGAACCGTCAACACGTGGAAATTTTATTTTACATTTCACCGTCTTTAGCGCTGACTCAAACGGATTCTGTGTAAAGCTGAAGTCCCATTTTTGTTGCAACTTTTCACACTATTTTACTTCCGCTCCACGTCGCGGCATCAACGGCGCTGATCGGGTTTCCCACCCCTCTCAGGGTGGCGACAGCATCCCAGACTCTCCGTCATTCTGTGATGTAGCGCTGATGTTAGAACCACGTTTTGATCCCCATCCCACATATTATTTTTACTCTGTTTCTGTTCCGTGGTTTTGCACGCTTAGCGCAGACTAAGTCACCAGAATTCGTAAAGGGTTGAGACCCGTTTAGCGGTAAAACAGCAGGGCAGTTGATCAGCGTTTGTCCGTGGATCTATCTGCAGGCTGCCTTTGCTTCTTCCGATTGTGTCCTACAGTATTTGAATACTTGGGATGCTGTGTCTTAATATTTGGGGAGCTGTACATTTCCCTCCAGTGTCTCATTTTGTGTGTGCTTGCACCCTGGCTAGTGAGGGCACTGTTTAATAGGAAACTAGAGGCCTGAGTTACGTTTTTGTATTGCCGTGAAAAAAAAGATTCCGCATCCATCAGATCTGCCGTTTTTAGTAAACGCGCAGCATATTTGGGCTCATTTTATCTGCTCTGTTTTCAGGTCACAAACCACAGAGCTGGAGCAAACTGTCCTCTCCAAAACGTCGTAGGGTTCCAGTTGACCTGATCAGGACTCGGTAATGCTTTACCCAGCTCTGATAAACTGTCCACTGACAGAGTGTGTTTCTGCAGTAGTGTTGATAAGTTTCAGTTCCAAACCATCGCTGTGAGGACATTTTGTCCGGTCCTCACACCTTCAAAGGGATGTTTGAGGGTTAGGACTCGGTTCTAGGGTTCAGGTTGGGGTCAGGGGCTTGGGGACACAACTATAAAAACACCAACACGTGTGCGTGAGTTTGGACAGTGGTGTGTGGGCTACCGTTGAGATCGGCTCCCGAGTCGAATCTCTGGTCGTCTCCTCTGGTCAGAGTCTCGACGGTGTCCGGCTGATCGGTCTGAGTCTGTCCTCTCACCTGCTCCTGAAACCTCTCCTCCACCTCCTCCTGCACCTCCTCCTCAAACTCCTCCAGGTCCACCTGCCCCTGACTGGACACACAGAGCAGCCAAAAACGTTTGATTCACAACCAGACGCGGTCGTACCGATCCCCCTTTACGGTCCTGCTGGAGTATTTCTGCTCAGATGTCTGATCTCTTTTGTGTCTTCTTATACGGCACTCTAGAGCTGCAACTGGCAATTGGTTGTCCAGAAAATGCCAGAAAATGGGGCTAAGTTCATGTCACAGCTTCCCAGAGCCCAAGGCGACGTCTTGAAATTGCGTTTTTTTTGTTTGACCGACCAAAAAAAAAAAAAAAAAATGTGGTTTACATCATAGAAAACGAAGAAAATTCGCAAATAATTACATCTTACAAACTAGACGCAGTTATTTTTTTTGGCATTTTTGCTCGAAAAAGGACTTCATAAATTAACTGAGCGTTGAATCTTTTTCAGTTCCATAACACTAATCATATTAATTGTTATCGTAGCAGTATGTGGTTCTGCAGGCAGTGCTAGTTACCCATTTATGAATATGTCTCCTTCCTGTTGACCGGCCAGCAGGGCGCAGGTCTGTTTTAACGTTGGAGGAGGATACTTGTTAAATCCCTCTGAAATAAACACAGGACAAATACATTCATGTAGCGTTGGCAGAAGTACTCAGATCATTTCATTAACTAAAAGCAGTAACAACAAAGTGTGAAAATACTCCTTGACAAGTAAAAGCCCTGTAATCTAAATCTGAATGAAGTAGTATTTTGACAAAAACTATTATATTTTAATATTGAGCAAGTACCTATAAAGAAGAAAACTTGGTTCTTTTAGTGTTATATTCTATCTTAGTGGATTCAGCTTTCTACAAACTTTACTGTTCGATGTAATTCAGTGTAAAACTTGGCTCTGTTCTTACTGTTGAGGGCAGAGAGGAAGACTCTGAAGAAGCGCTGGGCGTAGCCCTGCTCGTCGGCCCTCAGTCTGCTGACGTGGATCAGGTGCTGCTGTAAGGGCTGACTGGCCAGCTTCACCACCTCCGTCTGGCTGTAGCCGTCACCTACGGCCACCACAAACAGCGCCACTCCCTCACAATGGGCCATCTTAGAGATGTGCTGCAGCCTGTGCAAGTCCGCCGAAGCCGTCTGGGTGGCCACCACGGCCAGCAGCACCCTCCTCTTGCGGGGCTGGCTGGCCTTCAGGAACACCTCCTTCAGGGTGAACTCCAGCGTGTGTCCCAGTGCAGATGAGCCGCCCTGTTGCTGCATGTTCTGGATCATGTGCCTCTTCATCACACTGTGGTTATGGTAGGTCTGCAGGTCAAACTCCACCTTGGGAACCTTGGCCTGCTGAACCAGAGCCACCCGGGCCTGGTGGCCGGCTCGGTGGGGCTTTGAAGTCACAGCCAGCTGTTCCACCACAGAGCCCAGCAGCTGCTGGATGCCCGCGTACTCGTCAGACTGAATCTCCCTGGAGCTGTCCACCACCATGACCAGGTCCACATCGACCTCTTGAGGCTGCCCGGGTTCCTGGATGAAGGCGCATTCCTCTGAACGGTGGCAGGGGTCTGAAGAAACAAAAATCATCATCCAGAAAGCTGCTAAATATTTGCTGACCGGGTCATAGATAGATAAATTACTTTGTGTATAATAGTTCCGATGGTACTAAAACCTGTACGTCTGACTTTTGAATCGGACAAATCCGACTCTATATCACGGCTAAAGCTGCTGTGTCGGTTTTGAAATTCTCTGGCTCCTGGTGGACGTAGAGCTCAACACTGGAAGAGGAGTTCCCAGTCTCTCCTGGGCTTTCCCGCCAAAACCTGCTCACTTTTTCCCCAGGAAAAACAGCCGCTGAGCCAGGGATTGAACACATGTGTGCTCGAGTCTGTGGTTGTGTGTTCTGGACTATGTGCTGAGACACAGATGTCTCCTCTGAACTTCACTAACAACACGTAATTGTTGGAACTAAAATGGGACCTTAAAATGCAGTTATTATTGTATGGTATTATGGTGTCATCTACCTCAGGCAAAGACCTCTCCAAAATTACAAAACAATTAACAACCACAATTAAAGCAGAAATGGTTGGTCGATTAATCAGTTAGTCGATCAGCAATAAAATAATTGGCAACTATTTTGATAATCGAATTCTCATTTCAGTCATTCTTCAGTTATAATGCTCATACTGAACACGACTCCTCCTCCATCACTGAAACAGACCTGCGACCAGCCGAACAGTGTTGATCAATCATCACAAACCAAACTCGCAGCTATTCTGATAATTAAGTCTTTTTTTTTAAGCAAAGGTGCCAGAAATGAACTGGTTGCAGCTTCTAAAATGTGAGGGTTTGACGCTTTTCTTTGTTGAAGCTGATCGTAAAACTCAATCTCTTTGGACTGTTGGTCAAACAAAACAAAACGTTTGAAGATGTCACCTTGGGCTGTGGGAAGTTATAGCACGTTTTTTTTTTTTCGACATTTCCATGTTTTTTATCGACAAAATGATCAATCGAGAAAATAATCAGCAGATTGAAAGACAGTTGCAGCTCTACAAACGATACGTGTCTCCAAACTTGAGGGAGCTGCTGTGTGCGATTTAAACGCGCGGCACGGCAGCGGCAGCTTCATTCGTTTGGGCGTCACGGCGCAGTGACAGGATCAGTCAGGATCGACACACAGGTTAATGTTCAATCTTTCTCTAAATACCGGAGCAGTACGCGGTTTCACACAGATTCAAAGTCGAACGGTAAAATCACTGACAACAGAGCAGCCGTCCTGTTATATATCTGGGAAGAAATCCTTTTAAAAATCGCAAGAAATCCCTCAACCCTAAGTGGCAGTATCCAGCAGTGACGGAAGTAAAAGGGCTAATACCACATTGTAAGAACTCACCACGACAAGTAAAGGTTCTGCATTGTAAATGTTACTTACGTAAGTAAGTATGATCAGGAAAATGTTTGATGTATTAAGAGTGAAACTACTATAGGACTGAATCTTCTATCCTTATATTATCATCACTCACGCATTAACGTGTAGGCAGCATTCTACTGCTGTAGTTGGTTGAGGTGGAGCTCGTTTTTAAACTATTTTACATAAGACTGCAACTAATGATTGTTTTCATAACGGACTAATCTGCTGATTAGTTTCTTGATTAATTGATTGATTGTCCGGTTTGTCAAAACTCACGATAGTGAGAAATGCTGTCCCACTTTCCCTGAGCCCAATGTGACATCTTCACAGCGCTTGTTTTATCAAACCAAGGATCCTAACCTCAAAATTATTCAGAATAAACTGCGATTGGTTTTGTCGTCCCATTGGAGAACCATGAAATGGTTAGCATAATGGTTTGCATAAAAAAATGACAAACAGAAAAATAGTGGCCGGTTTCAGATGTATTTGTATTTACCATTGGGAAGTTTTAGCTATTAAAAAAAGCATCATATACTATGAGCTCTTCATATGTTTTGTATGCAAAAATCTTAATCTGCAAAGTAACTAGTGACTAAACCTGTCAGATAATTTTAGTGGAGTAAAAAGTACAAAGTGGCCTGAAAGGAAAATACTCACATACCTCAAAGTTGTAGTTAAGTGTTGTCCTTGACTACATGTACTTACATTTGAAAGATAAAATCACATTGAACCACACACCAAAATTCAAACATGCTGAAGTTTAGAATGAAGCAGAAATTTTGAGATAGAGATATTACTGCATGATTTATATAAATCTAAGAATGAGCCTCGTTGCTTACCGTAACAGATTACACAGTTCCTGACCTTACTCAGGTCAGCAGCCATGTCCCTCCCCAGCACTAAGAAGACGGAGTTTCCTGTGTCGTCGACCTGAGAGAAACCGCAGATGTCATTAATCACAGCTCTGACAACACCGTCAGTAAAATGACAGAGTCCCAGATTTTTAAAAAAAACAAACTACAAATCCATCTCATTAATCTCCAGGTTTAAACCGGTTTCTTCTCCTAAAGAGACAGCGATGTTTTTTGTAGATTTAGTATCATTTTTCAGGCCCGGCTGCAGTTTCTTAATGAAGAACTGTTCTGAAGAGCCGTGTTGGTTTGGTTTGGCCTCACAAAGAGTTGGATCACCGCACTGTAATCTCTGGCGAATGTGGTGATCTAGATGTTCTCAATTACTTTTGGTGTCAGAGGTTGGTTTCAAGCCTGTAATAAGTTTGTTACTTTGACCCTAGGGAATCAAAAGGAGAGAGAGTCGGGAGAGGTACAACATCTTGGGTTCAAGGTTTTGCTCAAACTACTGCCCTTGCAGAGCTGGATTTGAGGCACCCGGTGAGGTAAATGTCCACCCAGTATTGGTATGAATGAGAACGGGCAGGCGGGGTGCGAAAAACCCTGCCTTAAAAAAACTGAAAGGTGCTGCGTTGGTCTTGGAGTGTTGTTTTGGATACCACTGAGGCAATGAAATACAATCAAGAAAGTCCAGTTTGAGCGACAGATCCGTGAGTTTGAAGGTTTATCAGACACCAGAACTCTTAACAAGTACAACTTGACTGAAAAAGAAAAGTGTTTACAGCTACTCTGCAAAACCATTCGTCAGAGATGGACAAGACTCCCCGCAATACATACGTCGGAAAGGTGTGGAGGGAGGGGGTTAGGACACTGTTTGACTATCTGACAAGCAGTTTGTTTGAAGCATCCGGCACCTTTATCATCGTGAGGTAAACAGTAGACTGGTCCTACAAAAGGAATCTGTCAGGAATGTGCACTTGAATGTATCTGACTGACCCCCACAGCACCTTTCTGAAGCATTGCAGCAAAAGTTGAGCGAGGTTCCTCTGTGTTGGCACCCCATTGTGTCAGCATAGTTTTTCCATGATGTGCCGTTGTCTGTCTGCAACCCTGTCCCCTAAAAATTATGTTTCTATGTAAGTAAAATGCAACAGCAAATGTTTTGTATGAAACCCAATTAAGACCGGATCACGTTTTCCATTAACATAACGAAGAAGTGCGCTGATACTGAACGTATCAGGAAATTGTTCACGTTCAACGGGTTTGTTTTTCACCAAAATATCAACACAACATCAGCTTGTAGTGACTCCAGCATTATTAATCAGTTTTATGATTCTGTTTAGACTCTCACAGCACCTGGTTCGGGTTCAGGAAAAATCCTGGTCTGGTTTAATACAGAAAAAGCTCAAAGGGACACAACCTTTTTGTTTACATTGAACAAAAAACCAACATCTTTCCTGAATCTTAACCAAAGTGCTTTTGCTGCCTAAACCACGACGGGACTCTGGATATGAACCTGGTCTGGATGTGAGAGTCGTGCGCTTACTTCGTTCACCATCCACGTCCTGGTGACTACGCTGCCATTAATAAATGTTGCTTCATTCATTCAAAAAATACATTGTGTGTGGACATAATCCAGCCGAAGTTTGCGATTCGTAAAACATATTTGCTGGGTTTGCAGGTTTTCAACCTGCCTGGTTTAGTATGGAACTAAGGACGCACAGTCCAGCTTTCCTGTTGATTCTGATACCAGTGCTCATTTTCCAAAATTTAAAATCTATATACCCCACTGCGTGGAACTAGGTGGATCGTTTTTATGTAAAGTAAGTATCATGCTGCTGACAGTGTTGTGCTGTTTGGTCTCTCTTTGGGTCGAAGGCATTTAGGATCATGTCTAATTATCCCCGGGTCTCTTTCGGACCAGGTCTTATGATGCTCAGGTTCCTTTAGATAGTGTTTTTTTTTTAAATACGAAAATTAATTTATGCATGTCCAATCTGGGTGGGTTTCCAAGAGTACTTCTCGGAACTGGTCCAAATTTTTGGACATGTTGACACGTTGAATCACCAAAACCATGGTCACTTTGGTGGACATAGTCAGGTATTAAAACACCTTATATGCTGTGATACTTGAATGACTACCTTACAGTCTTGAACAATTAGGCCTAACATGAGAAAGAGACATGAGAGGGACAAAACATGGAGAGAGACATCGTCAGAAAATGAGGGTGATCAGTGTTGCAGCTTTTTCATGATAGAAAGTTTTGAAGGAGAAAGCATTCAGGAGTAGTGTTGATGTTGCTCGCTCTCTTTTGGAGAGATACTTCTTTTGAAGTAACTACTCAAATATTCAGGCTCTCAAACTTGGAAATCAAGAGTAATTATTTGGGGAAACAGATTAGAAAACCTGAGCGCAGCTGACACCAACTCTGAGCTGAGACACCTTCAGCACTGTCCTGATATTTGATTTACACCTTGCTTAGAACGACTGATCACTCTGGGTGAACATTTTGAAGAAATAAAGTGTCAGTGTCTGGTTCAGATGGGATCCTTATTAGGGCTCTGTCTCAGTTTATGGACTTTTGACAAATCAGACCTACCTCCAGGGCTCGACTAACAGCAGGAGCATTCCTCAGAGAGATGATGGCTGGGGCGATGTTAATGGCCTGGTACTCCATTACGGCAGTAACAATGTCATTAATGTCCTGTGAAGGCCCGTTAGAAAGGAAAACCGCAACCTTCCTCATCATCATTCCTGCTCGGACACGTTTGAAGACGTTCTGACCCACAAAGCGCATGGCGCCCCCTAGTTGGCGTCGGTTGGACGTCCTCTCCAGGGCGATATTCTTCACGGATTCGATCAGTTGTTTCTTTTGGCGGTAATCGTGGAAGCGGATCAGGTACTTGGTGTGGGCACTGTATGCCACCACAGCAACCCGGGCACCTGTTGGACAGTTGCTCTCAGCGATGGTGATGTCCTCCAGCAGAGAAAGGAGAACGGCGCGCTGCCTCTCAAAAGCGACGGGGGTCACATCCTCTGACATGTCCAGACCAAACACCAGCTCGGTGGGGTAGGCCGGGCACTTTGATTGACCTGGAAACCAACAAAGAAGACTTCACATTGAGCAGAGTGGACAAGAATGTAAAACTAAGAGCCTGGTCACACCAGCATTTATTGAAGAGAACATGACCCGATGCTAATCTCCGATGAATTTATTTACGTTTCAACCTAGCTTCGGGTACATCCCAATTCCCTTATTTGATCACTCCTCACTATTTGCTTGACTGGGAAATTGTTTCGGTTCTCCATCTTGAAGGCCGTTCTCAGGAGAGCCATGAGTGGGGACACTCATTGAAGTCTTTAACGGTCAGACACATGTTTTTATTAGAAATCTGTTAGTGACTGGACGATGCAGCTGATCAGACTGATCTGACACCACATCACAGTAGCAACGCAGTTTTATAAATACAGAACTAACTCCAAAGTAATAAGACCAAGATTTAGATTGGAGAGTCCGATGTCGTTCGAGCCCAGTCGTCTGATGAAGAGCAGTGGTGCTCTGGCTGTGCGTGTACATTTCTGGTTTGTACATAACGTTATAAAACATTCTAATCATGACCTGGATTATTGAATAATGAATACCAGTAAAGTAAAGCTCAGTGTCTGAGCGGTGAAGAACGTTTACACCATGTGGTTGGACTGATCTGAGCGTAGTTTACATACAGAATGCAGGTTTTAAATTACTGTGCAGATGTTTTTTTAAACAGTTTTAAGCATATCCAAACACACAGAAAGGCTTAAAAGAAATTTTAGTGTTAAACATGTGCCCTAATTATTGTTTGGACAGTGTGTTTACGGGCAAATGCAAACTCCAAACCGACAAAAGTCACCACAGCGCTAAAAAATCCGACTGACAGCTGATCCACCTCAGCTGTTTCCATCAGAAACAGATGTTGTTTCAGATGATGGTTCAGAGGAACGGATGTCTTATTCCTCTAAAGTTTCCTTGCAACTCTCCTCACGTCTTCAGTGGGAGGGACTAAGATGCAAGGAAAAGATGCAAGTGAGGGAAACGTGGAAGCATTTAAGGGAATTGGGATGCACCCTATGTTTTTCTCAAGGCAAGTTCAATACAAGTGTCAGATACAGCCTTATGTATGTGCATCCGCGACCTGGCAGTAATCCATCAGTGGTGGACATCAGTAACATGTTACAAGGACACACCTGAGTTTATCACAATCACTGAACATTAGCAAGAGTCCCAGAAATGTTCAGATGTCTCAATCACTGAGTTTAAAAAGGACAATCTAAAAGTAAGAGCTACACAGAAATGGACACGTGGGCCTGTGTTTATTTAGCCATTACAAAAATGTAAAGTAATGGGCCCAAACTAAACAGCTGCATAAGATGTGATACAAACAACGTTAAATCAATAGGTAAAAACGACAAGTCTACAAGACAATGTATATACACATATCAACAGATATTATAAAATATTTGAATTGATCCTATTAATAATTAATATTTTGTGTAAGTTCAACTTTGGTAAACACTAACATGTGGATTCATGCTGCTGACCAACTCCAAACCATCTTCCCAGTGATGATCTTCGAGGGACCCGCAGAGTACAAAATGATGAAGCTTTCGTGTCAGTTGCATTATTCTATCCAGTTTGGTATAACCCCTGCTCTGCTGGAGCACAAAGTGCTCCACACAAGTCCTGAGACTGGGGTTCATGGTACAAATACGTTCCCCTTGATTTGTCAGTGTGAACTTTTTCTCAAGTTAGCGAGTGAAAGCTCCAGATGTCAGCGTATCACCAAGCTTAAAGCACAGAGGACTCTGCGTTTTGAGGTGCTACATTCTGGTGTAAAACCCAACAACTCAAGGCTGGTTTAAATTCCTTCTAGAGCCCGCCCAGTAAATCACGCAGGATTATTTGGGCTTATCACAGATATATCAGTATCAGTGTATATGTGGGCTGATAAGTGAAAAGAGCTTGAGGTCATCTAGAAACTGAGTCTCTATAATGTAGCTTGTCCAGCAGAGAGCACTGACAAATCCCACTCAGTACACATCTGGGTCACAATTACCTTATCCTACTGAAGACGCAAAACTTAAAAATTCAGCTCACACAAATATAGTTTCATGTTTAAACCACACTAAGAGTCCATGTCTTCACAGTGACCATGCTGACCTGCTCATTTTTCACCCACCAATCTAAACCCCAAATGTGAACTTCATGGAAGATCACAAAATTCAGTAGGATTCATCCTCCGGGGACCGTGAATGTGTGAAACAAATTTCATCCCAATGCATCCAGTAGCTGCTGAGATATTTCAGTCTGGACCGAGGAGGTGATCCGACAGACATATCCATCCTTGTTAGCACGCTACAAACAACGGGAGGAGAACTGTGTAACTGCAAACCTTCATCCAACATCAACAAGGACCGATGCCAAAGAAAATGAAGAGGCTGTAATGAGAGCTCTTCCCAGGTGACGATCTCACTCAGCGGCCAAAACTTTGTACCGTACTCACCATGTCGTTGTGACTGTTAAAGTGCAGATACGTACCGATGGAACAAGCTGTGTGGAGGAGAAAGAGATATCATTTAGAGCTGAACCGCAGTTGTCGGACCAATGAATGAGATTAGTTTGTTCCAGAAAAGGCATCAGTCAGAGTCGTTTTAAAGGAAATGATGTGTGTGAACGCTCAATCTGATCAGAAAGTTTGGCATTTTAAAGAAAGTCATAAAAGATAACCAGTTCGCACATATGACTTTGCATCTACTCATCACTTTGCTGGAGGACACTCAATGGGGCAAAACTTAATTGTGGATACATTTGCCTGTATTGTTGCGAGGAATAAATTAAATAAATGCAAGTGACCCAATAAAAAAAGGGTTTTTTTGTGACTAACCGCAGTTCTCTCTGATGTAGGTGATCAGCTGACACTCCTGAGGAAACGAAAAAGACATCGTGTAAAAATACTCCTCTGGGGTTTGGATATTCCTGTCAACATTGGCAGGTGAAGTTCATTTAAGGTGGACTTACAGTCATGCTTTTGTGTCCAGGAGAACCTCTGGGACCCTAGGAAGAGGGGAAAGGAGCCATTATTGACCTTTTCTCTTCATCATCAGTTGCTATAATGATTCTGCACTCAGAGCCCACAGCTCTTTTAACAGCTGACTGCGTCTCTGAACACACAACTTATTCAAACCAGGGCTGATTTTCATAAAATCCAGGTGGTCCGGTTGTTCACCGCAGCAGGACTTAAGGTGGTATCTGGAAGTGCCAGAGTTAAGATGGCACATAAAGATGATTCATGATTCTTTCTTCTTGATTTTGTCTATAAAATGTCAGACAGTGGTGGAAAATTCCCCACAGCCCGAGCTGACATCTAAAGTTGTCTTGTTTTGTCAGAGCAACGGTCCAAAACCCAAAAATATTCAGTTTACTCTCGTGTATGACAAATGAAAGCATCAAGTCTTCTCGTTCGAGAAGCTGGAAACAGCAAATATTTGACATTTTTTCTTAAAAAACAAAAAAAAAACCCCAACTAAGACGATTATTCAATGATGTAAAATAGTCGCTGATTATTTTCCTGTCCGATGACTTATTGTTGAGTGGGCTCACGGTCAGCTCAGCTCTTGTTGAAGGTGAAATGTTGAACTGACAGTTAAGGCGGTATGTGGGTTAAGGTGGTATAATGTGGCGCCTTACAGCCACACAGCATTCACACACACCTCATATAACTCAAAGATATAAAGCTGGTCACCTCACCTTGCAACCTCACTTTTTTATTGCTGTTTTGTACATGGCTGCATCTATATTTGTACATCTATGTATCTTATTTGATCTTTTTTATTGACTGGTGCACTTTCACCTCTGTGGGCTCGGGAGCGGTGCCGTAGACCCCCTCCTCCGTTGAGCGATGGTTTCTCTTTAACGTAAATAGCCTCCTTCACTCATCCTTACATTTTTTTATATTTTGGTTATGTTTGGTTTTTTTTTTTGTTGCCCCTAAGACATTTTCATCTCAGCTGTGATGGTTTGATGGTTAAAAGGACGATTAAACGTTGAACCTACTGTTAAAGGCAGAGAATAACCCGCCTGTCGACAGAACTTAAGAAACCAGCTGTATAAATGGTGAAATGTCTTCAACTTCACAATTCAGGTCCGGTGGATTTTAACTTTGCATGTCACAGACGGGGTGGTATGGTCCGGATTAACGGGTGTTTTAGGGAGGGGGATGTTGTTGATGATGAAGATACTCTCCCTCCCCCACTCACTCTGTGTCCCGGATATCCCTCTTCTCCGGGTATTCCCGAGTCTCCGGAAAGGCCCGAGTTCCCCTGCATCCATCAGACCAGAAACAAAAGCCAACAATGAAGCACAGACACCTTAAGTAAAAAACTTCTAATATCACAGGGTTGTCTCAACTCACCCTTCGACCTCGGTTCCCCTCAGGTCCTGGATATCCTTTGGGTCCCTGCAGACCGTCCTCACCCTGAAGAAAGAAGAAAACAGCAATTCTCAGCTCATGTCTTGAGTTCTCCCCCACTGAATTCACAACAGTTTGACCTCAACTTGCTTCCTGTCTCATATTTTGGCGCTTTATTTCCTTTGGATATCATAAAAATCCAAACATCATCACTTAAGGAATTTGATGTGCTCAGTTTTTTCCTGACAATCCTGAAGGATGAAAAGAATAAATAAAAACGTGTTGCTGCAGTATAGTTCCTTGGCTCAGGTCACCGAAAAGATTTTGGACAAACTCAAGTATGAACATGTATTCAGCATTTTGTTAATAAATCCTCCTGTATCCTGTCTGAGTCCTAAAAAACTCTGCATGAAGGCTCGGCTTTATAAAACGCTCTTCACTGTTTTGAGTATCAGGCTGTAACGTTAGTCACAACAACAAGCTTCTGCTTATCTGATTCTGGAGAACAAAAACTTGGCCTGGAAATGATGCAGCTCCGAGGGGGCTTTTCTGATTTGATTTTCACATTTGGCCTTTGTTTACTTTCTTAAAATATGTTTTATTGCCAGCGTTATTGTAAATTTTTAAGAATAAATTCTACTTTAACTTACAGTTCTGATGACATTCTAGATTTTTCTTCCCGTCAACAAACCTCATGCACAGAGTCGAACCAACACTGACCGTCTCCTACTAACAGATACTGTGTCTGTGTGTGTGGGCAGCGAGCAGCAGCGTGGTGGCTTTTGTGGTTCTTCCGTTTCATTCTTTGCCAGCTCATGCAAGGAAAGTTCCAACATCACCTGTATCATAACAGGTCACCTGAGAAATTCAGTACAATGTCCATTTCCACAGCACTAACTCGTCAGTCTCGAGACATGTCCTACTCACCACTCTGCTGAAAAACATTCTCCCTTTTTCTGATCACTTCCACTATGCTATTTTTTTCATAGCTATTGTAGTTTATTAGGTGGTGGTAATGATGTGAAGAGGATGAAAGAGACTCCGCTGACACCGTCTCGAATGCATATAAAGGTTTATTACAAAGAAGAACAGCGTCAAGTCGAGCACCCGCAGGTCTGCTCGTGAGAGGGTGTGAAGCCCATGAACCGCTCTGAGATTCGGCCTTGACCACCAACTACTTAATAAGGCCGTTATCTTCCTAGGACACGTCTCCAACATATGTTTTAATCACAAAGCGTTATCTCCCTTTCCAGAATGCGAGGCCTCCTCTGAGGCCCCCCCGACCTAGGGCCTCCATGAAAACCTATAAATCTGCATATTTAACCGCACACCTCACTATTAAACCAGGGTCAGTGAAACCATGCGTTCCATGCAGTTGTTTCACAGTAAAAACCTTCCAGGGAAGGGAGGCGTAATGCCCTCTGAGCCAAAAGACTTCAGAGTGAAAAGCTTATCAAGAGTGGGGAGTGTGACATCAAGACAGCGGGGGAACATGGAGCAGGAGCCTGGGCTGCTAGCGCTGTTGTCAGTGTGGGAGATGAAGCTCCATCTGCACCGTGTGTGTCTAGCTGTGCGCTCCGCGGCCGAGGTGAAAGTATGAAACGATCTCCGACTTCCCGTCAGCCTGTCGCTCTCTGTGATGTCTGGCGTCTAAACCGCCACCAGAGCCGAAATGTTCCCAGCTGTGTTGCTGATAGTGTTCTTTGTTTCATGCGTAAGTGACGCTTGATTTGATTTGATCTGATCTGCTGTCAGTGACAGTGGACGGACTCACCAGTAGGCCGGGATAACCAGGGAAACCAGGATCTCCCTGTAAAGAAACAGAAATAAGTCGTTTTTATACAAAAAGAACAAAATGTCCTTTATTCATTAAAGTGATAAAACTGATTTTTCTGTGATGATCGACATCAGTTTTCTCAGTCTCCTAAAATGTCTGGGTTTTTGTTCTTCTCTACCTTGACACCTTGAGGTCCTGGAGGTCCATAACCATCTTTACCATCCTGACCCTGAAACAGAGGACAGAGGCAGTCAGAGAGTCCTACAGAGGGTCTTACTTCAGAGACGCGGTTCGTATGAAGCAGTAAACACGGACACAGCAGACCTTCAGCTACTTACCGGTATCCCTCTGGCGCCCAGTGATCCTGGACTACCCTTAACACCTGGATCTCCTGGTTGACCCTTCAACAACAACAACAACAACAGTTAGTTGGTTTTTATTTCCATGTCATGCCAACACCTGACCCATCACAAAAGGCACTGCATTTTCCCGAGCCCGGCGTTAACGTCTTCAGATGTCTCGTTTTGATCAGATTTGTTCAGATCGAACCTCGTGTTTTTATGACCCAATCGATCTAGGATTATCTAGGCTTGACATGGCGCCATGTTTGCTAGGATCATAGATGGGGCGATGAAATGAAGTAATGTCACACACACCTTCTGTCCGTTAGCTCCACGGCGTCCGGCTGAACCTGGATCTCCAGCTGTTCCTGGTTCACCCTGCAGGAAAACCACAAAAAAAAAAGAAAAAAAGAAAATGGTCACAGGTCGTCACAGCTTCAGCACACGATGGCCGAGCACCAAGCACGCAGTGTTCGACCGTGCTCGTACATCACCGCGCCGCAGCCCTCGCTTACGCCGCATGTTCTGTTCGTTAAATCAGACCCGGCACCTAAAAAACCAACGACGCTCCTGGATGAAGTACAAGGTGACTCCAGGCGTCATGCCAGTGTAATCTTACAACAAAGAGCACACATTTTTGCCATCCTATTAATGGTAGAACAATACGGATAAAAGGTACGATCGCCTGTTCTACAACTAAAGCTGAGGAGCCCCTGCAGATTGGCTGATGTGGAAAAGGCGAACGGAGCCCTTGAGAACTCGCGGCTAGACTGGCTTGGTCACCTTCAAACCAGGACCCCCTGGGACTGAACGGGGAGCTCTCTGTCAAACCCTTTTTACAAGTAAGGTGGTTTTGATAGAGGCATTTTCTAAATTTGTACTGGATTTTTCCCTCTGTGCCGATACAGCTTTTTACTACTAGAACTTAAACTTGTTGAATGTATTTGTTTGTGTTTTGATGATTACCTGTGCTTATAAGTTTTATCTTGATCGTATATTCACATTTGAAGCCCCTTCTCCCTGTTGGTTGCCTTTTTGTCGCTGTTACATTTATGCATCATTTCATATTGTGATTGTTTCTCAGTATATTGCTTTTGTGAGATCTTCTCTGCACGGTGCTGGTTTGCATGGTACTACGCGTATCTGGCCTTGCAGCCACACCCACGGGAGGCACCTGACTATTTACTCACACCTGAGTCAGCCGAGCCAGTTAACGTTTAAGGGCCAGTTTGGGCTCAAAACGCTGAACTCCCTCTAAATGTGAGGAAGAAAAATGCTTTTTTAAATGGAACATTCTGCAGCGTTGCGAGTCCTTGTGAAACAGAAAGTATTTACGGCAATGAAACAGCTGTAAAGAGCTGCGTAATAAATCTGAACTGTTTGTTGATCTATAAACTAGACATTTATTGGACACATACCTCAATATAAATCTCATCAAACAAGCCTCGATTTCCACTGAGGCAAATCGTAGTTTTTGACACGCAGAAGTCGAGCAGACACACTAGGCTACAGCAGCTCCTGCAGAGCCCGGAAGCTTGAGCTTCTTCACGACTGTTGTTCATAGCATCTACATCTACTCTGCAGACAGCAGGGTAATGGTGGGGAATCGCTTGTTATCAACAGCAGATGTGTAAAACTGAAGGTTGAAATTCAAAGTGAGCAGCTGTGGACAAACACAGCTGATGATGGACTTTCGGTGTCTTATCATAATTAACTGTACAGTTAAAAAATTCCCTCCCTCCGCTCATGATAATGATGTTGGCTCATTAGCAGTCAGGTCAGTGAACCGGGAAGGAACAGCAGCACTGTAACTGCTATCAGATCAATATGAGATCACACAGTCAACAACTGAAAAGAGCAAGAAATGTGGATGTTTTAGCAGTGAGGCAGAGCCTCGGTGGTAGCAGGCAGAAGAAATTAAAAAACACACCTCAAAGATGCTCCCTAACCAACCGGCTGGCTCTGATTTATCATGATAACCACGTTCGTGTCCTCATGGAAAGAGGTGACCACACAATGACCCAGTCCAGTTGCACTGGTTGGTTACAGAGCCTGAAGATGTTTGTTCAGTGCGTCCGTCCAACACTTCCACAGAAAAATATCTCAGCAGCCAGTGACTGGTTGTTTATGGGCCCTGCAATGTGAAGCCCGAAGACTGTTGTGACTCCCGGACTTGTCTTTTGGTGCGTGATCAGTTCAACATGTATTGTAAATATTTGTATATGACATTAAGTGTTACATTCAATTAAAACTGTATCATATTACATAAATTTGATTCGATGTTTTTGTGAGAGAAGTTTTTTTCCCGAGGACATTTTGGTCCTTCACCGAGTCACGCGCGTACTTTTCTTTTAGCGCCTCCACCAGGCGAAAACGTCCACTAGTAGACGAGAAATATCAAAAATCTACAGGTCAGACTGTCGTGAAATGCGTGTAGAAAAAAAGCGTCCATGATCTTCATTTCAGCCGTGTACTGACAAACTTTCTTCTTCTAATGCCAAAGGGCAAAATGAACCCAATACTCTAATGTGCTACACGAGCAGGGTAGGTGAGTGTGTCACATACGTCCTCGGACTCTTGGGCCTTTTCAAGAAAGAGATGGAGCCACGCCAGCATTACCCAGAGAGACTAATGTGCTCTCGAAGCTCCACAGATTCAGCTCAACTACCTAAGAAGCGCAGCTGGCCTGCCGCACGCTTCTACCAATCTGGAGCCAGAACTGACAGCAGTCATCATTGGTCCTAATTAAAGGTAATGGAAATAGGAAGAAAAAAATAAAATATAAATGGTTATATTTTATTTTCTTCATTTTCTAAAAAATCATTAGTATTATTATTATTGTTATTGTCAGTAGTAGCAGTAGTGTTTTGACTAATCAGGACGTTGTTTGCACTGCGCAACACTTCACCAACACTTTGCAGCTGCAATGAACACTGCGGCCTCTAGGGAACGCTAGCAGCACTTAAGACTGCTAAGTCTCGCTTTCAACACATTTCGTTTCCGTAATGAGTGTTTTGGAACGGATCAGCTCTGCCTGATTAATGTAACAACCTCCGTGCAGGGCCCATAAATAAGAAATATGGTTGCCAGGTCAGACCGCATAAAACCAGGCGGTCTGGACTGAAGCAGCTGCAATCGGGACCCGTGACGTACGCTCTCAACAACACGACTTCATATCCGTGCGTTCCAACCTGCTGTCCACTTCACATATCTAATCGAATCACGATTTGAACTACGCCCGGTCTATCACAAGAACCGAGGGAGCATTTGCGGCCGCTGACAATCTCCTGAGAGGCAGAGAAGAAGGAACACATACATACTACATTAACGGCTGAATAAACTAAGATTTCATGAAACGTTTTAAATGCTACCGCTGAAGACACTGAGGTCATCAGCGGATTTTTTTTTCTCCTGGAACTTTCGGGGTTTTTACAACCTCTGAGGAGAATTTACATTTTCTAAGAATGGAAATACTTTTAGGCCGATGCATAAATAACGGAGTTGCTTCCCCACTTCGTTCCTGACAGCGTGGACAGGGCAACATTCAAACTTCAGGTAATTAAAACTCACAGAAATGATGTGAAATCCAGTTGTATGCAGAACTCTAAGGAGGGTTACAAAGATCCTGTAAATGTTCCTCATACCATCCCTTTTGGGGCTGAGTCTACATCACTGATCCTGTCTAAAATCTTATTTGACTCTGTCAAACGTCTACTGTTGCATTGTGTAAAATGATGGGGAGTAGATGCCAGGTTACAGGTAGCACTTTGAGCATTTATAATCAGTGGTTTACAACACAGTATAATGTGGCTGTGAACAGATCTGACTACTTGTTTCAGAGTTTAATAATGTTCAGTATTTGTTGTTCCACATGTTTTCTTCTATCCCAGCCGTGTTTCACCGCGTTGTCGTTCACCGTCTGTTCCTCCAGCAGCCTCCGCTGACGCGTGTCCACGGGTGGAGTTGGAGCCGGTGACGGCGGCGTCCAGATCTCAGTAAAAACACTGGGATCTGGTCACTACGTGTTTATATATATATCAGAGATAGGAGAACTTAAAGTAAAGCGTTGCCCACATCCACGCTGAAAAAAAACGTTGAACTGCTGCTCTAAAAACACATCTAGCTATTATTTAGGATTTTTTTTGGTCAAACTAATATTTCCAAGATAAAAAATGAGGATACGATATCCAGCCCAAATAAAACCACCAGTTATGATATACCGCACAGTGCGTTGATTGAAAGCCTCAGTATTGTTTCTGGAAGAGGAAGTGTTCCAGTCAAACACTGTTGTACTTGCCATTGCTAGCACTTGATGTAGTTCTTTCCAGGAAACTTCCCCGGGAATGACGATCACAACCAGTGACCATCCCCGTTTCATCGTTGGGTGGTTTTTATAAAATGGGGGCCGAGAAGCAGCTTTTCTCATATGGCTGTTAATGTGAAACCTAACTTCAGTTTTAGGCGCCGTCACTGTTTTCTCTGAGAACGCACGGAAAACACTCTGTGCCTCCCAGCTGCTCTGGGGTCAGTTGAGCTCCTGTGGGGATAGTGAAGAGGAGTAAATGTGGAGGTGGTGTACTGACCTGAGGTCCAGGAAGGCCGGGGATTCCTCTCAGTCCAGGTTGCCCTCTGACCCCTCTGGGACCCTGCAGAAACAACATGGACTGGTTTAAGACAGTGGTCTTTGTATACTGAGTGAGACTAAACCGGTCTTCAGCCTGGTGGGTCTCTGCTCGTGGCTAATGAGAACTGCTTTGGTGACTCACCTGTGGACCAGAAGCTCCTGGGCTGCCTAGTAGACCCAGAGCTCCAGGCTTTCCAGGTGTACCCTGCAGAAAGACACACACACACACACACACACACACACACACACACACACACACACACACACAAACACTGTGTAAAAAGGGCTTACAGTTGTTTAGTGGCCATGTAAACCAGCACTAACAGCGCTGAGTGTTTAGGATTTTTCGGTTTCCTCTCCTACCTTGTCGCCGAGCGACCCTCTCCTTCCATCTGGACCCTGACCAGCAGAAAACAGCTGCGTTACACATTATCGCACTCAAAGAATAACAGATTTTTAATGAATAATGTATCAGTCACTGTGAACTTATTAAAATGCATTAAATCACAAACTGCTCGGTGGAGTTACAGACTGTGATCCATGTGAATCTAGATCAGGGTTAGACCAAAGACATCGGCCCCGAGAACTGGGGCCAGTGACTGTTCATTTTATCCCACGTAGTTTTTCATAGTAGGAAGCAACTGACGCAGCATCTGGGACACGACATCCTGAAACTAGTGAGTCAGAAGTTTGGTTTTTCTTGTTGCCTTTTTTCTCGTTTGTGTTTAAAATGACAAAGACGCTGTGGTGTCAGATCCTCATGTGCCACTGGGCAGCAGGCGCACACTCTGTATCTCAGATTCATTCCACCCTCCACTACAACCCTGAATTCAACAGAAGCTCTGATCTGTCCGTCTTCATGCACAGCGGCTGCATGTTTGGAGGGCAGATTAAATACAGAACGGTCTGGTTCGGATCCAGAGTTTTAGTCTCTAGCATGGGTCGAACGCAGAAAAACGCTAAATGCTACGTTTCCGACAATGCAACGGGATAGAACCTTTGTAAACGCAGCAATAACATAGCTGTATATTCTCCATTATAAGCATAGAGTTACAAAAACACTTTAATATGTAAAGTTATTCGTTTGAATAAAGTTCAGATTCCCCCCCTGCAGATCCTCCCCGTGCAGGCAGGTAAAAACAAAACGTAGGTAAAAAAAATCTCACCTGGTTTCCAAGGACTCCCATCTCACCCGGCTGCCCGTCCAGTCCAGGTCGGCCCTGTAGATTTAAATACACCGCATTTCAGCCGAGTGACACGGGATGAACTGTTCAGACAAAATAAGCTTCAGGATCCATGACGGACTAAATCATTTGTCAACGGAGAACTTTTTGTGGTGTAAATCCCAAACCAGGGTGTTGGAGTAGAGCTGAAGGTTCTGAAGGTTTTTTCCCCACAATAAATGATGACATTTTTGATTTTTAACAGGTTTTCTGTTCATGAAAACATGAATACGCCTACAAACAGGCTCACAGACGCTGCTGCATTCAGGAGCAAACGCTGCAGAATTGAGTCACCTGGCAAAGGTCACCTGACAGTGTCTATGGCACCTTTCACTCTGTTGCTCTCCCTTGCTGCTTAACAGCATCGATCTCGATAAATGTGCATTCTGCGATGTTTCTCACCGGTAAACCTGGGTTGCCGGGGTCTCCTCTGGCTCCTTGGATAGTGTTGTCAGCGCCGGATTCGCCCTACGAACCAAAACACAATGACACAGTATTCACTCAGTCCCTCTTCCAAGATAAACTCACTGAAGTGGAGCTTTAGTGGGTTTATCTTCTTCAAGAGCTGAGAAATCGGCTGAGAGCCTGCAGGACTTTCGTCTCAGCCTCCGGATCCGCTGATGGGACGTTGGTGTGGATTTTGAACCGGGTTTTCTTCCCAGTACGGTCTTCAGTTCTTAACCAGACCAATGAGCCTCGAAGGGAAACGAGAACTGACTCGGTCTCTTTTCCTTTATTAGAAAATATCCAGACACACATACCCTCAGACTACTCTCTGGTTCAGCCTCAAGTCTCTGTGACTGCAGGAGTTTTCCAGCTCCTGAAATGAGCCCCGACCTTTTTAGGAGCTGAATCTATATGAAGTGTGTTTGATTTCTTTTGCTCTTGCTTTTCATCTCCTGTATCCTGTCGGTGATGCCTTCAGTATCTCGGCCAAAGCTTTTACTTTGCATTCCTATACCAGCGATGATATAATCTGGGAAACTCTGAAAGTTTGATATTTAGGGATTTACTTTGACCGGAACGCTCTGAGTCTTCCTTTCCGTTCTTTGTAGCTGATAATAAATCAGGCTGCGAAAAAATCCATCGTATCTCTATAAATCACAGATCCCGGAAATATTTCAGGGATGAAGAAAAAAAGGAAACTCTGCTGCGGAGGTTTTAACACCACGAGGCCACAGGGACACCCCGAGACTTTGGGCTGATGTTGCACAAACCAGATCAGACCACAATAAAAATGGAGATGAAGGAATACAGCAGCAAAACAGAACCAAAAACATGAAGCACAGGGAATTGCAAACTAAAGGTTCGATGCAACAGGATCTGGAGGGACAGAGCAGTAAGTCAACTGTCCAACTATCCACAGTCTCAAAACATTTTTGCACACTGAGCAGATATTTGACCATTGAACAAATGAGGTTAAGAAAAAAAGGAGCAACTATAAAAGTGGCCCGGATTCCACTGGGGTGAGTTAACACAACTGTCCACACAGTGGTTGTGGCTCATCTGGGCCGTCTTCAGTTAGTGCTGCACTCTCACAGCGGTGAGTGTTAGAAGCAGCAGTGGGAGCTCTCTGGGCTTTTATCTGTTCAGGGCTAAAAAAAAGAAACCAATACTACTGTATCACTGAAAATACACTTAATTATATCTGTGCTTCTATTGACAGTTCCAGTCTAGACAAACACTGGGAGTCAACCAAAGATCTGGTCATTCAGATCTGCGAGCAATTAAACTAAATTTTTTAAAGACTGTTTCCTCGGCCGACCGAGGAGGTTCTGTTTTCACCCGTGTCTATTTGGTTCTTCTTGTTGTTTATCTGTCAGCTAGATTTCTCAAAAGCTACTGATTCGATTTCCAGCAAACGGGACATGGTCCAGGGAAGAACCCCTAACCTTTTGGTGCGGGTCCGGTTAACACGGCAGATCCCGGAAGTTTTTCTCACGTTCCTCAAGGCTGCGAGACAGGGGACGGGGTTGTGGGCTCCACTGAGAGCCTTTCGGGTTTTCGGGTGTTTATTCCTTTATTTAACATCCACAGCGTGGAGACAGAATCAAATCACGGCTGCAGTTACACAGCGTGCGCCAACAGGGCGCTCAACCAAACGTGGCTTGAAGTGGAGATGGTGCAGTAGTTACACAGAAACTGACATAAAACATCATTGTTTTCTTTGAGTAGCAGTGTCATTGATACACAGTAACCATTTTAACTTTACACTCTGTTTCACCAGGGTTCACACTCTTCCAGAAATGACTTTGCAGGACATTTCTTATATAGAGGTGAAGCCCCGCTTCAAAGAGTGCCAGGTGGTTCAGTTTAAGGACAGCGCCGGAACTGAACTTAAACCTCGGATCTGATTTTGAGAATTCCGGATAAGTCAACTGTGGAAAATCCTGATTTCTCATCCTTCTCAAATGCCTTTATTACTTGTTTTACATTTGACGTCTGAAGAGTTTTGTCTGAGGAAATGCAAGATGGAAAGAAAATCAACCCATCCATTTTCTACTTCTGCTTGTCCGGATCAGGGTCGCAGGGACCTGAACCTTTACAGTATCCCATCATGCCACACTTAAGTACAGTGCATTAAGTCGGTACTCACCGGATCTCCTCTCAGCCCTCGCTGTCCTTTCAGCCCCTCCTCCCCTCTGATACCTGGGATACCCTGAGGACGACAGTTAAACCAGTCAGTCAACCATGCGGAGGTCAGAGGGCAACGCCTCCCGGCCTCAGTCTGACACCGCAGCGTGGCGGCCTCACGTCCGAGGGGCAACTGCAGGGAGACGCTGGGTTCCACAGAGAGATTGAAATACTCAACAGGTTCCTCTGACCCGCCTCTCGGCTCCTGTTTTATTTCGCTTGCTGTAAATGAATGATGTGTGTTCTCACGTAACGAGCCGACTCTTATCTTACGTTGCCTGGTTAAATAAAGATTAAATAAATGAACCGACAAAAAAACAAAAAATAAAACAAAGCATCAAAGCAAATAAACAGGTGTTAATCTAATCTAACTACATCATGAATCCTGAGTAGACCATCAATGATCTAACAACAGCTAAATATTTATTATTTATTCATTCATTCTTTAATGACCCTTCCTGGGTCAATTACCATTTAGGTCGTTAAAGGTAGAGTTACATTTAAATGCATCTAAATTATAACATTACCTATTATTTTGTCATTTAAAAATAAAAAATATATTTTAAAAATATAAAAATAATAAGATTTTTTTAAAATACTAAATAATAAAAAATAAGAAGATATAAGAATATTTACAGCAATAATATGAATTTTGATATCAAATAAGTGAGTTATCATTGATTAGGAATGTTATATGTTAAGTCTACAAATTCCAAAAGTCACACTTCACTATATATTTTATAATAATTTTCTATGAGAATATTATTAATTTATTCATAAATGAAAACATAATTATTCATTAACAATCACTAAAGCTGGCCTCGGTAAAACGGTTGAAAAACACCTATTTTCACTTCCACGGCGACGTTAACCTGGGATCGTAGTAAAACTGCTAATTAAAAAGGTGAAAAATGCAGATAAAAGTTTCGTGAGTTGATCGCTGAGCAGAGCTGA
Organism: Xiphias gladius; assembly: GCF_016859285.1. Taxonomy (NCBI): domain Eukaryota; kingdom Metazoa; phylum Chordata; class Actinopteri; order Istiophoriformes; family Xiphiidae; genus Xiphias; species Xiphias gladius. Next base: position 29,179,581 of record NC_053421.1, read on the forward strand.
ACAGAATGCGGCTCTGAGCCGGTGATTCGCTTCCTGGTTTTGATAATGAATGCAAAGACAGACGCAGACAGTGATCAGGTGTTGAGGATGTTTTTACTGGGTTTCCCGGGTCTCCCCTCTCTCCTTGAGCGCCGCCGCTTCCCTTCACTCCCTGCGAACACAAAACCAGAGAAACACAGCTCAGCACCGAGAGCCTGAAAATCCCTCCGACTAGCTCATTTTCCTCGACACACCCGCTCACTTCCTCCATCCTGAAAACAAACACGCAGTCCGACCGTATCTTCGCGTCCTCAAGCGGCCTCGTCTGATCTTATTGGCCCGTTGTTTTGTCCGTGTGGCCGCAGGGTTTTTTTTAATATGAGTGGATGGAGGGAAGCGTGAGCGACCAGGAAAATGTTGTCAAAAAGGTATCGATAATGCAACATAAAAGAAAGTTAATGGATGTTGTCATTTCTATTATTATTCTTTGTGTTACCTCTATCCGGGGGTAATCATGCTCTAAGCTTTAAAAGTACAGTTCCCATAATGCTTTGGGGGATGTAAACGAATACAGGCGTAGATGTTGCCATGGAGTCAGTAAGTTTGTGGTGGGCTACAACTCTAGCCCTGTTGTTTTTGGGGGTTTTTGTTAGCCCATATTTGTTACAAGTTGCAGCTGCTGACCATGTTGACGAGCAGCCAAGCTGCAATAACCTGCATAATCTGCCTATCTGTCCCTCATGTCCCTCCCTCCACACCTCCCTTAGGACTCTCCCGCGCCCCCCTGGGGAGGTGCTTCGTGGTTTGAAAAGCTCTGGTCCTAAATGAGAGATTACAGAGATGCCTGACGATGATGTCTAACGATTCGCTGAAGTTGGTACCTGTTCTCCATTGACTCCGTCCAGTCCGTCCTCTCCGTCTTCGCCCTGCAACGTTGGAAGAGACTCGAGCGTTAGCAGACTTCCTTCTCTCTGTGTGTCTCCTAATTGGACTCTATCGGGACTTCGGTGTTTAGCCAAACATTCCTCAGTATATACAGCACATCACAGTACTTCCTCGCCTAATTGACTTCACATTCCAGCGGGCCTGAATCACTCACCCTGTTTCCTCGGAGGCCTCTGTAGCCCTGCGGACACAAACAGCGGGAGTCAGACATCCTCAATATCTGGCCAACGACAGCCGCACAATTACTAATCTCTAATAAGGACAGAGTACAGTATTTCAGCCTAGGACTGAGCGGCGCCGTACCTTTAGTCCTCTGATGCCAGAACATCCCTCGACACCCTGAGGTCCACTGGGTCCGGGAGGCCCCCGGTCGCCCTGCAACATACAAAGGGAGCAGTATCAGATGGGAGTCCAGCGGGGGATTGTGGTGACTCAGCTCTGACATCACCGCGGTGACCAATCACCGACGTAAACCCTCAGCTTCGATCAGCGCTAGCAGCTCGGTCCGTCGCTCCACCCCTTCGGTCCAGACCGAAGCGTCGCACCAACCGTTGGATCGACTGACATGAAATGTGGTTCAGACGTTCACGATCCCCTCAGGAGGAAGTGACTTGTCATCTAGCGCCACCATCAGGCCAACAGCAGTACTTTCGGTTTGTGCGTATTCATTACGTTCACGTACGTGTTCTCGTGGCTTCACCTTGTTCCATGTTCTCTAATACCGGCTCTGTTCTGTGGGAAACTGAAGCGTACGCTTATACTGTGTGAACCAGAACAGCACTTCAACAACAACATAGTTTAGATATGGGGCAGCAACATGGCCGATCAGTCCATCAATCATCTCGTCTATTAATCGTTCAGTGTGAAACGGCTGAGTCCTGTTTATCACAGTGTGTCACGTTACGTTCGATCACCGATGATGAATTTTATACGACATTTTTATCACTGCTTTATCTCAGAGTTGGATGGTCTTCCCGACTCACAAGAGGAAATAATCACCTCTCTGATAAACTTTCTAAACTACCTCACATCTCTGGTCTTATTTCAATCTTGTAACGACTATACATCATCCGATAAACACTTAGGGAATAACATGCTACTGTACGTATGTATTAACCTTGGCAGGTGCTCTGCACCTCTTAAATTGAATGAACTGAACTCTTCTCAGGCTGGACTCTTTCATTCCCTCTTGGAGATTTTAAAACTTTGCGTGTTTCGATTTTGTATGCTGCTTGTCTGACTACGAAAGTTTCTTGTTCTCAGGTCTCTCTACTCCCTGGTTAAATAAAATGTGGGAGGTGGTGAATAATGCCATCATAAGTGTCCAGAGACCGAGGCGACGTTTTCCGATGTCCCGTGTGATGGTCAGAAGATATTCAGTTTACTGTGATGTGAAACAGAGAAAACGGCAAATCCTCACACCGGAGAAGTTGGGGGAAAGCGAAAAAATATTTTGACTTCTTTTCGTCTGACATTCTTTCGCTGATTGTCAAAATTGTTGCAGAAAATTTCCCTCGAATCGACAAATTCCTTAATGGGCTAATCGCAGATTTTACGCGCCGCCTTCTGTTTGCTGCTGTTGATCCCTGCAGCTCCAGGATAGACGATGTCTCAGCAGCAGATTAAAAGTTTATCTCTGAAAGTCAGGCAAGTCTACAGTTGATTTAATTAGTTGTATTATCTAGTTTACTGTGAGACAGCTTTGATGGACTGAGGCACATGTAATTTTAACAATCAGAAAAAGTCCTGTGCTGGCAGTTAAGGACAAACTCCACCGGTTTAGCTGCTATGGGGTCAAATGTTAAGTTTAAATGAAGGAGTAAATGTGGATAAATTGAACGAGGAAGCACTTACAACAACGCCCTCCTCTCCTGGGAATCCGGCGTAACCCTTCTGTCCGGTCACACCCTGTTTAGAAAACAGAAACAACAGGTTCAGTCGCAGTAAAGTTTCGAGTGAAACTCAAAAATCGAAATTCCACCTGTATGATGTGGAAATATTTCCAGCCTATTCTTATTTATATATCCACCACTAATTTGCTTTAAGTTTTGAACTACGGGGGCGTCGTTCCTTTCAGCTCACTGCTGACCTTTCTTTGGCGATAGAGGAACCTCGGCGACGTCAGCTCAATGACAGAAATGTAAACTGTACAATCAGCCAATCAAAGAAAAGAGTTCCAATCAAAAAGCAACGTATGATAATATCTGACGGCAGCACTGAGACTTGACTAAAACATGAGTCTGCACGCGGTCATGGTTGCTACTGCTTTTTATCTCATCGGGGACGGTGGTGGTGAAGTACTCAACTTATATTTAATCAATTACTGTACTCAAGCACAATCCGAGCTACTTGTGCTGTACTGTCATTGTATGCAACTTTCTACTTCTACTCCACCACATTTCAGAGGGAAATATTGTTGTTGTTTTTTTAATCCACTACATTTATCTGACAGCTACGTTCCAGATTAGGATTTTACATAAAATACATAATCTGATCAAACACAACACCTTGTTAAAGATCGAACCTGGGGTTGTCTTGAGACCCCGTATATATAATCAGTGTGCACTTGTGTCTCCTTGTCATGTTTCAGATGCGTATGAGCTGCTATCAGTTCCACTAAAGAGACATTTCACCGCTAACCTTCTCACCTGGTTTCATTTAAATAAATGTTTAGATCCGAAGACATAAAAGTATCCGATGTTTCTCAAAAACTGAAAACATGTCAGTGAATCAGCGCTGTGCTTCTTCTTATTTCCTCTCCAATGAATCATCCGACGACCCCTCCGGTTCACCTGGTGACCCTGTGGAGAGGCCCGACCCCCGGGTTGGGAACCAGCGGACTAAACTCTCTCCCTGTCTCTGACGTAGCTAAAAGCAGCTCCACCTGGAGCAGCTCCAGCAGTAAAAGGCTGCTGAAGCTTCCATGACTCAGGATTTATGGTCATGATATGTTATAGTGTAGTACTATATACCAGAATTATAGTATTATATACTAATACTTTTATTTAGGTAAGATTTCAAATGCAGGACTTTTACTTGTGATGAAACATTTTTACACTGTTGCACTGTTACTTTTACGTAAGTAAATGATCTGGTCGCTTGGTCCAGCACTGGCCGTAGAGTCAGGCCTCTCAGCCTTGACAAAAAGCGGCGTCCCATGCTTTGCCCTATGTAACCAGTATACATTTAACACTGGGATGCATGGGAAATGGGCCTTAAAGTGAGGTACGTCCTGCTTTACTCTGAAATTCACACTGTTGAACCAGGCCCCTTGCTCACTTTATGAAGTCACTGCTGCTTGCCGTCAGCCCGGACCAGCCTTCTTATGGCATTTGACACGTTTTCCCAAACGTTCTTGACATCATGTTTAAAGTTTTTAGGGTTTGTATATTCCAGTCACCTTTGTCCCCGGGGGGCCCCGAGATCCGCGGATGCCTTCGTGTCCTGAACATTTGCACGTGACGCTGCAGCACTCCCTTTCTGCCACCGTGTCCTGCAGAGAGACAGAGAGCAGGGAGTGGGGATATTACAGTACACAACAGTAAACGATACAGTTTCTCCGATTTCTCTCTATGGGCCTGGCTTTTAAAAAGCAAACATTTAAAAGATCATAGAGTTCATTCATACAGTGAAACCATTTTCAGCTCAATGAAAAATATATGTACCTCTTAGGTCTTTTGTATAGTTTTGTCTTACCACCTAAAAACTGTAATGTCGAGAAATCGAAGTCAGTGTGGTGTGTGGGTGTTTATGTCTCTTACTATGCTCAGTGGTCCTTGTTTGTCTTTCTTCCCTTAACCTTTAACCTTTCTATAGAGCAGCATAACAATATTACTTTGCTAACATTTCCAATTTGAAATGTTCTCATTTTTTGTGTCACACAATAACCTGGACATATGACAAAATAAAATCTTTTGTAAACAAAGGGCTTGCTGTTATTCTCTGTAAATGCATAAACAGAAAATTCACTGAAAAGACACAATCTCTCCCTGCCAAAGGTGTTGGCTGCTGTAAACAGGTTTTCAGTGTGCACTTCTTAAAATTAGGAGTAAGCTGTTACAAAAAGATGGGATAAGTATTTCACTGTGCTCTCTAAAGTTTAATGGATTCCTGTTATCCTGTTTCCTTTGCCAATGGCCCTTTCTTAACATGTTGAATAATTTGCATATTTTCTCCGGTCAACATTTCCCTGAGGGTCTTTCTTCCTGCTTTCTGTTCCTGCAAAGAGACACGCCGGGACAGGAACTTCAACCTCAACTTTCAGCTGCGATCTACACGAAAAAGTGATCGATCGGAAAAGTCTGATGAACACCAGACTTCAAAAAAAAAAAAAAAGCTAGTGGAAATATTTCCCACTTCAAGGGTGACAAGCAGAACTGTTCCAACACACCAAGAAAAGTTATTTATTTTCAGTCTCATGATGACATCTGTGTGATCTGTAAGTGTTTACATGTACCACTACAAAAAAGGCAGTGTGCTGTATCCACATCCATACGGGATAATCAGCAAATGTTCATACTCAACTAAAAAACAGATATGGAAAGAGCACATTGTATGAAGGCTTAGCTCCGAACAGTCATCTCAGTTAGAACAGTAACTGACAAACATCAGGCTGAAAAGCAGGAATTAAATGATTGGCAGGTTGGCATGTTTTAGTGGGGCAGTTGTCCAGAGTCAGATGAGAAGATAAGTCAAAGACCGGAAGCAGGGGGGCAAATTTAAAGCCGGAATCAATTTCAATGGAATCAGCACAATCGGCGGTTTCACTCAGGGTTGTTACATAAATTTGTGCAAAGATTTCGCAAATTTCAACCGTGGTGAACATTCAAACGAAAATTCACACAGTTGCCTAGCTGTGTCGGACCAAACCTCGTTAGATTTGATATCCACCCTATTTTGTGAGAGCTAACAAATGAATTTTTGTCTATTTCTGGAGTGACAAGTGGCCAGTTACGGCCGGTGTTATACTTTCTGCATCCTCAAGGCTCTGCTAGGGTCCGAGTGATGTAAATGTCGTCACCAGAGGCAGTGCGCTAGGCTCCGTGCTGACACCCGTGTGCCCTCCCATTTGTTCTGACCGTGCGGGCTGGTCCGTGCAGCCACTATGCAACAAGGGCGTAGCCCTCCAAACAGACTCCAGGTGGACTAGAAGGTTGTATAATAAGAACCACCGGGCATTTGTGGTGTCTGCGGCTGTCCGTATGAGCGTCCGTAACGGAATATAATTGAGGCCTAAGGAGGGAGCTCAAACGTCCCATCGCCACTATGAGGGGGTTGTAAACGAGGCAGATTCGCTTATTTAGAAAGAGTTGATGTAGTAAGGTGAGCGGTTTCCCTTTGCTTGTGTCCTTCAACCAGGTACGCATTTAGTGGTATGCATTTAGTATTTAGGTGTACGATCTCACACACGTTACACCACGAAGTAGCATAAAAATACTTTCAATGAATGTTAATGTAGAATGTTAGACTCCAAATTAAACCACCCATTTCCAGATTTTATTTTAGAATAAAGTGTCATTTTAATCTCTTGTAGAGATCTGCTCAGTCAGAAATGATTATGTAAATAGGATGTTTTTCACTCGAGCGATAGAACATTTTTCGTAGAATTTGACTGCAGTTGATGTGAAGAGATTGGCTGTTTTGTTTGCGGTTACTAGTGGCATGAATGACTTACAATCTGTTTGAGGACGGTGCTGCCGACACTCGGCATGCCGATGCTCAGGGGAAGTTTGTAGCCGAATCCTCGACCAAACTCCACCCTCTGCAGCTGGGTGGGGTCACGCACTCCCTCCAAAGCCACAGTCAGCAAAGCGCTGACACCTGAAGACAAAAAACACAAAAGCAGATGACATTTGTGTGTAATTTCTCCACAAACTGCTTCATTAACTGTTACTATAATACACTCCAGGAAATTCAGGCCTTTATTTCAACTGCACAAGCACAACGACCAGCGCAAAGTGGTAGGCCTTGGTTGCAAGACCTACCGCTTGCACCCAAGACTGTGTGGGTGGGTGTCACGTGCATGTGATTTAATGAAGATAAATACGGTGGATTATTCTGTGTAATGGCACTGCGCTCTAGCTGTGAGCTTCTCAAATCGATTGGTGCAGAGGAAGGAGAAGCTTTTCATACAGTATAAAGCAGCTGTGGACAACAGATAACGTAGCAATCACTCATATTAGTTTATAGACCAATGAAGACGGATTTACTTTAAAGACAATAAACGTTAATTTTTGAGGTCGACTTAAATGCATCTATTGGCTGGGGAATGATAAGTTAAAAGGATTTATTCACATTTTAAGCATTATTCCATCACTGCTGCACATTTGAGTCGTGTATTTAGTTTGTTCTTGTTGATGAAAACATCAGGTCGACAATAGATTGACGTTGCGACAGAAACAGATGTGGTTCTGTAACTCCTGTTCTCAGTGCAGTCTAAGACACATTTTCCACCAAAATGCCATCAACTCATTTAGCTCTAAATGAGTGCACACATACCTCACAGAGGGACAAAGTAAATTTCAAGGTCAGGAAAGTACCGAACTCTCTGAGCGCTACTTGTGCTGGTCGTTGCACTACCACAGAAACAGAGCTCTAAAATTTACATAAGTATCTTGATAATTTAAATATAATTATGCAGTGTGAACTGCAGAAAAGCGGATTGTGGTTATGTCTGATCACCACAAAAACCTCTGCCTCTCAGTTTTTACCAGACTTTCGCAGCGAGTTTAATCCATCCTCCAGTTTCTCCACGCTTTCGTCGAGTCCGTCTGAGAAGATCAACAGCACCTGATGGATAAGGTTAGTCACATGTTAGACTGCTTGAGTCTTTGATAAGAAAACGACATCTCCTCACCTTATTTTTACAGGTCTGCACAGTTTTCTGACCACCATTCAACTGAAGGTCTTGGGTTTCAAGAACAAGTGTTAGGTATTAAAATATATATAATAGTATAAAGTCTTAATTTTTTTGAATATTAATGATTTTAAGGATAAGGCTGGTGATTTTGCATCCAACAAAAGTCTGAATGAGTAGAGGATTAACCAGGCAAATTGCAACCCTTTCAATACCTTAAAATCTGGCTGACTGAGCTGTGGCTTCAAGCCACTCAGTTCTGTTCACCTCAGCAGGAAACTATTTGGAGGCTACAAAGACAGTTTACTGGGCAAACCTAAGTGGTAAGTGAAAAAATAGCTCAAACAACATCTTTGCTAAACCAGGTGTCATCGGGTCTCTAAAGACTGTTTCCCTTCTCATTGCTGGTCTTTTTGTGAAACTTTCTAATTCGCATTAGACTATAACAGTATTCTTAAAAGGTTCCCACAAATGCAACTAGCTACGAGTACCAGCAAAATCTCAAACCAGTTCCAACTCAAATCTATATGAATTCAGAAAAGCATCACCTTTCCAATGCAATGTCTTAGACTGGGATGTCAACACAATAAAATGACAGAGAATGGTTTCTGTTTATGTAAGACTGTGTTCTACGTCTCAGACTCACCTTCACTCCAGCTCCCGATTCAGCCTTGAACTTTTGCTCAAAGGATGTCAGCAGGCCGGTGTTGAAATAAGTGGGAACCCTCAAATTCAACGTCATGACTTTCATCAACACTTCTTTGCTGTAGGGTTCAAAGTTGAAGTCATCGATCATGAGTCCATCACGATCCACCAGCCGGTAGGCAATGTTGGTCGGGACAGATTCAGGGCTGATGCAGCACAGGCCTTTTACTGAGGAAATATAATGGACGATCTCCGGCAGGAATTTGTGGAGCTTGGGGTGGCCGCTGGTCAGCATCTCACCGGGAGCTCCGGTTCTTTGGGAAATATCAAATCCCACTGCGATATCAATGGAACAGCCTGCAGCAAAGGGAAACATGTCTTTAGCTTTGGCAGTCATTGATATAGAAGAATATGGTGAGAAAGACTGGGAGACAGACAGATAGGCACAGTCACACTTTTCAACTTACTACTCCGTGGGGATTCGCAGATGGTGTTGACCACATTTTGCTTGATTTTTTCCAAACTACCAAAGTTCTGCACAGTAAACAGCCTCTGCGGTGAGCCAGTGATCTGCAGTAGCTGCAGGTCATGGACGTCTCCAATGCCGATGGCAAACACCTCTATCCCCAGATTCCTGAGACGGTCGGCTGCATCTTCCACGTCATCCTGCGATTCGCCATCTGTGATCAATACTAGATTCTGGGAGATTTTTTGATCTCTACGGCCACCCTTTGACGCCTCAAAATATTCCATGATCTTATCCAAGGCCATTCCAATCTTGGTTCCTCCATGCCTCTGCTCCATACTCAAGACGTGCTTGGTCACTTCTTGCTCGGTGTAGAAACGGTTGAGGTGAAACTCATCCCGAAATGAGTCGCTGAACTGTCCAAGTCCAATACGCACTAAATCTGCACCGACTTTGAAGCTTTTCAGTAGATCTACTGTGAAGTTCTTCATGATGGTGTAATCATCTTGGCTAATGCTGCCAGACTCATCGATTAGGAAGACCAGGTCAGCTTGCTGTTTTTCACAAGCTGCAAAAGCAAAGAGAAAAACGTTGTCCACTTTATTAATAAATAAGTGAGCCACATAATTGGCAAACCTCAACCTCATTTGAATTTATTCTTTTTAGCTTTTAGCACTCTAATTTACTTCTGCCTCTTACCTGGATTGGTGAAGTTGCAGAGGCGTTCAGAAATATTCTTTTGCAGAGTTTCCAGTGCTTCAAAATTGTCCACATAGAAAACTCTGGATTTGTCATTACCAGCCATGATCTGTAACTGTTCCATTTGCGCTCCTTCCACTCCAATACTGAAGACTTGGATCCCATTTTTTCGCAGCTCCGTGGACGGGGCAACCAGATCATTACGGTCAGTAGCATCCCCATCTGTGATCACCATGAGAATCTGAGGCACCTTTGATTTTGCCCGACCACCATTTTCAGCATCGAAGAACTGTAACGAGTATGCCAAGGCTTTGCTAGTGTAGGTGTCTCCAGTTGGGGACTTGAGTGCTGCTATTGCTTGAAGAACATCTCGTTTAGATGTATAATCTTTAAGAGTAAAAACGGACCTGGGGTTGGTGGAGTAGAGAATGACCCCAAAGCGAGTCCGTTTTTCTCCAACTGTGGTTAGGTTCACCAATGACTCCATAAACCTCTGCATGCTTTTAAACTTGACCGAAGTTATGCTTGTGGAGCCGTCCACCAGGAAAATAATATCAGCTTTTTCTATTGTCCAACATTCTGTTTGGAGAAAAAAAAGGAAATAAGAGGGGGAAAGAGTAAATTGGGTCAGAGGGAAGGGTAGAAGGAAAGTTGTTGAAACAATCAGAAGTGCATTTCCATTATAATAAATCAGTAACTTGAGAGAAAACTTTATATCCATATTTGCCATCATACCCACCTTCCAATAACTTCAAAGCAAACTACTGACCAATCCATCCAAGAATGCAGTGGGTTTTGTTGACAATAGAGTACTAAAAATAAAACTTCCCCAAAAAATTAAGTTTAAGGACTATGTTTCTTTAAAATCAATTTTAGTGGAATAGTATTGTCCAGCAGTACTATTTGCATTGTTTTTTGTAGGCAATTTAGAAGTAAGCAGCAAATAAGGCTTTTCATAGGGTTTTGGAATCATAAAATAAAAATACAGCCTCTGTACTGAAATGTTAGATGTGAATCAAAGTGTTACAGAAAAAAGAGAGGGAACCCATGGCTCATAAACTGTTACACCGTATTACCAAAATGTTTTGAATGCACACTGTGTTTTGGGATAGTCTCAGTGTGCTCTCACCTGTCTTACAGAGCTCCAAGGCCACCTGGCTGTCCAAGTCATTCAGAGCGTCAAAGTCCTTCTCAGAAAATGTCCTGTCTGGTGAGCCACTGATCTCCAGCAGCTGAGTGGTGTTGGCATTCACAACCCCAATGGCATAAACCACCACTCCTTTGGCTCTCAGAGCCTCAGCGGGGCCTTTCACCTCATCTTGGGCCTCACCATCTGTTATCACTATCAGACTCCTACGCAGGCCAGAACGCCCTCCTTCGCTTTCATCGAAATACTTCGACACATCATCGATGGCTTTACCTGTGAGTGTGCCACCCCCAATCTGCTGAATCTGATCAATGGCATTGGACATTTCTTCTCTGCTGTAGTAACGGTTGAGGGGGAACTCTAGTTGTTGGATACTGCTGAATTGCATGACACCAACATGCACCTCATTCTTCCCGATGAAGGACTTGCTAATGACAGATTTTATGAAGTCTTTCATTTTATTATAGTCTTCTGGATAGATGCTCCCAGAGCTGTCAATCAAAAAGAGGAGGTCGCCTGGTATGTTTTTGCAAGCTGTGGACACATTAGCACAGACATGTTAGTGGAATATTCTTATTTTTTCCTACTTTCCTTGCCTTGTGGCCCTTTGTGCTATTTTCAAGGTCTCCATGGAAGCCAAACTGTCTATATTGACAGAGTCCTTTCAGTGCTTAGTACAGTGCAACACACACAAACCATGATTAAGCGCTGCATCATTCAATTTTCAATTTATGTAACACATTGAATGCGTATGAGCTCGAATTAGGGTCAATATGATTTTGAGCTTGTAAAGTGGTGTTCACAAATAATTCCAAAGTTTGTAGTTGTTGCTTTGTATCTTTGCACAGATGTTCACAAAAGCACTTTAACAGTCTATTTGTGTAACGTCACCACTGACATAATTTGATCACAGATTTTATTCACAGTCTGTCTCTCCTTTTTTTTTTTCAAACACCAATCTTTTCTACAAGAGCACGAACTTGTTTTTCTCGTGATGATTTATTCAACAGGTTTACAGAGGTTGATTTACAACTACCAACTTTATAATTATTTGTGAACACATCAGTGCTGGGAAAAAGAACAGTAGGATGTATTTTGATGCACTGACACGTCAGTCTGTGATGATGTGCGTCAAGACGCCAACGATGTGTGGTCTTTTATAGAAAACGGTGGGTGCGGGGGCGTTATGGCGTCGACCAACGTCTGCATTCACGTCCTGCTAGAGACCTTTGATGCGTGTCATTCCCCATCTTCCTACCCTCATTTCCTATCTCTCTACAATAGGCTGTCCATTGAAGGCATACAATTCGCAAAAAGAAGAAAAAAGTTTTGAATCACATCACATGCTGTGCCTTTGTTACTCTTAACTGCAACATAAAGAACATTGTAGACATGCATTTTAAGCTCCAGTCTAGTCCATATTTCCTTACCATCTGGAGAACAGATGTCTGTGATGACGTCGTCCTTGATGAGCTTTAGAGAATCAAAATTACTGACAAAAAAAGTCCTCTCGGGGTTGCCGGAAATCTCTAGCAGCTCATTTTCATCTGCGTTTTTCACCCCGATGGCATAGACGATGACACCCTCCGCCCTCAGTTTGTCTGCAGGAGCCTTGACATTATCAGAGGATTTTCCATCAGTGATGACCACCAGGTACTCTTTGACTTTGTACCCACGAGTTGTCACTGCTTTCTTAAACTGTGGCACCATGAATTCCAGCGCTTCTCCTGTGTTTGTCCCGCCTCCTATTTGTCGGATACCCTCCACAGCTTTCTCCAGTGTCTGGGCATCTGAGTAGGCTGTCAGATCAAATTCTATGTTTGGCGAACCTGCAAATTTTGCAACCCCAATGCGAACATGTTTTGGCCCAATATGGAGGGTGTGAAGAAACTCAATGATGAACTTCTTCATGTCTTGGAAATCTAAGGGTTGAATACTTCCTGAATGATCAATCAGGAAGAAGATATCTGCTTCATCTGTTTTTAGGCAGCCTGGAAAGGATAAGCAAAAATATTGTGAGTTCTAGACCCAATGCATCAGCTGGACTCTTTACATTAATTTACTAAATATTCTATTCTTTAAATACTGTTAACATACGCTTTACACTTTGATTCAAAACTAATTTATATTTGTGTGTATTGTTGATATTCAAGTAAACAAAGTCAACTATTAAAAACCCACTAGTTCAGACCTTTTTTGATGCCAGTTCTTCTTGTATTGACTGAGATGGCCTTGCGAAGGATGTTAACGCAAATAATTTTCTGCAGGCTCTGCTCCAGAGATTTCAGTTTGACAAAACTGTCCACATTAAACACATGCCTTTTGTGGGGATAGGACGCCATCTCTTTCAGTTCGGTCTCCTTGGCAGCTTTGACTCCTACAGAGTAAACAGTGACACCAGCCCGACGTAGATCAGCTGCTTCTTTGCTCACATTGTCCTGGGATTCACCATCTGTGATCACCACTGCCACCTGTTGAATGCCCTTATCTTTCCTGCATCCTCTTTCCTTGACAAAAACATTCTCCCGGGTGAACTTTAGGGCAGCTCCAGTGCTTGTACCACCTCCACGGTAAGGCAGGATTTTGATGAACTTCAGCAATTCTTTCCTGTCATCGAAGCTGTCAAGGTAGACCTGTGCTGTCGGCCTGTCGTTGTACATCACAATGCCAACTCGGACTTTACCTGGGCTGACTTCCAAGCCGCTCACAATTGAGTGCAGGAAACTGCGCACCAGCTGGAAGTTGGCAGTTCCAATGCTTCCCGACTCATCAACAATGAACACGATGTCTGCCAGTTTGGCTGTTTTACAATCTGTGAAACGAATGTATAATCATAAATACATCATTACCAATTCATTTGTTAGCTCCTCAACCATTCATATACCTTTCAACGACAGACTCAGAAAAAGATTTGCGTTATTTTGCCTTTTCTCGCCAAGTTTGACAAATTTGGCCTGTTCTATGATATTCATAAACAGGAGCACTACTACTAGTAACCAAGGATGTTGGTACTACTGCCAGGTGGACAGTGAAGACTGTGCCTGGCACGTCCTTCCTAGTCACCTCATGTAGGCTGTGTATAAGCTAAGTATAGGATAGAAGGGAACATCCAATCTCCAACGTCTGAGATGCTGTCCTGAAAAGGTGCCACTGAAAGTCACTACTTTACCATTTCCACCAAAACAGGTATATGATCACCTTATATCTCAGATGCACGCTGGATCTCTACTTCTGATTCATCTTCGGAAGGTGATTGAGCTATTGCAAAAGCTAGCACGGCAATCAGACGGACTTATTCATCTGTCAGTAAGAAATAGCTAACATATCTGAGACTTTCCCAATGGCATAATTCGAAAGTGAGACAAAGAATAAACGGCTGTAAAAAACATTTTCAAAGGTGAACTCAAGGGATTGATTCTTATAATACAATTATAATCAAAAAGCTTCTAACCTTCAGTAGGAGTGAGTTCCTCCTCCTCTTTTTCGAAAATAGCCTTCAGTGCAGGTACTGTGTTACTGATAGAGGGGAACGTGTAGCGTCCTGTGGCTATGAGACGAATTTCGTCCATCGATGCGCCAAGGCTCATTCCCACCACAATTATTCCTTCTGATTTGATCAAACGTGACTGCTTATACACAGGATCATCGGAGTCTTTTCCACTTAGAACAACCAGGTACTGTCGGTAGCCTCGGTCTGCCCGGCTTCCTTTCTCACTGCTGAAAAGGTTAGTCCTTGCATAGTCTAGTGCACTGCCCAGGCGACGTTGCTCGTTGGGTTGCAGTCGGCGCTGGCGGAAACGCTTGACACCGGACAAGGTATCTTCTTTGGTTTTGTAAGAGTTGAGAAAAAATTCCACCTTGGTATCTTGACCATACTGAGCCAAGCCAAAACGGATGGCAGATTCTCCGATGTTAAGTTGATTGACCAGTCGGATGAGGGTGGTCCTGACTTGCTGAAAATCTCCTGAACTCATGCCGCTGTCCACCAGGAAGACAATGTCTGCAAACTTTTGTGCCAATGCTGAAAGAAAAAAAATTAAAAAAAAAAAAAAAAATAGAAATAAGTTCTGCAGTCAGACTGACCAAGACGCCAGAAAAAAAAAGCGACTAGAAATGATAAAACTTGTGAGTCTCCCTTAATAATAACACAGTAAATCAAAATCATAATGTATCTTGCCATGAACTCCACCTGTGTGCCAAAGATTTACAAGATACTGATCTTATGAGTTAGTAGACATTCACCAGAACTTTAATTTTCATAACCACTAATTATTTTCTCTTTTCCAGTATCTTGGTCTTCTGAAGTCAGTAAGCGAAATATACTTTTCTTACAAGTTGCAACGGCTGAAAAAATCTGAAATTAACCAACTACATTTTCAGAATAGCAGAGGATTCCAAATGAAGGTTTTTTTCAGTAATGGAAAAATAAGCAGCATTTCACTAGAAGCAGATAGTAACCCTTATCTGGATTTAAAACTTTTCAAATGTAGTGCGAGGAGGCTATGAGGCTACAAGGAGATCTCTGCCTGGCCAATGAACTATTTCTAAGGAAAACAAAAGTTCCCACACTAAAATTGTATAACAGTACGTTCAATACGGTTTGTTCCCGTTTCTCAAACAACCTCTTTCTCCTAACGTTGTATATTTTGGCGAAACACTGCATTATTACCAGCTGACCTCAAACATCCCTGGAACCAGAGTGCATTACATTAATCACTACAGATCCACACTGTGTTATGTCTGCAGGCTCAAAGCATTTGAAATGTTACATGGAAAAAGATAAGCCTACAGGGAAAAGCAACATTTATATGAAATGCTGCGCAATTCAGGTCATGATAGTCTGAGATCCAACAGGAAGTCAGATTTGGGTTATCTCAATGTAACGTACAGCCAGTTACTGGAGAGTAGTGTTTAAAAGGGCACTAGCAGTACTAGTCAGCCTGTGAAAACAGCTGCATAATGTATTTTGTGTCATATCATCAGAAGGTGTCATTATCTCAGTTTGAGGAGAAAACTTTTGTAACAGAAATACAAAGTAAATGGAAAGACACGGTAAGATGCAAATTCAGGGGTGGCGTAAATAACGCAAAGATGTGCCGGAAAATGTTTCGACTTCATTAATTATCCTGAGCTCTATGAATCTCTCTCATAAATATACAGAGACAAAAGGAAAAAGGAGAGAGAGAGTAGTGAAATAACAAAGAACTGGGGTTCCTGGTGAGTTTCGAGATAAGAGGCTGAACTGAACAGAAACACACAGAAACACTCCCACCGACATGGTCAGTGTGTCCATTACAACTACATTACAGCTAACCTCTGTACAGTCAGTACACTGGTTGTCTGGGGTGAATCAACACAAACTGGACAGATGGTCGGATTCATTTGAATGATGCAAGGCTAAAATCAGCTTCACCTTCTGTCTGAACACTCCTTTACTGTGGTAAGGATCCGAGCTAACAAGGGTATGTTATAAATGTTTTTTATGTGTATGGTGTATTAAATTGTATGCATCATTGATTGTCTTTATCCAATATTCAGCCATTTTCTGATTAACTAACTAAATAAAACCCGTTTTAAGAACCTGAATTAAAAGAAACGTTAACATGTAGCTGAAATCATTAATTCATTCGAGTTCCAAGTGCGTCGCATCTCTTGCCACAAAGCATGTGTGGATGCAGCATGCCCGCCTGCACCTGTAACCACATCCAACAGTGACACACCAACACACCAACACACCATTTGCATCACCAACTGCAAGGTAAGAACTGGAGTACAGCAACAAGTAAACGCACGATTTTCAGCTGGTGTTAAGTTGTTCTTAATGTTACTTTTCAGTTGCCTCTTTACATTCCCACAAACAGATGTTTGGGTAGTTGTTTCCCTCTGATTCTTATATTTTATTACAAGGTAAATACTGTAACTCTGTAAAGATGTTTCCTATAATCCCTTGCCTTACCTTGCCTCTGATCCTCCATGGAGACACAAACAGTTTGCAGCAGACCCTCCCTCAGCCTCTCCAGAGCCTGGTAGCTGTCAGTGGTGAGGAGGAAGCGCTCTGCAGGCTGGCTGGCGATGTGCCGGAGTTCCTTTTGGTTGACTTGTCCCACCCCGATGGCAAACACAATGACCCCGTGCTGCCTCAGATGCTGGGCAGGAGTCGTCACATTATCCGTGGAATCACCATCTGTGATGATCAGAGCGATCTGAGGAACTCGCTGACTGGCTCTGCTCCCGGCCACCTCTGTGAAGTAATTTTGCAGGAGGAATTCAATGGCCTTGCCTGTTTGCGTGCCTCCTGTTCGGTAGGGAAATTTGTCAATCTCAGCCAGCAGGGATTGCTTGTCCATGTGATCCTTCAGCAGGAACTCTTGGTAAGGTTCGTCACTGTACTGTGCCAAGCCGACCCGAACATTGTCAGGGCCAATGTCGAGGCCTGTGATGACACTGCGGAGAAACCGCCGGGCCTCTTGAAAGTTTTGGTTGCCGATGCTTGAGGAGCCATCGACAAGGAAGACGATGTCGGCCACAGTGGCTTTGGCACATTCTGGACAGAAGGAAGAAGAAAGTCAGCATTTTGAGTAACAAGATGAGGCACATGTCTGTGTGAGTGTGTTTGTGTAGGAATAAGAAGACACCATGTAAGTCTAAGTTGCTGATATTCTAGAGCAACATAAAACCCTGGTAGGGCTCTGAAAAAAAAACTCTTTCACTCGAAAGACATTTTCAACGCGCCCTTGATTAAGGCATCAAATCCACTTTCTGCTTTCGTAGAGCTACTGACAATGGTAAAGCGTGGTTGAACTGTGGTCAGCTGTTAACGTGAACGTACGGACCCGTTACATTTGGGCCTATTTAACCAGAGTGGATAAAATAACAGGAACACCTTAGAATATTAAAATTAGACAACGCAGAAAAAAACATTAACCAGAGGAATTAACACCTCGTTGACAGTGTCAGTGAAATCTAAACAATAAAAGCTTCAAATAGCGTGGCATTTGGCACAGCAACAGTGAAATATTGAGTTGTGAAGTTTATTCTTGACTTTGGGAAAAAAAGTGACTTTGACGGCTTAAAATAAGTCTCCACACTCTAGGACTGTATGATATGATTGAAAGCCCCAGAAAAGCTACTAAAGTTACCCTGCTGTTAGAGAGTTCGGTCAACAATGAAATGAATGATACACTCTGGTTTTACTGTTATTTTGTACACCCCCAACCATTATCATGGTTGAGTAAATAAGTTTACAAAACTTTCTTGGTCAAGGGGATTGTTCTGTCACTCAGATGACAGAGTCAATTCTGTTGGACATTTCATTTCTGAAAAAACAAAAATACTCTGGAGAACCACCAGCAAGTAATACTTGGCTCTACCATTGCTTCCATACAAATGATATTTAAGTCATATCAGGTGATCACCACCAGCTGTGTGGTATGACACATATTACCTCGAGACAATTGCAGGATTTGTCGTTTGGCTTCCTCTACAGTTGTGCACAGCGTCTGGACGATGCTCTGAGAAATTCCCTGCAGAGCTGTGAAATCGGACACGCTGTAGACGTGCTGGCTGTGGGGCTCATTCGCTATTTCTTTCAGCTGCTCTTCATCTGCATCTTTGATACCGATTGCATACAAAACAATTCCCTTCCTCTTCAGATCCTGGGCGTGGGACTCCACATTGTCTTGCGATTTGCCGTCAGTGATAACCACGGCAATCTGCGGCACGTTTTGGCCGGCCCGGCTTCCAGCTGCCTCCAGAAAGTGCTCTTTCAGCATGAAATCCAAACCCTGCCCTGTCTGGGTGCCGCCCCCCATGTAAGGTAATTTGCTGATGTACTGGAGTATGTCCTGTTTGTTCTGATAGGTGTTGAACAGGAACTCTGTGCGTGGAGTGTTGCTGTACTGGACCAGGCCGATGCGGACATGGTCGGGCCCAACATCGAAGCTGTTGACCAGCGTGTACAGAAACTGACGGATCTGCTCGAAGTTGTCGGTGCCGATACTCCACGACCCGTCGACCATGAATACGATGTCAGCTACAGCCTCTTGCGTGCAGACTGAGGAAGAAGGTTGTCAAGTCATGGAGAGGTCTTGGAGATTATAAGTCACAGGGTGCTACAAGGAAAACGCCTACTACTCAAGCAGTTCTTGTTTCTGTGAGTGTGCGCCAGCCAGAGGTGAAAAAGTGTCAGCCTGATTTACAGAAAGAGGTGGGGGGGGCTGATCGCTTGTGCAAGCCAGTGGGTAAAAATGAGAAGCTGGTTGTCAGGTTGAGGATAGTTTCTGGACAGGAACAGGGATCTACAGTGAAAGCGCTTACCTTCAGGTGGACTGTTGGAAGCAAAAGTGTGAGGAAAATGGAAAAAGAAAGTTGTGTTGCCTACAGCTTGTGTTCATTTCCCTCATGAAGTGTTGATGGAGCAAACAGAAGATTGGCAAAGTGCTGTTCCAACCCCACCTTTCCTTTAACATTTCCTCAGTTCATCACCTCATCTTATACAAACCTTACATTCAAGTGCCTGGCTGCATAAATATTTATTTTACCTTAATAGTTTCTTAATTTTTTTTCCTTATCCTAAATGCTTCCGGGTGTTTTCCCAGAAAAACCACAACAGATTCAAACATTCAAATTTACTGTGTTTGCCGTTGGAATACAGTTAAATTGGCATAATAATACCAATAATGGTCAGGTTATTAAATGTTGATTATAATCTGGACAAATTTTGTAGTTGTTGGGGATCAAACTGGACTAAGGGGGAGAAACTTGTGTTATTGGATAACTCTGCTACAAGAATACAAATACTGCAGAAAGAATTATCTGAAAGCAATGAGCCGATGAAAACAAGAGAATGAAAGTCTCTCAAAAAGTGAAAATCTATGTTTTGAGTATCAAGCTTGCTCCTTTGTAGAGGACGGCAGCTGTATTCACCTTGGACTCAGAATTAAAACACACCAAAAAGAAGTATCAAAACGTTAATGAAAACTTCTCAAACCACTCCTGCGGCCTAATCTTGTATATGCTGAAAAGCTGTGAGGTTGCAGACAAAAAAATGAATGCTCGGTACATACTGAACATTTGGATGAGCAGAGGAGTTGAAAATGCTGAAGGATTGGTTTGAGAAATTTCCAAGAACCGTTTGGTGCGTTTTGACTCGGGTCGATGCAGTTGTCGAGAGGACCGAGTGGACTCGCACACAGGGCAGTTCAGCATGGCAGGCTGTTAACTATACAAACAGAGTCTTTTCTCAAAATGACCATACCACAAAGCTGTGAGGGAGGCGACGGAAGTAGAGATGGGTATTGGAAATGGAGGGCGACGGGATAATGGACGGCGCAAAGCAGGGCAGGGCTGCTGATGTCATGACCCTCTCGGCTCGTCTGCTGCAGGAGAGACACTCCAGGATGTGCTAGGATTTTATAACTGCGCTATGACCAGGAAGTGTGATGTTTTCACGTCCCTGGCAATGACCAAATACATTAAAATGTGAGTCTTACAGGTAACAAGGCTTGTGTGGGCTGATACAGTAGTTGAGCGCTGCTCTGCAGATGAGCTGAACTGGCACGAGGTGGGCAGGGGAGGAAATCTCATATGTTTCTCATATTTTTAGGTAAGGTGTACCGAGGAAAACGATAATTTTCAGTATTTATAAAGATGAAAAATATAGATAAGTAAAACATGACCCAATGAACCATGAGCACATAACAAAAGATATACCAAAGATGCTGGAGCATCGGTTAGAAACGCCGACTCTGAAAATTCAGATTCTGGGACTGTCCTGGTTTGGCCGTTATTCTCGCTCTACATTGGAATCTATTGTAGATGCTGTGAATCCGGTCTGACTACGGCTGCCATCCTCCGCAAAAGAGGAAAAACACAGACTTTCCAGAAGACCTTTCAAGTCTTCCATTAGCATTCCTAGGAATTACGTTCAGATTCGGACGATTCTGCACCCCACAATTTATATTAAATGCCAACTTTCAGTGACAATACAGAAAGCAGGATGATCTTTCACGTAGAGGTTCTGGGTGGTGGATGGCATTGTAGGCCATCCGGCCCACACAGGAGTTCATATCCTGTCACAATCCAAGAGTTAATATTTGCTTTATATTTGAAGTTGTTATCACAATCTTCCCCTAACATTAACCAAGTAAGTTAGTTTTTGCCATAACCACCATCTGCCCCTTAAACCTTAACTGTTCAGTAGTTGACATGAGAGTGGCCAGATGTAATTGAAAAAGAATTAAATGCTGGCATTGGATGTAATCTGGGGTTTCTTCCAGTATCACTATTTTGTCTGGCAATAGGGTTGGAACAAACACATCGACTGCAGATAAGTCGATGAAGCAGCAGGACCGTTTTTGAAAGGCTTATATGGACCTTTTGGTACATGTTATGCCGTTACTCTCGGTCTACATTGAAATCCAAACTGACTATAGCCGCCAGTTTCCATGAAAGAGAAACGCTACAGAGCCACTTCAGACAGTGAGTGCTTGATTCTCAAAATATAGATTTTCAGTAGAATATTCCTTTAACTATAAATACAAAATCCTAAGACTTAATTAGGTTTGAGAAGTTTTTCCTAAAATAAGGGAATCATAAGAGAACTATTAAGGATTTTTTTTTTTATGCAGGCACTGGTGATCAAACCCATTCAGCCCATGATTTTGTGCCTATGTGAAGGAATTAATGCGTCACATCCATGTGCTGAGCAGAAAACACAGTCTTGTGCAGGGTTAGTAATCGTGGTCCTTGTATGTTTACAATTAGTGTGAACTTCAAAACTTACCGCACACAGCGACTCTGTGAGGCCTGCTATGTGTGTGCGCTCTGGAATTTGCATCTACATGCATTTCTGTCTACACACTCTATAGAACTGTATAAATTGGTTTCACAGATGTTACGGGTGATGTGATGCTGAAGCAGAGGCATGTTTGCCATGATCCTGTATGTGCTGGTACGCAGGAAGTTGACTCATAGCTGCATAATCATACCCACCTGTTTTCTGAGCGGTGTTGCCATAGAAACACGCTGCCATGATGAGGCCAAGGAGAAAACCCTGCTTCCCCTCCATGCTGGCTGAATGGCCCCCGGGTTTCTCTCTTCCTACGACACAAAAACGAGGAGGATCGTGAATACAGGCGACCGATCTGCTTCCCATCTGTGCGGCTCCCAGTCACATCGGGGGGCTGGCGCGTGTGTTACGACAACACACACACAAAAAAGCACACTTTTACAGACATGAAAGCAGGACAAACCTGCTATGACTGCACATTTCTGAACTTCAAAACCTTTGGTTTTTCCCCAGAATAAAAAACACCCTACGCTGCAGTGTGATGGGCTGCACAACAAGCAAGTTAAAAAGAACAGACTGATATTTTGGGCAGGAATTCACTAAAACCTTTAATGTGTGTGCCAAAGTATCATCCCAACATTAGCATATCTGGCAAACAGATTGGTGAAACACCGCAGCATTTGGTGGTGGTAGAAGAGTCCAGATAATTTAACTTACCTACATAAAAACAGTTATATCACAACATGGAGTAATACTGAGAGACTTTCATATAGAAAAGCTGCATTATTTACCCAACATTTTTTGTAAAAACTCAGGTAAATGATACTTGGCAATCTGCTCAGGAATCAACGATCAATATCTACTTTTCGAGTGACACTGTGAAACAACGAACCAGGATCGCAAATGAGCAGATTTGCTAATCTTCTTAGTCTTCTGTTGTAGTAATTTGTAATTTTTTGGATTGTTGTTCAGTAAAAACAAGACAACGGATGATGATGAACCAAATGATTCATCGGTTAATCGAGAAAATAACCGATAGCTTGACTTGATAATGAAGAAATTAATCATTTGTTGCAGCCCTAGTTGCAACTAGTGTAGATTTGTTGTTTTTTTTTATCTAGATCCCCATTAGTTACTGTGACAACAACAATATTGATTAATCTGGTGATTATTTTTAATATTAATTAATAATTTTTAATATTAAATATTAAAATTCCCATTGAAAGTTCCTAATGATAAGTTAAGAACTAAAAGTCCAAATCCCTCAAAATACCCTGAACTCTTACTTCACCATAATCTACCAAACATCTTAATCAAAGTCAAGAACACTTAATTTGAAAAGGCAAAACTAAACCCCATAAAAACAGTTTAATTTCAAAAGCTCTTAATAAACAAATTGCTTATATTTTATGGGGTCCATGACTATTCTCTTAATATACACGTTAATTCAATTTTTTTGGACAAATCCATTTATGATCTAATTTATTCAATGTGTTATTAAGGTTGGTATTTTGGTTTATGTTAGAAATATTTTCAGGTGCTAATTAACAATATCCAGGTATATAACATCAATATCATGAAAACCATCCCTTCACTGATGACTTCAAGCCATGTCATCAAAGGTTGGGTTTCCTGTTTGATCAGTTGGTAAAGGGGCTATTTGTAAGTTTTCTCTGCTGCCGAAACGTGGTTTCCTGCCAGTAGTGGGTGGTGGTAGTGATGGTCCCTTGCCAAGAGCTTCGGCCATCGTTGCATTTAAAAGACGGGGTTCGAATTCGTCCTCTGATCAGAGCTACTCCTTCATCCTCTCATGTTGGACTGAGGAATGAAGTTTGATGCCGAACTCTCAACGTTTCTTCTAGACTAGTAAGTAAACAGCTGTTAATGCTAACGCTGGCTACGTAGCAATAGCAAAAACTTACATATAGCACCTTTGAACAAGCTGAAAATTCATTTTGTGTGTCAAAGTCAAAGTGGATCACAAGCCAAGGTCCACTGCTGAGGAAATGAGATAGAGACCAGTGGATAGATAACTGGGGATAAAAGTGCTTCCCACCCTGCCTCTGTAATCAGAACCTTCCCAGTGATTGCGAAAGCGAAGTCTGGCTCTCATGATCTGGGATTCTTGTAACACTTGAGGGCTGAGGAGTGTGTAAAGTGAACGTTTTCTGCAGTGTCGGTATAATGATTGAGATGTACCCGCACGCTGCCATGAACTCCTCTCCTCTTCGAGTGGCGTAAGACCATAACTGCAACACTGGGACTATAATGAATAAATCTTCAAGTGAGCATGGCCCCATTGCTAGTGTTGTTTGTGTTACAACAGAGAAAATAAATCGCCTCAGAGCACAGGGGAACGATGAACCTCATGACTATAAAACTGCGCGTGACTGTGTGTCCCCACTGGTTGCATGTCACCAATAGAAAAAGAAAATAAAACTAGTTAAACTACTAAAACTACCTGGGAACTGGCGGTGGATCATGCAGAGAGCAGAGGAGGGGTTAATCATCATAGACAGACAAAGAAGAGAGAGTTTAATAGAAGCAAAAAAACAATAACTTTTCTGTCTTAAAACAAAGTCATAAAATAAAGTCACCAGTAAAGTCCCATAAAGTCAACGGGTCATCAGCGTCGTAATTAAAAAAATACACAAGACAGTTTGATAAAGGCATGTAACAGTCTATTCAGACAGAGTCGGCGTAATCAGCGGCGAACTGACTGTTTGCTAATGTTTAACCCCTGAACAGCGATTGCCCAGTCACAGCGTACTGAGAGGAGGGTCTGAGAGTTACGAGGGTTGTGTCTTAATTGGCTTCTTAACTGCCTTTAAACCGAAGACACAGGAGCAGAAGTGCAGGGGAATGGATTACACACAGTTTGTCTTAGCGTAAGCCGTAAATGTCAACACGCCTGGATAACTAGCATAACTACAGCAGCAACCGAGTGTTACTGCCAAGGCCAGGATCAGATCAGCAGCTAGAAAAAGCCTCTTCCAGCTCCAGAACATCCAGTGTGAGGAACCTGGTCCTGGATGGTACTGTATCAGAGTTGGGGCTGATGTAAGCGGTTCTGTCTTCCTCTTTTTTTTTATTATGGGGAGGTTTACCTAAGATAAGTCACCTAAACTCTATAGATAAATCAGCCACCGTTGGTGTAAACTGCACACTTTCCATGCTAGAGGAAAGGCTTGACAAGCGAAGCAACAGTAACAGTTCAACTGAAATCTGGGACTCAAACCAAGGCCACAAAACACCACACTCTTCTTTCCTTTCTTAAAGTTCTACTAAAGATATTTACTTCAGAGCTAAAGTCCAATCGAGTCCCATGCGTTGCTGCGCCCTCTGGTTGTCAGAGGAACTGCAAGAAAAATAATTTGTGCAGTGCTACAGAAAAGATGGGGGAGACATTATTGTTATTTTAATCAGTTTATATCACACATTATATTATTTTTCATATAATGCAGTTGCTGTCCAGCCAGATGTTTCTACATCTGCACATGGCAGATGAGTCCTGAGAGTTTGTCTTTGTGTTTGTGTTTTCACTCGACGCTGTCGATCTGAGGGACAGAGTCTTCGTATTGGCTGAGTTGATTTTGCTCAGATGGCTCTCCTCATGAATAAGAGCCGTGTACAGGGTCAGGTCTGTGGCAGCTAACACGGAAACCCTGATGGCCAACAGCATCGAAACTCTTAAAACTCATACTTTGATTCTATGCATCGTACGGCCATGATGTGGTCGTACAACAGTCATTTATATAAGAGCTTTACACCATAGTAAGTCGTTAAAGTTGCAGTGAGTTAGATAATCAGAGCGAACATTGTGTGTTCCCGCCCCCGGTAACGCAGCTGTAAGTGCGGGTCGGTTTAAAAAGTCAGAACCGAATCATTACTCGACGAAAATGTCAATTACTTGACAGGTCTGTCGGCCTATCACAGTCAGCTGCCGTGGTTGCTGAGGTAGGACAAATATGGAGCCTTAAGACCCTAATATAGTCTGAAAAGGATGCAGACATGGACAGCGGGTTGAGCTCGCACACTTCTTTTTATACAAGGATGTGCTCCACACTCGCCTTAAAGTTCACTGGATGTCTGGTCCAGGTGGTTCAGATCCAAGCTGGGGTTTATCCCCTCAGCTTTTCTGTCTCTTCCTACTCAGTTATTGAATAAAGACCAAAAAGATTTAAACATCTCACAACTGGATACTGTTCTGTCAAAACGAAGCCTGTCTGCGTGGTCCTCCGCAGGCTTCTAAATTAAAGTTTTCGTGTCTGGCGTCCTGCTCGTCTGGACCTTCTTAAGTTACTGGAAATAGGAAGTTTTAATTAATGAAAAAACGGACAAAGGACAGGCAAGCTGCAGCCACCAAAGCAATGCGATAGGCTGAACCACATCAGTCAAGGAGCACGAAACAGCACATGTGCCTCTGCTGCCCTGAACTGGCAGCTTGTGTGGCAAGTAACGAAAATACCACGTGTCCCGACGGCATCATAACAATCAGACTAGTAAACACATGTAGTTGTTATAGTTTGCATTTTCCAAATCCAACCTGTGCACAATCCAAAGTCATTGTTTTGGACGTCACAAGTAACAAGTCTTGCCTGCGAAGTCCCACATTAAGAGTAACCGGTCCCAAGTCGAGTGCCGAGTCCTAAACAAGTCATAATGCGTCCGTCTAGTGGTCTGTACTGACAAACGCGTCTTTACCTCCTGCTGGCGTGTTGTGATTGGCCGATGTCAGAGTGGTTCAGTATTAAGTATATCTGTATTAACAAGATAATGTTTAGGCTCAGGGAGGACAGAGAGTCATTCTAAGCCAAAAGACTTAAGTCCAAGTGGAGCCATCGGTCATCGGTGTCATGTGAAACAGTAATTTTGAGGATCTAACTATGAAAAATGTACTGATTTTGTATTTCTAAACCAGAGGAGCAAAGTAAAGTGGAGAGTGATGAGGAACAAATAGTTTTTGCAGCTCAAACAACCACCGAGCCAAACATCATAACTCAATCAATGTGCTGATGTTGCCTCCTCTTCCACATTTCCAGAGAACCCTACGGCTCCGGCAGTCAAGTGAATTCAAACCATCTCCGCAGCACAAGAGCCAGAAGACTACAAGCAGCCCGAGCTGCTCCATCTGGCTCTGCTTACTGCCTAATGGTGTCATTTCCTGTTTGGCCCCGCCACGGGTCGGATGGACAAGAAACTTTTCCAAATGAGGCGGAAGTCATGTGGACTCGCTGGACGATGCCACTCACTGTGCCCTCTCACTGCTGCAAAGACCAGACCTGCAAACAGAGAAGAGCTTCCTGCAGGTTTTTACCTCCTGTCTACTCCTTCAATCCCACCACGATGGCGTCTCTGCTCTTTGTTTAAATCTGTTCTCCTTCCTAATCTCCCGCTCAGATATCATACACAGATAAAAACGAGCTGGAGAGTTTCATTCACAAAGGAAACATTACCATACGCAGACACGCATCTGTATTCAGCCAGAGGCAGGGACACAGATGTTGCACCACATCTAGCAGAAAAACATCCCTGAAGCGTACTGGATTTGATATTTGAGAATTACACTATGACAATATATCAGCAGATATTCTTTTTATTTAACCCAAATGCATGACATAAACCAACATAGGAAATGTTTTTGGACATTTTACAGTGTAAAAATAACCAATCAGTGTTCTCTGATGGACAAAGTACTGGATGTGAGGGGGACGTCATTTCTAAATGACCTCAAACATACCTCTCTTTGGCATTTCTTGTTTTGTACCTGCAGCCATATTTTCCAATACAGATATACACTGTAGCTGCAATAAGCTAATACTGGCCAGTGTACCGTATCAGTCCGGCAGATTCTCACCTAAACCCAATTCACAAGGCTACAAGTCTGCGGTCACGCCGGGAGCCCCCAGAAGCTGCAACGTCATTACACCCCTGAGAAAAACCGCACAAAACCAATTGTGCTATTTTTAGATCCTTACCAATACAAAAATGTACAGTTTATCCTGAGGGATGTGGCAGAAGAAAAAGTGGCCTATTTCCAAAGGGCTTATCAACTGTACAGTAGCCATTTTAGGACATTTCAAACTCAGCTTGTAAGGCTCAGCTCAACACTGTCAGACGTGACTTGGGCAATGCGTTCATGTTACATGACGGTTATTGTAGTAACCAGTTTTTCACTTTCAAATACCTCGCGTCAGAGTCCAAGTCATAATTACGACAGGAACATTTTTCACTTTATAACACGGAGCTGCCTCACATCAGCCAAAGTTTCTTGTTCAATTTAATATATGTATACATACTGCGCTTTCTACACACACGCAGATGATACATCAGGGGCAATTTGGGGTTCAGTATCTTGCCCAAGGACACTTCCACATGCGGACTGGAGGAGCCGGGGATCGAACCACCGACCCTCTGGTTAGTGGACGACCTGCTCTACCTCCTGAGCGGGAGGTATATACGTACACATACATATACATATACACCCAACACACACAGACATACATATATTGCTACAGCAGTTTAATAAGACGAAAATTACTAATGTAATTTTGACCCTCACACAACCATCTCGAGTTGCCCAACAATGTGAAGACCTTCAAGACGGAGACATGAGAATGTCTCCCATCTCCGCAATGTTTCACGTAAGGCACAGCATAAAGCTCGCGTTGTTGCTTTTTACAAACACCAGCACGTAACCTGATGGTTTAGCACCAGTTTCTAAAGAATTCAAAGGAAGTCAGCTTTTCCATGGGGCCATGGGGTCGGAGAGGATTTCTTGAAAATGAAACCGCTCTCTCTCCTCCGGGCCTCCGATTGTGAAGGCAGCGCAGTAAAAATGACAATAACCAGCACTTGTATTGTACGTGTACGCCGTCTTTAATGGGAGGCCGTTTAGGCCCTGCATGTATGGATGTGTGTGTACATGTATTACCATGAGTGCCTGGCCATCCGGCCCCTATAAACACGTTTAAAATCTGTGTTTAATCATCTGCCAAATGGCAGGGGCCCCATGAGTGAAGGAAATGGGGTTCACTCTAATGTGAAGCATGTGGGGGAAATGGCAGCAGAGCGCTCCAGTGACAGACTGATGGAAAGGAGGGTCTCCGCCTTGTTTACGTATCCGAGTCTATTTACGCGGACCTCCCATTTCACTCAGTCAGAGTTTGAGCAGCTCTTTCCGGTTCAGCTGTACAGATGGAGTGTTTAATGTTAGAAAATGAGGGGCCTTATTGTTTAGAGCATCAGTCCAAACTGAAGTCAGGCTTCTAGGTCTGACCACAGAGTGCTGGAGAATTATAGGGATTTCCTCTCACTGTAACACTGATGACGGTACCGTCCAGATGGTTCTCTGGAGCTGGGCTGAGGGTCAGCATCTGCCCTCTCAGGAGCTGTGTTTGGACAGTCCGACAGTGATGAAAAGGTCCTTTCACATGACAGGGACAGGTCAGACAGGGAGGTCTCCAACCCCCAAATTTAATTTCCAAAACTGAGAATCTCAACAGTCATGTCTGATTTCCGCAGTGCAGGCCAGATGTGCACAGATGTGAAAATAAACAGAGCTTCGTTTGCCCATATTCTTCATATTCCTAGTTCTGGCTGAACTGACTTCTTAAAGTCTCACAGTTGACATTCGGTCGCATACGACAACCGAATGGTTGGTCCGTACGACATCAGGAAATAGTAGCAAAAATGTCCAAGAGTCAAAAGTGATGTCTTCAAATGAATGTTTCAGGAAAAAAATCTAATCTCTGAGCCGAAGCAAAGTCTAGTACAACTTTTATCCAATTTGACAATCTAATCTCAAATCAAGGTCCACTTACTAGCATTTTGGGGGCTTTCAATCACATCTCACGAACTTTAACAGCAGATGGAGTTGCTGAGGTGTGGACATAACAGCTGGTCATATATTGGTGGGCGGAGACCGACAAACACTAATAAGACTGTGAGATGCAGTTTAAAGCTCAGCAAAAAACTAGTAAGTGGACCCTGAGTTTGTTTATTTTTTTATTTTTCCCAAACGGCTAGAAATGAATTCTCTTGCCCAAGTACATCCAATTCTTCAATTTACAAGAATTTGTCACAACAACCTCAGTATTTCTGCGGCCACTAAAGAGCACAGATTTTTGCACAGGTGAGAGCTGGGGATTGAGAAATCAGGAAAACCAAAGGTGGAAATAATTAACACCTCACTGTCTTAGGACAGAACAATATGTTTTTGTCAAATCCACTGAAAAATCTGTCTGCCATGACAAACTGTGTGTCCTTGCTTGATTTGAACAGCATGAAACAAACGGTAACAATGGTAAGTGTTGTGTTTGTTAGTGTTGTTAAACGACCTTCTGGGCTTTTCAGATTTTTCGTTTTCACAAACGCCGATGTACCGCTCCGTGAATGTAATGACAATACATGAGAGGCACAAAGTGCATGGTGGGTAGTGCGGCTGTGAGAGGCGTGTTTGCAGGTTTTTTTAGTCTTTACCCCTTTGTTCTAATATTTGAATCATTGTGTACAGCGTTTCAAACTGAATTGATATGCCATCCAAGCTTGAAACACCGTGGTGCATTTCAGCGGACAATGCCTTGCACGGACGTTCGCACGGGGCCTGGCGCTCACACTGCAACGACTCTGCATGAGGGGAAAATGTAAAATATTGAATCAGCTTCCATTGAGTTGATTTTGGAGCGTTCTAAGGAGAAGCTTTGGTCTGTAGTCGGTCCAGGTTTGTCCTGCATGGGGTCTGAAAACAGATTGCAGTTTGCTTTCTTTCTTTTACTGTCCTCAGTGTCTCCTTCCGTGAAATGTGTGTGATGTCTGAAACCAAGACCAACCAGATTACTGGCAGAGCTTCAGGGGGACTGAACCAGGCGGTTTGATCCTTCAGACGTGAAGTAGGTCAGGGCGTTACGTGCTTGTGGGGCTTCAATTAATAAGTTATTAAGTTAATAGATAACATCCCTGCTTGAAGCCAAGTTCCTCAGTGTGGTGTGAGAATTCCACAGAACTGAGCAGAAAGTGTTGGAGGACTTTCAGTGTCTGCTCTCGGATAAACTGCTGATCCAAATTTATTGCTTTTATTTTGAACTTTTGCCACAGATGTTGAAACCTGGAGACAGGTGGACTCAACTGGGGATTCGGTAACTAGATTCAGATCCGATAAACTGGAACCAAGCCCTAAACCTAGTACCAGGAGTGATATACCAAGTCTCACTGGATCATTCTGCCGATGAATGTTCGCAACTGTCTTTGAGCTGACATCAATGATTCTGGGAATGAAAAACAAAGCAACAGATTTATTGATTCAACTCATCTACAATCGAAATAAGCAAATCTGTACAGAAACTCTGACCCGGGCATATGAACATTTGGGAGACTGCAAACCAATTATTCCGCATGCAGCTCTATATTTTAAAAAGATACGGACCAACCCGAACCATTTTCCTCTGATTCATTATTGAGCAACAGTTATAGTGCACTCTGCAGCCGACTGTGGTGCTTCCACTGACTGCCGGCTCATCACCGTATTCCCAATCCTAAACAGCAGAGCAGCGGGTCGGGCCAGTCGGTTGTGGAGTCGGTCATCACAGCGCTGCTGAAAGGCCAAGTGTGATGCCAGGATGTGTCAGGTCAGGTGCCAGCTTCTGAGAAGACTCTCTCGCCCTGCTGCGATATTCGGAACGTTTGCCTCCCCCTTCCGGCAGTGAGGGTAATTACACGAAGAAAATTCCACAGTTCCAAGAAAATAATTCATTATTTAGGTGGAGTAAATGTAATAGCTTCATAGCCAACTCCGAATATTTTACAAATGCCGACCTGTCCAAGAGTAGTGATGCAAAATCTGCATCTGCCCTCAGTCCCTTCTCTTCTTTCAGCGCTCGTCTTAGAGAACAAGTGAGCGAATCCAGCCTCTGAAAGACGGATAACTGCGCGTCAAAAAGGCCAACAGCTGTAGTCTTTGAGAAGAGAATGCTTAGTAGAAAAATACATTTAAAATGCGCAATGATTAAAACCAGGCTAAAATGTCTACGACTAAAGCTGAATTAAAATCGGGTGCCAAAATTATGGGGTTACAATACACTGTACTCATCTCGCTCTTCCAAAAGCTGCGTACAATCAAGACTGTGCAAGGTTTTGATCCAACTACAACAACTCATGACACATAAAGAGCAGAGGAGGAAGCAGGACTGTGGTGTTCAAAGTCTGAGCTCAGACAGTTGCTTTACAGGGACTACCTGCACAGCTGGAACGAGTTTGACTGATCTGAAATCCTTCCTTTCCCTATCAGCTCTAAGCGAGTGCCCTTAAGAATCACAACAACTGTGCCGGTAAAAATGTTGCTGCTCTCACAGCATTTGTCATCAGCTGTCGGCACTATAGCTTCTTCACAAACCCACCGGAGGATTACAGCAGCCCGATTAGGACTGACCCTGGACAAGGCTGAGATCACTCAAACCTCGACAGCTAGAAATACATCTTGAGAGCACATGTTTGAACAGAGAGCCGCATGTTTAGTCTCTACGCCTCAGCAGTTGCTGGTCCTTCACTCCCGCTCTGTCTGATAATACACATCTGAAAGCCGCTGATTGCGTTCATGTGTCTGTGAAGAGGCTAAATGTAATTGCAAAATTTGACCTCCAGAGTCTGGATGCCTTTTCTATGTTATGTCACTTGATCTTTCAACTGAAGGGTCAAACTCTTCAGCTGTGACTGACCAACATTCAACAGCAACAAATTCGAAGGCCATCACTCATTGGAATGCTGTCAAAGAAACACCACGTTATTTACTATTGGTCTGGGTCTGTGAAGTTCCACTGAGAGGAAATCTAAGTCCTCCAGCATTCAATGAAATGATTCTTCAGACAATAGTGTTCTTCCAACTTCGTGCCAAACGTTTGTGTTTGTCTGTTTCCTGTTTCAGCATACACAAAGCCAGCTTCATAAAGAAACAGTTTTCCCAACTGTGGGGAGGAAGAACTTGACTGCAACCCACCTGGCACCAGAACTCGCACAACTAACTGCATCAACATCTGCATTAAAATGGTTTTGCAATTCTCAACAATATACAGAACTGTGCAAAAGTTGTAGGCCCTTTAGATGTTTAGATCCTTCTCCATCAACAGTCCCATCAGGAGGCGTCTGATGGTCCCGGAGTCATCCTGCAGCAGGACAACGAGTCCAAGCACAAAGCCAGAGTCATAAAGAACTGTCTTATGAAACCAGAAGCACAAGGGGTCCTGATCTCAAAATCATGGAGCCAGTCTGGGACCACATGAAGAGACAGAAGACACTGAGACAGACTGAATCCACAGAAGAACCGTGGCAGCTTCTCCAAGATGCTCCGGACAACCCACCTGCCAAGAACCTGAAAAACTGTGTCCAGGTGCACCGAGGAGAACCGGTGCTGGTTTAAAGGCAAAGGGGGGGTCACAGCAAATACTGACCTGGTTTCGTTTTTTTTCTCTTTACTGCACTTTGGATGAAGTTAATTGATTAAAAAACTATTCATGAGTTTATTTTTGAGAGCATCTATTCTGACAATCGAATTCCTGCGGCCAGATTTCAACA
The DNA here is from genome assembly GCF_016859285.1 of Xiphias gladius. Taxonomy (NCBI): domain Eukaryota; kingdom Metazoa; phylum Chordata; class Actinopteri; order Istiophoriformes; family Xiphiidae; genus Xiphias; species Xiphias gladius. The sequence goes on from NC_053421.1 coordinate 29,212,672, forward strand.
TCTGAGGGGAATTTCGATGAGAAGCGGAGGCTGTTCCAGCAGCAAATCGGGAGGTTTAGAGTGATATGTGCACAGCCTATTAATACCCATGGTTTTTGAAACACATATTCAACTATCCAGTGTGGTCAAAATGCTCACATGTCCATGTACTTTTGGGCAGTTACTGTATCTAATGTGGCTTGTAAAAACAACAGACATTAAAAGGAGATATAGTCCACTAAGAAGGAAGGGGGTCGGTCAAGCTCTTTGAGGTTGTTTATCATTATTTATCATTCAGTATATCACAGCTGAACACACGGTTGACGAAGTGAACTTTCAAAGAGAGAATTCAAAGTCAGAAACTGATCTCACAGCAGGAACATGGAGGTCAGCCAAAGTGCAGACACTAATCAGTCCCGTGGAAGTCTATACTGTGCTGAAAAACGCTAACATGTGCCAGTTGTCTTAAGTTTAGAGAAAGAAAATACAAAGCTTTTGAAGCCCCCAAGCCTTAGCTGTATGTTAACATCCCTGTCAAATGCCAGGGACAGCCAGGCTCCCCCAAGGCCCCTGGATGAGGCCCCCGCTGCTTTACGTTACCAAACACCAAAGCTGTGGATATACACTCCCCCCCACGTGATTTACAGTTGGTGATTGCAGTGTTTGAAAGGCAGATGTTTGTGCTCTGGCTCATTTTAACCAAAGATTTGTTATTTCAATGTATACGTCAGAAAACTGCCACGACTCTGCACTCAAAACCCGAAGAGTGCGCGCCAGGTCTGTCTGCACTGTGAGGTTCAAGGCTTGGCGCAGAAATACCGACGAGAAACTATAAACTGATTTCATTAATTGTAATTATCATGGGTGTACGAATTAGTCATTTGTAACCAGAAAAAAAAATGTGAACAAGGAGCTGAAACAACATCCAATTTGGCGACAAAAGTGTATGAGAAATTGAAAGTTGAGGGACAAGGACAAATAGAAGTAAAGTGATAATTTAACGATATTAACTTGAGGAAAATCCTTCTGTAATTTGTGGGAAACTCTATACTTAGTCCCAATCCAGGACGGCCATACTCCTTATAACTGGATGTGTGTCAGTCACCTGGAGGCTCGGAAAACCTAGATCTAAAATACAGGTTCATAACTATTATTATTAGTTTGCATCTGGACCACTGGTCGGCCAGGAGATGACTTAGTGCGTTACCTTCAATTTTAGTATCTCTGCTAAATGATCAAGCTGAGGCCAACTGAAGAAAAAATATACTTTACAGGGTGAAAGTAACAAATAAGGTGCAAAACACGTATCAGGTGTACAGCTGTTAATTTGTGCAAACAGATAAGTGATTCTTGCTTTTAATTAACTAAGTTTTTTTTTTTAATTATAATGATCAAGTCGTGGCGTAGTAATATGTTCATGTTCCTCAAAAGGCCTGATTTGCGGTCACAAATTTTATTTGGTTCTTCAAACGCCTCGGTTTTATTTAGCAGTGTGAAGTGAAGCTACAGGTTGTTGTGGTTGAGTCCGGTCAGTAGTGGACGAGAGCACCGGCAGCAGACCGGCAGCCAGGTTTGAAGTCGAGAGTAGCTTTGACACAGTCTCGTACTTCAGGTCGTGTGCAGGACATCTGGCATCTCTGACTTTACGTGGTTTGTAGTTTAGGATCACCTCTGTAACTTTACATCCACCTGACATTTTCTTCACCCTGAAGTTGCTAAGAAGGTTGCCTACCATGCAGTCAGTGCACCCTGGATTTCTCATATTTTTCCTGACAAGTTATGGTAACCCTGTAGTGACTGGTCCATCCTGCTGCAATACCTTAATACTGATTTGAAGAGCCAGATGAAATTTCCGCACAAAAAACTCATCTGTAATTCATGCACAACAAATCAGTTTCAGGGCGAATAATCAAAACTGTTACCAGTCTCTGTAGAAACGCTTTCTGTTCATGAATTCAACTTTTAATCTCTACATAAACTGCTTTTGTGCTTCATAGTCTCATTCGGCAAATACACTGACATTAAAGCTGACATGCTAACAATAGCTTCCATTAGATATTACAGCTGGCGTGCTAATAGTATGTGGTAACCGCAGACAGCGACGGTTAGCTAGGCAGAATGTGCTGATGCTACTGACGGTTATTCAGATGGACTAATGATTATAGTCAGAACCAGATAAATAATTACCTGTGTGTGTTAAATCTGATGAGTCACAGAAGTCTCTAGTTCAGAGACGCAACCAGCTCTTCACTGAGGACTGCCAACATGGCTGCCAGACCACAGGAAGCCCATCAAAGATTCAAACTTCACTCAGTTCAAATGTCTGGCAGGTCTGCTTGTGAAAAATTGTTGAGGCTTAACGCATTATGTTAATTTGATTTCAACGGAGGTGGTTTTAAAAAAGAGACAAAATATCTATGGAGCCTGGAAAGAGAGCAGTGAGGTTTCAAGAGCAAGAAAGTGAAAACTACACAAGACAACAATTATCAGCTCACATCTGACTCTCCTCAGACTAAATAAATGAAATGAACCAGCGCGCCTCATGTGCTCTCATTAGCATGTTCCCTCTGCAAAATGAAGTTCTCATTCAGACTTCAAGAAGAAGATAACAAGCAAATGTGAACGAGCACCTCGGGGGTTTCAGTAAAATCAGATAAAGTTCGCTGCCACAGATAACAGGCAGAATAAGTTATGGCCTGCCGTTAATGCTGCGAGGGTCAAACTTTGACAAAATACAGTACGGTACAGTAACAGCAACAGTACAGAGGAATGACTTCTTATCGTCTGTCGGGCCACCGCAGCCAGAAACAACAGCGGGGTTTGAAGAAGGTTGTAGCTGTTTAAAAAGACGTCAAACTGACGCTGCTCAGTCCAGACCAGCGCTCTTCCGAGGATCAGCCTGATCCCCTGTTTGATTCTGCTTCCAAGGCGAAAAATGATTTAAAGTTCACAGCAGAGCGCTGACCAAAAGACACCCGTCAGCGGTGTTTATCAACTGGTTTTCCATGCAGACTTTAAAGGTTTTAAGGCCGAGGTTTTCAAACTGCGAGGGGCTTCTCCAGGGAGGAGCTGAGGCAAAGATGCTGTGTGAAGTGAAAGGAACAGGTGCATGGCAGTGTTCAAAATGTGTGTGTACTTCATCTCAGTCAAATGTGAACACACGGACACGGGACACCTTTTTAGATCTAGTGTTTAAGTAGTAGTTTCACGATCTCTGATGTCTGTCACAAATAAATGTCCATAAATGTCCACTTAGAAATCACCGTAAAAAAAACAGGCTCCTTGCAGCTGCAGAACCTGCCAGAGATCTTCACGTTTTTAAGTTTTCTTCGGCATCACAGTGATCCAGGGACGGTCGTCTGTACATCCGTCCAAAGTATCGAGGTTTGTTCACGACAAGAAACCTATGACAAGTGACCTGTAACTCATCTTGTGTATTGTTTTTCTGAGTAGTCTGACCTGCTCTGTCTACTCGTAATTTTTCCCTTTTAAAAACAATGTACACAGTTTAATTTCATACACAATAACACACTGTTTTGAACACTCCGACTCCGGTCAACATTCAGTTGCCCACACCAAAGGGTCCTAGGACAACTCCTGGGTAACAAGACGATTAAAGAAAAAATACAATAAAAACGTTATTTTACTCCAAATTATGTAGTAGTATTTTGTTTTTGAAATAGAGAATTCTTTCCCCACTTCCGGCCTTTAAATGCCAAAGAAACAATCAGAGGAAAAAATCCTTCTTTGGTCAAACTGCTCACTGCTCAGTTTGGACGTGAGCAAGACCATGAGCTGTTTGGGGCCTGATGTCTCACGGTCTTCTTGGTAGGAGTCACTGTTTACTGTGTCTGGATTTGGTCAGAGTGTTCCTCCTCATGCTTGGAAGTAAACTGGACCAAAGCACCAACACACTCTACTGTATCCTGGTACATGCTTGTGCAAGTCACTGCAAAATGACCGAAAGCTGGAGAAGCTGCTCTTTCTGGGAACCTGATAATTGTTTATGTGCAGTGACTTGTACGTGATTTGACGGCATTCTGACTTTGTTTGATGTTGTGTTTGCCTTTTTAGTCAAATCTCCCACGAAAAGGAAGAATGCTACCAATGCTACGGAGATGTCAAAGGGAAACTGAGGGTCGAATGTAGAAACTTACAATGTGATGAAAAATAGCTGGTGAAGGATTCAGAATTTAAAGTTATCTGCAGGAAATTCCTCATTAAGAATTTCCTTAGCAGAAGAAGGAGGAGGTGGAGGGAACATGCTGGAGAGAGTTGGAGCCGAAGCAGATTTTGTGAATGAGCAGCTCCTTACAGAACCAAGGATCCAAACAATTTTCCTACAAAAAGCCTCAGTGCACATCGACCCAATAATCCAATCATCACTTTGTGCCCGAATTACCACCGACAATTACCACATCAGCTTCAGTTACAAACAAAATTCCACTGTTTGCTCTTAAAACCCGCGAAAGTCACCACAGAGACCGTGACTGGAGGAGCTCAATCCATTACGGGCAAGATTAAAGCACAGAAAGACCAAGAAAAGCGACCTGTTCATTGAACACAGGTGGCATCACAGCTGTGACCCATCGGTGAGTGTCAGGGACAAAGGTGAAAACGTCTCACCTGGCACAGGTTCAGGCCCAGAGACTCTGATGATCCTGGATCACAAAATACAGACGTTATTAACCAGATAGATCTAAACAAACCAACTAACAGCACTACTACTTCTACTACCAGTACTACTGCTACTACTGCTACTACTACTACTGTTACTACTGTTAATGCTACTAGTACTGCTACTACTACTACTGTTACTACTGTTAATGCTACTAGTACTGCTACTACTACTACTGCTACTACTACTATTGTTAATGCTACTAGTACTGCTACTACTGCTACTACTATTGTTAATGCTACTAGTACTACTACTACTGCTACTACTACTATTGTTAATGCTACTAGTACTGCTACTACTGTTACAGCTACTGCTACTACTGCTACTACTACTACTACTGTTACTACTGTTAATGCTACTAGTACTGCTACTACTGCTACTGCTACTACTAGTACTGATACGGCTACTACTGTTACTACTGTTAATGCTACTAGTACTGCTACTACTACTACTGCTACTTCTGTTACAGCTACTGCTACTACTGTTACTACTGTTAATGCTACTAGTACTGCTACTACTACTACTACTGTTACTACTGTTAATGCTACTAGTACTGCTACTACTGCTACTACTGTTACTACTGTTAATGCTACTAGTACTGCTACTACTACTACTACTACTACTACTACTACTGCTACTGCTACTGCTACTACTTCTACAGTACTGCTGCCACTAGAACTGCTACTAAGTTTACTTTTCATCCTTTGATCCAATTACTGCTTCTACTTTTGATGCGACCGCCACTATCACGACACATGAGTGCTCATGTGTGAGGGCTCACGAGTGAATTGTACGTTTTAAAAGAATTCGAAGGCAGTGAGAGCGTTATTCTGCACCTTTGGTGTATTTTCCATTTTTGCCCTTCGTGCTAAGTCCTTCCAGATGTTTTTGTTTAAACAACGAAGTTCCACCCTGGGACCAGATAAACAGGAAAAAATACACTCGTTATCGGCCAGCTGCTAACCCGAACCAGCGACAGAGATCCTGCCAGGGGATCATCTGTCAGTCTTTATCTGTGAGTGTGCGAGGCAGCGTGCGCTCTGCTTTTTATATGAACAGACTCAACATCTGGTTCGTGCAGTTTAGAGTCTGTATGAAAAACCACCGCCAGACCTGCTCAGCTGCTCTCCGGTCTGAGATGATGGTTAAAACAGGAAAGGAGTTTGATTTCTAATTATGGGGACAAGGCTTTGCTGAATAGCAGAAGTGATTCAGGAAATTCGTGGATTTGTGTGTCACAATGTAGAATTATTTCTACATTGTGGAATTATGAATTATTTTCGTTTCGTTTTTGTTCAATAAAAAGTCAGAAAACCAACCGATATTCAGTTTCCAATGATTTATAACAAGCAAAAGCATCACATCTTCTCTTTTGAGAGTCTGACATCTGCAAATATTTGGACTTTTTTCACTATTTTTGCTTGAAAAATTACTGAAATGATTAATCGATTATCCCAATATTTGCAGATTATTTTTTTGTTGATTGATTTATCGACTAACGGTTTCAGCTCTAGAACGATGTAATAAAACCCGTTCTTTATGTAGCCAATCAGCTACTTCTGCACAAGTGTCTTTTTACCACCGGAAACGATAAAAACACACATCGGCAAAACCGGCATGTTCCTTCTCTGCGGGTCGTTAAAAGGCTTTCTGGGGAATCTAACGGACAGAAACACAGTCCGCTCGGGGAAAGTAACGTCAGTGGAGAATCTAAATGACGGCACACAGCGTCCAGGCGAGAGACCCGCATCCTGAAACCTCAACAGTCCTGATCCTAATCTGATGGTGGGATTGGTTGCCGCCTCCCGCTGCTGATGACTGTACATTTAGAAATGTAAACGCTGACCATACAAGGCTACGCCCGCTCTCGCTCGTCTGTAACACACGCACACACACACACACACACACACACACACACGTCTTGCAGCAGATCTATGATATATATATACACAAAGGAAAAATAATGTCAACAAAGGATTTAAAGCATGAAATGACCTTGTCACAACTAAACCCTGTTTCATGCTTTATCACAGAAAAAGCTGCCTTTTTTCCGCCCCTCCATCGTTGTGCGTGTGTGTGTGTGTGTGTGTGTTGTGTCGTGCTGATGTATGCAGTGCACCGGCCTGGGCTGAAAGTTCGGTCCATGCCAGCGGCACCGGGCGGGTAAATGGCTCTGCTCAGATTCGCTTGGCTGCGTTTCCCTTGTACCGAACAGTGGATACTGCTGCCGTTGCCGCCTTCGTGGCGTCATGGTGTCTTCTGTTTTTAATTTTTAACCATCGCTTCACTCGTTTCGGACGAGATATCGCCGAAGAACTGCAGTTGAAAATGAGCCAACTGACACATTTACAGAAAAGTGTCATAGATTCTGCCAGACTTTTGTCAGACGGGCACTCAGGGTCAGATGTGATGATCCCTCATGCACCGTGCTGCCGGCATCGCATCTGTGGTGCCACTAGCAGCCACATCCGAACCGGCATCGGCAGTGATGCATTAGCACGACATCTGCGGCCGCACCTCCTTACAGAGGAAGAGGATGGGGAGAGGATGAACCTGTCTGTTCCGGGTTTGCACCGTTGCGAGTCTGGTCAGAGAGAAGACTCGCGTGAAAAACACACGATACGTATACAACACAACACGTCTTGTTTCTAAGCTACTTCATTTGATGAGTTACGTGGACGATCGCTCAGACATTTAAAGCCACGGTGTGTGATTTTCTTCCGGATATTTTTTGGTTGAAATGTGCCCCACAACACGTCTCCATGTGCAGAGGTGCTTCCGAAGGCTTCCGTGACCCCTGACTACTCGAGCGGCCCTCACTCGGTAACTTTAGCCTCGCCGACCCCTGCGTGGGAAGAGGGGAGTGTGGTTTGCTTTCCGGTCTCATGCTAGCGATAGCGTGGTTCCCAAAGCTTGAACAAAAATCACATTGTGAATCAATCTACAGAGGCAGATGAAAACGCCGCGCGTAACGGTAACTCTGCAGGAGTGTAACGCCGACAGATCCTATATGGGACCTGCCGTGCCAAATGTTACAGTAAGCTGCAGGGACACTGACACAGTGACTCCATAATACATTTAAAGGCCTTTACTGCACCAGCAAACATGTAGAAATATTCTAAAACGACACATTTAGAACCGTAGAGTTTCCCATAAGAATCATCGGTTAAATATCAACAGGAATCGGAAAAATCTATGCTTGTTCGACACTCTGTTTGACATATTTCTATTTCTTATTGTTAGTTTTTAATACACTGTATGTACCCTGCACTCCCGGGGGAAGCAGCGCTGTCAAGTATTCTGGCGACCGATATCTGATTTGATCACAGAGCTTCCTTGGCTATTGGCAACTATTCCCGCTCGTATAAAACTGTGGCTAGCGCAGAACCGAAAGGCACCAGAAAGTCACTCTCTTTTGTCTTCTGAATTGGTTTCTACCTTGAAGATCATAAATTCTTAATTCTACAAAGCGTTTACTTAAACTTATCGATCCAAAATCCGAAATCCCATTTTTTACTTCATCCGATAGTGTAACTTGGAAAAGTTATTTTTAAATCATAATCTCAAACAGTTGATTACAACAACGTGATAAGCTCAGGGTTCACTGCTGTGACTTTGTTTTTTTCTCTTTTTCCCCCTCTTTTTGCTGCTGGTCACAAATCAATACAATTAAATAAAAACAAATATTACAAGTAAAAAGAACGGATGGACACAATGAGGTAGCAGAATGTTAGGATACAGAAGTGATTCTTCCGGAGGATCAAAACATTGCTTACACTCACTATTTAGCATGACATTTATTACCTTTGAGTTAAATTCCACTAAATGAGACAACAACATTATCTGGTGTCAGAATAAAGTACCTGCATTTGTGAAAACAACGTTAAACTCTTGTGGATTTACATCGGTTGTCGACATGAACTAGAACAGTCAAACGTGTACATGTATCACATGTATTCAAAAAAAACTTACAACGATTAGCAGATGCCCAACAAATGTGTTAAAAATGATCCAAAACATGTTTCATATAAACGCAAGTTTTTCATTGAGCTAGAATTTGAGTTCACATACTGTCAAGAGCAATTTTAATAATTAACCTACTATCTTTAACTAAATACTGTTCAGTGTTGCTTTAAAATTTTACTTTGAATCTGCCCCCTACACGCTCTCAAACACACACTCCATCGACTACAGCGTGTCAACAATTTTGTCATAGTTGAACTTTCATGCCGTGTGGCTCGGACTTTGTTTGAACTGCAGCATTATTCATCACTTAACACAAAAACTCAAACAGCTTTAGAGCCAAAACCAGAAACTCAGCAACTGTCCAAAGGAACTTCACGACAACTTTCACAACAGCCAACTTATTCTTAAAGGAGCAGTCTGGTGTTTTTTTCATATTTTAACTCATTCTGCAACGTAAAAAGGAAAGAAAACAATACTCAAAAAAATCTAAAACATTATGGTAAGATTTGGAAGAGGTGCGGTAATGTAAAGAATATATGAAGAGCTGAAACAATTAGTCCCAGAAAATTAATCTGCACCTATTTTGATAACTCACCAATCATTTGAGTCACTGTTCAAGCAAAAATGTCAAACATTTGCTGGTTCCAGCCTCTCAAATGTGAGGATTCGCTGCTTTTCTCTCTTATTCATGACATTACACTGAGCATCTTTAAGTTTTGGACTTTTGGTCAAACAAAAGAAAACATTTGAAGACATCAGCTTGGGGTTCAAAATCATCGGTATGGTCCAGTAGCTCCAGTAACCAGCAGTGTAACTCAGAACTTATCTAAACTCTGCAGTAGAATTATTGGCAGAAACGTGTTTTTACAGACTGACCAAACAGCTCCTACTGATCGGTAATAAAAGCTTGGAGTCAGGCAGTAACTTCAGCAGCCTGACTGAACAGTCGTGTCAGATCAATGTGAAGTTAGTGTCACACTTCAGTCATCAAGTTAAACACCACCGGTGTGCAAAAAGTTCCAGAAAAACATTCATTTATGCCCATTTTACGCTTCAAAAGGTACATGTAGAGTCTCTTTTACGAGAGGTTTAAATAAAGCATTGTACTTACTGGAAGATTTGAGGCACTGGTACTTTCTTAGAATTTCCATTTTGCGAGACTTTATGCTTTTACTCTAGAACTTTTCATCTATCAACTGCTGTTAATTTGCAGCCCATGTGTGCAAAACACATGATTAACTTTTAAAATTGTGCATTGACTATGTATGAAATTTACATAATTTGATAGGCTAAGTGATCATTTTTAAAAGCACCATCAATACCAAAACCAATTTTACATGCATATCGACATTAATTTACACAAATTCTTGTGCCTTTAAAGGTCAGATCTTGTATTAAGAGTCATGCTTTTAGACCCTAAATCATCTTACTTACTAACCAGAGCAGAAGATAAGGCTGAAATGTAGATTAAAGAGTGACTTCAACAAGGAAAACAACTCAAAATGATCCTAAATTTGGTCTTTTCTTACATAAATGACCCAGCGCTGAACTTAAACAGAACATTAGCTCAGGGTGAGTGTGCGTGGATTAAAGGTGATTAAGGTTTTTGGGGTTTTTTTAAGAAAAGCCCATCCCCCAGTAGCTCTGAGATGCCTATCAGCCTTTAAAACAAACTCTGTCCTGCAGATCTAAAGGTGAGTCAGCTACACAGTCCTCATGAATTTCATTTCCCCTCCAGAGTAAACCTTTGTGTTGACTGATTTCCATTTTTTGCACAAAAGTAAAGAGACACAGTGTCACTTACAGATCTGCTGCTCTGCGTCCACACCCTCTGAACACAAAACACACGAGTCCCATGGACTTGTAAGGAGGTGCAGGCTTGTTTCTGCAGGAAACACCCCCCAGTCGTCCACTCCCACCAGTGATCTGCACATTCTGCCACAAAGGTGGAGTGAAATAATTATTGTGCAAGTACCACGTTAGTACCACAGAACTACATTTCTCTTGACTCTGTGCCATGAAGACATCAGCTATTTTCAAGGCTAAATTAACCACACAATTTTGTTAGTTTGAAATTTGTTTAAGAGGAAAATTTTATGGCATTGTTTCTTCCAGCACATAATCATCTTATGGCCTCTCATCATGTAGGCTGAAGCTCTGCAGACATGCTTCTCAAAGGATCCAAAGTTTACGTTTTATTCTCTAGGCAGCTCTGCTCCTCTTCCTGTCCGGTTCCGGCATTAAAACGTCTCTTAAAATAGACTCTGAGTCTACAGCCATGTTAGCAGCTCTGTGAGGCTGCACGTAGGATCAGTGGTGCTTTGAGCTAAATACTAACGTCAACATGCCGCCAACCTGCCGAGCATCACCACAATCTTAGTTTAGCATGTTAGCGTGCAAACATTTGCTAATTAGCAGTAAACACAAGGCACAGCTGAGGCTGATGGGAACGCCATTACTTCTGCAGGTATTTGGTCATATACCAAAGTCTTGGACAAAGTAAAATGTCGACCTGATGATGAGTCCAGAGTTATTACAGTCCATCTTTCGGGGGAACGCGAACGTCTGAATCAAACTGCATTTCAATTCATCTAACAGTTGAGATATTTCACTCGAAACCACAAAGCTCGACCTGACGGCGGCGCTAGAGGAGACCAAAGTCAGTAGGGTTCATCTTCCGAGGACCATGAATGTCTGAACCATATTTCTTGGCAGTCCAGCAAATGGTTGTCGAGATATTTCAGTCTGGACCGAAGTGGTGGACTGACTGACTGACTCTGCCATCCTATGTCAGTCGGCTAAAAAGTTTTGAAAGAGCTCGATTATGTTCACAAATCTGTTCACTGGCATCTCTTCAAAGCGATTGGTAACTACAGCCTGGGCCCATGGTAGACTGGTGGCCAGCCACTAACCCCCGAACACCACAGTCTGCTGGAGCCCCACCTTTTCCTTGGGGCTCCCCACAGGAAACTTGTCTTGTCATAGTCTGAGTGGTTGCGTCTGAGCGGCTGCAGACATGGTCCCTGCTGCAGATAACAGCTCAGAGTCTGATCTGAACTCTGTACTGGCTGCTGGTGCATCGTTTTTGAGTACGGCAGGTTGGCGGTTAGTTAAAAGGTGCTGTGTGTAACTTTTTGCTATGGCTACGTAGCCAACGTTAGCACTGACTGCTGTTTACTCACCGGTCTAGAAGAAACGTTATGAGTTCAGCATCAAGGTTCATCCCTTTGCACACGAGGCGCTTTCTCCAGCGGTGGAAAGCGACGCTAATGTTCGCTCTTGTTTTTCTTCTATTTCCATCCCTTACTCTCTTCTCCTGAAGTTAGCATGCTAGCCAGCTAGCCCCGGCCCATCAGTCACCGCAGCGTCCAGCCTGCCCTCAGTCCGACATGAGCGGAGGAAGAAGTAGCGCTGCCCGGAGGACGTAGTCTAACCTCTCGTCTTGACACAACAACGGCTGAAGCTCTTGGCCAGCGACCGTCAGCACTACGAAACCACGTTGAGCAGCAGGGAAAACTTACATATAGACCCTCTATTTTCTTCCACTGCATTTGGCTTTGGGACAAGTTTCAAATCTGAATCCAGGCATCTCAAGAAGTATCAGGTACCATACCTGCACACTGACATAAAACTTGGAAGAGCCTCTGGAGATGCAACAAATCCATTAATTACAGCCTTATCAGAAAGTCGTACCAAAGTAACAAGTGAAGCGGAAGCAGAGTCCATTATCTTGATTATCAGGACACATCACAGTGCATTCTGTCTTTTTTTCCTCTTCTTTTTTTTACCACGTCCCCTGACCAAAGGAACAAAGGTCGGCTGTAAATCTTTAAATTCTCTTTCATGTACCGAGGTGTGCTTGCAGTCTGCGTTTTAACCCCCGGTTAGGTTTAACTGTCGAGGCATCAGTACTGTTGCTATGGCTACCTGCAGGTTAACATACCCCGAGCACTAATTCACATCAGAGGTTTAGCTGCTGACCAGATCTCCGTTTAAGGCGTCCCCAAATATAAAATGCACGGATACTTGCCAGCCAATCAAAACGTTAACAAGGTTTTCGTCAGTCATGGTATAATCAGGAAATAACCCTGAATATCTGGAAAGTTTCCCTCAGAGCTATGACACTGTTTAAATGGCTTTTAAGGATAAAGCAGATGTTTCAGCACTAAGCTGGAGACTGTGTGTGTGTGTGTGTGTGTGTGTGTGTGTGTGATGGAGGGAACGGTCTATTTATTTGTTTTGGCCATAAAGTTGGATCCGATCAGCAATTTTTTGACCGTGTAGAATACGATACAATATTCAAAATACATATAAAGAATTTGAGCTTTAGCAGAAATTTGCAATTTCCGTGTCTCTAAATCAAAAATACTACGCGAGTCTGTCCAAACTTAACTGATATAAATAAACTGTCTAAAAACATCCGGGGACATGAAAACAAATTTAGCTGTTAAACGGTGTTGTGCTATCGTTTAATGTTGGGTTCTGTTAATTCGTGCACGCAAAGTATTAATTCGCGCGCATGAATTAGCAGTTTGTGCAGCAGAAGTTTTAGTCTGAGAGCATGAACGTTAATTCTAGAGCAGGAATTTCTCATTTGTGAGGATTTAATCGTTTTAGACTGCAATTTCGTAATTCAACGACTTAGTGATCTGTGTGCGTAACGTATTCATTAGAGGGCACAATTTCTTCATTTGAAAGCACACATTAGTATTCTGAAGCACAGAGTATTCCTTTGGCAGCGTGAGACCTGAGTATTTATTAGCGATTCCGCGTAAACTACTTTTAAAATTTTCTCCATGACACCTGCTGGACTCTGCAACAGTCTGGTCGACAAACCAGACTATAGCCTATTGCAATAACAAGCCACAGCTGACTGTTTGCTTCTGCCCTGAATCACTTCTGTTACAGTCATAACAATCCAGATGTTCTTTCAGGGGAGTTAAGGTGAAACTGGAAGATTAAAACTTTTCATCACAAAGAGCGTAGTGTTAAGGTCAGTCATGCCGGATTCACTGGAAGAGCGAACCGCCGGCTGCTCCCACTGATGACGACGACCAGTCTGTGGCAACCGTCATTTCCTGAAGTCCCCACAGACAAAGGTCTCCTCCAAGGAATCCCTTTGCATCCACTGAGGTTAATTTTACTTTACTGACTGACTCTACTTTTGTTATGCAAAATTAAAAAAAAAAAAAAAAAAAAAAACGGTTGCAAAGGGACCATTCATGGAAGGTTATTGCAGCTGCAACTCAGAATTATTTTCACGCATGATTCCCATGCAACGAATTGATTTATCCTAATCGTGTTGGACTAAATGGCTTGGCTCTCTCTGACAGGCTTTTTTTTTTTTTTGGATTTAAGTAGGTTCTGCCTGCTGTCGGCGTGGAGAAAGCGATTCATGCTGTCATTCATTTCTGTCTAGATGACTGTAGGCACCGAATCTTCTGCACTTGGTCCAGAATTCACCTACTCAGCTTTCACATGGAAGAAGAGGACACATTGCCCCAATTTTAGCATCTCTTCACTGGCTTCCCATTGCTTCCAACAAAGCGCAATGAAGAAACTAATGACCTGATCTAACTGAGCAGTTTTTGCCTGTGGCCAAGTGGCCACGGTGTAAAACCATAACACACGCCGACAGTGAACCTCAGAAAATTACCATCGACCACGGCTGCTCTCTGTGTCCATTTCCAACAGTTGTTTGGTACTGAAACTGCACACTGTCGGCCCAGAACAGCTGTTGGAATATTTAGCAGATCTTAAAAGTCTCCCAGCCGGTCCTCAACCTGGAATAGAAAACCCAAATCAGCATGAGGTTTAAAGACCGAGGAGGCCGTCAACGGCTTGTTCACTCTCTAACACCTGAACATTGCCATGACTGAGGGTGAATGTAAACCACTTGCTCTGGCTATCACTATATCTGACAGATAACAGGCTTACGCTGCGACTTCGCATTATGCAACGCCTCCACAGAACCTAAATGACTATGTATGGTGAAAATGCTCCTTCCGGTGAACACCGACTGTAAAAATCCCACACGAGTAGATGTTCCTGGTGTTGTGCGCCGGCTCTCCCTGAGCACCCGAAGGCCCGCGGCAGCTCCGAGATGGATGAGCCGTTCGCTCGGTGCGGACTCACACAGCGCAGCAGGAAACACTCCGGGCTTTGCTGTGTGACTGATTTAAAGTGGATCACCCCCTGTAGCTGCTGTCAGCCCAGCTGGCTGATACTCATCGGACTGCAGAGTCTAGAGCTCTTCTTTCAGCGTTAACTGAACCGCAACCACCGAGATTAAAATCTATGACCACACAAAGCTGGGAACGGACATCAGCGTCACTGAAACCTACGAAGATTAGACACCTCACCTTACGGCTATTTCCACCGACATACACAGATTTTTTTTCATCTTTTCTCCGGTAGAAGTGAAACATGAAATAAGCTGATGTGGGTTTGGGTGTCACTGTATCTTGTTCCTCAGCCACAGACTCTCACTCTCTGCTGTCAGACTGTTGGGGTCAGAATCGTTTTCTCTGAGAGTTAAAGCAGCTGATGGTGTGTTTAGGCACCTTTAAACTGATGATTAGGACGTGGTTGCTAACGTTGTTCACTCTGCCTGATTAGAGCTTGGTCCTACCGATGTGGCCGTTAAAAAAAAATAATAAAAATAAAAGAAAATCTGTTCAACAAGATCAGGACAGCCCAACGACGACGGGCCGGACTGTCGTCAAACTTTCTGTGGACATTGATAATCCATAGAGGATGAAACTTAATGTTCTCTTATGACCTCCTGACCTCTAGCAAAGTTTAGACGCGGTGCATTTGCATACAAAGTCAGTGGAAGTCAGGGAAGTTAAGATGAGACCGTGCAAGTTGAAAATGTTTCAACGCGATCGAAAAACGATCACTTGTCCCGTGGCTTTAGGAATCTTCGTGCATGTACAGAGAAGAGAGGAGACGGGAGAGACCGGAGGGGAATAACAGAAAGAGTTCAGAGATCAGTCAGGGTCTGACCTGAGCTGAAAATGAGGTCTCCGTCTACGTAGACGGGTACGTCTAGGCCAGGGGGCGCCATCATGACAACCAAAAATGTCAAATATTTTCCCCCTTCTGGTTTCTGATTTCTTCTCCTCAGAGGAGAGAACACAGGACAAGCGATCTACGGTGCAGCTTATTTCGCCTCAGGCAAACATTTTGTCGGTCCGAGCGCACAGCGGACACAGGTGAGAGGACGGAAAAAGGGTTCGGAAGATGCAACCCACTGCCGGGTGACAACGCCGAGTGACCACATCACAGAGTAACGTACAGTGTCCTGAGGTGGGAGACGGGGCAATCAATCGCAGCCGACTGACGTACGAAGTGCACTGCCAACAACGTGGCAGAGTCAGTGCAGCTTCAGATATCGGTGCACGGTCAGTGACACTAGTGCACAACACAGAGGCAAGAACAGAGGATATATTCTTTCCCCACATAAACCAAGTCCTGGGTGAGACGGTTGAATCTTTATTCCACCTACTACTGTTCCGGTGAACTCTTATCCTCTTTACCAGCAGATGCCAGTACTGCTGACGATTTGGTAAGTTAGTCTCACCCCCCAGTATAAGCTGAATTTCTTCGGTATTATAAAACTGTCGTCTAACTGCCAAACCAAGCCTTGCTGGCAGAATCGGCTGGAGTCTGTGTGGATTTCATTTGGAGCACTCTTCCCCCCTCTTCTCAATAAAACCTCAAAGGTTTTCGTACTTCTTTGGAAATCCGAAGCTCAAATTCCCACAAAATAATAAAGAAGGATCCTGAACTTTAAACAGATCAACATGTGGAAGAGTCTTTCAAGACTGAAGTGAGAAATTATTGTTTGTCAGAAGTCTTCTCCACCCAGCCCAAAAAGGACAACCAATGAAAGCGACCTCCCTCCCTCCTGGGAGCCTCGTGGCTTGTCATTGGTTCACAGAAGGTTCCCCGGGTCTGCCTGAAGACCAGCTTGGAGCAGTTTTGACATATCGGCCACAGTCAGGTATTCAGAGGACAGCTGTGACACAGTGAAAAAAAATTAAAATAAAAAATGAGTGAGTGTCACAAAAAGACTCAAAGAATTCTTCGAAACTTTGGGACCAACACAAAGTCACAGAGAGTTGGATCAGTACGGTACTTTTGTTCCGTTGGTGTGTCAGCAGCTCTGTGGGCCCAAAAATGTGGAAAGCTGAAGGACGTTTCTGGCACAAGCTCCTGGCGAGCATCGGGAAGAAGGGAGTAAAATAAAATGGTGTCCAGTGTCCACGACGCTTTCCGGGGAAAATCCACAAGAGATTATTGACTGGTAGTTCAGCTACTTTTAGCCAAAGTACATGGTCTCTCCAGATATCAGACCGAAATAGAATCAGTGTGTCACCAGAGCCAGGATTTTACAAATTACGGATGTTCTGTATAAATGTAAATTGATAAAAATTCCATTCGCCCATATGAACGTGGTGTTTCAAAACCCTGTCAACACCGGAGCATGATCGACTTTCTAGGGGGCCCCTACTGGCATCCAGAAAACCAACCAGATGACATGATTAGTTCATCAACTAATTAAATGGAAAACATTCTGACAACTTAGTCTTTTTAAGCAAAAATGAAAAGAAAAAAAAAATTCACTGGTGCCAGTTTCTCATGTGTGAATATTCACTAGTTTCCCAGTTTTCTACGACAGCAAACTCAGTATTTGGGTTTTTTTTTTACTGTTGGTCAGAGAAAAAAACTATTTGAATGTGTTAACTTGGGCTGCGGGAACAATCAATCAGATATTCAATGGACCCATTGTCAGATGTATTGGTAATGAAAATAACTGTTGGTTGCAGCCTGACAGTCCTCCTGTGATGGAGTGATGCGACCTTACCTGGGGTTTTCTGTCTGTTAAATTACTTGACTCACAGAAGAAAATGAAGCAATGTGATAAAACACTTTGAAACAAACAACTACAATATACGGCAGGTTGGCGGTTAGTTAAAAGGTGCTGTGTGTAACTTTTTGCTATGGCTACGTAGCCAACGTTAGCACTGACTGCTGTTTACTCACCGGTCTAGAAGAAACGTTATGAGTTCAGCATCAAGGTTCATCCCTTTGCACACGAGGCGCTTTCTCCAGCGGTGGAAAGCGACGCTAATGTTCGCTCTTGTTTTTCTTCTATTTCCATCCCTCTATGATACCGGGTCCACAAGATGGAGGATGGAGGACCTGTTATAGTGGATATTCTACTTCAGTGGAGCAAATTTCAAACAAAGTTGTGATTGATCAAAGAATGATGAAAAATGTAGTAAACCTGGCTTTCGGGGCCCCTGGAGCTTATTTCGCTCTGTCGTCCGTAGTGTAATAACATTTAAATTGCATCATAAATACTGGTATCAGCCTGTAACTTACACACCTTACAAATTTAAATCGTAGAGATGAAAACTTCTCCCAGAGGCATGTTGGCGAGCAGAGCTCAGAGCTGCAACGACTAATCAATTAATCAGTGGGTCGATCAAGAGAAAATTAATCAGCAAATATGTTGATGATCGATTAATCGCTTTAGACGTTCTGCGGCTCCAACTGCTCAGCAGTGACGATTCGCTGCTCGTCTTTGTCGGATGTTGTGTCGAACTAAATATTGTTTTATATTTTTTACTGCTGTTTGTGTAAAAACAAACCATTTCAAACTTAACTTTGGGCTTTAGGAAATGGTAATTGTAAAAAATTTGTTTTTTTCCCCCCCATTATTTTCAGACATTTTACCGTTTAAAATGATATAAAACACAGAAAAGCAGCACATCGTCACATTGGAGAGAACTACAACAAAAAAATCATTTGGGTTTTGATTGATTAATGACTTTTACCATTAATCAACCATTCATTCTTCCTTCTATAAATGAAGAGACAGATTCTGGGGAGGCTGTAGCTCACGATCAAAAAAATAATCAACTGACGAACTGAAAAGGAAAACGATGGTTCACGGGAGTCCTGGTCGAGTTTAGACTTTGATTCACAACTTTCAACCGTTGACCAAAAGCTAACTGGCTAGTTCGTTTTTTCCGTTCTGCAGTTTGCATAAACATAAATGACGTCTGTTAGCCCGTAGCATAGGTTAGCCTTTTTTCTTTTTTTGACCTCAATTTACTACAAGGCGCTAATAGTTAAAGGTCTTAAGATTTGACTGCTTTCTAATACATACTCTAAATATTTTCAGTGGCTTTGCTTTTGCATGAGGTTTGGTGTGTATGTTGTCTGCAGAGATATTTAAACAGCTGTCAGTTGTCTGTCTGCATATTTTACTCCAGTGCTGAAAGTACTACTCGGGTCCTTTACTTGGGTAAAAGTACTGATACCGCACTGTAGAAGTACTCCAATACAAGTCAAGGCCGCTCATTGAAACTGTTACTTGAGAAAAAGTATATATCAATATGTACAGTACACTCAGGAAAATATACTTAAAGCCACCAGATTATTATTACTCATGCATTAATGCACATCTTTACAGCAGCATTTTACTGTTGTAGCCGGTTATATGGGACAACAACCAATGATTATTGCCATCATGGATCAATCTTCTGATTATTTTCTCAACTAGTGGATTGACTGTTTGATTTATAAATTTTGTCCAACCAACAGTCCACACCTCAAAATTATTAAAAATAAATTCAAAAGGAAAAGCAGGAATTAGTCACATCCGAAAAGCTGAAAACATAAAATGTTTGGTATTCTTACATGAATATTTATCAAAATGGTTTCCAGATAATTTCCTGTCAGTCGACTAACTGATAAATCGATGAACTGTTGCAGCTGTACATGCACATACTGTCGGGCAGTTTGCTCTATAACACAGCGTCCTTTTATAAGCTTCATGTGTTGTGTGAGCAAAATCTTTATTTGTAAAGTAACTACAGCTGTCGAGTAAAAAGTACAATATTTCCGGCTGAAAAATTTAAATGTGTGTAAAATGGAGCAGAAGCAACAAGTAAAATCCTAGAATTGAACATCTCAAGTAAAGTGCGAGTACCTCGAATTAGTATTTAAGCACAGCACTTGAGTAAATGTACTTAGTTACGTTCAACCGTTTTACACAGACATCACGGCAGCTTTTCAAAAAACATTGAGCTCAGCCAGTGAAGTGGCTCTGAAATAACCGTGCAGTGTCAAAACTCCGCTGTAGTAAGATTATGGAATATTATCGCCTGGCTGTCTGCATACCCTCCTCCACCGGGAGGAGACCTGCAGCAGACTGAGCTCAGGTTGGGGGACTTCTAATCAAGCTATTTGACGCCACCTTGTGGCAGAAGGGGAGTACTGCTTGGCTCTGCTGAAAGCTGCCACTTCGGTTACACGTCATTTTAAGTCTGCCGTATATTACTGGATTACACTGTCTTTAGCCTGATGCAGTGTAATCAACACTTAGGTGAAGCATCAAGAGTTTTAGTTCTTCCTACTCACATGCAGGGAGGACCGGCTATCTCGAACACGACCCTTTAACTCACCGAATTGGACGAAACCTAACGAGAGCTCAAGTCTCCCCTCAGGCCACGCAATCCTCAAAAGAAAGCATGACATTTCCGTCTTGTGACCTTCATCTGAAAACACCGCATGCGTCAACAATATACACAAATATCCAAAACTCCACGCAGAGGTGCACAGGACCGACATCAATTAGCCAACCGTCTCAGGGAGAAGTGGGCAAAAAAACAAAAACAAACCAAAAACAAAAAAATGCTCCGGCTAGAGCAGTGGTTCATGAAACCCCAAGGGGTAACCGGATCATTTAAAGGACACAGAAAAAAAGAAAAACAAAACTGAAAATCCTTCAAATGAAACAAATCCCAACCTGGACTAAGGCCATAACCCGGGATGAAGGGTCAACATTGGGTAGTCTTTCATTTGAAGGGGTCAAAGGCCAAAAAGATCAGGAAACACTGAAGAAGCCAGACTGAAAAGTCATTCCTTTATTTTCTGTAAATGGTTTTTTAAAATTTTTGGCGCTGAGAGACTGACAGAGCACCACACCTTTACATCATCACATCAGCCACCTGTTTAGGTTGCATCTCTCCCAACTGCTATTTTTTGTGGCATATATACTGTAGATAGGGGTAGACAGTGACAGACAATGTTGAGTTTTGGAGTAATTTCAATGCTTTAAATTTTAACGTGTACAAAATATCTAATAGCACCTGATCTTTTAAACCAATTTAAAAAATAAAGTGAAAATAAAAAATCCCGAAAGAAGCATTCACAGCTCAAGTCTCTGTCGAGTCAGATGGATGGTGGAATCAACATCCAACAGAAAGTTTTCAACTGCAAAAAAAAAACAAAAAAACAAAAAAAAACTCCAATCCACAAAAATAACTTGCTCGGTTTTGGGAAAAACAAAACATACATGTCAAAAAAAAAAACCTGACAAAGGGCCGAGTTTCGGAACATTTCCCACTTTCCCACTTTCAAACTTCTTGATTTTTCAGTTCAGTTGTAACAGAGAAGACTCAGCTTTGAACTGATGGCTGTTTGGACCAGAATGGTGGTTTTCTTCAACCACACCTCTTGTGAAATCTCGACTTCATTCTGGTGTCTTCGTCAGACAGAGGTTCTCGCAGTCCTCCTGCGTTTTGAAGCGGTTCTGGTTGCCGCCGCAGCCGCCGTACCAGAAGCGAGTACAGCTACCCTTCTCGTTGTCAAAGAACCACATTACGATGTAGTTCTCGCAGCTGCCGGGGTCGCTCCTGAGCAAACAAGCATCTGGATGAAGGAAGGAGAGAGCGATTGTTGTGTTATACTCGGCATGTCTTTCATCTCTTTGGTTTAACACTTTACAGATTCGTTCACTGAATTTAAGAGACCGCGCTGGGTGTTATTGCTACAAATCATATCTATTATCATTCAGTTTCTTTTTCATTCCATGAGACATGAAACTTGCTGCAGATGGATAATCCATCGCAGTCAACATAAGGCCCGATCACGTTCGGGTTCCATGTGTCCCGGTAAATCAAAATCTCTTTTACGTCACTAGGACCTGAACATTCCTGACTCTGGCTCCCTTCAGTGATAATAAAGACAGCCAGTCTTCATTGTGCCAGAGGGAGGTTTGGATCTACAGTCAGATTTATTTATTTATTTTTAATTCATCCACAGTCCTGCCAATGGTTTCACGCTATTCCACCGATCAACAGGTGGCGGTAACACGCCAGGATGTGCTGCAATGTGCTGACAAAGGCAGGGAAGAAGAGGACCCGTAACTGGTGAACATGGACGTAGACTATGCTGGAAACGTGTTTTGAGGAAGGAAACGCACTCAAGACATTTGTTAGCGCTCAAGATTGCACAGTTGATTGTGAGTTGTAGTGAGAAATACTGCATGGAAACATTCCTTTTGTTCGCTTACATGAAAACTCCACGGGGCCCCTTTAACATAAATGACTATATTATAATAATAAATCACTGCGGCAGTTGGCAGCTGAAAGGTCAGGCTTGTTAAGGGTATCCTGCTCACAGTCGACCCTTATGGTTAATTGGTTGAATAACTTCAACCTCTGTCAGACAGGTCACGTTTATCAGAGAATGTTAGTGTATGTTGCTACTGCTAAAAGACCTGGAGCAGCATGTGGATGTATATGGTTGTCTTACACACACACACACACACACACACACACACACACACACACACACACACACACACACAAGCACACACACACACACACCCGCTTCGTGCCCGTATCTGAGTTTTCTCTCATTTTGCAGCTCGCACAATGTGACTTCCTTCATTCATTTTTTAAACCTTATTATTTTTTAAAATACGCTTTTTATCGGGCTACTCCAGGTTGAAGAACTTGCAACAGACGACCCATAAGAAGCAAAATGCGTAATAAACCAACAGAACTTCATAAATAGAACCAGACTGTTTGGCTACACCTTCATGATACTTGGGTCACTTGAATAAAAAAAAGTTTTTCTTTCCATCCTAACGATATCATTCGTAATGTCCAGAATAGGCATCTGGTGTGGGGCTCGGTCTTTACCTTTGGAGACAAGGCTGTCCAGCTGTGGACTTAGCAGGATGTCCAGACCTGTCAGAGAAAACACAGTCAACCACAAGCTGCGGGAACTTAATCAACAACACATCATCACACACACACACACACACACACACACACACACACTGCAGTGTCTGTGGACGTTTATCGTGTAAATGCTACGTTGAGCTGCTGCTCGTTCCTCCGACATTTTTATTATGGGAATTAAATTAAAGCAGAAACTGATCTAACACCAGTTATCATAAAGTGTAAAAGGTCATGTCCCAGCGCACACACCCACTGTGAGTGCTCTTACAATGGCTTTTAAAGATGAGATTGAAATTCCAATTATTTTAAAGTAATGCATTACGGGATCATTACAATCAACTGACAAGTGATTTCATTTGACACATTGACTTGGTTAAAACAAGTCTCCTCCAGTCAACATCTTACAGATACACTGTAATCTGGTTTTATTCCATCTTTTTCTTCTTATCATCAAATCCCATGTGCAGACCCAAACCAAGTGTGTTAGTCCGTCTCCGAACACTGTCCGAGCTCCTTCCTCTTGTCTGTGGCTCTCAGCTCCGAGCCTGCTGATTCCTAAACTGGTTCCTAGGTAAAATATATCATTTCATTTTCATTTGTCTCAGTCATTTTCCTAAAACAGCCGCTCACCGTAGTTTTTAATCAAACAAACAGGAGGAAACGGTGCATTTGTTGGGGACTGTTTTCAGCGGCGGATTAATCCACATTTGGTGCTGTAGTGAGTACTCGTGGCAGCAGGACGGTGTGTGCGTGAGCGTGTGACTGAGTCTAAATAACCTACAGTGTGTGTGTGTGTGTGTGTGTGTGTGTGTTCGTGGTGATGAAGGGACATGTCTCCCAGAGATAAGATGCATCACAACAGGACACAGTCAGTGTTGGTTTGAGTCTGTGCATGAGACTTCACGACTATAAAAAAGAAAATATATAGAGCATCAACAGGCTTATTTAATGGAGACAAATTCAAAATCACAGTAAAGAGAACCTGAATAGGTTTGTGTTTACACAGACTTTTTGATATCCCTATCCTGATCCCAGGCAGTGATAGGCATCAATTTCCTTTAGTACTCTCTGCCCTAAGCTTGGTCCCGTTGGGGGGAAGCTGGCCACCTGACCTGTTGTTGTGTGGCCAGTCAGGCGCTTAGTGCCTGCTTCACAGGACCCGGCCATTGACACTGTCTGTTTCTATTTTTTGAAATCTACTTTTAAATACAGCTTCAAGTATAAACGTCGAACCGATTGTGTGCATTTGTGTGTATAAAATACCTTCGCGGTCAGGTCCTGAGAGCGAAGTCTGGCTGGTCAAATTGTCGCCGACATGCAGCTGTGCGGTTTGAGCCTCCCGTCCCGTCTGTGCCTGAAAGCTCTCCACCACCTCATCTGCAATCACGTCCACGTGGTCTGCCGACCCCTCACTGGACACACAGCAGCCAAATTCTCTCATTCATGTTCATATTCTTCTGAACAACACAGTCACAGTACATGAAAGTCTGTCCGTCAGATTCTGTTGTTAACTAAAAGTATTTCTGCCATTCATGGTCACATTCTTCCACAAACATAATCACATCTGTAGTCACAAGCACTTAAAGGACAGTATGAGAGTATCTGAATGTTTTTACCCGCAAATCTTATCTTCTTCAAGCTGCACTCTTCAATATTTTTATACTGACAAATTGGATCAAAAGTTTATGTGTAGTGTGAAAGGATTTACGGCAGATTCTGACATTTTTATGACTCAATATCTTGAAATACTTACATACAGAGATATAAGTCAGGAGAGAATATAAGAGAACAGCTAAATTAAAAAAGAAAATGAGAAAACATTTTTATCATGAGAAATTTTCACAGTTCTGTTTTGATGGTTAGGATTTGCAGTAGAGAAATTTGGACCCATGACCTCAGTATTTCTAGAATTTTGTTTATGGCCCTGCGTCTAGTTAAGACTTGTTTTACACTGAAAAACAGGTTCAAACACAGGTTATATATAATCTAGACATCTGAAAAAATCGTCTAATTTCCAAGAAATATAGCCCAGTTTTAACCTGAAGTTCTAGATGCAGTTCGATCTGTAAATCACCACATTAATGTTCCCTGTATTCCTGCTCTCATCCGAAGCTAAAATTCCAACAGACATTGTCATCTCTGCCTTTATCTACCCAGTAAAGACTGTTCTGCTCCCACGAACCTGAGCCTGTGTATCAGAATCAGTTGGTAAATCACAGAGCAGGACTACATGACGACAAGCCAGAGATATGGCTTGAAGTTGTTATAGGTGAAACATTGAACCGACTTTGAATCATGAACAAGCTCTGTATCCGTCTGTTTCACACATGCAGTTACCTTTACAGACCTGCTATTTCTGCTCAGCGTTGTTGGCCTTAGATGAGCAAAAAACGTCCAAATATTGCATTGTGGTAGGAGGTGCTTCGTTATTATGTCTGTTCCGCGTAAAGGTCTGTGTAAATCCTTAGGAAGTGAGAGTTACCTTTCTAGGATTATCAGTTCTCTGTCTAGAGGTGGCAGCAGGGCGCAGGTCTGTTTTAAAGGAGGAGGTGGATACTCGTTGATTCCCTCTGAAATAAGCAGGAGGAAAAATACATTAATGTACTTTGTTGAGAAACAGAGAATTGAGAGACAATATAAAGAAATCTATTTAAAGTTTTCCATGAATTTGAACTAGATGATATTTGGAGTTGAAAACAAACATTTGAGAAAGCTAATGACACAATGTGACTCCAATTCAATCACAGAGTCTGTTCTTACTGTTGAGGGCAGAGAGGAAGACTCTGAAGAAGCGCCTGACGTAGCCCTGCTCGTCGGCCCTCAGTCTGCTGACGTGGATCAGGTGCTGCTGTAAGGGCTGACTGGCCAGCTTCACCACCTCCGTCTGGCTGTAGCCGTCACCTACGGCCACCACAAACAGCGCCACTCCCTCACAATGGGCCATCTTAGAGATGTGCTGCAGCCTGTGCAAGTCCGCCGAAGCCGTCTGGGTGGCCACCACGGCCAGCAGCACCCTCCTCTTCCGGGGCTGGCTGGCCTTCAGGAACACCTCCTTCAGGGTGAACTCCAGCGTGTGTCCCAGTGCAGATGAGCCGCCCTGTTGCCTCATGTTCTGGATCATGTGCCTCTTCATCACACTGTGGTTATGGTAGGTCTGCAGGTGAAACTCCACCTTGGGAACCTTGGCCTGCTGAACCAGAGCCACCCGGGCCTGGTGGCCGGCTCGGTGGGGCTTTGAACTCACAGCCAGCTGTTCCACCACAGAGCCCAGCAGCTGCTGGATGCCCGCGTACTCGTCAGACTGAATCTCCCTGGAGCTGTCCACCACCATGACCAGGTCCACATCGACCTCCTGAGGCGCACGCTTGTGCTGGACGAAGGCACACTCCTCTGTATGGATGCAGGGGTCTGAAGAAATGACAGAGATATCATCGAGAAGCCAACTAGCTTGGTCAGAAAATGGCTCCTGATGTGACTGCACTTATCTGTCTTGGAGGTAAGTTTTTGTAATCAAAAATTTTGCATTGAAAGAAAAACCAAACCTGCTGTTTCTTTATATAAGAGTATAAAATACAAATGTGAGGAACTGGTGATCCAAAATAACATGCCCTGTTAGTAAGAGAGGTTGGGGGAAGCCTTGTCCATCTCAATGGTGGAGGTAGTTCACAAGCTCCACAGCAACAAAGCAGCAGGACTGGATGAGATTCACTGCAATATACAGAGCGCTGAGAGTACCGTTGGGATGCGTTGGTTGATGACGCATTTTCAGTGTCATGGAGTTCAGATACATAGACATGGGTGGTAGTACCCACTTCTAAGAAAAGGGACAGTGGAGGGTGTGCTCCAATTATTGGGGGATTTCACTTCAAAGCTTATGCCGGGGTGTTCAAAAGAAGACGCTGGCCAGCTGTGAAACCTTGGAATTCTTAGAAACAAACGTTCAAACCCTGCTTGCTTTATCACCCCTGTATACCTGGCCAAACCCTGTGTGAAACTTGCTTTCTTTTTAAGATTGTTGGTGTCAGAAAGTTACAAAAATTGTCATATGCAGCCGCCCCTGGAGAAATGTGGTGAAGGAGGTTTCAAATGGTGTTTGATGATCCAACAAGCATTTGGCTCAAAGCATACTGATCCCAATACAGTCAGCATCTCCAGATCTGAGGCTGTGGTAACTGGCTAGAATGGTTGATTGCCTCCTTCAAATTTCAAACTAGTTGCTGCCCAAGTGAAGGAGTCAAAGTATCTTTGGGTCTTGCTTAAAAAAATAAGTGTAAACTGCAGCAGTATTTTCTACAGCTGAGTTGGTCTGATCAAGGATACGTGTGTTGTACCGGACCGTCACTGTGACACAGGAGCTGAAAGCAAAACTTTCGGTATCTACATTTCAACCCTAAACCATGACCCCAAATTTTGGGGATAGCGACAGTTAGAATTAGATTGTGCATAAAAATGGGTGATATGACTCTCCTTAGCTGGGTGTCTGGGCTGAACCTTCTTTTCACATTAATCTCAAACTTTGTTAGCACAACCTACAAAAGCCAAAAATGCAAAAAAATGAAGGATGAAGCGCATTTTTGTTAATATTACCAATGATTGATATACAGCAGTCAATCCAAGACTGAGTGCTTACCATAACAGATCACACAGTTCTTGATCTTCCTCAAGTCAGCAGCCATGTTTCTCCCCAGCACTATGTAGAGGGAGCGCCCTGACTCATCAACCTGGGATAAAACAGAGGCTGTCACAATTTTCCACCCAATTATTCCAGTAAGTAGACAAATCTCTGCAGTCAAGTGGTAAATGTAATCGCAAGTTGAAAAGGAAGACCAAGTGCGAAGGGAGTTGGAATTAGGGCTAAAGAAAAAAAAAACTACTCCCTTTTGATGCACTAAATTTGTGATACCTGGTGAGAAAAATTTAGACACAATATTGGTATGAATGCAAATGGGGAGGTAGTGAGGTGTGGATTATGGGGAGCACAATTGTTTGAAACAGTCCGAAACAGAAAAGTAATATATGAAGAAAAGCACAGACAATTCTTTTACAGAACAAACACTGTTCTGACATCCAGTAAATACCAAACCTGAAATGAGACAGATCCTTAAGGACAGGATCAGACTCCATGGTAGCAGCCTGATAATTGCCTGACGTGGCACATGTGGGTCATCAGGAATAAAAATAAGCGTCGAACGTAATAACTGCTGTTTTTATCCCATGTACCATAGTGTCATAGTGGAGGGCAAACGATGCAACATCTGGGATGGCTCTCAGCGCCCCCACGAAAAAAAAAAAAAACAACAACTTTTTTTTGCCTTATTGAGTAGTTTGACAACTTCTACGAAGTTGAGCAATAGGCGCACAGAGAGCTCTTCAACTGTAAACATGGAGAAGCCAGAAAGGAACAGTCTTGTTGGTGCTGTCAGGCTGAACAGTGAGGTCCATCCCTGGAACCCCCTGCCTGATTGCCCATGTTCCTATGACTCTCAGCCAAGTCACAGCAAGAATGTACTCTATGACCGTCTAACCTAATAAAGTGACCATCTCCAAGGGCAGAATATTGTGTAGTTAGATCGCCAAATAGGCGCAGTCCTGACATTTTATTTACAATGCACTCACAGGTCAGTCCAAAGTAACCACTCCAGCACTTTGTGGAACTGAAGCGGCAAAGTTTGGTTCAAATGTGATTTCACAAAGGCCCCACTTAAAATTGTCAATTCAAGTATCTCATTTAAAACACTGAGCCACGTAGGTCTCTCTCTGTTGGCGAGCTCACA
The DNA here is from genome assembly GCF_016859285.1 of Xiphias gladius. Lineage (NCBI taxonomy): Eukaryota > Metazoa > Chordata > Actinopteri > Istiophoriformes > Xiphiidae > Xiphias > Xiphias gladius. Next base: position 29,241,120 of record NC_053421.1, read on the forward strand.
AATCTGATTGGTATCGTCTTGCTTTTTACTGGACTACATGCAAATCAAAGTCAGCCCTACTCTAGTCCAGAGCTAATTGACATAGTTACAGTTCAATCCCCTACCGAGGTGGTTTGAGCGAACAGATTTCATTCGATCTTGAATGCTTCCTTGTTACATTTACCCTTGCCTTTTTTGACATTGGATAGCTATCAGATGTGCAAAAGACAGTGGCTGAGTGTAAATGGGGTCAGACCTACCTCAATTGCTTGACCAATGTCATGAGCATTTCGCAGAGAGATGACTGCCAATCCAATGTTAAGAGCATTGTACTCCATCATGGCAGTAACAATGTTGGATATTTCGTGGGATGGCCCATTGGAGAAAAAGACCGCCACCTTCATAATCTTAAATCCTGCTCGACCACGTTTGAAGACATTCCGGCCCACAAAGAGCATGGCGGTCCCTAGGTCGCGTTGGTCGGACATCTTCTTCAGGGAGATGTTTTTCACGGATTCGATCAGTTGTTTCTTTGTGCGGTAATCGTGGAAGCGGATCAGTAACTTGGTGTCTGTGCTGTATGCCACCACAGCAACCCGGGCACCTGTTGGACAGTTGCTCTCAGCGATGGTGATGTCCTCCAGCAAAGAGAGGAGAGCGGTACGCTGCCTCTCAAAAGCGACGGGGGTCACATCCTTTGACATGTCCAGACCAAACACCAGCTCGGTGGGGTAGGCTGGGCACATTGATTGACCTGGCGGAGTTCGTGTTGAGAAAAATGGAGAAAAAAAGTAAAATTCTTCTGCAAATAAAACACTAAATCCCAAAACTGGTAAAGCTGTTTTCAGACTGAACACATGACCAAGTTCAGAGGGCACACAGTTTTATTCAAAGTGAGCTGCCAATTGAGGTCTGCAGTGTTAACCACATTAAATTTAAGACTTTTTAAGACCTTTTTAATACAACATAGAACACAATTTAATACCTTTTTCACGTTCATACAGGTCAAGAATGACAGAAAGCCAGTAGGGACTAAAGGGCCTACAATTATTTTTTTAATTTTTAGTCATTTTAGGTAACATTTTATCAGCACTCCCCAGCTGTATAACAATATTTCCTTGTTCTATAATTAAAGACATAATGTGACCATGATCCAGATAAGAGGCAGAGAACTGATTGATGGATTATATATATATATATATATATATATATGAAAAACAAATGAAACCGTCTACAGCAGGCAAGAAAAAATATTTAAGACTTTAACCGAAATCAGTGCATTTCAAACTGATACCCTGCATAGAGACCCATACGTTACCAGGCTGTTTGTAGTGAATAAGCAGAGAATTCAGAAACACATTATTGAAATTTCACTTTTAAGTTCAGTCTGGATGCACCACAATGCTAGCCCAAATCACTATCATCTTTAAAGTAGTGTGCAAGCACTCTTGTGCTTCCTTCTATTGTGACCTCACCTACCCTAACGGACCCTTCATCTGGCTCCAAATAATAATTTAACAGTGTTTGGAGTGAAGCTACGAAAGTTTGCAAATACCCTGTTAGCACATAGCCCCTTCATGCATCTGGGGTGGATCACATAGCTATCTGTGAGAGTGTAAAATGTATCCAAGAAGCATTGGAGAGGGACTGAAACCCAACTGCTCAAAGCACCCCTGGTGGTGTTATTTCTCGTGTCATAAAAACAACAGGAAAGCAGCTCTACCAAATTAAACACATCATGCAGAAGACACAACAAGGTGTTGTAGTGTTTTCTGGTCCCTGACCAGTTTAACCGCTTTGTGGTTGAACGAGCAGTGACCTGAATGGAGGAGGAGAGTGAGAGCCGTTTGTGTTTGTTTATGGACAGTTGCATAGCGACCTCGCTAAACTGTTCCTTTTGTGATGTGTTGACCAGATGTACAAACAACAGTTTATCAAACTGCATCTGGATTTGATCTAATTATAGGTCACTTTATATGACAAGTTGAATTGGGGCCTCATACTTATATATTTAATATATATTCTTCTTACATAATTGAAAAACATGGTTTAAAAAACACAGTTCAACCACTTTTCTAAAAGCCCTTGTAGGAATTCTTCTGACATAATTTTAAGACATTGATCATAAGACTAATAACATCCAACTTTTAATTTGTAATTTCTCTGTGGCAGAAACTCACTGTATATGAATAATCAAGCCCTTCTTACATCAATGAAATCTGCACAATATACTGCACATAAACAACTGACGCTAACGGTGACTTGTCAACAAGGACTTCCCTTTTATAAATGATAGGAGAGCATGATGTAACTGCCAATCTACATTCAAAATGAGCAGTTACAGACATGAGAAATGACACCAAAGCAGTTAAACAAAAAAGGGTAAAAGGTGTTGATATTTACCTGATGATCACCCTCCTTTCGCATTTCAAGAGTAAATATTACAACTTAAATTTTGTACTGCACTCACCATATTGTTCTGAGTGCCAAAATGGAGACATACATACCAGAAGAACATGCTGTGCGGAAGAGAAAATAATATTTAGTGTTCAGCTGGAGTGTTCAGAGTTATTGAATGACATGGGTCAGTACATTGTGGAGTTTGTTTTCACACCTTGACTCTGCATAAATATGGGTTTCCTAGACACAACACTTTAAGTAAACAATATGAACCTTTCACCAAGTCAAATTCACACTTTTTGTATCTTAAAAATAGAATAAGTGATTAACAAATACTTGAAGACACTCAAAAACAAATGTTCCCTGGGCTTAAAAGTTTTGTATCTTCTTTAGTAAAAAAAACAAATACATTCAACCACTTCTTGCTACTTACCACAGTTGTCTCTGATTAAGGTGATCAGCTCACACTCCTGGGACAACAGAAAAGATGTTTTGTAATATATACAGTAAAATAATTCCCTCAGTGTTGACAGGGGAAGTGAATTTAAGGTGGACTTACAGATAAGTCTTTTCCCCCACGGGGACCTTGGAGACCCTGGATGGAGAGAAAGGAGAGATACTGAGAGGTGGTGAACTCAACTCCTCTTTTCAGTGATTCTACACAGAAGGATTTCAGTTCAGGCACCTTCTGACAACATATTAGTAACCTGATATCTCAGATTCAACTGCCATTATGATTATGAGATCACGAGTTACCAAATCATTACTGACTGATGCTTCCTGCTGATCTGAAGGAGGAAGGGTTTGATTCCACTCTTACCCTGTGTCCCGGATTTCCCGGGTCTCCAGGCTCGCCTGTTTTTCCTGACCTGCCTGAGCTTCCCTGGATCGATCAGACCACATATAAAAGTCACTTGTGATGCAAAAACATGATTAAAAAAAATTGTAAAAATAAAAAGGTCTGTTGTCACTCACCCCTCGACCTTGGTTCCCTCTGTGTCCTGGATATCCTTTGGCTCCATTCAGACCTATCTCACCCTGAGCACAAGAAAACAGAAAAAAAAAACAAAAAAAAAACAGATACTTGTCACAGATGCCTGAACAGTTTGGACTCAACATGCTCGTCGTTTTTCATGTTTTGACTTCAGGGTTGGGTATCATTCAGATCTCAATTCTTAGAGAATGGATGGACTCACCACTTGACCAGGGTATCCAGGAAAACCAGGATCACCCTGTATAGAGAAACAAAGCGTTAAAAATCTGTCTCTATATAATAATACAGCTAACGAGAGGATTCTAAATTGACAGATAGTAAGTGTGCTATTATCCACCTGTGTTTGCATTTTCAATTTGTGTATTAAAAACCTGAGTAGAAATACCAGAAATTAAAAAAAAAAAAAAAAAAAAAAAAAAAAAAGTTGAATTTTGATAAAAGCAAAATATGGAAAAGTGCAATGGAAACAGACTTAGTGACTTAAACGTCACTCGTCGCTTCCAGTGACGAGAGGAAACCATCAGATCAGTGAGGAGCCTTGAGGAGACTGGAACCTTCCTCACATCAACACATGGAACCAGCAGAAACGTCAGATTTCCATCATGGTTTTCCATCGTCTGAGCTCTGACTGCAGCTCTTTTAATGACCTCGTCTCGCCGTGTCCTCTTCTTCTGTAGTGGTTTAATGGCAGCGACTGGAGAATTGGCTCCGCCAGCTGTTTATCTCCATCAACCAGTCAGCTCATATTCACACAGTAGGAGTGGAGGGAAACAAGCATTCGCCCACACCTTTTGTGACCATTTTCTGAAAAGTTGGTTAAAATTTGGAAACTTGACGGGATATTTTAAGTTATTAAGGTCAGCTCTACCTTTGCACCTTTGGTACCTGGAGGTCCATGACCGTCTCTACCATCCTGACCCTGAAACAGAGCACAGTCAGTCTGAGTCACTGACTGGACTATAAATGTACAGTTTATATTAAACATCTTTTACAAACACAACAAATGTTCGGCTCCCTACCGGTATCCCTCTGGAACCCTTTGATCCTGGAGAACCTTTTATCCCCAGCTCTCCTGGTTGACCCTTAAACAACAAAAAAAGTTTAAAACTTCTCTGGACAGAACTCAGGGCCATAACCAGGATTTTTTTTTAAAAAAATAGTAGGTATAAGATCATTAGTTCCCCCAGCAGAACCCAACCCATGTCAGACATTTTTGATTATCCACCAACAAAACTATTAAATTTCGGTATTTAAAAAAATAAAAATAATAATAATCACATTTTAATCATTCATTTGAATGTTTTCTGTGAATTTTACCTTCCTACATTATAGTCTAAATGTTGTATGATTCCTCTTTATTTCAATTTATTTTGTTTTCTATTCGCCACACTTCCAGTGCGGTAAGGACGGCAATACCTGTCAGCAAGTCGGTCCACCAATGAAATATTTAAACAACAACTGGTTAGATTGTTAAGCAATTTTGTACAGGCATTCATTCAGTGATGAAGTGCTGAATCTTACTGAATTTGGTGATCCCTTGACTTTTCCTCTAGTGTGCCATGAGCTTAACATTTAATTTGTCCAATACTTTGGTTCATGACCAAATATTTGCAGAGGTCTAGTTTGCGTAAAGAAATTTAAAAAAAATAAATAAAGACTCAGTATTTTAAAAACACAAGGACACTTAATGGTCCTCGAACTCGATGTCAAGAGCTGTCACTGCCCCATTAAATCCTAACTTAATTTTATCTATTCTTAACATGACTTCTTTCATGATTCAGAGATGAGGCACAGGAAATGATGTCGCACACCTTCTGTCCGTTATGGCCGCGACGTCCATCAATTCCCGGGTTTCCAGGTGACCCATGTCCACCCTGCAAGGAAACCGACAGAGTCAGAGTCAGAACAATCAAACTGGTTATTATGGTTACACTGTACAAACACAGAACCTGAAGGTCAGTATCACTGTTTATACCCCAGCCAATGAAACAATACCTGTTTCTGACTGGCTGGCAGTTGTCTGGGGGACAGCTCAGTACTCAGAACAGGTATAAACCCTTTGACCTTTAGAAGTAGTGTAGTTTGTTTGAGGCACACTGAAGCCTTTAAACTGAGGACAAACATTCCAATCATGTAAATCCTTTTCATGCATTTGGATTTATGTCCGTTTGTTATTTAAGGCAAAACTCAAGTCTACAACTCTTGAGTAGTTAAAGAAGCAGAACATGATCAAATTAAATTAAGTACACTACCAGCCATAAGCCAAAAGATTTAGTACGTCGCCATTTTTCCAGCTTTTATTTAAATTTACATAATTCCATCTCTCAGTGCTTCCAAAATTAAAGCATAAAACAAATAAACAATTACAGATTTTAACAAGGAATCATTGAACTAAATTTAATCTAACGTTTCTACTCCTGACATTTCTTTCTACATTGGAAATCAAACATTGTCCAGAAAGTTGGTCCCAACTCTGTTGCAGAAGTTCCCATCAGCGTGTTGCACCTGCAGGTTGCTTTGCTTCCGCCTTCTGTCCAGTTCATCCCAAACCAGCTCCATGGGGTTCCGGTCTGGAGACTGCGCTGGTCTTCCATCATGTGAAGCCTCCGTCTGGTTCTGTTCTTCTAACGTTCTGGGTCATTATTTTGCAGGAGGACGAAGCCCCGGCCAACTGTTCTGTCTTCCTCTGTTAGTTGTCTCTCTCTCTCCAGTCTGACACCAGTAAACCAGTAAACCAGTGACTGCTTCCTGCAGCACAGTGTTGACCTGATAATCCGTCAGAGGCTGTAGTAACACAGTTTGCTGCAGGGTTTGGACGTAACCAACTAAAGTTGGGGAACCAGTAGGAAGTGTTTGCATCAACTTTCAAGGCTTCATTTCTCCCACTGCTGCAGGAAAAAAGCTGGAAGTGAACCAGCTTCTAATCTGAAAAAATGCCTGTTTTCTATGAATTTAAAGAATTTTTTTAACATTTAAGTTATACACTGGACTTGGAACTGTTGACATTTCTAATAAAAAAAAAAAAAAGGAAAAAAAATTATGCCTCGAAAATTAAATAACATAATAATTGATCCCATTGATCTATTCTATATAATGCTCATTACTAATACACATTAATAGTACTGCCAGTAATTCCTTTACTATGTTAATAAATAAAAGATGGTTCTAGGCAGCTGCACTTTACTGCACAGAACTAAACTGCAGTGCTGTAATTGTAAACATATACCCATATGAGAGATCATGCTGCCAGAAAAAGGAAAAACAATTGAAGGTGCTGACTGCTCATGAAAATAAACTTTACTATTACCACATCCCAAGTTCATGAAAACAGTTTTTTGGCCACCTGGCCACATGATGACCTGTGTGTGTTGTTGTTGTGTTTTTGTTACTGTTTTATGATGTTTTATTATTAGTTTTTTCCCAACATTTTTTTGGTGGCAAAAAAATATCTCACAATTAAAAGAGGAGAGGTCTTCGCTAGTCTACTAGGGTTCCTTTTTAGAGAGGACCCCCTGACCCATCCATCAAAAAATTTAACGAATTTGTTGTGTTTTTTTTTTTTTTTTTTTTTTCCTGTTACAGCTCTCCTGTCCTGTCCCCCCCTGTCACGTTCTTCTTTAAAGGATATCACTCAAATAAGTATTGTCTGTGTCTGTGTAGCTGATTTAGCTTTTAGCTTATTTGCCATACATGCACACTGTTACAAAAACAAAAAACTATTAAGTAATTCATTGATGTTCTGGACCGTTGTTCCTGTATGTCAGCCATGGGAGAGGCATGTTATTTTATTGCTTTATTTTTATTTGGTTTGTACTACTACATACTCACACATCTGTGAACAAAAAACAAAAGCCGTTTAAAATATACAATATCTGGGACAAGGTGTCATCAACCTGACACCGAAGAATGCACGTGGAGAGGGAATGTACAACAGGGACTTGCCCAGGGGAGAAACTGAGGGCAACAGCCGACGCTAAGGTCACCACATCGACTGACAGCGAGGCTCTGAGCACCCTGAACAGAACTACAGCAGACTGGTGGTGCAGCTGTGGTCAGTGCTAAGCAATGTCAACCTAGACAGAATGTAGATTCTGCCATGAATGGAACAATCTGGTACTGCGGGAGTGAAAGGTTTCATACACCACCCGAGGTACAGAGAGATACAGACTTTCTTCAGGTCGGACAAAATAAACTGACGGAATAACACATGATCTGAAGTGGATAGGGATAACTGTGTGGCCCGGACATTCCCACAGCCAGGTACAAAACACTTCATTTTTAAATAGTAATTTCGAACAAGTTGAAAAGGCGCAGAAACAACGGCAACTGTTTACCATACGAACTACAACCTACGTTTTCCGAGCATGTGCAGAGACCTCTGAGTCACCTCTCGTAACGAGTGAAACATGTCACCCAGGGCAACAATGTGGCTCACTGATGTGAAGTTTGACAACAATCAAGCTCTATGGCACAGAAGAATAAGCTAGATCAGGTTTGGGATACGCAAACAACGCTTGTTAGTCAGACACATTCAGTGTTCTTTTGGTCTTTTCCTGCAAATTATTGACAATAAGAAAACAAGACTAGGTCAAATCCTAGTATGTTGCCGGGCCGTTATTTATCTGTTGGCTTCTCTCCTCCTCTCTGTGCTCACACATACAGTCATTTAATTTTTAAGCTGTTCTCATTTACATGTTTTCTGTCTTTCTCTCTCCAGTCTGACACCAGTAAACCAGTAAACCAGTGACTGCTTCCTGCAGCACAGTGTTGACCTGATAATCCGTCAGAGGCTGTAGTAACACAGTTTGCTGCAGGGTTTGGACGTAACCAACTAAAGTTGGGGAACCAGTAGGAAGTGTTTGCATCAACTTTCAAGGCTTCATTTCCTTCCACTGCTGCAGGAAAAAGCTGGAAGTGAACCAGCTTCTAATCCCTGAAAAATGCCTGTTTTCTATGAATTTAAGATGATTTTTAACATTTAAGGTTATACACTGGACTTGAACTGTTGACATTTCAATAAAAACAGGAAAAATGGAGGCGTTCTAAAAATTGCGATTGGTAATATGCATAAGCAGATAATTGATCCCAAGTGTCTATTCGTAAATAATGCTCATTACTAATAGTACTGCCAGTAATTCCCTTACTCTGTTAATAAATAAAAGATGCTGGTTCTGTGCAGTCAGGTTACTGCACCAGAACTAAACTGCAGTGCTGTAATTGTAAACATACCCAACATGAGATCATGCTGCCAGAAAAAGGGAAAAAACAATTTAGCGGTGACTGCTCATTGGAAAATAAACTTTACTATTACCACATCCCAGTTCATGAAAACAGCTTTTCTTCCTGGCAGGCCACATGATGACCTGTGTGATCAGTTGTGTTTTGTTGTTACTGGATATGGGGCATTTCTTAATCATGTTTTATGATTATACTTACAGAGCTTTATGATGTTTTATTATTAGTTTTTTCCGTCCAACATTTTGGTCCGGAGCAAAATATCTCACAATTAAAGACTAGAGGTCTTCGCTAGTCTACTAGGTTCCTTTTAACAGAGACCTGACCTGGGACCCATCTCCAAAATACTTACGTAAATTTGTGTTATTGCATTTTTTTTTTTTCTGTCCTGTTACAGCCCACCTCTCCTGTCCCTGTCACCCACAATTTCGTTCTTCTTTAAAAGGATATCACTCCTACTAATAAGTATTGTCTGTGTACCCAAAAGCTGATTTAGCTTATTCCTCGGTGCCATACAGCTCCACTGTTACCAAAAAACTATTAAGTCATTGATGTCTCTGGACCATAGTTCCTGTATGTCAGAGGCCACTAAGCATGCTAGGGAACGCCGTTATGTTTACTTGCTTTGTAGGGCTCGTTGTGCTACATATCACAATGTCCTTGAACAAAAGCCGTTCGAGAAATTTACAATATCTGGGACAAGGTGTGATCAACACGGCAAGTAAGAATATACGTCTGATGCACAGGAGGGAATGCAGAGGAAATACAACAGGGACTTGCCCAGGGGAGAAGCTGAGGGCAACAGCCGACGCTAAGGTCACCACATCGACTGACAGCGAGGCTCTGAGCACCCTGAACAGAACTACAGCAGACTGGTGGTGCAGCTGTGGTCAGTGCTAAGCAATGTCAACCTAGACAGAATGTAGATTCTGCCATGAATGGAACAATCTGGTACTGCGGGAGTGGAAAGGTTTCATACACCACCCGAGGTACAGAGAGATACAGACTTTCTTCAGGTCGGACAAAATAAACTGACGGAATAACACATGATCTGAAGTGGATAGGGGATAACTGTGTGGCCCGGACATTCCCACAGCCAGGTACAAAACACTTCATTTTTTAATTGTAATTTCGTACATGTTGAAAAGGCGCAGAAACAACGGCAACTGTTTACCATACGAACTACAACCTACGTTTTCCGAGCATGTGCAGAGACCTCTGAGTCACCTCTCGTAACGAGTGAAACATGTCACCCAGGGCAACAATGTGGCTCACTGATGTGAAGTTTGACAACAATCAAGCTCTATGGCACAGAAGAATAAGCTAGATCAGGTTTGGGATACGCAAACAACGCTTGTTAGTCAGACACATTCAGTGTTCTTTTGGTCTTTTCCTGCAAATTATTGACAATAAGAAAACAAGACTAGGTCAAATCCTAGTATGTTGCCGGGCCGTTATTTATCTGTTGGCTTCTCTCCTCCTCTCTGTGCTCACACATACAGTCATTTAATTTTTAAGCTGTTCTCATTTACATGTTTTCTGGTTTCTGTTTTCAATGGAAGAAGTATGAAGTAGTGACAAACACAGCAAATTAAAACTGTATGTCAGCACTGAAATCCGGCTGACAGAGTCATAGCTCCATTGATCCACGTATTTCTACAGCTCTCAGTAGAGACGACTTCATCAGCTTCTTTAATGATAAAATTCAAACTATTAGAGACAAAATCTAACCTTCCCTTTCTCTCTAAGATCCTTGAGAAAGCTGTCGCCAACCAGTTGTGTGATTTTCTAAATAATAAGTTTATTAGAGGATTTTCAGTCAGGATTTATAGAGCATCATAGCAAAGAGACGGCACTGGTGAAAGGTACAAATGACCTTCTTACTGCATCAGACAAAGGACTTGTCTCTGCACTTGTCTTGTTAGACCTTAGTGCTGCATTTGATACCACTGACCATCACATCCTGTTACAGAGACTGGAACATTTCATTGGCTTTAAAGGAACCGCTCTAAGATGGTTTATGTCCTATTTATCATATCGATTTCAGTTTGGGCACCATAAAGATAAATCCACAAATTCCACCCTTGCCCTGGCCTCCAGCACCACTGTTGGGAATCTGGGAGTTCTCTTTGATCAGGACACGTCCTTTAACTCTCACCTAAAAACAAACTTCAAGGACGTAACATTGGAAAAATCAGAAAAATCCTGTCTCAAAAAGACGCAGAAAAACTAGTCCATTCGTTTGTTGTTGTTTTTGAACCAGCCCATAGTTATGCTGCTATAGGCCTAGACTGCCGGGGGACTTCCCATGATGCACCAAGCTCCTCTCTCTCTCCATCCATAGGTATTCATATCCCATCAATGCTCGTTACTAACTCGTCTTCTTCCCTCACCCCTAGTTTTGAGCTTCCTCGTCTCTCTCCTCTCGTCGCTTTCTGCAGGTTTTTCTGCCCCTGGTGCTGCAGAGTCTGGATCTGTGACTTTAAACCACCTACCGCCCCGTGATCCTGCTCAACACCCACTGCTACATTTATCATTAATAGTCTTATTATTAGCCCTATTATTAGAATTATTAGTTTTAATACTAATCTCTTATTATCATTGTATATCCTTCTGTAGAACCTGCATTGTGCTATGTCATGCTTTTCTCCTGCTCTTTTGTTTGGTTTGTAAAACTGGGATATTAAAGGATAGGTCACAATTTTCTTAAATCTTTCTTAAAAACAGCACTGACAAGCCAATATGTACATTAAAAGGGATGTTGGTTGCCGTAATCCCTTCCTAAAGCAATTTCAGTGTAAAACAACAAAATCCACAGCCCTTGTTCTGTGTAAAAATCCATTTATAAAGATCAGCTGGAGATAGTAAGAGGTTCCAGCTGTCCAAGTTAGACAAAGTAGGACAATGTTGAGATGATGTACTGACCTGAGGTCCAGGAAATCCAGAGATTCCTTTCGGTCCTCTGTCACCTTTGTCCCCTCTTTTTCCCTGCAGAGACAACATGGACAGGTTTATTCCATTAAAAAAAGAAAAAAAAAATTGCTGGTAATCATCCCCATCTAATTGGGGCTGGCTGTTCATCCCAACTATTCACACCTTGTAAAAACGCAGATACTTTCTTTTTTCCCCAACACTGCACCGTGCTGCTCTAATGAATTTGAGCCAAGCAAAGATATGTGCTGACTGATCAGTCATTGTCATTTCCTGAGTTAAATCAGATAGACCCTGATACATCTCTTCTCACAATCATTCAGTATGTTTACATATGCTTAAGTAACCAGGTTACGCAAGTACTCGGAATGTGTCTTCATGCGTATAGATGCAGCGGGTCAGTAAAGAGATTTCACCTTTGACTTCCTTTCCCCGATTCCTTCCTCCTGACTTTTTTTGGTGTCTATGTTGGGGCAGACTGATGGTACATGGACGAGGACAGACACACAACTTTTCCTCACAGCTTTTATGTCTGAATTCAATAAACAGTCAAATGTTCAGAGGTGCGATGGGAACAAACCTATTTAGACTTCTAGGGGCGACTTTGCGTAAGTTTCAGTGTCAGTTGGACTAAAGATGGAATTATCTTAAACATGAGAATTCATCGCTAACATTTAATCATCTCCCCGTTCATCCCACTGCCCCGGTTCTTTACATCTGTAAATGTGCACTTGTAAAAGCCTGATTAGAAAGCCGGTAACATTCATACATAGAAGAGAAATCTGCATTCCCCAAGTGAAATCTAGCTGAGGAAATCAGTTTTCTCTAATCCTCTGTTAATTAGCTCCTCTGCTCATTTTCCTAGAGATCAGTATATTTCATAAAAATATATTATTATTAGTGAAGCCACTTTATAGCTCAGGTGAGGCAGGACGCCTCCACTATCAAATGCTGTGGGAAACCCTGCCTGAAGAGCGTATCTCTCTCGCCATGGCTCACCAGCTGATGTCTGTCTTTAATTTGACCTTTATAGTTCAGGCGTTGTGGTTCTTAAGACGTCTGCAGACTTCGATATGACGGTGACATGGCCCCGTGGATGGGAACGTTGGTCGGAGTGTCAGTCAGTCCACCAATTTGATCAAGATTTAAATATCTATAGCGCCCCCATGGGGTTGACATTTGTGATTCAGAGTCATATATCTTGAGATCTATTAGATGGGTTGTCACAAGATTTGCTCGACATATTCATGGTCCCCAGAGGATGAATCCTACTGACTTTGATGATCCTTTGGTGAAGACTTTTCATCTGCTAATTATCATGCTAACACACTGAACTAAGATTTTGAACATGGTAAACATTATACCTGCTCAGCATTGCAATTGTGAGCATATTAGCATGCTGATGCTAGCATTTAGCCCAAAGCACCCTTGTGCCCCTGTAGAGCTTCACAGAGCTAGCTTGGCTGTAGACTCTTAATTTTGTTTTATAACGCTACAATAAGTGTTTTCATATTCATTGTGACAGCTCCACGACCACAGACTATTATTTCCTTGATTTAACTAGCTCAGGAGAGATAGTTAAATCTTTACTGGCTTTTACATTAAATTTTAGATAGTGGATTATTTTCCATGTCTCACGAGATCACTGTAAGATCACTGAAATGTTTTCACACATATAGCCAGAGTAAGACTGGCCAGCGGGCAAATCCCGGTGGGCTGCCAGATCATTTTGGCTGCTGGGCCGTTTAGTAGTTATTCTGAGGAAAGCAATGATCTAACAGCAGGAGAATTGAGTGAAATTAAGCAGAACTGCTTAATTTCATTTGCATCATTGTCATATTTGTCTTTTCTCCTTATTCAAAAAGCCTCACATAGACAGATGGTTTCCCTCTCAATAAACAGGACCACTGAATTTCCATGGAAGTCTTAAAATTAGCCAAGCCAAAACCTGCCTAAGCCACCCCTTCCTGAACAGCAAATGTTGACCAGAGAGATACTGAAACGCTCTGACCTGACTAACTCAACATTATTAGTTCTGATTCATTTTCCCATGTATGACTCATCTGTACGGCAGGCAGAAGAACAACAGTTTCTCTGCAGCTGCCGCAGTTTAGTTTTTTAGGAATTGCATTGGGTCCTTGCGGAATCAAACGAAGTGCAGTCTATATTTGGACATTTACACAGTTTTAGCCTAATTAGTTCTGTTCTACCTCAGCATCTGCTGGAGTTTAGAGGACTGGGTATTAAATGGGCTACAATTCCTTGATCGATACCCAAACATGGATGTGAATGTCAACAAAGAGAAATGTGCATGCAATGTTTGAATGTCTGTTTACACTAACATTAATAGAATTTAGCCACACCAGCTGCTGCGGTCTAGCAACTACAGAATGGCTGGCCATGACATTTAGTACAAACATTCATGGATCCATTGGATTAATCCCCCGGATTTTGGTCATCTGCTGACTTGTAATCGAAGGCCACCGTGAGGTTCACATTTGAGGTTTTGACTGAAATGACCTAAACAACTATTGGCAGGATTGTGATGAAAAGTGGCTCAGACATTCACATTCCCCCCAGGACGATTTGTAATAAGTTTGGTGATCCTCTGACTTTTCATCTAGCGGCATCACCAGGTCAACATTTTAATTTGTTCTATAATATATAATCAGACTATATGACAAAATAACTGCAAAACAAATAATATTCCCATCAGCCTCAACTATATTTTGTTTTAAGTGCTAATTGGCAAACATTACTATGCTAACACACTAGAGTTAGATGGTGAACATGGTAAACATTCTACCTGCTAATCATCAGGATGTAAACATTATCATTGTGAGCATGTTATCATGCTGACGTTAGGATTTAGCTCAAAGCGCCACTGTGTCTAAGTACACTCTCACAGAGCCTTAGACTCCTAGTCTTGACAGTAGAAACAGGCACAAATTGAATGACGGAGTATATACACAGGCAACACAATGGGCAAAAGGTAGGCTGCAGTAACAATTCTGTCTCTCACAAACCCCCAAAACCCTGCAAAAAAAACAAACAAAAAAAACAAAAACAAATTCTCACATGGGCCTGTACTACAACTATAGCAGCCAAGAGAGTTCAACACACTTAAGAAAATACATGGAAATAGAAGACAAAATGAAACGAAGAAAACAGCTTCGCCAATCTCACAAAAGTAGATCACAGTCAGAAAATGTTGCAAGTCGTTCACAACAGGAATTCCTGGGTGGCGAATATGTCAACAACCTATCGATGATATTCAAAAGTGAGCCGGCCAATGTTTTATCTTATTCTGAACAATATGTTTGCATGGTCCCAATATTATTGGACATATTGGCTACGCACTACTGGCAAAATCCTTTCACTAAGGACTAGCGTGTTCATCAGTTTATGGTGTCCCTTGGAAACTTTTATTGCGTTGTAACTTTTGTATAAGTGCCTTTCAGCTTAGCAGTGTTCCTGTATTTGCGTTTTTTTGTATTGGCAGTGCATTCTTGTGTTTTGTCTATTTCCCTTTTCTTAAGTTGAAGTTTGTTGTGCTCCCTGTGCCACCATACAAAAAAAAAATATTATAAAAAAGTTTGGCTTGTCAATTTTTTAACTGAAATCCATAGAAGAAAGAAGAAAATGGAGGGACAAGATGCAGAAATGAGGTAACGGTCTGTAAACTCAACAGAGAGCTGGAGGAGAGAGAACTTCATTAGAAGGAGGGGAACTTCCAAACGTAGCACTGAAGGCAGCTGTCTGATCAATTACCTGTCTACCAGCATCGCCTGGGTTGCCCTCGAGTCCTTTAGCTCCTGATTTACCGGATTCACCCTACAAAAAGAGGGTGAAAGAACAACAAGGGTGTTTCAGGGTAATATAACAAACACAGTATATAAACTTTCGCTAACAGCACTAAGTGTTGTTTGATTTCCTCCCCTACCTTCTGACCAGGAGGGCCTCTTCTTCCTTCTGGACCCTGAACAAAAAAAAAGAAACAAAAAACAACATTAAATCTGAAGGATTAGAGGGATATTCGATATATAATGTATCATTCGCTATGACAATTTTAACAGTCTGCTCTGCTTTTGCAAAATTCTCATTTGATGGTTTAAATGCACAAAGCATGATCCAAGTTTAACAAAACAACAGCGCCTTTACTATCTATCTAAAAACGAGACTGCAACCTGTTATCATTCTGAAATTTATTGACAGGTCTTTTAGCACTTAGCATCTGTGTTGTCACACAAAATGCAAAACAAGTTCTGGAGGCAGCTGATGTCTGTGTGGTCAGTTCTTAATCGGATGAGTATAACAAAAAAAGGCTTTATCTGTAACTCATATATTCAAATACATCTTTTAATGCACTTTATAAATTTATCCCTGCAGCTGCTTCACAGTAACAGACTGCCTAAAATCCCCATAGCCAGTGGTGGAAGAAGTATTCAGTATTCTGCATTTTGCATTATAAAAACAGAAGTATCATCAGCACAAAATACCTGAAGTGTCCTGAAAAGTAGTGAAGAAGGAGCAGCAGCAATAAGTAGCATAAAACTGAAATACTCTTGTACAAGCATCTCTGAAATTGCACTTGAGTGCATGTACATTGTTACTTTCCACCACTGATCACAGCTACGAGATACAGTATTTACATATGTTTGTTATCATTTATAGAAGATAAGATCATATATAGATATACTGTACATATGTAGACATATATAAACAAAGAAATATACTGTTCATGGGTACAGACATATATAATACAGTACACGTGTATTTGATAGGACAAAATGGAGGTCAGAAATCTAACCGAGTGTCCAGCAAGCCCTGCCACACCCGGCCGCCCATTTGGTCCCTCTTCACCCTGTGGATTTGAATACGTCGTGATAAAGCATGAATGCACTTTCACTGACAAAATATGATTTTGGACTCATGATAAATTGAACATTTTCTTAAAATTGAGATGTTTTTGTAATATTCCAAACCCTGAATGCAACCTGACACTGTTAATGGAAAAAAATCTGATAATCTCGTATTCTATGGCTCCAATTCATTGCTGCTTCATAACTGTGCATTCTTTGAGGTTTTCTTACCGGTAAACCTGGGTAGCCGGCTTCTCCTGGGGCTCCTGGAGTGGTGTTGTCAGTGCCGGATTCACCCTGTCAGCCAAAACACAAAGACGCAGCCTTAACTCAGTCAGTTTGAAAAGATAAACTCCACACAGAGTTTAGTTTCCTCAAGTGAAGCTTCCAGCTATGTTCCTGCTATGACTTGCTGTACTGCTTTCTAACAGAGGACAGAGAACTTTCTGGATTTAAAGCCAGTTAATAATGAGCTTTTGTGAACAGGTTGGCATTGTGATGTGACTGCAGACACGATGGAAGGACCAAAGAGACTCAGAAAGAAGCAATGAAGCAAATGTGTCTGTGAAGGGCTGATATGGAGAGCCTGCCAAAATTAAAATTTGAGGGAGGTTTTGTTTTGGCCCCCATCTCTTTGTTTGCCTGTTGGCGGATTTTCTCAAGAGTTTACAAAAGGATTTCGCTGGAAATTGAAGGACTTTGCTCTTAGTTCAGGGCTTTGCTGATTAAATACATCACATAAAACTATATTTATTTCAGTCCGAATACTGTTTAATAAAACAAGCTGGCCGTTTTCACATCCTTCACACAAACACGAACACTTAAACCACACACATCTGCATAATCCTAAAAAATTCCTAACGTAAAGGAATTTCTACATGTCACATATTTTTCCATTATAGTGAAATGGTGTGGAGTCGATACGGAACCAGCCTGATTATTAATCGCAAATTAACTGTCAATGTGTAACAGAAAACTCACCCCAGATCTGCCATTCGTGATCTAATCCCATCTCTGCTGAGGTCTGGGCCAACAACCGTCGTCATAGCTCTCAATCCCTTATTAAATCTTTGTGGCTGATTTATGGTGTGGTTTAAGTCTTGAACCATCTTATTCGTTTGGTTATCCTTTAATTTATCTGGAGCGGTATTTGGTGCTGAAATGCTGTGCCTGAAGCCTGTTAGCCTTCAAGCCAGGATGCTTGCATAATGAACACCGGCCTGTGGATTGTCATCATCTTGGTAAACAACTGTGAATCCAGGTAAGCCTTAGATGCACATTTATATAATTCTGGAGTCTTGTTTGGTGTGTTGGCGATGACAGAGAGCCTCTAACCACTGGTTAAACATAAATCCAACAGCAACATTAGTAATTTCTCAAACTGGGTTCGAGAGTAATTATTCCCAGCTCAGAAAAAGAGGACAGGCCCTGGGACAAGATGAATGACCAAGATTAAAACATGTACCATCATTTTTTTTCGTTAAAAGATTTACTCCTGGGGAAACACGGGTGGTGCAAGGGAAAAATTCTTAAGGCTTGGTGTTCAATTGTCACTCCAACACCTCCAGCTTTGATCCTCGAACAGATGCAGACCATAGAGGTCTTCGTAGGCAAAACTTTGGACCTGACCCTAAACCGACCAGTGGAAAACCCACCCGAACCCAATTTGCATGCATTAATTTTCAATTGATCTGAGGGGGACTCTAGAACAGCCAGGTCCGACCTGAATAGAAACGAGTATAGACCCGATCCAAACTGTGGTCGACCCAAACAGACCCGAACAGAGAGAGATCAATCAATCATCAATTGATCAATTATTTTTAATCAATTAACAAACAGCTGCAAAAGGAAACGAGCAGCAATGATGATGATGATGATGATGATGATAATAATAATAATAATAATAATAGCATGGAATTCTGTACATGTTCATTCCACTGAACACAAATAAAAATAACAAAGCCAGTGAGGGATCATGCTATTGTGACGAGTGACACCCCCTGGTTGGTCAATGTGTCTGCGGCGGTTGAGACAGGACATGGAAGGATAATCTAAGCCTTTTTTCCCAACTGACAAATTCAGAGAGAGAAAATGTTGGTACTCACCGGATCTCCTCTCAGTCCTCGCTGTCCTTTCAGCCCCGGCTCCCCTCTGATACCTGGAACACCCTAAGGACGACAGTTCAAAATGTCAATCAACGCGCCGCTGGTCAGAGGTCAGTGCCTCCGAGCTTCACTCCGTCATCGTCGTGTGACGAGATGATCAGTCTGGATGTCTAAAGGGGGATTCCACTGAATTAGAGCGGGACACTTTCTTTCAAGGACACAAAAGTTAAAATATAACTAAACACAACAATAGTATCTGAAATAATAATAGTAGAAGAAAGTGAGCAAAATATCATTTTTACTAAATGCTACTACAAGCAATAACAAAACTACCACAAAATGTCCATTGTTTAAATTATTTTTGTGAACATATATCATTACATAAGTGTCACACTACAAATGGAATGAGATTTTTTTTCAATGAATATGGCGACAAAGATAAAACACAAAGGCCAAAAACCTTACAGATATCAGCACCACCATGCAGGGAAATTAAAATAAATATGAAAATAGTAAGTTTTTAGTTTTTTTTACTGAGTTTCCTGGGTTTCCTTTCTCTCCTCGAGCTCCGTCTAGTCCTGTCATTCCCTGCAAACACAAACACAGAAACCGCTCAGCGCTGAGAGCCCAAGAAACGAAACAAGTACCTTCACATCCTCTCACTCTACTAGCCTGTTGCTTGCCCCTCTTCAGAGGAGAAACATACTGCCATAGCTTATTACCACTTTTTAGTTCACAACTAATATTTATCTACAAATGTATCTAATATTCATTTTTGAAATTGACATCTTATTGCTTTTTCTGTCACTCTATTTAATGGCTTTCTATCTTGTTAAATACTGAGAGTGAGTAACATGGTTTAAATGCCAAGAAAACATACTCTCTCAATCTGCACCTGACTCTGAGCAAAAGTGTCCTACATGAACTTTGGCGATTTTCTGCCAACGCACGATAGTTTTTGTTTCTCTAATAAAGAGATTTCATGTATTTTTTGGTTGACAGAAAATTAAAACAGCAACAACTGTGATGATCGATTAATTGCTGAAATGTTTTCTCAGGTTGCAGCCCTCTTTAAGGAATTAAAAAGCTTAAAAAAAAAAAGAGTGGATTCATCAAAAACGAGAAGACGACATCGTGACCTTTAATCATGTATCTAACGATATGCTGAACAGATACAGATGCTGACAGTCGTACCTGCTCTCCGACGACTCCGTCCAGTCCATCTTCTCCATTACCACCCTGCAGCGTTGGAAGACAATCAGCTGTTAGTAAGGCTCCATCTAAACAAAAATGTCTAAACATCTTCATCCTCAGTAAATGCAGCCCTTCGCATTACTAATTTGCTTATCTGACTTTCGACTTTACATTCCAGCGGGCCTGAGTAACTCACCCTTTGGCCCCAGTGACCTCGGTGGCCCTGCAGATACAAACAAAAGGATTTAAACACATCAGCAACACCTGACAAGCAAATTTTTTGTATTTTATCACCATTATAAACAATTTTCTGGGTTTCACAGGAAACTTCGAAACAAGCGAAACCTTGACTGTAATGTTACTTTACTAAAACATATTTTAATACCAATTAATACCAATTAAATAAAAGCAAAAGGTTAGGATACTGTATATAAATCTTGATCAAAGACTCAATTTTCAACATTCTTTAAATCAAATCAAATTTCAGAGCACAGAGCAGCCATTTGTGACCTCCGCATGCCATAACATTAACCCTTGATTTGGGCACATAGCGTTCCCTACAAAAAATGATTTTTGACCTGTTATCCAGCACTGTGTGGTATCAACAAAGATACTCTCATGATCCCACAGATGTCTTCTGTCTGCCCAGAAAGATAAAATGTCCCATAATGAAAATACCCTTCAAGACACAACCCAGTGCTGGATAATAGGGGGTTAAAAATACCAACAAATAGAAACCCAAAAACTTTGTTGTCACCAAATCGTTGGGTAACATATAGAGTGAGCTCACAAATAACACAGGTAAGCTTTTCACTATGAGCAGGCACCAATATCTGTAACTGGCACTGGCACTGTCTGAAGCAAAGAACCTGAATTTCACTGACACAAACACAAAGACAACAGACCGCAGCACTGGAGTCTCCAATTGCGGTCATTTGATCATTCGGCAGACGAAGGACCACGCTCTTCTCAGTAGTATTGAGCCGTACTGTACCTTCAGTCCTCTGACTCCAGGGCAGCCCTGGATGCCCTGATGTCCAATTGGTCCAGGAAGCCCTCGCTCGCCCTGCAACAACCGAACAAAGCGAGCAATGAAACAGCAGACTACATCTGAGTCCAGAACAGGTGCAGATAACACCATTTCATCTTGCAAATCTCAAATATGTGTGTACTTTCCTGTGTGTACACCGACAATTTCAAAACCTCAGGACAAATTTCAGCAGCAGACTGGAAATCATCCATGATCATCAAAAACCAAAAACTAAAAAAAACTAAACTAAACTAAACGCTTCTGCACGGTTCTGCCCATCTGCGTCAGTTAGATAGCAAGATATCTCAAGAACATGTTAACAAATTTTGAAAGAAATTTGGTAAAGAATTTGGCAGATCATTTTAATTTTTTTCAACCATAAAAATACCCAGACTTTTAAAAGAAGCAGATCATATTAAACTGATATACATCCGTATTTAGTGTTTCAAAACCACCGGCTTATTGCCTTTCCAGCTGCATGAGGCCTCAGGTTTTTTCACCCCTCCTCCTAATTTCATCCCATCTTGATCAAGGTTGGAATACACTGTGTGGATTAACTGAGGCACTTACAATGAGTCCCTCCTCTCCAAGGAAACCATGATGACCCTTCTGTCCAGACTGACCCTGTTTATAAAACACACACACACAGTTTCAGAGGCAGAAACATTAACAGAAAAAAAGGTTATGCTTAAAAGGTCAAAAATAAGTAAAGCAGACTGTCTATCTTCTAGAACTGCATCTGAGCAACCAGTGTCCTTGAGGATAATGAGGTTGACTGTTAACCTCGTCTACTATTACTTTCTGAATACATAAAATATTTTCCAACATTACAGAAGAGTAAAAAGATGCAGGAAGGTTAACTATGGAATGCATGGAAAATGGGCTTAAAGTGAAATATCAAAAGTTGAACTAGGCCCGTTACTTGCTTGATGAAATCAGTGTAAGTGTCTGCTTGCTCTCAGCCCGGATCAGCCTTCTCATTGCTTTTGACATGTTTTCTGAAAATGTTGTTAGCATAAGGTGTAAAGTTTAAGGGTTTGTATATTCCAGTCACCTTTTGCCCCTGTGTGCCTGGAGAACCGCGAGGGCCTTCATGACCTGTACATTTGCACGTGACGTCGCAGCACTCCTTATCTGAAACATCGTTCTGCAGAGAGACAGAGATCAGAGGAGAAAACCAAAACAATGCACATTTTCTGATTTCTTTCTGAGGTCCTTATTTCTAACCACAAGGAGTAACAGACAACATGTAAATCCGACAGCTTTGGAACTGCTGCAAGGTGTAGTGTTTCAAGTATATCACGGTACATGACACAATTTTCTTTTCATTTATAATTGCAAACCATATATAATAATGAAATACGCCAATACTATGAGATTATTTCACCTTCAACGCAAACCACACTATTTCAAAATTTTCTGAAAATCAGGATCAGGATCAGGATCTCCACTTTTGTAGATAAAATGTGAAACATGCCTGATCATCCAAGAGGAGGTTATGACAGCAGACTTTTCACCCCGGCTTCCAGTGGGGCCACTCAGAACAGGTAGAAACAGACTGAGGCCTTGAGGGCGTTTACCTGTGCTCGGCAGTAACATGAATGACTTACAATGTGTTTGAGGACAGTGCTGCCGACACTCGGCATGCCGATGCTCAGGGGAAGTTGGTAGTCGAATCCTCGGCCAAACTCCACCCCCTGCAGCTGGGTGGGGTCACGCACTCCCTCCAAAGCCACAGTCAGCAAAGCGCTGACGCCTGCAGACAATGAATGAAACCACAGATTGTAGGTTTACTGGCTTGAAGAAACTTATATATCATCTCTCCACATACATGCCATAAGGTACTCCAGAAAATGAAAGATCAGATTTTAAATAAAGCCCTAAAACTGGCTGAATGCAAGGATTTAGCGGTGGATTTTAGGGATGTCCCGAGTAAATTTGCAGGATTAGGATCCAAGCATTTTTTTTGACGGATTCATCAACACTACAAATACCGCTGTCCCATGTGCTTGCTGCTGATTTGTCCACAATGTCCTTTGCAGTGTCAGAGAGCAATGGTAACTACTACAACGACAGGAGTGTGACTTGCGGGGGTATATACACATTAATTCGAAGATGTTACGTAGGGAAGATTTTACGTGGAAAGGATGTAAGGATAAGGGAGGAATATAAGAACCAAAGAAAGAGCGGGTGAAGACATGGACGAAAGACAACAACTACAGGGGAGCAGAAAGAAGATGAATGAGAAGACAGAATGGAAAAATGGAAGCAGAGGAAAAAGTGTTAGAGTTTTGGAATGACTCTTATAAAAAGAAATTATTGGAGAAGAGGATCAATTCATCTGTTTTTCTACATATCAGAACATAGGAAACAACTCTGCGTCCCAGTTTTTACCAGACTGTCGCAGATCCTCTGAAGCGACCTTCAGTGACTTTACGTCTTCGTCGAGTCCGTCTGAGAAGATCAACAGCACCTGAAAGATAAGGTTAGTCACATGTTAGACTGCTTTTATTTTTTAAAGTCCTGGGTAAGAATAACCTCTTTCTGACAGGTCTGCGAACTATTCTTAACACTATAGTATTTTAGAGCGGGGAGATGATTAGTAACTAAACTGAACCACCACTTTCAACCAGACTGATGTATTTCAACAACTATTTGATGGGATGCCATAAAATTTTGTACAGATGTTCATGGTTCCCAGAGGATAAATAGTAATAATTTTAATGATCCCCTGCTCTAGCACCACGATAAGGATTACATTTGTGGTTTTGAGTGAAATAACTTAACTATTGGAGGGAATAGCATGACATTTTTTTTTACAGACATTCCTCAACATGAAATATCATAACTTTAGTGATAACCTGACTTTTCGGCATAGCACCATCATCAGGTCAAGTATTTATCCTATAGTTTGGTTTATGACCAAATACCTGCAAAACCAATGACATCTCTATCAGCCTCAGTTTTACTTTGTGTTTATTGCTAATTAGCAAATTTTAGCATGCAAACAGACTAAATCAGGATTGTGAACATTATACCTGCTTCTTGCAAAGTTGCATGCGTAACATACCCCATAGCCAGCGAATGAGGGAGAATTCGTCCCCCTAACATAATTTCGCGATGACTGAATGGAAATGTAACTTAGGATTTTGCGGCGCATCATTCTTACCTTCACATTGCCCTGGGACTTGGTCCTGAATGTCTGTTGGGAGGCTTTCAGCAGGGCGGAGTTGAAGTAGGTAGGCTCCATAATCAGATGGTTCATGACTTTCCTCAAAATTTCTTCGCTGTACCCTTCAAAGTCTGCGTCATACAAATAACGTCCATCATGACTTACCACTTGGTAGGCGATTCTGGTGTTGACATAATTGGGGGGGACGCAGCAAAGGGTTTTGAATGAGGAAATATAATGGGCAATCTCTGGCAGGAGTTTTTGGAGCTTGGGGTGGCCACTGGTCAGCGTATCACCAGGAGCTCTGAATCTTTGAGAAATATCAAATCCCATGACGATATCAATGGAACAGCCTGCAGCAAAGGGAAACATGTCTTTACCTTTGACAGTCATAGACATAGTGAGAGAGACAAAAAAAAAAAAAAAAAAAACAGACAAAGAGGCACAGCCACACTTTTCAACTCACCAAGGCTTGGCTCAGTTTTACACATGGTTTCGACCAACTTTTGCTTGATCTTTATCAAGTTCTTGAAGTCACGCACATTGAACAGCCTCTCTGGGGTGCCAGAGATCTGCAGGAGCACCAGGTCATGGACGTCTCCAACGCCGATGACAATCACCTCAACCCCGCTGTCCCTGAGATGTTTGGCCGCGTCCTCCACGTCATCTTGAGAATCGCCATCTGTGACCAACACCAGAGTCTTGGGGATCTGGTCAGATGTACGGCTACCCTGTGAAGCCATGAAGTACTTGCTAGTGTGATCCAAGGCCTTTCCAATATATGTTTCTCCACCCGTTTGATCCATTCTGTTGATGTGTGCGATCATATCCTCCTTCTTCAAGTACCGGTTGAGGTAAAACTCATCCTTAGGATCTTGACTGAACTGTAAAAGTCCCACATGCCAGAACTCTTCACCTATGTTAATGCTCTTCACTAGTTCCATAGTGAAATTTTTCATAGTCATGTAATTCTCTGAGGTGATGCTGCCAGACTCATCAAGTAGAAAGACCACATCAGCCTTCTCTTTCAGACAAACTGCCAAAGCAAAGCAAGAAAAACGCATCAGTCACCAAACTACTAATAAACAACTGTGCAGTGAAATCATCTCTGTTTAGCAAAATTTATGCTCGGCCACCCACACTCAACTCCCTGAGCTACTCTAGTCTGAGATCTCACTTTACTTTGATGTTGATGAATACTGATCATTTTGCACACACAAGTAGGACAGGTGAAAAATTCTCACCCAGCGCTCAGACCATTAGCAGCATCTCCAGCTTGGTCATGTATTCCAATAAGCTAAATTAGCAATGTTCACTGGTGGAAAGTCAGTGAGGGATGTCATTTTCGCCGTACTAGTGATTCCTACTGCTTAAGGAAGTTTTAGCTGGTAGAGCTTGGAAAATATTCTTTTAAACTTGCACCAGATTAGCGTATGGGCTCTGAATGGTCTCAGCAGAGACAAAATGTGACCAATATGTACCTTGTGCGGTCTGCAGTTAATCTGACATGCAAGGATTTTTTTCCATATTTCCACCGATCCACTAATAAGTAAAACTCATTAACTTGATGAGATGTTTTCAGCCAATCAAGAAAGGAAAGGCACCTTTTTAGTTCAAAAACAAAAAACACCCCTTACCTGCTGAGTGCACTGACGGACTGAACATAAATTTTGTTTAAGTACACATTCATATGTTTATGAAGTACCATCATGCCAGAAAGGAACCTGGTGTCAGGGTGGAAATTTCAATAAATCACTCCTGTAACGCAGTAGTTTATGCCACCACATCAATAAACTGTGTACTTCATTACTGGTCCCTTCAGTCTAGTAATTCATACCTAGAAAAAATAAATAAAATAAAAAAATAAAAAAATTCCCTCTGACTAACAGCAGTAAGTTCCCACCTT
This sequence comes from Xiphias gladius, assembly GCF_016859285.1. Lineage (NCBI taxonomy): Eukaryota > Metazoa > Chordata > Actinopteri > Istiophoriformes > Xiphiidae > Xiphias > Xiphias gladius. The sequence continues at coordinate 29,266,928 of NC_053421.1, forward strand.
CATTTGTCCCTGGCACATCTGTAGGCATGGATATACTAAGGTTTTGGCTTTTTTTTTTTTTTTTTTTTTTAAACTTCACCTTTACTTTATGGTTTAAATACAAACAACATTGTTTTTCTGACATCCCTTTACAGGATAACATTATTTTTGATGGCAATATGAATGTAATCCAGTTCATAAAAACCTCTGGAAGATCTGGAACTCTTCACTGCTACAAAAGGATGTGCCGTAAGTGTGCTGCTTTCCACAAGAAAGGAGAGTGGGCAATGAACTATTAAACTGACGGAACACAGTAAGTACATCGTGCACTAAAATTATTAATGTGAGTTTGATTATCGAAAGATACTCCGACACTTACTGGGCTCCATAAGGAGATAACACTTGAGAAGTTTCAACAATTGTTCTACAATTCATGGCTTTTTGGAATTCAAGAGTCAAACAATGAAAATTATAACTTTCAGCATGTTCATATGCCAGTGACTTTAAGTGTAAAAAATGTATTTTTGTGAATTTGCTGAATCGATCCATTAAATCTTGAGGCAAACTTTTGGCTTTATAAGCCTTTACTTCTTAACTATGAGGATTTATAACTACTGTGTGTCAGAACAACAAATGTGCCATGACACCTCTTACCTCTGTTAGCAAAACTGCAGACATCATAAGTTATCTTGGCCCATGTTTTTGGGTCCGCAAAATTGTCCACTTTGAAAACTCTGGATTTGATGCCACTGGCCATGGTTTCAAGCTGTTCCTCGATTGCCTCCTCCGTTCCAACACTGAAGACAGCGACCCCTTTTTCACGCAGTTCATCAAATGCAGGCTTCAGATCTCCAGGGTCGGTGGCTCCCCCGTCTGTGATCACGATGAGAATCTGAGGCACCATGAGTTCTTTTCGGCCGCCATATTCAGCACTAAAGAAAAATTTCGTGTATTCCAAGGCAAGGCCAGTGTAGGTCTCTCCGTTTTGTAACTCAATATTTGTAATTTCGTTGAGAATAGGTTGTTTGGAGTAATAGTCTTTAAGAGTAAAAATGGACTTCAGGCCATTGGAGTAGACAAGGACCCCAAAACGAGTGAAGTCCTTGCCAAATTTGCTTTTGTTCACAACTGATTTCATAAAATTCTTCGTGTTTTCAAACTCTGAAAATGTGCTTCTGGAGCTGTCCACAAGGAAAATAATGTCAGCTCTGTTAATCAGCTTACAATCTGTTTGAAGAGAAAAGACAAATATAAACATGGTAACTCAGAAAGCTCGATCAAATATTGTAGGAAATACCTTAATAACTGCAAATTGAAAAGTCAGATGACTAAATAAAATCAATTTAACCTTTGTGTAATCAGTATAAAATGTGCAGTTTGCCCATGGGTGCCCAAGCATTTGCTTACAATGTTATGACTAGGATGTGTTTAGCCCACCTTACCAAGAAGACTAGGCTGTCTTATTTGTATGTTGGATCTTTTTAGCTGCCAACCTAGTCACAAACTCATCCTGCAGTCAGCTGGTTTTGTTGACAGTACAGTTAAGATAGAGCTCAAACCTGGCAGCCCCACTACACAGGACTTTGAAGATGCTGTGAAAAGAAACTGTGTCCAGCCCCTGCCGGTCAACAAATAGCTCCAATGCTACCTACTAAAACCACAGACTCCTTTCGTACCTTTCTATGTCACCTGTTCAGTAGTCAAGATGCAGTGCATGCAAAATTTGGCCACCACTGGGAGAATCAGTCGTCAGTACTTAGTAACTCCCCCTTTTTTCAGATATGACAGCTTGCAAACACTCTCTCGCCACTAAGACTCTTTCTTTAAGATTCTTTCTTTTTTTATGTTCATAAAATAAAAAGTAACAAAGAATAACTTCCAAAGAAAGGCTCATTTTTAGTGTCTGCTTTGCTGTAGGGGTTGTATGTGCTTCTTTTCACTATAAAAAAAACAAAATATGTAATTTGCTGAAGGAGTGCCCAAACTTTTGCATACAACTGTGTAACATGTAAATCATACAGCTTTCAGACAGCATTTGTGTTGAGATATTAATGGCTGTAATAGAAACATATGTTGTTTGACAAACTATAAAATATTTCAATGTTTATTTGAGGTGCAGACTCATTTAGAGTAAAAACTAAACAAACAAAAAAAAAAAATAACCTAATGACTCAGTGCTTTTACACGCTCATAGTCCAGTTAATCCAAAGTACTTTTTGGTATAGTCCTGTATTACTCTTACCTGTAGGGCAGAGTGCAAAGATCAACTTGTTCTCCAAATCCTTGATACGTTCATACTTATTCACATAAAAGACCCTGTCTGTTGAACCACTGAGCTCTATCAGGTGGTTCCTTTTAGCTTCCCCCACTCCAATGGCGTAGATATCCACTCCCTTATTTGTAAGAGCTGCAGTAGGGCCAACGACATCATCCTTGGCTTCGCCATCTGTTATCACTACCAGGCTCTGAACGATATGAGGACGCCCTCCTCTGGCTGCATCAAAATACTGTGACACCACTTTGAGGGCCTCTCCTGTATGAGTGCCTTCACTCATTTGCACCATAGCATCGATGGCTTTTAACATTTCATTTGTTTTGCGGTATTGGCTGAGGTGAAACGTCAAGTTTTGATTAGTACTGAACTGCATGACACCAATGTTCACGTAGTTCTCCAGAATGGCTTGTTTGCTAATAAAAGATTTCATGAAATTTTTTATTTCCTGGTAGCCTTCCGTGGGGATGCTCTCAGAGCTGTCAACCAAGAAAAAAATGTCGAGTGGTACGTCTCTGCAAGCTGTGGACAAAGAACACAAAAATGTTAGTGAGGTGCCCCCCCACTTCCCAAATGAACCCTGTTCCTAAATTAGTGAGGATCCATTTGTACAGTGAAAGAGAAAGGGTCCACAAATAACTCAAGGGCCTAGCTAGTCTAGGCTCAGTCTTGCCACTATATCTCCACGATATACACACACAGAGAGCCTGTGAAACTGGAACTTCAAGGCTCTGTTTCAAAAGTGATAAAACATCATTCTAAATCAATTTTCCATTTGAAATACCAAAAATTACTAACAAAATCCGGCCCAACAACATAACCCTACTCAACAATATGTCATTTGGTTCATTTGTCTAGACAAGGTTGGTAATGGTTTATGGTTTTTGATGGCCTTAGTTTATGGACAGATGTGAGGGGACATGAATTCACCCAGAGCAACCTATATTGAGGTAAGGTCGTTAAAATTCCCCCAAATGACGCATAAAAGATAAATAATGAGCATCTACTAAAGAAATTAATGTTAAAAGTTGAAAGCTTTTTCATCAAAATTAAACACTTAATTTTTTAAACCACAGCTCCCATGAACATGTACCATTGTGGTACAGCGCGTACATACATCAGGGTAACTTGGTTTCTCCCATGTTCATGATATTTAAGATGCTCTCTTCAGACATTTTTTACAACCTTTTAGCTTTAATCTCTGCTGTCTGAAAAACTACTGTAATGTTCAGTCTTCTCTTTCTTGCTATTAGTACAGCCAGTACCCAGTCTATTTGAGGGGGGATGCCATCCCCCTTGTTAGCAAAATTGCCAAAATGCCATCCCCCCTCTCCATTTGCTAGTTGCAGAGAGAGTGCAGGGGCAGAGGGTTGTGTAATTGAACATGTAAGTCTATTTGGCTTGTCTCATCCTTTATCCGACTAAGGTCTTTGCAAGTTACAATCTATGGCCCCAACCATTGCTCTGAAATATCAGCAGCCTAACTGTGTATTGATAAATCCACGGCGCTGTCCATGGTGCCGAAGTAGCAGACGGATTTGTAATTGTCTGTTTTGTCTTGGATCTATAATAATCGCTAAAATACTCAGTTCTATACTATAATGTAGCCTGTATACTCCAGTGTCACCTTCACGATAAAGGTGAAACATAGCAACATGTAGTCGCAGAAGAGCAAGATGATCATGGAGACACACACCGCTGCCTGAGGAATTCCTGTATATATTCCTTTAACATTTCTATGATCATTCAGTAGCATCTGTCCTGCTGAAAGCAAACATCAGACCAAGACACCTTTGTAACAAAATATTTTAGGGGAAACATGACTACAGATAGTTTTATTATAGATGTTTGGTGTAACCTGGGAGTGGAGCAGGTAATGTGACCGGGAAAATTTGCCTGCACTGACCTAATTTAGGCTAATAGCCTAAATATGTATGTGAATATATGTATTTATAATTTCGATTAAATAGTTCTATTTAATCGAAATTATAATCGCAATTATAATATCAAGAATTATGCTAGGCCTATATGATAATATATATGCAGTCCTGATGTAAAGTAGCCATACAGAAGCAGGCTCGGATGGGTGCAGGTCCCTCTTGCTCTCTCATGTAGAGGAGAACGGCAGCAGATTGGGGGAAAGGGAAAGTACGACAGAGGTCTGGTCAGAAGTTAACAGAGCTTGGAGCAAAACTGCCCTTGAATGATCATAAACTTTTTAAACTTCAATTTTTAACTCTTTAAACTCTCTTCGCTGGTTATTTCAGTGGTGCAAATATTTCATGTCTATTTTCAGCAATGTTCAAGTTTTTTCTGAGATGATTTTATTCATCATTAACCAATTTTAACTGGCTATATTAAGCTATCATGTTCTCTTTTCTATTTTGCATAGTGTTGATTTTGTGTTCTTCAAGGAATTCAGATGGTAAAAAATTCCAAGGGATAATTTGGGTAATGTAATTTACAATGGCCATCCTTGTAGTGTATTACGAGAAACATGAGACAACCCTGACTGAATAAACTCAGTCCACTGGATACAATTTAAAGATGTATTTACTCATTACTTTAATTCACAGTTATAAAAAGGCAACTGTAGTAGGGAGAGACGGAAGATAACTGGATAAAATGGAATTGTAGTTTTAGAAATGTCCTAGTCATGGTTAAGGCGTCCTGCAACAATGTCCTTTGGGAGGTGTACATGGGCGTTTGTGTTGGTTGGTGGTGTGGGAGCATGGGGATGCTCCCATTGGGGCATCACCCCTTTTTAAAAAAAACAAAAAACAACAAACAACTCACCTATTGAGTACAGCCATATCTGAACTAGCCTCAGCCCCCTGATTAGCCTCTTCTGTTGAGCTGGTGACATTTAACCTGTGACGGTATAGGGCTTATGGAAGATGGTGTTCAGTAAAAGCCACCAAAAACAGAAGTATTAAATAAAAAATAATATTTGCTTTTTTTTTTTTACCATCCTCATCAAGACATGAAATTGAACCACTTGACACACAATTGACTATGGTTATGTTTCAAGGCCATAGTTTTGTGTGATTTTGTGATTTTAATAAAGCTGTGTTACTTCTAGAACAAAACCCATTAGTTCTGGTTTAAACTAGACTATAAATATGCAAGATGTGCAGTTGAGTCCAGTTGTCCTTACCATATGGATAACAGATTTCTCTAAAGATTTCATTTTTGATGGATTGCAAGGCATCAAAATCACTGACATAGAAAGTCTTCCCGGTATCGCCGGCAATTTCTATCAGCTCATTCTTCTCTGAATCTTTCACTCCGATGGCATAGATGATGATATCTTGTCCCCTTAATTCTTTTGCAGAAACCCTGACATCATCGTTGGATTTCCCATCTGTGATGACAATCAGGTAATTTGGGACTTTTTTACCACGAGTTTCCAGTCCTTTCTTAAAGCGACCGCTCATGAATGATAGCGCAGCTCCTGTCTTTGTCCCACCCTTCTCATGCCTTAAACCCTTCACGGCCGCCTCCAGCCTTTTAGCATCCGAGTAAATTGTCAGGTCAAATTCCAAAGTTATATCATCTGAGTATTTCACAAGCCCCACACGTATATTGTTTGGTCCAATTTGGAAGATGTGAAAAAACTCAATGATGAAAGTCTTCATGTCTTCGAAGTCTTGGTCACCAATGCTTTCTGAGTCGTCGATCAAGAAGTAGATATCTGCTTCTTCCTTTTGTGCACACGCTGGAGAGGAAAAGAAACAACAGGAGTTAGTTCTTTTCACATAGTGAAAAAGAGGGAAGGTTAAAAATGAACATTCAAACACTGGGAAATATTTGAGTGAAGACTAAATTTAAAGAACAGCTACTTAAGGCAACAAGTACAGTTTCACACCCCCACCCAACGGGGTGGTCAGGATTTCTGGCCTTCATTGTTCATTCTGGGAAACAAAACTTTTAAGGTTTTGTTTTTAGGTTAGTTCAAAATTACTAATTAATACACACATTCCATTTTCATCTTTACTTTCTCTTTACACTAATTTGTGTGCTACAACATAAATGCGAATAAAATCTTTAAACTTCGACTCTGTGTTTATAGATGTCAATATTCATTTAACCAATCAAAACTATCAAAAAAAATTGTTCCAACCTTCTTTGATGTCGATTGTCCATTTATTGAAATTGATCGCTTGTTCAATTAAGTTACTGCACAGGAATCTCTGCAGGTCCCGCTTCAGGGGCTTCAGCTTGTTGAAACTTTCTATGGTAAAAACATGTTTATAATGGGGGTGAGATGCCATCATCTCTAGTTCAGCTTTGTTGGTATCCAATCCTACAGCGTAAATGGTGACTCCATGCCGTCGGAGACTGGTTGCCGCTTCCCACACAGTATCCTCGGATTTACCGTCTGTGATCACCACCACCGCCTGCTGAACAGCTTTCCTGCTGCCCTTTGTTTCAATGAAGATTTCGTCCCGTGTGAAGTTTAGGGCAGCGCCAGTGACTCTACCACCTTCACTGTAAGGAAGGATTTTGATGTACTGCAGGAGTTCAGCCTTGTCTTTGAACGTGTCAAGGTAGACGCGTGCTATGGGCCTGCTGCTGTACGTAACAATGCCTACTCGGACCCTGGTCGGCTTGACATCCAGGTCACTGACAAATGAGTCCAGGAATTTCACTATCAGCTGGAAGTTGTCGGTTCCAATGGTTCCCGACTCATCAATGATGAACACAATGTCTGCCACATTGGCTCCTTTGCAATCTGTGAAAGGAGTGCAAATAGTTAACTTGGGCCATCTGCTACTTACCCATTCAAATATACTTGAAGATGAAAGAAATAACAGGAATACTCACTATGTAACACAGTCTCTAACATGTTAGAGAATGTTAGAGATTGTGTTATATAGTGAGTATTCTACTTTGCATATGACACTTCAACAGCATTTGATAACTTTAAAATTTTGTAGGGATTAGAATGAATTTTATAGATCTGAGAATATGCCTATGAAGTAGCTGTACAATGTCAACTTCCATACGCTAACTGGCAAAAAAGCCAAAAAACAAACAAGAAATACAACTGCTGGTTAGGTGGATAGTGCCTAAAGGGATGATGGATGACGTTAACTTTTGCAAAATATAATAAATGCCTTTTCATTTGCACCAAACAGTAAAATTAATTACTAAAGAACTTTGTCTGTATTTTATATGATGTCCTGAAAACGCTCACCAATGTGGACAAGCCTGCAGTCAGAAAATTAACAAAGGTATTAGTTGAAACATTCCTGCTAGCAGGTAGCAAGCTAAGTAAGCTATACAAAGTAACTGCTGAGCTTAGCGCCACTAGCCTTAAAGGAATCATTAATTAGTTTGTGAATTACTCTCATTTGGAAGTGGTTATTTGAGGGTCAGATCGATATGTTAAGTGCAGAGCTGGAGTCAGGACATGGTTAGCCCAGTGTATCAAAAAGACCTGAAGCAGGGGGAAAAGCTAACCTAAGTCTGTCCAAAGTTCAAAATGCACGTGCCAAAACCTCTAAAGCTCACTATCAAGATATTGTAACTCATTAATTTAATGTGCACAGAAAAAGAAACGTAAACAACAAATTTGTGGTTTTAGAGAAGTAATGTTTTGAACGTATTTCTTGGTGAACATGTCGAACTTGATGCTGCAGAGTTTTAGTTTCGCAGACTGCTGTTAAATCCCGAATGTTCCATGGGTCCCAATAAAATATTGACCAACTACAGATAAAACTGTCTACCAAATGGTCAACAAACAAATATGCTAGTCTGTCTAGTCAACCCAGAATTGAGTATTAGACCACAATCTACTCTATGGTAATTTATGCAGAAAATGAGATAATGATAATGGTATCAATAAAATCTTTCTCACCTGTAATAATACTGTCCTCTCTCTCAGTCATGAAAGAATCCTTGAGGAGAGTTAGTTTGAAAGATAAAAATGCATAGCCATCACTGGCAAAACGTTCTAATGCCGCCTTTGATGCACCTGCACTCATCCCCACAATAGTTATCCCTTCTGACTTGATCTTTTGAGCTATCCTAGACACATGATCATCTGACTCTCTTCCAGTCACAACAACGAGGAACTGTCGGGAGCCCAGGTGTGCACGGCCACCCGCCTCAGGGGTGAAAAAGTGAGCGCTGGCGTACTGCAGAGCGTTGCCCAGATGACGTGATCTGTGGGGTTGCGGGCGCAGGCGGAACCGTCGGACAGCGCCCAGGGTATCCTGCTTGTTTGGATGAGCATTGAGAAGGAATTCAACCTTGGTATCTTGATCATACTGAGCCAAACCAATGCGGTAGGTTAATACTCCAACGTTGAGCTGATTGATCAATTTGTTAAGGTCTGACTTAAACATGGAGAAGTATGATTGAGTTATTCCACTGTCCACCAAGAAGAAAATATCTGCAAACCTGTCCGCCAAAGCTGAAAGAAGACAAAACAAAAAATTATTGTGTTTTATTACAATAAAGTACAATCTGATTATCCGGTTTAAAGTGTCACTCTGCTCAAAAAAAGAGGGTGTTCTCAAAGTGTGAAATTTATCACAAAATGACTACTGAAGAGGATTACAGATTAGAACAGTAGTAAACAATTATAAAGTATATCGTAAGGGTTAGAGGCAGGGTAGGACGATCAATCTCTGATTAAGAATTAAACAAAAAGTTCAGTATGACCTTAACCTAAAGGACGAAAACCTTATTAGCATCCACAGATGCTCTTAGCTTTTCTATATTTCAAAAGACAGACTCTGGCTAGTTGTTTTTCTTTCAGTTATTTTTTATATTTTATAGCTACATTAACAAATGGACAGCTATATATTTCATCCGATGGTTTGCCTTACCTTTCTTCTGCTCCTCCATGGAGAGGCAAAGACTTTTCAGCAGATTCCGCGATAGATCCTCAGGAGACTGGTAGCTTTGAGAGGTGAGGTGGAAGCGCTCTGGGGGCCAGTTGGCAATGGACACAAGCTGCTTATGGTGGACTCGTCCCACCCCGATGGCAAACACAAAGACTCCGTGCCTCCTCAGGTCCCGGGCAGGTGCAACCACATCGTCTGTGGACTCCCCATCTGTGATGACCACAGCAATCTGAGGCACCCGTTGGCCGATCCGGCTGCCCGCCTCTTTGGTGAAGTAGTTTGTCTTGAGGAAATTGATGGCCTGACCTGTTTTCTTCCCCCCTCCATGTTGAGAAAATGCTTCTACTGCGGCCAGCAGTGATTTCCTGTCCATGTGATCTTTTAGCAGGAACTCCTGGTGAAAATCGTCACTGTACTGTGCCAAGCCGATCCGAACTTTGTTGGGGCCAATGTCGAGAGCCCTGATGATGTTGCGGAGATAATGCCGGTACTCATTAAAGTTTTGAGAGGTAATGCTGGAGGAGCCATCGAAAAGGAAGACGATGTCGGCCAGAGCAGCATTTTCACACTCTGGACAAGGGAAGAGTTCAGTCATTACAACAATTCCCAAAATAACTATTCTGGGGAAAAGTTACCAAGATACAGAGTAACATTACAGGTCACAAAGCCTCTTAATTGTGATGAGCTAATGAAATGTTATTGAACAAATAGCCTTGCATAGCTCCAATTTCACCAGCTGTGATGCACACTAACATTTTTTTAAATTTCAGATCCCATGGAATTTACTTTTTAAAACACTAAATATATTTTCTTTTGTTTTTCTCCTTTCTTTACTTGTAAACATGATGTTGAAATGCTAAAAAAAAAAAAAAAACTTTAAAAAAAAAAAAAAGAGAACCCAACCAATGTACTTCATTGTTCCTGTATTTTTGTGACGTAAACCACATGAATACCAAGCATATAATGTACTCGATCTCTCATTTCAATAAACACAACTCACCTGATTTCTGAGCAGCGATGCCATAGGAATATGCTGCTATGATGAGACTGACGAGAAGAACCGTTCTTCCCTTCATTTTGGGACCAGTCATGAGTTTTTCTCTTCCTATAACACCGATATAACAGAGTTGGTTTGGAACTCCATTTTTCACATTGTGGAAAATTGTCTTCAGCTTCAACACTTACTAACGATATGAAAAGCAAAAAAATAACTTTTGCTGAACCATATTAAAGATGTAATTTTTTTTTTTTTTTTAACTCTGAGTATTGTTCAATTGTGCTGAAAAAACATTCATGAATTCAAAGCTTTTAATTTCCATGGACAATTTTAATTTGCCTACCTTGTCGTCCACCAAGGGACACTTAAAATACACAGTGATCGTATGACCAGTTGTCCCATCGGTAAGAGGCCATCACCAAAAAAAAAAAATCAAGTTCAAATTAACGTTCAATTGTTCAACTTGTCTCGTCATAAAATATGCTGCAGGATTCACTGAGTGACAAGCTAACAGATGACTTCAGATTTGCTGTCATGATTATATTACTGCAGGTATTTGTGTTTTTAAAAAGGCCAGAAAATGTTAACTTTACCCCCAACTCTTTCATCTGTGGTGTAGAATCCAAAATGCTTCTGCAAATTCTTTCTCAGATGGTTTAGTGTCACGAGTATCTGCTCTTCACAGCTCGCTAATTTTTCCCATTTTGCATTAATGTAGCAAGCAACAGCCTAGTTTACTGATGGGACAACAGGCCACACGAGGGTGACAATGATTAACTGTACACACTTCAATATGTGGCGGAGGTCCAAAGCTCAAATCCCGATATAGGCTTGGCCATCTGAACAACTGGTGAAAGGTAGTCCACACTGTTGCGTCAGTGGAATTACCACCTCCAGCTTTTGTTATTTCAGAAACGTGTATGTATGTTTTCAAATATCAGCAAAGTTGTTGCTCCGCATCTCATTTGACTCAGACGACTAGAATGAATTCCAAATCTGAATCACCAATCACAAACCTAGTGAGTGTGTGTGTGTGTGCGCGCGTGTGTGTGTGTGCGGCTAGGGTGAAGGGTTGGGGTTAGACATTTAGTTGTGATGGTTAAGGTTAGGGTAAGGGGCTAGGGAATGCATTACGTCAATGACAGCTCCCCAAGAATGCCGTAAAACAAGGATGTGTGTGTGGACTGATTTTGTCACCAAGACAGCATCATAACTGTGCAAGATACAGTCATGAAACTTTACAGGTGTGTAGTTGAGATCAACATGAAGGCCGAGTTTGAAGATGGATGTGGTCCAACTCATGAGTACCCATGTGGTAATTTGGTAATGACTACTGAGTACTCATGGGTCGAAACGTCAAATGTTGACCTGCGTCGCAGCTGCTGTGATCCCAACATGACATGGGCTCTAGTTAGTTTTGCTTAAAGGGGTCACAAGCACTAATGTTTGGAACCAGTGTCCTAACCCAAGCGTACTATTTTGAGCCACAGAGAACCTCATGGCCAATTCTCAAGAATAATAATGTTTAATGTTATCTGACCGAATCTTCAGACCAACGCATTGGCCTCTATTGTCTAAGTAAAGAAAAAAACTTAAAAAAAACAAACAAAACCCAAGGCCCATAAAGTGAAAACCCATAAATTTGAAAGAAGGGACCTACAGCAGTAACCAAACAACTGTGAGACATTTACAACCGCATTGGTCGAGGACTCAGATGTGTGACTGTAAAGCCCTTTTGAGACAGGAAATACGTAAAGTGACACTGTTGGCTTCATTTATCCATTAAATTGATGGATTCTGTCATTTTTGTCTGTCTATCCATGTAGTTTGCATTACGGAAAACAGAAGATAGAGGAAAGCACAGCTGGTCTAATGACCACTGTGGCTGTATGAGGTCTTTTTTTGTTTTTTTTCCCCCCATACAAAGCAAAGGAAAAAAAATGTTCATTCACACTTCATGGTTCATTAAAAATTGATTTTACTTAGTGATATTTGGGCTGCAACTATGGATTGTCTTCTGATTAATTCCTAATTGTTTTGTCTTAAAAAAACAGTCAAAACCCAAAAACATTCAGTTTGTGATTGGCACCAAATCATTAAATAAAGGTTAAAGATTTAACCAACTTGTTTGGAATTTTTGCTTGAAACGAAGTGTAATGGTTAATTGATTATCAAAAACAAAATCAACTGATTAATCTTCTAATTAATCTTTGTTTCAGTTCTAATTGATATTTTTAATTTTCCCAATAATAAAATGATGAATTAATTACAAGTGATCTTAAAAAAGCAGAACAAGATGTGCAAGTTTTACAGTGACATGAAAAAAAAGTTTGGCCCCCCCGGTCAAAATGTCTGTTACTGTGAATGGTTAAGTAAGTAGGATATGAACTGATCTCCAAAAGGCATCAAGTTAAAGGTGAAACATTCTTTACTACATTTTAAGCAAGGTTAGTGTACTATTTTAGTTTTTGTACAATTTTAGAGTGAAAAAGAGGAAAGGAGCACCATACGAAAGAGAACCAAGAGATTTGTGCTCTCATAACTTTTACCAAGGTCTCAGACCTTAATTAGCTTGTTTGGTCTGTGGCTTGTTCACAGTCATCATTGGGGAAGGCCAAGTGATGCAAATGTCAAAGCTTTATAAATACTCTGGCTCCTCAAACCTTGTCCCAACAATCAGCAGCCGTGGGCTCCTCTAACCAGCTGCCTAGCTCTGGAAATTAGAATAACTGATGCCCACAAAGCAGGAGAAGATAGCAAAGTGTTTTCAGGAAGCCGTTTTCTCAGTTCCTAAAGTAATTAAGTAATAGAAGCAAACGGGAACAGTGGAGGTCAAGTTGATGCTGGAAGACCAAGAAAACTTTCAGAGAGAACTGCTGGTAGGATTGTTAGAGAGGCAAATCCAAACCCCCGTTTGACTGGGAAAGACCTTCAGGAAGATTGATCAGACTCTGGAGCGGTGGTGCACTGTTCTACTGGGCAGCGACACCTGCACAGATATGACCTTCATGGAGGAGTCATCGGAAGAAAACATTTCCTGCGCCTTCACCACTAAATTCAGCATTAGAAGTTTGCAAAGGAACATCTCAACGAGCCTGATGCATTTTGGAAAAATAAGTCCTGTGGAATGATGAAGTTAAAATAGAACTTTTTTGCCACAAGAAGCAAAGGCACTTTTTCAGACACAAGAGAGACATTTATGTTATGAATTTTGAATAAAAGAGACAATGGCCTTGATCGATCCAATAACTAAATGTTGCCCAAAGACACCTCCGCAGGAGGACAGGACGCCTAGAGATCTGATGATCCTGGATCCAACAAAAAATAAATAAATAAAATAAAAGCACTATTAACCACTAATATACTGAGCTATCAGTACGGCTACTGCTATTGCCACTGTGACTAGTACTGCAACTCACACTAAAGTTAATAAACCTTAAACTTCAAAAATATAAACTTTCATACAAATGAAGGCAATGCAATGTACTTCATAAAAGACAAAAAACTAAAAGAACTGGTAGAAATATTAGAAGCATGTTGGAGAATATTCAAAGAGATGTTCAAAAATAAATAAAAGACCAAGAGAATCAAAATGTTACATCAAACTGAAACAATAATACATTTTAAAAAGTAACCCCTAGTTTCATGCTTTACGTTGCTGTGGGAACAGTTTTACATCTCCCTGTGAACTGTTGGCGAACACTGTCAAAGTAATTAATTTTTGTCCATTAACAACACAGAGATGCTTCAGTTTCCTGTTGGAGAATTCCGCTATTGTTTGGGGAAACAGATGAACAGATGTACTGAAGGTGTTTGGTTCCAGACTAACTTCAGTCTCTGGTCATGAATGTGGTGTTAAGACATTCAAGTCATGCCAAGCAAAGCAGAGTACAGCTTATTAACACCTTTGCTATAGTTAAAGCTGCATCAGGCAAAATGTTCTATATATTTCTGTATTAAACACTATTAGACCTTTTCTATATTCAAGGTCTGCGATTTCTGTTTATTTAACTGAGAATCAGCATCCCCTTATGAGGCTCTGAGTGGGATTTAATCACCTTCAGCTAGTTGCTTTGGATTTCTGAAACAACTAAAAAAACAATCCATCTGCTTAGAGCTGTGGTTGATTGCTCCCAACACAGTACTCAACTCACTTGAAGGATCATTCTGGTTTTATCGGTTGCTTTTCTTATCATCAAATCCCAAGTGCAGATCCAAACCAACAGTGTGTTAGTCCATCTCTCAACACTTTCTGACTCCCCTCCTCTGTCTGTGGCTCTCAGCTCTAAGCCCATTGGTCCCTGTAGAAAATTTATAGTTTCACTTTTTCAAAAAGTCTCAGTAATTTTCCTAAAACAGCCGCTCACTGTAGTTTTTAAATCAAACAAACAGGAGGAAATAGAGTGTTTGTTTGGGAGTATTTTCGGCGGCAGATGAATCCACATTTGGTGCTGTACTGAGTATTTGTGGCAGCAGGACGGTGTGTGTGTATTTGTGTGTGTGTGTGTTTGTGAGACTGTTTCCAAATAAACTTCAGTGTGTGGTGATGAAGGAACATTTCACCCAGTGCAACAGTGTGACTCACTGATGTGTTTTAATAGTTTCTGAGGACAGTGGAACTAAATGGCTCAGAGGAATCAGATAAATCAGGCTGTGATACGCACACCGTTCTTTAAATTTTAAAATTTAACAAGCCAAAAATATAAATTACAACTTTAAAGATTGGTTAAAAACATTAGGTCCAATCAATAGTCTATATAACACATGGCCGTATTTCAACATTTTTAGTCAATTTTGTTTTGTAACTCACAGTTTCTTGTCTTTGCATAGAAACAGTGAATTAAGATAAGTAATTAAGAGTACCCACAACGGTCTAATATGCTAACAGCCCCTTAGACATTAAATAAAACAGAAGATAAAGGGTGAAATGTGCATGCAAGAAGTAACCTTACAGGGTAAAACGATGTATTCCAAAAGTCAGTCCTTCCGAACATCCACGACACCTGCAAGGAACTTTTAAGAGACTGCCTTCTGCAGATCTGCAGGCGAGTCCACTAAGTTTAATTTCTCCTCATTTATTTTCGAGGTAGAGCCGTTAAATTCAGCATTTTTGTACATTTTCTGCGACTACACGAGCAAAAAAACGTTCAAAGTCACTTACAGATCCGCTGCTGCTGCTGCTGATGCATCAGCTCCCTCTGCATACAAACGCAGGAGTCCACCTGTCATGTAGAGGGCTGCAGGCTTTTTTCTGGAGGATAATGAAGAGGAGGAGGAGGAGGAGGAGGAGGTGGACGATCCAGTTAACGGACTCCTCCTCCTCCAACCACGTTCTGCAAGAGAGATTGTACTTGTACGTGAATCAAAGCAGCTGTTTCTGACCACCTCGGCGCCACAGACAAGAGGCTTTGGTCTTCTCACGATGACATAATTGTTATGGATATTTTACCTTAACTCAGCTTCTTTTCAACTTATAAAGTCCTTCCAAAGTTCTTAGCAACTACTAGCTAGTTCTAAACCAGGGATTTACTACTTCATGTTTCACTATTAAACACTAACTAGTTTGCTAATTAAGTGCTGCTGAGAATTAGATGAGAACATCGATACCAATCTCATGTGCCTGTTAAATTAGCGCATCCTCATCGGCTCTGTAGTTATGGGATAATGATACTTTTGAACTTTCTTAGAGGGGAACTAAAATTTGAAGTCTCTTTCTCTTCGTGAGAAATAAAGAAAAGTATGATATATTGTCAACATTCAATGACTTTATTCTTCTTCCAATTTCTAAATTTACTCTGCCAAGAAAAGAAATAAAACAGAGGTCTTTGGTCTGGCCCTGCACACAACTAGCAGAAATACGTGTGTCGAGAGTGAAAGGAGGGCTTTCTGCTGAGAAGCATCCAGTTTGGGAGACTCTGCGGAATTTCTGAAGAAAAGTAATTAATTTAATGAAAGTGGGCAGCAGTGCATTTTGGCCACAGAAGAGAGAGAGAGGAGAGGGGAGAGTTCTGCAGAAACTCAGAAGAAAAGGGCTTAACGGACTCTACGACTCTGTCACGTAGAGCGTGTGTGGCTCAAGTCATTCTGTCTCAATGGATACAACAATGAATGTGGATATTTTTTGGATATTTAACCTTTTTTTTTTCTTATTTTAATCCTTTAACTGCTACAAGTATAATTTTGGAACTAAGTGGGAGATAAAAGTAAAAATCCTTCACTTTTACTCACAAACTTAATTAAAAAAAAACGATATTTTTTCAATTCTTAATTTTTGACTTGAAAGTCTCTTAAACGTCAGAAAACTGGAGAGGTCTGTGAAGTTGGTCCAGGGTATATCCTTAAGGACTGCAGTACAGAAACAAAGGCGAGCACGCCCACGATTTTCTGTCCGTTGAGAACTTAGTTTTAGTCGATTAGCATTTGAACATTTGACAGGATGTTACATCATTTCTCTGTCTCTCTTTTTTGATCATTTATCAGCTGAAAACAAACCCGGAGACTAATCGTGACCCTGATGTGATTCGCAGTCTCTGAACATTCTTCTCCGTCTGCTCTCATCAGCGTGGAATTAAAGTCTCTTCATCATCCAATTTCTCTGATGAACCTCGTCTACCAGCAGCATTTTGCTGTTTTCCCTGTTTCTATATTTATACATTATACATACATTAGATTGCTGTTATTTATAACTGGAGATATAAAGATTTCACAAAAATAAAAAAACTTTTAAATAAAAAGGAAATCTATGTGTTATTGCAGAATAACATCCCACTGAATAAACTCTTTTCTTTTAATTCTTTCTTTCGTTTTTAAAGAATGTGGGAGCTATCACTTATTTTACTTGATTTTGAGTTTAAGAGTAATACGTCTGCCTCGAGCAGCAAATAAATCAGTTTACTTTTTTAAAAACCTTTCACCCTGTGCTAACCTAGGTGAAATATAATCTCTTTTCCCATCAAGGCTCCCTGTAAAATCCAGATTAGATTTAAAAATCCTCCTCCTCACCTACAAAGCCCTTAATGGTCAGGAACCGTCATATAGAACCCTATTACCCCAGTAGAACACTGTGCTCCCAGAACGAAGGCTTGCTTGCGGTTCTTAGAGTCTCCAAAAGTAGACTCCGAGGCTGATCCTTCAGTTATCAGGATCCTCTACTGTGGAACCATCTTCCAGTCTGGGTCCAGGAGGCAGACGCCCTCTCCAGGTTTAAGAGTAGGCTTAAAACCTTCCTCTATGATAAGGCCTACAGTCAGGGCTGCTCAGGCTGGTCTTGAACCAGACCCTAGTTATGCTTCTATAGGCGTAGACTGCTGGGGGACTTCCCATGATGCACCAAGCTCCTCTCTCTCTCCATCCATAGGTATTCATATCCCATCAATGCTTGTTACTAACCGCAGAGTCTGGATCTGTGACTGTAAACCATAGGCTGCCCCTAATGATCCTGCTCAACACCCACTGCTTCAATTATCATCATCATCATTATTATAATTCTTCTTATTATTATTATTGTTATTTTTGTCACCATTTCTAAGGCTGAGCCCAGAAATCCAGCCATGGACATTTATTTCAGTTACTTGTGTCAAGCACCTCCTCATTTTAGCCACTACCCAGGTCTCATGAGCACAGCTGAGGGCTACAGATAAATCCAAACTTCCTCTTCACTGTTACAGATGTTATAGATGCCAGTATCATAGAGATGTTGAAAGAGGTCCCAGCTGGTGCTAAAAAACCATGAAAAGAGACAAGGGCTCAGTCAGGGATTAACATCTCGTTTTATCAGCTCATCGTTTAGACTTGCAACTACGTCTGTTCCAAAGAAAACACAGTAATTCTCCTAGTCTCTACTTATAAGGGAAAAAGTCTTCTCCCTCAAATCAGGAGGATTGTACTGTGAAAAGAAGGTTTACAGCTAATAAAAACTGTCAGCTGAGAGACTCAAATCATGAATCATACTGACTTTGATAATCCTAAATTTTTCACCACGCGGTTGACATTTGTGGTTTTGACCTAGATATCTTACAAACTATTGGACTGAGATGAGATGTGGTTCAGACGTTCATGTTCCCCTCAGGATGAACTGTAAGAACTTTGCTGATCAGGTCAACATTTTAATTTGTCCAATACTTTTGGTTTATGACCAAATATCTGCAGAACTAATGAGACTCCCATCAGGCCTCGGTTGGACTTTGTGTTTAATGCTAATTAGCAGATGTGAGCATTCGAACAAGCTAAACTGAGATGGCCAACGTTATACCTGCTAAACATCAGCATGTGAGCATTGTCACTGTGAACATGTCTACCTCAGCATCCTGCTCAAAGGACAGAGCTGCTAGCATGGCTTGTCATTGTTTTGTTTAAAGCTATCCTTTTTGCATTTTAGTCTTGACGCATCAGCTAACAGCACAGGGAGAAGCAGGAAAGGGTATAAATCCCCGGCCCCATTTGGGAAGCTCTGACCAAATGAAGAACTATGTGGTCCAGACTTCCAGCGGATTTGAAGAGAGATTTTCTTCTGGGAAGTCTGTTCGTAAACTATTAGGAAAGCATCTCTGATGATTCTGCCTATTTTTCTGGCACAACCTACCCAGTAAGAGCCCCAGTAGACGTTGTACTGGTCTCGAAGGCAGTCGAGCTTGTGCCAAGTTGTTTCAAAACTCTCACATATCCGTGTCAGTGCACACCTGAAAAACACAGCATTGGTCAGGCCCAAGGCCAGTCTGAAGGCTTATCAGATGATAAGTCAAGACACTGTGGTTTATAAACCAGGTTAGAATTTTAAAGATTCTGCAATAATAACTTCTGTTGCAATGTTTTTGAGATAAACAACAAATGAGCACAATGTTACAAGCTACAGCCTGCACGCCATCTTATCCGATTTGTCTACTTACACGTTTGTTTGGCCAGCTGGCCAATGCGCTGCCATTGTTTTTTTTGTCGGAGGCCTCTGGGGCGGCTTCCTACTCTGTCCTCTCTGAAATAAAGGACAAAGTAAAGGAGTGCTACAGCATGAAGACTATTGGACTGAGATGAGATGTGGTTCAGACGTTCATGTTCCCCTCAGGATGAACTGTAAGAACTTTGCTGATCAGGTCAACATTTTAATTTGTCCAATACTTTTGGTTTATGACCAAATATCTGCAGAACTAATGAGACTCCCATCAGGCCTCGGTTGGACTTTGTGTTTAATGCTAATTAGCAGATGTGAGCATTCGAACAAGCTAAACTGAGATGGCCAACGTTATACCTGCTAAACATCAGCATGTGAGCATTGTCACTGTGAACATGTCTACCTCAGCATCCTGCTCAAAGGACAGAGCTGCTAGCATGGCTTGTCATTGTTTTGTTTAAAGCTATCCTTTTTGCATTTTAGTCTTGACGCATCAGCTAACCGCACAGGGAGAAGCAGGAAAGGGTATAAATCCCCGGCCCCATTTGGGAAGCTCTGACCAAATGAAGAACTATGTGGTCCAGACTTCCAGCGGATTTGAAGAGAGATTTTCTTCTGGGAAGTCTGTTCGTAAACTATTAGGAAAGCATCTCTGATGATTCTGCCTATTTTTCTGGCACAACCTACCCAGTAAGAGCCCCAGTAGACGTTGTACTGGTCTCGAAGGCAGTCGAGCTTGTGCCAAGTTGTTTCAAAACTCTCACATATCCGTGTCAGTGCACACCTGAAAAACACAGCATTGGTCAGGCCCAAGGCCAGTCTGAAGGCTTATCAGATGATAAGTCAAGACACTGTGGTTTATAAACCAGGTTAGAATTTTAAAGATTCTGCAATAATAACTTCTGTTGCAATGTTTTTGAGATAAACAACAAATGAGCACAATGTTACAAGCTACAGCCTGCACGCCATCTTATCCGATTTGTCTACTTACACGTTTGTTTGGCCAGCTGGCCAATGCGCTGCCATTGTTTTTTTTGTCGGAGGCCTCTGGGGCGGCTTCCTACTCTGTCCTCTCTGAAATAAAGGACAAAGTAAAGGAGGCAGCATGAAAACCAAACACACTCTGACAAAAACATTACTGGACTAAGAACATTAACTCTACACAGTGTAACAGTTTAAAGGACATCACCAAGTTTTAGTTTATTTTTCCCATAATGGTCACATACTGGATGAACTGAGATGTGAATGGTATTTGTTCTGGAATCAGACTAAAGCTTCTTTTACACCTTTAAAAGCTTCTATATCCAAGTTTGCTCTGCCGCCGAAAGCAGTTTTTCTTACCGGAAGCAGGTGGTGACGACTGTTGCTCGCCGAGAGCTGCAGCCATTGTTGGTTAGCATGCTAACTTCAGTAGAAGAAAAGAAGTGATGGAAGTAGAAGCAAAACCCGAGGTAACATTGGCGTTGTTTTCCACCGCTGGAGGCAGCTCTTGCCCAGTAAAGGAATCAAGTTTGATGCTGAACTCACAACCTTTCTTCTAGACTGGAAAGTAAACAGCTGCTAATGCTAATGTTGGCAATAGCAATAACTTACATGTAGCACCTTTAAATAGACAAATGTCTCCAGAGGTGTAAAGTAACAGTGCATTAATTCATCTGCTGTACTTTAGCACACGTATAGTTCCTGGTACATTGAAAATTTCCAATTTGTGGGACTTTATATTTCTGCACTAATGCATTTCCCAGCTGCCGTCACTTTGTAGATTAAGCTTTAACCACCAAAACATGAAACGCTCATTTAAATGACGTGTTACCGGAGATTTAATTTTTTTATTTTTCTTTCTTTAACATAATAGGCTCAGAGATTAGAACTAAAACAATGAGTTGATTAATCAATTAGTTGGTGGTCACAAAATGTAGGTAATTTATCAAGGAAAAATACCGAAAATCTCTTGTTCCAGCTTCTCAAATATGAGGATTTTCTGCTTTCTCCATCATAAGTGATAGAAAAAGGAGTATCTTTGGGGTTTAGACTGTTTGTTGGACAAAAGAAGATTTCTGAATACTTCACCTTGAGCCACTTCTCAGAATTTTCATCAACATATCTGATAAAACAATCAATGGAGAATAAGTAGGGAATGAATGAACAATTAAAATAATTGTTACTTGCAGCATTATCAGAGATCATCATTAAAACTCTATCAGATGCTTAATTAAAATGTAATGTTACGTGCATATCAACATTAATTTAAGCTCCGTTTTTACTTGAAAAGACAGATCTTGCTATCAGTATAAAAAACTTCTGCCCGGGTTTGAATTTAACTGGGACATTTCCCACACCTTTGCCGTCTCTTTCTGCACGTCCCCTTTCTGTTCAACAGACTGATTAAGGCTGAAAAGGGTGACGCGTTCTAGACTCTCTATCTGCAGGGAGTTACAGGTCTCTGAAGGCTGAGAGCGATGGCTGTCTGCCTAATGTGAAAAAAAACAAAAAAACTATGCTTTGGAAAACAATCTGTAGTATTTGAAAGTTATCAGTGATTTGGAGGTTATGGACTAAAACTTAGAGAAATGGTGTGACGTGTCCCTTTTTATCTTATGTTCCTCTGAACGTTCACTCTCTCACACAGCAGAGGTTGAATCAGCCATTACGCTGCTGATTTCAGGAGGGACTTTACTGTGTGTTTTGGCAGCTTTATTCAAGATTTGTTAATTATATACTGTAGTCGTTACTTTATGAGGCGCTTTCGCACATTCGTCCTGTAGTCCCTTACTCTGTCCAACACTGTGTTCAGCAGTTGTTGCCATATCTAGATATGGACCAGACTGTCATGGAGCTTGTTGTGTATATTCCTTCTCCCCACACAAACATCTCTTTAGATTTGAATGACTCCATGACCTTTACTCTAGCGCCACCCTGAGGACAAACTTTACATTCTCAGCTTTACTACTGGTCAGGTTTTAAGAATAGATTAGTCATCAGGATGTTGTTTGCTATGTCTAACACTGCCTTACTGTGGCCGTAATGAACACCAGCAGCACTTTACACTGTTGTTCTCGTTATTCCTTTCCCAGCACCGCAATATTGTGGGCTTAAAAAAAGCGATTATTTTCTTAAAGATTATTATTATTGTTACCCAATACTATTCAATCAGTCAATTGTTTCAGCTCTTCATTATGTGATTTGTTTTTTGTAACCTTCGACTGTCTCACCGTCACCAATTTAGTAGCTGAACTTTATTCTACTGTTGGCCTCAGGATTCTGCTTTATAAAATCCAACTCCAGCTCATTTACACTTTTTTCTGTTGATAAATTAATTGTGACAAACAAACTAAAAAAACTAAAAACATAAAACAAAGATTCTGAAATATTAACAAAAAATAAGTAAATATTTTTCCACTAAATGTCAGAACTATGTTATTGGACTAAATATAAATGAATAAATACATTTATAAATCAAGTAGAATGTTTAGTGCATTTATTAAATTCCAATATATACTTTATATTTAATTATAGTATGTACGTAAGTCGTGTTTAAATTTGGGCTGAAGTTAGGCAGAAGTTTTGACATGTCACAGAAGGAAAAACCAAAGGTGAATTAAATAACATTAATGATGGCCACATTCCACTTAGAGGTGGTCCTGGCTCACTGTCGTGGTTCAATGGGACACCTGATGGAACAGAGCCACCGTTAACGTTGTTTATTCCACCTGTGCTTTTCCTGCCGTGACAATAACAGTGTATTATCTTCATTACTGATAAATCTGCAGATCTCATCTCAGATCTCTCTGGTGACGCTTTGGAGGGGGCCCAACCCCTAGGTTGATTACCACTAGCTCAAATATGACCAGCTAAAAAGGCTAAAATACACAATGATGCATCAGTATTCACAATCTAATATTGTCATTTATTATAACAGAGCAGTGGAAGGAGTACTTTCAACTTAACTAGGATTCTTCATGCAGGACTTTTGCCTGTAATGGCATATTTTTACACTGTTGTATTGGTAATTTTACTGAAGTAAAATATCTCAGTACTTCTTCCAACACCGCATTTGACCGCTGACATTGACTTGCTTTGTTTTGTCCAACCAAAGGTCCAAAACCCAAAGATACTGAGTTTACGCTGGGTTTAAGACAAAGACAGGCGACAAATCTTCTGTGGAGAAGCTGCAACGAGAGAACTTTTGGCTTTTTTGCACTGAAAAATCATCGCCACTTAATTATCTATCAGTGGACTGCCCGCAAAATTGAAATGATTGATTCAGTTATTGTGTTTAAGTTATTTTTACACTGAATGTGTAACTTTTACTTGACGGTCTGCCAGATAATAACTCACCATCTTGTACCTAAACGCAGCAAGAACATAAGCATGGGGAAAAAAATGACCAGAAGAAAAGCATCAATATGTTCTTACTGAATTAAAGGGGCTTATGACTGGAGCTGCAACGATCAATCAATTAGTCGGTAAAACTAAAATAAATCGGCTATTTTGATAATCGACCGATCGTCTGTCAAGTCCCTCGTCGTGCAAAACCCCCCAATATTTTGTGGTTCTAGCTACTAAGTAAGATTTTTCCATTAGCTTACTTTCTGTCATTTTTTGGACCAAATGATTAACCGATTAAATTTTAAAAATAAATACATTTGACGGCTGAAAAATGATCGTTTGCTGCAGTCCCGGTTCCGACCGAAAACAGTAAAGCAACTGCGTAAACCGAAGGAGAGGAGCCATGATGGTGTGGGGGTGTCGCTGGCCGGTACAGGTGAATTCCTGAAATACATTCAGCTAATCCACTATAGCGGCTCTGTCTGGGGCTTTGTTTCAGTACCGGGTGAATTCCCATGCAAAGTTTCGGTGTTTAGTCTCATTTTTTTTAAGTCTTTTCTCTTGTTAAAGTGAAAAAATACGGTTTGAAAACGCTTCCAATTAAGCATAAATCTCACCTTTGTTCGACGCGTCCAATTAAGTTTTCGAGCGCGGCGTCTTCTTCGGTATTTTCTCTGAGCAGGAACGGGTTCACTGCTGCCCCCTGGGGCTGAAGGAGGGAAACACTCTATACTAATAACTGTTTGAAACCGCAAAGTCGGGGCATTTACAGACGAAATGGTCTCAAATAATATAATATATAATATATAATATAATATAAACTAAATTAAACGCAAAGGGGGAAACTAGAGCGGTAACCGTGCAAGTTTCGTGCCTTCTCTCTGCTCACTTCCCGCTCAGTTGTTCTGAATTGAGTTTAGCTAAAAGCTGCTGCTCAGACACAACCGACCTCCAAAAGCATAGATACATCAAGAACTACAGAAAAGCACGACAGGTTACGACACTTCTCATCGTTGTGCCGTGCCGTACCGTACCGTACCGTAACGTAACGTAACGTAAAGTGCGGCATGTGAGGTAAACGTGGTGAGTTTAGCAGCCGAAAGAAAACAAAAAAAAACAAAAACCCTGGTAAGAATCTGAGGTTTTAATTAATATATTATAGCCCATACTGTAACGTAGAAGCACACTTTATCACCACTCGTGTGTTTTTGCATTCAGCACATTTACGTGAACATAAACTACGGCTGTTAGCCTGTAGTTAGCCGCACTTGCTAGCATAGCTAATAACGAATTCGGTACAGTTTTCAGTCAAATAATACAAAGTGTCTGTTAGATCAGTGAGTGACTTCAGTGACTAAAGTTTAGTTTCACCCTCCTGCAACAGTCTAGCGTGTGTCGAGCCTCGGGACGCCTGTAACAGTCAGAAAAGTGATAGCGCCGATCTCCGTTTAAAACACCGTAGATTTAAAACGTTCTTTTCCACAGGTGAAGCGACACTCGCGGCAGAACATTACAAAACGAGCGGTTGAATCAATACGATGTCTTCCTTAATTCGGCATGCACCCAGTAGACCAAACACCATTGGTTTCCGTTAAATTGTACAGATGATCGGCTTGCTGACTAACGGTAGTCTTAACCAGACGTCTGAATAATAGATGTTAAAAACGTGAAGCTGACTGTAAACGTTTACATGTTTTTTTTTTCACCGAGAAGCAAAATCATTTATATCCCGAAAGTGTTTGGAGGCTAAAAAATTCTTTAAAAATCTTATTGTTCGTTCGTTCATTCGTGTTTAACTACTTTGCGATATGCAAGGGATATTGTATGTGTCTTGTAGTATTCGTATGGAGTTTGGTGTGCGTGTTTACTGTGGAGGTCTGCAGCACTTTGGCAGTACATGCATGGTCCCTGTCAGGTCAGGTTGACGGCGAAACGGTTCAGTGAGAGAGGTGATGAGAACCTGCAGACAAAATGTACATGGTCGGGTTTTACAGTATTTATCCATTGAATTGCGTGCGCTGTGAGGTAAGAGGGAAGCCAGATGGTCCAGTTAATTAGCCCTCTGTTAGTTTTAAATAACAGCTCGCCTTGTCCTGTCTAATGTCATCATTCAGGATCAACACACACACACCTCCACCGTGAGCACACCTGCTGCAGAAAAACCCCGTCTGGTGATTTCTAATGAGGTGCTGTGGCGCCACCTTGTGGCAGAACGACAGTTGGGGTTTTTTTTCTGGGAAGCTGCAGGTTTCAGGAGCTGAGTGGCTCCCAGACTGGGTCATAAGTAACACACGAGACGGGGAGAGAATTATGGAGAAAAACTATGGCTGAATCAGAGCCTTTTTGCCATTTGGACATGTCAAACACAGAGTAATCACCGAATTGCATTGCTGAAATCGGCACCATGGTGGTTATTAGTTTTACCTGGGTTTCTCCCGCTATGACAAGCCAAAATGTCTGACATGAAAAAGGTCAGTCGGTCCGATTTATGATAGAATAACAGTCGAGAGACAGTGCTCTGATGCCGCACGTAAATCAAGATTAGGGTTAAGAAGACCAATTCAGTCACGTAGAGATGGACAAGATACGAGAGAAAAGAAAAACAGGCAATTCCCATCGACGAATTCAAAATGTGACTTGACTTCCCGAGCGCAGTGCCGGTGTAGTGGTACCGTCTTGATTCTGTTGTACACATGAAAAATACAACCAAAGCTTTGTGTGAATTTGAAGACACGCACAAAAAAACCCCACGCAGTTCATGTTCACGATAGTGTTGTTCAAATAAATTCAACTTGGCTCCTTTTGTGACTGGTTTTAGTTGTTACCAATTGAGACTTTTTTCAGCTTCTCAAAGGAGAACTGACAGAAAGCCACTACTTTACTCAGGCATCATTTCCTGGGACCTGAGACCTTTTTCTGGGCTGTGAAACTTTAGATCCCGACTTCCTCAGAAGTTAGATGGTTGCTCCTAATGCAACGTGGCGAACTAAAGGGCACCACCGTTATGGAAGGACCTGCCTGAGGATCTTAGGCCGACAGACTCAGCATCATCTGTTAAGTCACTTCTGAAAACTCAGCTTTATCGTAAGGCTTTCTTAGTCTTTTTTAAATGTATTTATTTAGATTTGTTTTTAATAATATACTGTATCTGTGGGAATGTGTGTGCATTTTTACTTTCATGTCTGCCTTGTAAAGCACTTCGTAATCGCTGCTTAAGTGCTATGTAAATCAACTTTCTTATTCTTATGTAATAATAATAATAATAATAATAGTGATAAGTTTTTCAGTGTGGAGAGGAAGCTCCAGATTGACTACATTTAAAAGACCATTTAACGTCTGTTTAATTTTTGTTTTTTAAACAAACAAACAAACCAAAAAAAAAACATGTCACGCAAATGTCAGTTTGTTAATCTCAGAAATTGTCTTCATTCACTGGTGTCTGCGTTTCCAGTCCGGTCCTGATTCTGGGTTTATTAAGGTGTCACGATCTGTGACACAAACTGTCCAACGAAGATCCCATCGTACCAACCTGGCACTAATAAATTGATTTACCGACTATTAATATAACAATTCCCAGAGCTGCTGCTGCAGCAGGACAAAAGCTGGTGGGTTTTGGCTCCGCATCAGTCACATCCGTCTGTCCTCTGTGTCTGCAGATGGAGAACTACAGTAAGGCTCGGACGGTGGAGCAGCCATCTGTCTGTCCCTTCCCCGGCCTCCCCCCCGAGACGCCGGAGGTCCGCGTCAAAGACGGCAGCAAGATCCGCAACCTGCTGCGCTACACGCTGAGCCGCGTGGAGGCCAAGCCCCGAGCAGCTGAAGAGGAGGCACGACCCACGCCTGAGGAGGGAGGCACGGCTGTGGAGGGACAACAGGACGCGCCGGGCCGCACGCTCTGCAAACAGATCATCTTCACCGCGAGCGGTAAGGGCATCTCCAAAGCCATCACCTGCGCTGAGATCGTGAAGCGGCGCGTGAAGGGGCTCCACCAGCTCACCAGGCTGCAGTACGGCACTGTGGTGGAGGTGTGGGAGCCGCTGGAGCCCGCCGCCGGCCTCGACAGCCTGACGGTCAGCAGGAACCTGCCCGCCATCTGGATCCTCCTCTCCAGAGAGCCGCTGGACTCCAGCCAGCCCGGATACCAGGCGCCAGGCCGATACGACGCCCTGTGGGCTCAGTCCACTAGCAGGGAAGAGGGTGGAGGGTTCCCTGGACAGAGACCAGGAAGGAGGAAGAGAGGAGGAGGCGGCGGCGGCGGCAGAGGAAAGGGACCCGGCCGTCAGACTGGACGGTCCAGAGAGGCAGCTAAATGACGGAGTGGATTTCGATTTTTACTAACTGCATGGACATGAAGAAGACTGGAACGCTGTGAGGGAGCGCGAAGCCAACGCTCGGTGGACACGTAAAGGACGGGAGCTGCGGTTTGATTAGTTTCAGTTTCTGAGAAAATCTGCGTAAAGAGACTTGAAATTCGTTGCCGAGAGATAATCCATCAAAGTCAGCATTTACTCCACTGTTTGTTCGTTTCATTTCATTTAGCCATTATTATAATTCCAATTATTATTATTATTATTGCAGAGGCTTCTTTCATCTTTACTATTCTTGGAAGCAGAAGCTGACAAAACCATCTCAACTCAAGGTCCACTTACTTGTTCAGGAGCTTTTAACTGTATCACACAGTCTTCATGAGTAAGTAAACCTTTGAGTTGAGATTGTTTTTGTCAACAGCTGTTTCCAAAGTCCCAAACAACCCGTTAGACATGGACGAGAAGACCTGGTGATGCTTAAAAATCCCACTTCCATGGCACCTGAGCGAACTCGCCCTGCTGACAGGGACCGAGTAATGTGGTGACAGGTCCAGGTCAAGTGAGCGAGCGGACCTTGAGTCGAGGTTGTTCTGTCGGCCGCTCGATGTAAGTTTGGGTTGTAGTGTTGGATCACGTTTGAGTAACCGAGCGCAACTCACCCTGTAATGATCTCTCCTGTACTGCAGAGAGCCGACAGTAGCCAGGTTACCGAGGTGCAGCGGAAACACTCTGGCTACTGAGGGTTTCGTCTTTAAATTAAAGAAAAAAAAAAATTAAAATCAAATGCAGAAGCCAAACACTGGTGTAAAGAGAAACCTGAATTCAGTTGTTTCTTCCAGCCAATCGTGAAATCTGAGATGCCGAAGCTTTTGTCAGCGTGTGAATAGCGAGAGTTTTTACAGAACGTACATAAACACGCGACAACCATAGTCAGTGACTGTGGCAAACAACCGACGGCATCCAGAAGTTGACTGTGATGGATCGGCCGCGTGTGACCTAGAGTCTAAACCACCAGTTCCAGCGCTCTCAAGACAGCGGTCTGCGTTTTGATGTGTTCTCCACCAAAGTACAACTCCCATCAGCTTTTGTTTTTCCTGGGGAATGCTTTTAGTGCTTAAGGGGTTTCACCCAATGCGAATCTTTGAGGAGACGGGCATTATATTTCGTTTTCTGTGCACTGAAATAAGCTTATTACAGTATGAACGCGCTGTGTCGGTGCCTGAATTCTGAGCTCTGAAAATGAGTGTGTGTTTTTTTGTTGTTGTTGATTTTAAGTGAATAAAAACAAGCTTGTTTAACCGACAGGCCTCTAAGAATCTTCCAAATGCAACGATCAGAAAAGGGGGGAAAAAAAATAAATAAAATCGCTCACGGTTTATGTCCACGCCGAGGCCTTAACCTGTGGTAACGGGCAGACATCATTTTTTCTGAGGGGTCCCAGGACATAAAGGTTGGGAATCGCTAGCTTAAAGCAGAGTCTGACAAAGTCTGACAAAGTCTGGCTTAGCCTGATCAGAGCTGAGCCGGGTCTGACTAGTGTAGACTTGAGTCCGAGATGTCTTAAAACAGCCAGCGTACAGGACATAAGCGTGACCTCTCTAGGACAAGCCTCGGTGTCTTTATACCCCCCTTGCAGACTTTGTCCCATCCATCCAAGGAGTGAGATGAAGTCTGCATCCTGCGGGGCCGCTGGGGTTTTAGGCGTCACCTGGCCTTGTTATCGGCACCTCTCTCCCGACGGGTCTCGCCCGCTTTCATTACTCTGGTTCCTGGGCTGCGACTAGGAGTTATTTACACAATCAACTTATCAGCCCATTGTTCCAGTTTTCTCAATAAACCATTGAAAAACGGGGGGAAATGACCAGAGCCCAACACGATGTCTTCAGATTGCGTTTTTATTTGTCCAACACCCAACATATCACATTCATTACAGCTGCAAATCGTGACTCTGGAGGAGCTGGATCTCCCAAACGGCCGGAGAACTGGTCTTTTCGGCACAGGTGGAGTTCCTCCACGAAGTCCCGCTGAGCTGAAGACGCCGACGGGTTTAAGTAGTGGCAGCGCATTACTCGGGAAAGGTCACCTCCTGGTCGGGCTTTCAGGGAGCGGATCCCGGTGGCATCTGGCGTTGATGTCGATCCTTTTATCTCCTCGGGCTCTCAGCTGCTTACGGCGCAAGAGGATTAGTTTCCCCGCGGGAGGATCAGAGCGGAGCATCGGGCAGAGAGCGAAGCCGAGAATGGAGCGGCGCGGGCGGCCGGAGGCGTTCGGCTCGCTGCCGCTGCTGCTGGTCTGCTGGCTGGCGGTCGGGCCGGTGCTGCCCCAGGTCCGCCACCCTCTGCCTGTGCTGTGGATGATGCCGCTCAGCTCCGGGTCGGGGAGGGAGAACCTGACGGCCGGCGTGGGTCCGGCTGTCCGGCTGGCTCTGCAGGACCTGAAGAAACAGCCGCCACCGCTGGGGAACTATGAGATCCAGCTCCAGCTGCTGGATTCGCAGGTCGGTCTCCGCGATAGACTGGTCCTCTAAGTCGGGGGGGTCACGGGTTCAATGTGTCTCACTACTGTGCGCGGTTCAAGCACACGAGGTATTTTCTCCTCTCGCATAGTTTGGTCTGAGCTGTCGGTTACTCCGGAGCAAAAGCCCGAGAAAGACGAAGCTCGCTTTGGATTCCGGGAAGAAACCGACTCCCGGCACGGTGGTCGTGGGCCTGCATCAGCCGGTTCCCCCGGGGAAACGCGCGGACCCGCAGTAGGACAGCGCCACGCACGTTCCTCGGGAGCGTCTTGCGGCGAGAGAGGACCAAAGAAAACCGATTATCAAATGAATTTAAAGTTAGGGATTCGTGTGACGGAGGACCGGCGACCTGCCGCAGGTGGAAGTCGTTCCCCAAGTGTACGTTTTCAGGGGGCATCTTGTGACTTGTCCGAACGGCAGAGGGCCACCGCCGGGGTCGTGGGCTCGGGGCGAAGCGAAGCCCTTCGGTCCGGGTTCTCCGCAGCAACGCGACGGCCAATAGCAGTAGCCGTGTGAGCGGAGAGTTTGCCAGGCTGCGGTCGCGACCCCCGACCGTCCCTCTGCCAGCACCGCTGCTGGGAAACCTACTTCCTGCAAACTGAACAGAACCTTTGCATTTTGCCCCCATTAGGGAGTTTACGTTGGGGACAGGGGGGAGAGGACAGGTAGCAACGGTCCCTGGCTGGACCGGTTCAGAGGACACTGCAGTCACAGGCTGCAGGTTGTAGGTTGTAGTCTAGTAGAAGGTGGTGATGATGTGAAGGAGACTCCGCCGACACCGTCTCGATTGCATATAAAGGTTTATAACGAAGAAGCGCAGCGTCGAGTCCAGCACCCGCAGGTCTGCTCGTGAGAGGGTGCGAAGCCCATGAACCGCTGGAAACCGGCCTCGGTCACCGACTCTTAAATGAGGCCGTGGTCTTCCTGAAAACTGTCACTAACGTACTGTTTCAGTCACAATGCATTAACTTCCTCCTCCAAACCGTGAGCCCCCTCTGACGACCTTTGACCTGGGGCCTCTATGTAAACACAGCTCTACATATGTCAACATGCGGCTCAAGGTCTCGGCCGCTCCAGGATATTTAACTCCACATTGAGATGGCGGCGCGGCGAACTCCGACCTCAGTGAGTCCGCCGGCCGTGATCCCGATCGGAGCACCGTTTCGTGACCACTCCGTGTTCTCGTCTTGTTCCGCAGTGCGATCCCGCTTCATCGCTCAAGGCTCTGTTTGACTCCCTGTGGGCGGGGCCGAGGTACCGGCTGGTGCTTGGAGGGGTGTGTCCGGCTGTGACGGCGCTCGTCGCCCGCTCTCTGCCAGCTCTCCACCTGGTGCAGGTACGGATCCGGCCCGACTCAGTGTGATGTGGGAAACACCACCTGATATGCCGTGGCTGTGGGGGGGGGGGGGGGGGGGTTAATACTCTGAGCTGAAGGTGCCCCGCGGAGCTCGGGACCACCAGCGGTTGCAGCGGCGGATCCCTGAGGCCGTGGGACAGGCATCTCTGGTTTCAGGGGACTCCACTGACCCGCGGGGGGGGTAGCAAGCAAAGGCAGGGAAGGGGAAGCCCGCGACCATGGGTGTAGACAATGTGGGATTCGAACCGATTCACATCACAATGATGATAAACACAATAACCCCACAGGCCACCGTCAGGTGTTCGTTTGACAGGGCCCAGTAGTTTCGCGTGTGCTCTGGTGTCGCAGGTCTCCTTTGCAGCCGCGTCCCCCGGCCTGGCCAACAGGAGGTGGTACGGGAACCTGTTCAGCACGATGCCGTCGGACCGGGCTCTGAACCAGGCCGCGGTCAAGCTGCTGCAGCGCCACAGGTGGACCAGGGTCGGCGTCGTCTGGCGGGAGACGCCCAGACTCTCTCAGGTGGCGCAAAGTCCCGATACTGATGCTGAAGGCGACCTCCATCGGGTCGTCTGTGCTGATAAGGCTCTAAGAAACCAGTTCCCGTTTTTCTGTGTGTGTGTTTCTCCAGATGAAGGAGGATCTGATCAGGCAGCTGCTGAAGGCCGACGTTCAGGTCGTTTCCACGGAGAGTCTCTCCGACGACGTCTGCAGCAGCCTGGAGAAGCTGAAGGTACCGAGGGACCGGTAGAGTACGGTAGACTTCAGTAGACCGTGTTGAGTCCATCCTTCAAAACATCGGGACTCGCGCATTCGTTTAGTGAAGTACGCAGGACGCAAAAGGTTAAACTCACGTCTGTTTATTAAAATACGGCAGAGTCTTAAAGACTGAGGCTGCTCACGGAGCTCTGGACCAGACTCTGCGTCCCTGACAAGCCTACAGCATCCACATCGGTTCACGGGGTCTGAGAGACTAGTCTCTCCCTGGTCCAGCAGGTATCAGGTGTAAACATAGTAAATAACACAGTCATCTTCTTATTGGCTGAGACCTCCGTCGCTCCTCAGGTACGCGCCTCCCTCGTACGGACGTTTCCCTCTGGACGTGATGGACTCTCCCCATTTAACGACTTACCTGTAGAAAAAGACGAGACACGGGACGGTTTCTCAAACTGTCCTGTGTCTCCATATAAGGGGTCGTTTGTCTCATAGAGACAACCATGTGTCTTTGGGTTCATTCTTTGCAGAATAACACCTGTTCAGTTCAAGCACCTGAGTTTAATAAGCACAATCATCAGGTTTCTTTCAGTCTCACAACAAGATAATATATAGAAACACATCAAAATAACCCTTCAACCGCAGCAGAGCAGATCTGCGCGACCACGGTGCGGTGGAGAACAGGAGGCCGGTAGCGGGCGACTGCAGGACTTCGCTTCCAGGACGGAGACTTTTAATTGACCCCGAACTCGAACACGTCTGAGTCCAGTCGGCCGCGCTCCCCCAGAACTGAACTCGATCGAGACTCGTCGGGGTCGTTACGATCCGCTCAGGCATTGAATACTAACCGCCGGTGTATTTGCTGCAGGCTCTTGACGTTCGGATCTTCATCGGACAGTTTGAAGAAGACTCTGCCTCGGAGGTCTTCTGCTGTGTAAGTATCCTGCCAGATGTCTCGACGTAAACGGTGACTCGGGTCCAGGTCGGGGTTTGTTTGGTTTTTTTAACGTCATCACGGAAGTAAGAGAGAAATAGTTCAACACTTTCCGTTCCGGAAATTCACCGGTACACTGACATTTGTAGAGACTCGGTAATTAGGCCTCTGCTCCTCGTTCGTTTAAAAGTCACACAAAAGTAAATGTAAATAAAACAGTTTGTGGTTTCGGGGGCCGGAACTACTTCTCGACGAACAACAGTGTATCCATCCACCGCTTCAGCGGGGGCCGCCGGGTAGACTGTGCTTCCTCCTGCCGCCGGCAGAGGGCGCTGCGTGGAGCCCGACAGACGTCCTCAGGTGATGTCACCCGAGTCGGCGCCGGCAGGGCCTGAACAGTAAAGGGATCTGGGGGTGTGGAGGTGGAGAGAAGTGTTGCTGACCGGGCCTCTGCAGCCCCACCCATCTCCGCTGCAGGCTACAGGCTCATTAGCGCCTCCGACCCAACTGTTGGAGGTCCAGGAGCATTGTGGGAAAGGGAGGCGCCGGGTTTTTACATGGACGACCGTTGTGCGGAACAGAACGGGCGTTAGCTCTGGTTCTGCTGCATCGATTTTTGATCAATAGTTCTTAAAAACACTCTCCATCGTGGGTCAGACACATTGGTGCCGCCATTTTGAGATTTCTAAAACAATATCACGTTGCAGAAAAACACATAATTATTTGGAAACCTTTAAGCGTCCGTGAGGATTAAATGGAGTTCTGCGGGGTTGAGCAGTGTTTCTCTATGCAACGTGCGTGTCGGTTGATGAATGTCATTAAAAAACAAAGCCCCTGGACTAGATCCAGAAGGACAGGTGGTAACTGTCCGCAGTGCAGCAGCCGTGATGGGTTTTTCTCTGCGTGGCTCTCAGGCGCACAGACTGAACCTGTTCGGGGCTCGCTACCAGTGGATCGTCGTCGGCGGAGGAACCGCAGGACGGGGGCCGGGGCGGCGGGCCTCGGGCTGTACGGCCGACAGCCTCCGGGCGGCTGCGGACGGATCCATCAGGCTGCAGATCAGACGGCTCGGCGGCACAAACGCAACGGGAGTCTCCGGACGGGTCAGACAATATTAGCTCTATTCAAGTGGCAGACAAGGAAGGAGTTCCGCTCACCTTGTTAACGTTCATCAGCATAAATACTTCACAGTACCGTGTCTTCACAGTGACCTTGTCCCGCAGACTCCTCGGGACTACCAGGACTCCTACCTCAGACAGCTGACCCGGGAGGGGTCACCGTTCAGCCCCCTGCACGCCTTCGCCTACGACGCGGTTTGGGTCGCTGCCGTAGCGCTGAGCCGGGTGACGGAGGCCGTGAAACACCGAGAGAAATACGGCGTCCGGAGAAATGTGGCGGCCAGCGAGGCGGAGGTTCAGGGGATGCTGCTCGAGGCCGTGAAGAAGACGCAGTTTGAAGGAGTCACGGTGAGAACGTCTACACACTGAGGGTCTGGAGCGGAGACGGCTACTGGTACCAGGACGGTCACTATTTATTCTGCTGGTACTGAACGTGGTACTGTAGTGGTAGTGGGGATCTGTACTGCACTTTCACTCTTACTGGGACTGTAGTACTGGTGCTTTAACCGGTCATAGTACCAGGCCAACACCAGTACTAGTAGCGATAGTGTAACTGGTGCTGAAATTGGTAATATCGGCTCTTCAACTGGTACCAGTACTAATATCAGCGGTGATATTTGTAGTGTAAGTGGTGTTGTGGTTCTGGTACCGTAACCACACTAGTACTAATACGATTAGTGGCATTTGAACTACTTCAAATGTTACTTGTACTGGTACCGAAAGTGGTACTGGTACTGTACAACCACCTTAACCCGAACCGGTGGTGATACTGCGTCTGCGATCCGCACTGGTACTGCTGCAGTCCTACTTGAAGAGGTGCTGGTACTCAGAACAGTGGCGGTGCTCCTGGTGTCAGTGTAACTAAACGTCCATCGGTACCGGTCCTGTAGTGATGGTGACCAGTGGTGCTGGCGCCGTAGTACTTTGGCGGCGGTATCGCCTGTGCTTTTAGTGAGGACGTACAGGAACCGCTGCTGTTCCACCAGCAGGTTGCCTGTACATTTATCGACACGCCACAGATGTTCTTATGGTTTCGAACCGCCGTGTCTTCTCAGGGACCAGTTCTCTTTCGAAACGGGGAGAGAGTGGCGGCGATCGAGCTGATCCAGTCTCAAGGTGAAGGAAACCGCACGTAGCGGCTCTGTAAAACTGTAATGCTCATATTCAGATATTCATGTTATTCAGCGAATGTACAGTACAGAATGTGTGTGTGTGTCCGTCCTCAGGCAGCGGTGCTGTGTTGGTGGGTGAGTTCAGTACAGCCACCCACCAGCTCCGGCTGCTGAACCACCTGCTGCAGTTTAAAGGTCAGAAACCAAACTCAACTCACATTCTTCACACATTTTATCCTGAAATAAATTATAAACCATAACTGAAAACATCACGTGCTGTTGACTTTAATTTGAAATTTGTCTCCAGAGTGATGACTCGCTGCTTTCCTGTTATTTTATATTATTTGAAGTTTGATTGTTTTGAGTTTTAAGCGGTTGGCGCCTTGGACCTTGGACTTTTTCACCGTTTTCCTACATGACGAATATTCTCGTTACTGAGAATACTCGTTAGTTGCAGCACTAGATCAGTCATACTGATAAGGTTTAGATGAGTGTTGTCGCCGCGGTCCTGCAGGTCCAGGACCAGCCAGAGACCGGACCCTGGTGCGCCTGCAGCATCGTCGCGTGAACCTCCTTCTGTACAGCATCGTCTCATCGGCTGCGGCTGTGACCTTCGTCGTCGCTCTGATCGTCCTCTGCTTCGTCGCCGTCCCCCGCAAACGCTGGTACGGCCTCTGTGCATCGACCTGCACCGTCAGCTCTAGTGTCACACGGTGAACTGTCACAGAAACGGCTGCCTTGCGGTTGTCTGCCTGCAGGCGGCTGAGATCCAGCGGGGGATCCCAGGACGGGCTACTCCTGCTGGGCATCCTGCTCTCCTCCTCCTCAGTCCCGATCTCTGGTCTGGACGGAGCCTCGGTGTCTGACTGGACGTTCGAGATTCTCTGCTCTGTGAGTTCACCCGGCTGCGTCCTTAAAAAATGTGTATTTATTCCCAAACGACGTAATGCATGACCGCACAGACACACACACAAAGACACAGGCTAGAGCGGTTTCTGCATATACAGCTGCATACAGGTCGAAATGCACATAGAAAGTCAACAAAGTCAAGGTTTTCTCCGTTAATTCTATTCTATCCTGACATGAACCGGTATCACTGAGATAATCGGGCCGGCCGCATTGGTTTTGTTGTTGCCGTGGCTTTAGAAAACAGGTAACCAGGGGGCTGCGGGACTGGGAAAGGCAGCGTGGCAGGCAGCGATACCTCCCCCGGACCTGAGGTCCGAACTCTGGCCGGGGACTTTAAAGATGCTACGATCATAAAAAATCCAGGCATGGTGGCTTTAATTGACGTGCTCTACCTGCCAGAAGGGTTTCCCCGTCTGCATTCTGGAGGAAGTCGACTGCCTGTACCGTTTTGTTGCACGCTTGTTTACCCTTTTCGGACTTATGTGGTCTTGCAGGTTCGTCTGTGGACTCTCTCCGTGGGACACACCGTGGGCTTCGCCGTGCTCTTCACCAAAACATGGAGCATCTATTCGCTCTGCAGTATCAAACAGAAGGTAAATCCCACCTACCGGTGCCTGATTTTAGTCCCTAACTAATGGGCAAAGATACGAGGACAGGACCCGGGCTCTGCAAACCCGGGAGTTTCCTTTCAGTTGAACTGTTTGACATTCTGTCCTGCTGTTGCCGGGGTGTCTCTCTGTGTTCCCAGCAGCAGAGTCGTCTGCAGCGAGCAGGCCGCGTTGTGCTCTGGATGTTCCTGCTGGATGTGTTTGTTTTAAGCTCCTGGCAAATCCTGGACCCCCTCAGACGGGTGGTGCTGCAGCATCCCTTAGAGGTAACAAAGACCAGGAAGATCTCAAGTCCCGCCGAACCGATTCACAGCACAAAACGGGAGGAGGGTGCCGTTCTTTCCGAGTAAACAGAGCTATAAGTCACCTGTGACATGTTCGTCCTTTTGGGGGAATAGAAGGTGAAAGGGCTGATGGGAAATGTGGTTTTAGGGTGGTGAGACACAAACACTGACAATACCACAAGTGTTCATCTCCAACATGGTCCCATTTGGTTCCAGCAACTGGAGCAGAGGTGACATCCTTGTTAATGATCAGATGCGCTGATTCTGTGTTTTCTTCTGTTTTTTTTAAACGTGTTGTTGTTTGTCAGAGTGACCCCGCTGATCCGGACGTTATCATCCGGCCGCACTCTGAGCGCTGCAGCAGCGTCAACATGGAGCTGTGGCTCACCGCCGTCTACGGATATAAAGGACCTCTGCTGGTCAGTACTGACACAACGAGGACTGTGCAGTTCATTTCGTCTGGTGTCGCCCTGCATTTCCTATCAAATGTTGAACCCTGAAGAATTTTACACTGTAAAATGTCCCAAACGCTTACTTATTCCCACATTTAGGGAACAAAAAAACCCCCAACAACTAATAATGGCTGATTTACCGTAATCAGGTAATCGAACATTTACACTGGCATCAGCCCCAAAAATGCAGAATAGCTCAGGCTCTAGTCTGAGCTGTTAACTCACCCGAGTGCATCGAGTGTATCCTGGAACAAATGTGAACCTGCAGATCAGTGGGACGGTGTGAAGCCATTGGCAGGAGTGTGTACCACAGCTCCGGTCTGAGCAGGCAAGAAAACCGAAACGGGGACGCGCTCTTAGGAAAAGCAGTCAGAAACCGCACAGGGAACACTCAACCGCGCTGAGGTCCGAGACAAATCGACACTGGGATTAAGTCAGGGACTAGGGGACACTGTCTGGCCTTAATAAAGCCCCGTGTTTTTTCTTCAGGGTCTTGGATGTTTCCTGGCCTGGGACATCAGGTCTGTCCAGGTGGACCATCCTGCTGTCAGCAGCAGACACCTGACTCTGAGCGTGTTTGCTGTGACGGTGTTCAGTGTGTCGGGAGCGTCGGGATCGCTGCTGGCGTCCCACAGTCCTCCCGTCCAGTTCTGTCTGAGCAGCGTCCTCGTCCTCTGCTGCAACATCTGCGTCCTGAGCTGGTCGTTCGGGCCAACGGTCAGTGTCGCGCTCTCTGCTTTTCTTTGTTGTTCAGTTTTGAATGCAGCTTCCACATAAAGATGAATAACGATAATAAGACTAACATAACTGGACCAGCGGGTGTTGAGCAGGATCACGGGGCCAGTAGGTGGTTTACCGTCTCAGATCCAGACTCTTCTGCTCCAGGGGCAGAGACACCTGCAGAAAGCGACAGGAGGAGAGAGGAGAGGGACGAGAGAGAACAAAACTACGGGAAAGTGCGAGGCCTGTAACTGGTTTTGAACTCGTTTGTAGATTTCGTACCTGTGGTTGCACGGCAACGAGCGGCCGCAGCCGTCGGAGCTGCCGGGCGAAGCTGCGGAGGAGGAAGATGAAGAGCAGCTGAGCAGGATGAACCAGCGGCTAAAGACTCGAGCTGCGCAGGTGAGGACGCAGAAACCTGAAGTGAAACTCAAAAATGAATTTTGTCCCGATGTCGGCGTTAGAGGAAAGGGGGGTAAAACCTTCAGGACTGATGCAGACAGATGTTGAGAGGTCTTGGTGGACAGGTGGACCGACCACAGACAACGGCGGGAACACCAGCATTTACACTTTTACTGTCCGACCGCGCTGAGAGCGAAAACCTTCAGCTGCGCGTCGCTTGGTGCTTTGTGCTCCGTGACTCCTTACCTGCTCGGTCCACCTGCATCGTTACACCAGAAAAAATACATGACAGGTTTTTTCAATAATGGAGACATAATACTGCATCGCGGTTTGTTGTCGTCTTTTGCAGCTCAGTGTGGAAATAGAAACCGTCACCGTGCAACTTTCGGAGGCGTCAGAGCCTGAGATGCTTCAGCATGTGACGAGAACCAGCGACGGTAAACGCAAACAACCGGGAATAAAGGAACTGCAGCTGTGAAAGGAAACGCACCACTACTGTGTCAGCGTTGCTCAAATCTGGAAACAAATCTCTGTGACCAGACTGGTCGGTTTTAGAGAGAGGATTTACAGACACAACAAGCTGCTTCCGCTGTTCCCAGCCTCACCACTTGATCTTTACACATTATTATGGAGCAGTTCTTCAGTGTTGCTTTGAGATGAAGCCAGGACGCTACGTAATATCACCATAGCAACCTCTTTCTAACTGTTTTTTTTTTTTTTTCCTCGCTGCAGATGAAGTAGGACCTGGGACTTGGACTCATGAAGCCCAGGTCTCGGCTGAGGAGGGAAACTCTAGTCCAGACGACGTCAACTCCCCTGAACAGTGAGTTCGAGACACACCAACTGGAGTCAAACACATTTCCTTGATTTTCCCAATGATGTCACCGCACTGGCAGCGTCTTTTGTTTTCCACATTTTTCCCCTCTTGTGTTTCCAGTCACCCGTTTTTATTTCTAATTTCAATCTGCACATACAAAAAAGGAAAAAAAAACAAAACAGAGAGGAAACGCTGGAAAATTTGAAAAAAACAGTTGAATGCGTTGGACGTTGTCTGAGGTGGAAAAGTAGCTGTGTGGATAAAAGCCAACGTGAAACGAACACGCCCATGAAGCGTGAGGAGAGGAAACCATCAGGTCTGTGAGGAGCCACGAGGAGACTGGAACCGTCCTCACATCAACACACGAAACCGGCAGAATAAACCTGAAAATTCTCGATTTAAAAACCGTTTAATAAAGGCGCAGTCACAGTGGAGACCTCATTGACTTCAGCTCATTCGTTTCACTCACTAGTCTCCGTTTTCTTCTCTCTGAGATAATATTGAGCAACATTAGTCAGTTGTGACTCACTTCCTCTATTTCACTCTTAGTTTTTTACTCATTAATGAAAAGAAAATAATGTTTTTAATGGTCAGATTCTTAAGGATTTTAAAGCCCAATCTGTATTTTTTAACATGTAAGCAACAGGTGAATTCACATTGGAGCATCAATTCTTTTTGCAGCTGAATACTTTTGAAAATGCAGCCCGGTTTTCTTCCGTTGTTGTCAAATAAAAAAGGCAAACCTTACATTCGTTTGGATTGAATTAGATGAAATATCAATTTCCCGCAGCTACAACACAACAATATTGTATAGTGAACGGCAGGTAAAGAAGGGATTTTGTTCAGGTAGGAAGTCAGTTGTTTCATCAACGTGTGCGCTTGCTGTTTTTTGAGCGACTCTTTCTGTCTGTGGTCTCCGTCAGCGTGCGGCGGCGTCTGTCCGTGCAGCTGCCGATCCTCCACCACTCCTACCTGCCTGTCGTCGGCGGCGTCAGCTCCAGCAGCTCCAGCCTGGAGGCCTTCGTTCGCCACGACGACGTCGCCCGCCGGCACGCACCTGGAGGCGACTCACCGCTGAACCGATCGGAGGGCAGCTGTGGCCTTGAAACTGTGCGACCGCACAGTTTCAACTGAGGATTTCGGTCCCAAATCAAATTCTTATACATATTATCACACACGAAAAGAAATACAAGTCTGTTTCTAACATCTGTTACACATTTTCTCACCCGGAATAACAGAAGCGAGCTGCTACCGAAGTTCTACTCGAATAGAAAACTGTGACACTGTTGCTGGTTGTTGATTTGGTTTGTTAGAAAAATAAAAAAAACAAAGAAGAAGAAGACGGCCGGTGAACTGAACCTCCTGCAGTTACCCCTGTTCAAACCTTTGAGCAGGAAATCCAAATACAAAACAGCGGCCAGAGACGGAAGGAGTGTTTTCACACTCGTCTGTTTGCTCTTGCAGCACATCAAGGTTTTAGCAGATCGGGGAATTTCTGAAATGACGAAATCCGGCCAAACACGAGCTTTGACCTGGCTGAAGCTGCGGTTTAGTCCGGGAGCTGCTCAAACAGAGGACGACTGTGACTCCATCTGGTTTCACTTTCTGTGAATCAGAGGTGTTTACAGAATAAAGCTCTTCAGTTGCTGTCGTGTTGTGCAAATGAAGAAAAACCCTCATAACGGATTTAGACTGTTTGGAGATGTGGGCCCACTGTAGATGACTGACCAATCACTGCAGGCTCATACGTCCTATTGTTTACAGCTTCAGTTACCGTGGACGCGTGGCACTGTAGACTGAGGTTCTGATCCCTG
This sequence comes from Xiphias gladius, assembly GCF_016859285.1. Taxonomy (NCBI): domain Eukaryota; kingdom Metazoa; phylum Chordata; class Actinopteri; order Istiophoriformes; family Xiphiidae; genus Xiphias; species Xiphias gladius. Next base: position 29,308,306 of record NC_053421.1, read on the forward strand.
TACCACTGGATTTGTGCCTCGCTCGTTCTGAACATGCTGCCCTGAATGAATGCAGCCGCAGCTCGTAATAATTTCATCATTATCATTATTATTCTTATTTGTCTCTTTCAACCGTTCGTTTTTTGATGCCGCGTTGAGTCGGATCAGATCGCGGAAAGATTCCCGAGGCAGCATTCGGCTCAGAAGTGACATTGATCCTCAGTCATACATGTTTTCACTGTAATGCTTCTAATCATTTTCTTATTCATATAAACAGGAAAGGACGACATAAGAAAACCCAACATCTGGTTCAGACAATCCCCTTAGAAATAGAGGTATGACACATAGCTAGTAAACTACCTGTAACTGAATTCCATTCTCAGAACGACTCTGCCATGACGGCTTGGAAACGAGGCGATCGGGACGAACAAACACTCCGTTCCCCTGACGGACAGTCGGCCGTGGTGATACACGAGAAACCGTGGCAGCAACAAGCGACACATTCAACGACAAAGTGCACACGACGCGTCTCGGTGAGAAACTCTGAACGTGAACAGAAACTTCCGTTTCTTTTGCCGAGAACTCCACAGGGCAGCTTCAAGTAAAATTCAGAGGTGACGCAGAGTTCATGCGATGGGAGAGCTTCCTCCATTGTGGACCGGGTAGTTCTCCGTTCCCCCAAAGGTTTGAGTCCACCAAAGTTAAACTTTTGCAAAAGCTCTACAGCAGGTCCACTGATGGTGGACCGCTTTTGCTGTTGTGACCGGGCCTCCGGGCGTCCTGCCTGGCAGCCAGTTGAAGGGGAACAAAGGCCGAGAACACGGTGTCTTCCGGTGTGTTCATTTCTTCTTCTACTGCTGTGTTAAAAGCACTGAGATGCTCATGCGAGACAGGAGCAGAAGGACACAACAGCTAACGTCAGCCACTGGGCTGTAATTCAGGATAAACTGGATAGATGAGGGTGATTGAAACAGACATTTGTATGAGAAGAAAACTGTGTTTTCTTGTTTCAAAAGTATATGAAAAAGTATAAAACTCCCCCACTTCTCAAGCCAAATAAAGGATTTCAAAACCTCCTGGGTACAGCTGGAGATGGCAGGTCTGGGGTTTTTAGCTCATGAAGAATGGACTTTTTATAGATGCGTGGTCCCGACAGGACATGATGGTCTTATAGAGTACGATGCGTGGCTGTGGAGGAAGCTTTCCAACACGACGCAAGGGAATTAAAATGCAAAACGCAGCAGTGACAGTAGAACCATTTCACTGCATCAGGACGATGCCTGAAGTACATTTTGCTGATTTTGCTTTAACTCAAGGTTGCGAATGCAGGACTTGTACTTGTAGTGGAGTATTTTCACAGTGCTACTTTTACTGAAGTAAAGGATCCAAACGCTTCCTCAACCACTGCCTGCTGATTGGTCTTGACAATGACTTCAGTGTTGGGAAACTGTGGCTTCAGCAGCAGTTTTTTCCAGCCACCTACTAGTCTTTAAAATCCCCTTTACTGAGACATCTCTGCTTGATTCTTCACTGCTGTCACCACTGAAGTGATGAAATCTGGTCCTTTTACCGTCAACAGTCTGGAAATTACAGATGCAGCCTGCCAGGCCACGAGCACTGACCTTGACTGGGAGGGATGAATGATAACTGCGTGCAAACTGGGAGGAGCGTCAGGTCTTTATAAAATCACCCCGCTGTCTCCCTGAGCTAAAACCGGGAGACAAAGACTTCCTCCAGACTAAGATCCATCATGTTTGCCTTCAAAATGCTCCTCTCCGTTCTGGCTCTGACTCTGTTGGCTGCTTCTGTGGAGTCTTCGTCTGGTGGTGAGTCATTTAGATTGTTGTTTGTTTTCTTTAAAATTGTGACAGGGCTGTGACAGCCCTGTTTGTGGAGAGCACCGTTTAAATAAATGTGGCCCCTCTTTTGCGCTGACAGGTGCCCCTGCAAACCACAACTTCGACCTGTCGGGCTCAGCCCTGACGAGGCTCTATAACTCTCCAGTGCATCACGCTGAGAGGATGAAGAGGCCGTTGGAAGGGACTTCATCTTGGTTCGGACCAATCAGCCACTCTGGAGTTCGGTCAGTCTACACACCGAGTTCAGTCTCGCCGCTCTCATGGCGTCGCTTTTCTGCCGCAGCAGGCAGATGTTTTTTCAGAGAAACAGCTGTAAAAAGCCGCGGTCCGCTACCTGCTCAGCAGCAAACAGCAGACAGACCCAGTCAGAAACCAGCTGGTGAACCTAGCGGCGCATTTAGCAGCTAAAGAGCCAGATGTTTCCCTCTGGAGCTGGTGGAGACCAAAACCTGAGCTAAAAGAGAGGGAGCACTGGACTTATATTCATCTGGTGGACAAGGACACCAGACCTAGATGATGGCTCATGCTGCTCCGCCACTTTAATAGTCGCTTAATTGAGAACAAAGAAATGCAGTTATAATAGTGATGATTTGGGTTATACAGTTATTGCGACTTATTTGACAGATTGTTATTCAGTGACCAGCCGACACTAATTAGAATAATGTGGAAATGAAACAAACCTTCTCCAACCTCTGTTTTGTTTCCCAGAGTGACGCTGGAAGACGGCACTAAGTGGCTCGTGCATAAAGGAGATGGATACGGAAGATCCTCTCAGACGGTGGTGACCGATGCTCAACACATGAGCTCAGACTGGACGGTGAGCTACCAATCAGAGAGCAGGAATCAGACAGGTCAACGTGCAAACACGTCCAACAACAACACTGTTAGGCGCCTGAAGGCAAACCATTGGTTGAGATCTCTGAGGAGAGACGGTCTCATCTGGGGCGGGAGCTCGGGTTCAGACAGTGGTGGAAAGTAACTAAGTACATTTACTCAAATATTTAAGTACGGCTTGGGTACATTCTGTGCTACTTTCTACAGCAGTTGAAACTGGGTCCACATTGGCGCCTCGGTATTAATAAACCAGCCATTTAACAGGCTGTTTGCTGTTTGCGTTGAGAAGATTATAAGAATATCGTTTAAATAAAAACAGTTTGGGGAAGTCAGTCAGAAGTCAGTTGTTTCTCAGAATGTGATGTTGGCGATGAGGATGTAGTCTCAAAGACCAGAGAGACCTTGGCTGCAGTTGTTTTCTTTCATCGGCGCTTAATTCTCATTTTCACAGGACAACAAATCATTGGTGTTTTTAAAACAAAGCAAAAATCTCCAACACTCAGTTTTGTTTTGTGGCTCAAAATCCACAGCAGATATTTCCAGTGTCAGTTTGATTCTTCTTCTGTTGTGTGAAATTGGAGACGTTGGTGACAAAAATCCAGACACGGATGGTTCAGGCCTACGGCAGACTGTGCCACTTTGCACAGAGCGGAGCTTGTTTCAGGGACAATGAGTGACGAGCGTCGTATGATGATTCGTGTCCTGCGGCAGTTTGTTTTAACCCTCCTCCTCTCCGTTCCGGGTGTTTTCTCTTTGCAGCCTGTCAGTTCCAGAGAGTTCCACGGTACGAAGACAGTCTCCGACTTCGTGAGAGCCGGAGGCTCCGGCTACAACCTCTTGCTGGATAACTGCCACCTGGGCTCTCGTCGAATGATTAATCAGTAAACGCAGACTTCCCCCTGCCCTTTGAAGTTTGAGTCACAATTTGTTTCCTGCGGAGGAGGATTAGGGACACGTGAATAAATAGAATTTTGTCCCTAACCCTCTTCCTCTCTGCTGAACAGAAAATAAAGGTGAAACCTCACAGAAAGTGTCGTGTGCTTTTATTCCACCGGAGGCTGTTGACTGTATTTAAAGGGAAATTCCACCTGTATTGTGCAGGTGCACATCTTCTCAGAGCATCCTGTCTTCACCATTTAACGTCCCGTCTATAACCATGTGAAACATCGACTACACGACATAAACACACTTGAGTTCTGTTATTTGTGTAACCTGACTGATTAACAGATTAAACCACTGGACTGGTGTTTGTGTCCGCCTGATGAGTCCAAAGTGCAAAGTGAGGAGCGTGAGCACGTGAATCACGGCGAGATAAACGGCAGCCAGCAGTTTCGGGAGATGACGTGACGCTGACCGACACGGGGTGGCAGCCTTCACCAGCGTGCCCCCCTTTAGAGACCCCAGGCAGCATCAGGTGTAGAGTGACCAGTGGTGGGGACTGGGGGTGGTCCACCAGTGACGTGACGTCAGAACGCGTTCCAGACGCGTTCAGCTCTCACCTGCTCTGATGCAGGTTCTTAAAACCCACTTTACTGAGACCCGTTTGCTTCTTGGAACCGATTCTCCCGCTGCTGTCACCCCTCCAGTCCTTTTACCGTCAGCGGTCTGGAAATTACAGATGCAGCCTGCCAGGCCACGAGCACTGACCTTGACTGGGAGAGATGAATGGTAACTGTGTGCAAACTGGGAGGAGCATCGGGACTCTATAAAATACCCCGCCGTCTCCCTGAGCTAAAACCGGGACACAAAGACTTCCTCCAGATTAAGATCCATCATGTTTGCCTTCAAAATGTCGGGAAAGAGGAGTCCGTGTGGACCAAACCTGGATCACTGTCCGTCGCTTTACCACAGAATGCATTCACTGTTTCTGCATTCAATTTTGTTTCTTCCACAGTCCGTCAGTCAGTCTACCGTCAAAGACGTACCATTAACGACCGAGAAGCCAAAAGAAATCAAATCAAATCTTCTCCTCCTTGCTGAAAGTCTGGAACGGTTCGTAAATAACTGCACCGGTGCGGATTTTTAGTTCTCGCCTCGCTTCCCAGATTCTGAGATGATTAACAAGTACGGGACCGGAATCCGATTCGGGCAATCAGCTAGCATTGGTCTAGATACTCTTAGTCTCAACGTGCACAACTTTCCACAAACTGCTGCTTGTTTCCCAGGGTGACCCCGGGTGACGACTCTCCATAAAGGAGGCAACTACGGCATCGACTCTCAGACGGTGGTGACCAGCGCTCACTGGAAGGTAAGACGGAGATCGGGCCAGGTGTTTTAGGAAAGAAGCTCAAACTTAAAGCTTGGCTGTGACTCCTCACTGTTGTGAAGTTGGCACTGCTCTTTGTAGTCCAATCAGCCAATAGCAGGCCTCCAAGTGACGTGTCGGAGCTGCGTCATCTTCTACTGGTTGCTTCAGCACATTGAGACATGCAAGAAAAAAGCTTCAGATGTCATATTTGAACTTCTACTGTAAAAGTTCACCGTCATTTCTATATTCTGTTATTCATTAGCTTTCAAACTTTTCAAATTAAAAGACCAAGACCAGAACAGAATTATGCCATCTGCGCAGCTAAAAGGCTTTTAATCTGAAGCGTTGAGTCTCACTGACTTAACAGCGAAGCAGAAGCGACCCGCGTCAACAGTGTCGTGGTTTAACTGAGGGAGGTTTTTCGTAGAGCGTCGATGAACCAGTGGAAATGAACATGATGCTGAATTGGTGAAGGACGACAAGTAAACACGGAGGAGGTGGTGAGTTTGTAAAACAGGAGCGGATCAGAAAACACGGAGGCTTCTTGCTAAAATATGATCCAATAAGGTGAAACTAGAAATGGAGGCCAGACTCTAAAACAAGCTGCTTTCAAATCAAGACCTGCCTCTCTCCGCCGACGCAAACCAATACAAGCCGGACAACCAGCTCCATGTGTTTTTCCAACGCTCCTCTCTTCGTGTTTTCTCTCTGCAGGTGCTGGTGACCAAGAATTTTCACGGGAGGACGAGGGTCGCCGACTGCGTGAAGACTGGAGGAGCCACCCACAAGCTGCTGTTCAGCCGTCACGTGGCCTCTGGTCTCACGAGGCTTCGGTGACCATCAGCTCCTCTGTTTTTCTGAGAAGGTGAAAGTGTCCCGTGCTCCTCGTTCCACCAGAGGGCTCCAGACTCTGCTCCATGAACATAAATGTGTCTTCGATTACTCACAAACCTACTTCGCTTTCAGATTTTCAGTGGGAGATTTACTGAAACTTCCCATGATTAAATGAAAATGTTATGTCTAGATATTCTCCTCTTTCTACAGCACAGTTCTGCGGTATTTTCACATGAATAAAGTTTTTCTCCTTTTGCTTGTGTTTCTGACCCACCGGACCTCTTTGTAGCGAAGCTGCTGCGTTTCCTCCTGAAATGCTCTTCCCAGGATGAATCCTCCGATTCTTCAGCTGTTGCACTCAGGTCTTTTTGTTTTCAGCTCACACACAATTTCAGAACCTGGTTTTCTCAGTCATGCATACTGGTATCTGACCACGCAGAGACTGTCTGCAGTGTGACCTGTGGATTCTCCAGAGTCACCGGGAACCCGCAAAGACACGTCGCTGTTTAATTTGAATAAGTCTCGGTTTCAGTCCAAATCTCAGACAGACCTGGACAAATGAAACCAAAACCATGAGAAACATGACCGGTTTGGTCAAACCTGGTTCTCCTGTTCCTTTTACTGCTTCTATGTCCTTTTTTTTTAAATTTCACTTTACATTTTTTAGAGGTCTCCTTTCCCTCAGTCTAATTGAGCTTTTTTAACACCCATTTTTCGGGCATCTTCCTGCTGCTCCCAATAATAAGATCTTTTCTGCTATCCTGACCCATCTCTGTTTTGTGCTGACTGATAGTACCCTCCAGGTCTTTGCCAAGCGACCCGTCTGAGAGCAGCTCTCCGCTGTCTCCCTTCTGTCGGCTGTTCCGTGCTTCTTTTCCGCCGTGACGTCGCGCTTCATTCACCTCCCATCAGGAATGTTTATGCACAAGAACAGACGGCCGGTTGAAGGCGTGTAATCGGCTGCGATGACACGCTGACGGAGATTATGTCACCACGCTGGGACGTGTCATTACAGAGCGTGCCACACATTACGCAAAGATTATGCAATTCGCGTGAGTCTTTGTCACTGGGCAGAGATGAATGTTCCTCTGTGTGTAGGGAATCCTGGTCGGGGACTGACTGAGCAAACATAATCACCGATGGGTGCGTTTTCTCCTTTGGTTCCCTTGGATTTTAGGAGAAAGACCAGGTTTCTCCACTGGAGGTGGATCCCAGTCTTCACTCACTGGTCTAACAAACTGACGTTTTTTAAAATTCAAGAATTCAACTTTTTTTTTTTCCAAACCTACTGGAGTCACAACTTTGTGCTTTGAGATAAATACGATCCTCTACGGGACTCTTCTTCAGGAAGTCCATAAATGGTCCCTACATCTTTTCAGACTCTTTGGATTTTCCACAGATAGCGAGCCTGAGAGAAACTGTTAAGAACAAAAGTCAAAGGAGCGACGGCTGGATTCCGTTTAGCCGCTTCAGCAGCTTCGGGCTTCTGCTGATTAATGTCTTTTTTCAATGACAAATGCACTAAAAATGAAATTAGAATAAAAGGCAATCGTCTTTTCAGTTATTACAGTGACTGTTGAATGAAATTAAAGCAGCGACGCACAAACTTAACTGTGGCATAAAAACATGAGGAAAATCAATGATGTTTAGGAAAACTTCGGTTAACGTCCCTGCGTGTTTTGCTCTGTCTGCAGGTCCTTTATATCTGAGGGTGACCTTCTGCTCTTGCTTATATTTGCTATGCATATAACTATTAAGGAATTAAGATGTCAGCATCGACTGATGTTGCAGCTAAGTTTAATCTTCATTCAAATGTATTAAATTACATCATAATTGACAACGTCACTCAAGTTATCAAATAAATGTAGCGGCGTGAAAAGGACAATATTTCCCTCTGAAATGTGGCGGAGTAGAAGTAGAGAGTAGCAGGACTTTGCCGCAGTCAAAAAAAAAATCAAACTACACAGACGATGGTTCTATTTTCAAATAAGTGTCGCGACAACGGAGAAAGTTGACGTTTCGTTTCGTCGATTTCAGTCGCGGTTCGCAGTAAACGTCAGTAGAAGTTGAGGCCTGACTGAAGAGGAAACTCATTGTTCTGCAGATTCTGGCGGAACTCCCTGGGCCGGGGGGGAGGGGAGGATCGGGGGGTGGGGGCGGCCTACTCCCCCCTCCGAGCGCCGAATCCCTGCGTCGGGCGGCATCCCTGTGACTGAAGCCGCGGTCATGTGGTGCAGCGGCCTCAGAGAGTTTCTGCACGGTTGGTCGGCAGCTACGCGGGACGCCGCCGCCGAGGGAAGAGCTCAGGTCGGAGCGGGGGACTGTAAAACCCACCGAGGCCTCATCAGTTCCTCATCATATCCGTGATGTTCGACAGGTTCACTCTGACCTTCCGTCATACACACAGACAAAGACGCTTTTATAATTGTAGATGTTGAATTATAATTGGCTGAAAATGCAGAGCTTCAACCAATCAGAATGCTCCTTTAAAATGTTTCACTTTGGTCTTTGGGAAGCTGAAACCACCGTGATGAACCAGAAAACACGTTTTAGGATGTAAACAAATATCACTAACAAACACTGCTTAAAAAAAAAGGACGCTCCGATTATCCCAAAATCTCGACACCAACGTCCTGAGGTGAAACTCTCTACTGCTCTCTCACTCAAACTTCCCAAACGTGCGAGTTACTGGGCTTCGGTATCAAACCGATTTGCGTCTCACAGTGACTTATTCGATGGGTCTATTCTCTGGTGCACGTGTCTCATTTCTACTTCTAACGCGTGACATTAATTTTCAGTTTTCAGTTTGTTTTCGGGCTAAAACGACGTAAAGTCGCATTCCTTCGTTCTGGAGCTTCTCTGCTGCTGTTGACAGACTGAGGAGGTGAAATCAGTGGACAAGTTTTTGGTCAGATTTCTTTTATGTCAAATCTGCTAAAATGATGCCAGATTCATAAAAAGCGTCATCCATCATATTGAGACTGACCTCAAGGGGTCGTGTGACCTGGATACAAACAATAAAACAATCCAGCTGTGAGCGGCAACGTCTCTTTCAAATCCTGTTTTCTTTGTCGTTCTTCCTCTAGCCGCAAACTCCCCCTCCTCCTCCTTCTTCCCTTTTTCTCGCCCCAGTGGTTCAGGATCAGCGGTGGAAGTCTTTGTCCTCTGCAGAGTAACGCTCACGGTGCTTTCCCCCTCAGCGAAAGTGAAAGTTCAGACCTTCCCCTCCTGTCTTTGCTGCAGGCGACAGAAAAACACCTGCTCGGCCTCAGTTTGTCACTTCTGTCGTTCAGCTGACGGTGGGGAGCGTTTGGTAGCTTCTCTTCTTCTGCGACCGCAGCAGAGGCGTCTGAGTGTCCACGTCTCGAGACAAAACCGCCCTGCCGGCCTGGCGGAGACGTGCGTGCGTCCATCCGTAGACCAGACAGTTGAGGAAGCCCTGAGAGGCCGAGGTGAAAGCCTGAGGACAGAAGATGAACTCGAGTCACTGCTGTGACAGAGAAAGTGGACAAACACAGTTTTATCCATGACCGTTCTGGCTCGTGAGCCTTTGTAGTCCAGCCACTCCCCTTCAGACCCTCATCACAGGTTACATAGAGTTCGCCTGAGCTCAGAGTGCTGCTCCTTCTCACTTTGCTTCTTTTGAATGAGCTTCAGAGGCGTCACCAAAATCACCCTAATAACAGGTTAGGGTTTTATTTTATCTCAAACTTTTTGTCCTTCTTCGTCAACGTGTTTATCATCAGGTAAAACCCTCAGATTTATCTTGGGACCCGACCTCCCGGTTGGGAATTTACCAAACCGAATGCACACACACACGCGTAAGTCACAAATATGGCCCCATACAGCAGTGTCTAAACAGTATTGAACCTAGCAGATACCCTGCTTGTGGGCCCCTGAGCCTGGGCCCGGTAAGCCTGTTCAGTGCTCCGTCCATGGTCAACTGAACAGGCTTACCGGGCCCAGGCTCAGGGGCCAAAGGGCTCAGGAGGCCCCTGGACTACAACCAGCAGTCCTCCAGGAGACTGACCTGTGATATGTAGAGGACGACCCCGGCCTTGCCCTGACACGCTGAGGGCCTCACCACCCGCAGAAAAGCCAGACCCACCGCTGAGGGAACGACACACAGACAGATACTGATGAACATTTGAAAAAGACTCTGCTGCTTCCATCGCTGGAGCCACAGCAGCCAATCAGATGTTTCCGATCTCCGGAACCCTGTCGCGTCCGTTCAGCAACCGTGGTGATTTGAATGAGGATGAAGAAACCCACCTGGGCCCCAGCAGAGGACGAAGACCAGTGGGTACAGGAGCATCCGTCGGTCCATCACACGGAAGGAGGTCCGCTGCTGGTTGCCTAGGTAACCGTTGGACGTCACGACCCGCCTGTAGATGCGGCGGGCTTTCGCCAGGAACACCTGGCGCGGGAGAGGAGGTTTGCATAAAGTGAGGCCCCCGTTTGTTCCGTGGTCCGAACTGCCTCCGTAAATAAGCCCCGGTCGCGTAAACTCACCGTGATGCTGAGAAGTGTGAGGATGAAGGTGGCGAGGAAGACGGCGATGCCGTAGGTGTGCAGCAGGCGGCAGGTTGGGATCGGCTGCTCGTGCTCTGAGGTCAGGTACAGAGCTCCGGTGTCCAGTAGCAGACACCTGGTTTGGTACGGTGCAAAAAAATCCAACATCACACACGGTTTCATCGTCACAAAAACAAAGACCGGGAACGTGAAGCAGAGTTCAACAACTTCACATCACGTTTTCCCTCTCTTCCTTCACAGCTTACTGATTTTCGCAGCTGTAATAATTCACCGTCGATGTAAAAAGGTTGGAAGAGTTAAATCTATTTTTTAAAAGTCGTGCAGAGTGAAATAAAAGCATCTGGACATCTCCAAACAGGATTCCTCCTCACCTGTAGGGTTCACTGAAGTTGGCCTGACATTGGCTGACGTTCCCTTGGATGAAGACGGGCGTCATCAGCAGCAGAGGAATCAGACTGAAAAGGAGCGAAAACACGTCTGAATCACCATTGCCCGTTTTCTTTCAAATTCCCAAACAGGAACATAAACACCTCAGAGCTCACCCTGAGAGCAGAGCGGTGGTTTTTCCAGCTGTGCTCACTCTGTTGGAAAACTGGGGAGGGAAAAAACAGGAAGAGGGATAACATGTTACTTAGGAGGGACGAGACAGACGCCAGCAATGTGCTCAGCCGCTGACTCTACTTCACACGTCCTTATTAGGAATGAATTGCTGGATGTCGTGTTTTTATTGGTCTCTCTTAGCAGAATATTTCCACGTTTCTATTTTGCTCCGTGGATGTTTAACTTCTGATCTTAAGGATGATTTTCTTTGATCGGCGATTGTTGGCGATTTTGACTCCTTTTTCACTGGACCCTGTGGATCAAGTATGAAGACGTTTCATTTTGTGAGATCGTTGCCCGACACACGTCTTTGATTGAAATGTTGCATTTTAAGTCAACTTGGCGCTGAGAGTTTTCATGAACGGAAACTTCCTTTTGCAGATTTTTTTAAATTTTGCACACAGGTGCACTAATACGGATCAAGACGAGGAGCCTCTTCAGACTCCTTGGCGTAAGGTCTGTGTTGCTGAGTGGCGGTGGTCTGTATCTACCTGTACAGGGTATCCATCCAGGCAGCTGTAGAACTTCTCTCTGATCCCCTTGTAGAGGTTCCACATGTAGTTGAGTGTGTAGAAGAAGGAGGCCATGTACAGAACCTGACAGAACATAAACAGGGTGTGTCGTTGGGTAAAATCTCAGCCAAACCGGAGCTGGTAGGAACTTAGTGAATGGAGCTTCACGTTCGCTCACTTTCACTGAACTTTCTGAACCAGAACCTTCCTGTCACATTCACGCTCACACTTTCTGAACAGCGAACGTCCCCCGGGGATAAAACCAGCAGCTGACCCGGGGTCGATGCTTCAGAACAATAGATGTAGGTCAGGAATGTTTCGTGGAGTTTATCTGTTTTCCCTGTCCTGGTTCTGCTGCTCTATTTCATCCCCGACTGACCCAGTTCAAGATCAGTTCTGGACCGGGTCGTCTGGGACAAACTGCCCAAAACACCGGGACAGGACGGGGTCACTTCAGTCAGTCAATCTGTTTACTGTCCACTCAATAATTCACCAACACTCTGAATAAGACACTGTCGATTAACAGCATTTTCAAAATGACTTTAGAGGACAGTTCCGGTCTTTTTGCACATTTAGCCACTTGAATACGACTGATGTTTGATGAAAACAACGACTGCAGTGACTTGCAAAGCAAGCAGGAGCACTCTAGAGTGATGGATATGCAGCACAGACTTTCTTCCAACTTTCTCTGTGAGTTACTTTACATGTTTTCTACCTAAACCTTAACAGCGCATTCGCCAGGACATCCTGAGCAGTAGAGAACCCCGCCTACTGAAGATACGAAAAGGTCAACTGATGGGATGCTCTGGAAAATACTCAGCTGACTCTTCCCATTGTGTTGAGAAACCTCAAAGGTCAGTCTCATGTCCCATATGGTCCAGCAGTCTGGGTTCCTGGTCTTCGCCCAGGTGGCCTGCGTTCCCGGTATGGGAACAAGCACCTTACATAATTATTTCCCCCGGTGCAGGACTTCGGAAACAATCGGCTCTGGTCTTTGGTGTTCCTGTGACAAATATGAGGAGCTATCCTGCTCTAGACCAACATACCAGACCAACTAAGGCCTGTCAATAGATATTTAAACATCTGAGTGTCACTAGTAACTCATCTAAAGACTTCATAGATTCCCATACCGGGAGTCGAATCCGGGCTGCCTGGGTGAAAACCAGGAATCCTGACCGCTAGACCATATGGGACATGAACAGGAAAGCTGGCTGCCATATTCATTAAATTATGGTCATCAGAATGATAGGCTGACCGAATTGTTGACCGCAACCCAACAAGGCTGTTCTCTTTGTTTGGGAACATGTCCCATATGGTCTAGCGGTCAGGATTCCTGGTTTTCACCCAGGTGGCCCGGGTTCGACTCCCGGTATGGGAATCTATACGGATCTGCATCGTCTAATCTAGTTGAGTCAGCTAGATCGCAGGAGGACAAGTTGTTGATATCTCTCAGTTAAGTCAAACCTTGTTGGTTTGGTCGTGCGTCCTTTACCACAGCAGTAACTTTCAAAGTTTCCATGAAAACACGCGTTAGAAAAGTGAAAATATCGCTGGACGACGATGGATGGACTTTTCCCTGATCACGTTGATACAGACATTTTTTTAGCGGCCGTCAGTGAAATTGCAGATTAAAGGGATTCAGTGAATGAATTATGATGTGCTGAATTTTTCATGAGCACCAATAGAAAGCATTCATTCTAATACCGGGAGTCGAACACAGGCCGCGTGGGTGAAAACGGCTGCCGTATGCATCAAATTATGGTCATCAGAATGAGAGGCTGATCGAGTTGTTAGCAAACGAAAAAGGCTGTTCTCTTCCTTTGGGAACATGTCCCATATGGTCTAGCGGTCAGGATTCCTGGTTTTCACCCAGGTGGCCCGGGTTCGACTTCTGGTATGGGAATCACAATGGACCTGCATCATCTAATCTAGTTGAGTCAGCTAGATCGCAGGAGGACAAGTTGTTGATATCTCTCAGTTAAGTCAAACCTTGTTGGTTTGGTCGTGCGTCCTTTACCACAGCAGCAACTTTCAAAGTTTCCATGAAAACACGCGTTAGAAAAGTGAAAATATCTCTGGACGACTAAACCTGCTGTGGAAGACGATGGATGGACTTTTTCAGACAGACAGACAATTTTTTTTAGCGGCCGTCAGTGAAATTTCAGATTCAAGGGCTTCAGTAAATGAATTATGATGTGCTGAATTTTTCATGCGCACCAATAGAAAGCATTCATTCTAATACCAGAGTCGAACACAGGCCGCGTGGGTGAAAACCAGGAATCCTGACCGCTAGACCATATGGGACACAAACAGTAAAGATGGCTGCCGTATTCATTAAATTATGGTCATCAGAATGATAAGCTGACCAAGTCGTTAGCAAACGAACGAAGCTGTTCTCTTCCGTTGGGAACATGTCCCATATGGTCTAGCGGTCAGGATTCCTGGTTTTCACCCAGGTGGCCCGGGTTCGACTCCCGGTATGGGAATGTATACGGATCTGCGTCGTCTTCGGTGCTGACTCAGCTACTCTAGAGTTCGGTGCTCTGTTAAACTGCAGTTCCTCTGATCTACACCAGCTCTAACAGGAAAACTCAACACCTGCAGATATAAAGTTACTACATTGTTTTCCACATCACGCTCAGACTTCTCTAATGTGCTGTTTTATGGAAATGGTGAAAAGTACTCTGTCATGAAAGGTACATTCTGGTCCAGCCATAAATAACATTAAGCCCAAGCCTTTCATGTCCCATATGGTCTAGCGGTCAGGATTCCTGGTTTTCACCCAGGTGGCCCGGGTTCGACTCCCGGTATGGGAATCAAAATGGACCTGCATCGTCTAATCTAGTTGAGTCAGCTAGATCGCAGGAGGACAAGTTGTTGATATCTCTCAGTTAAGAAAGTATTCATTCTAATACCGGGAGTCGAACCCGGGCCGCCTGGGTCCCAACTCCGGATATGGGAAATTAATTATGACATTAAAGTGTTGACAGATCTTAGTCTGATTTCAGTAGATAAGATACTGAATGTTGTCTTGGGTTGGGTTGATGGTGCATGTGAAAGCTAGGGACAGCTGCCAGGAGATTATTGAGGCATGATACAAAGATAACCACTGCTCTCAGTTTCTGAGGTTACCTCAAACAAAGCTCCGTTTAGTTTGAGGGTTTCAGGCTGCCTCATTTCTCACTTCTAATTCTTGTCAGTGGTTGGGCATGTCCCTCCAAAGATCCAGCTACAAGAATTAGCCTTTACAGTAAACATGCATTTCCAGACCCCGAGGGCAACCAAGGCCACCTGACTTGGTCAGGCCTGGGTCGGGCTTAATGTTATATATGGCTGGACCAGACTGTGCCTTTCATGAAAGAGTATGTACGTGATGTGGAAAACAACATAGTAACTTTGCGGTCAGGATTCCTGGTTTTCACCCATGCGGCCTGTGTTCGACTCCTGGTATTAGAATGAATACTTTCTATTGGTGCGCATGAAAAATTCAGCACATCATAATTCATTTACTGAAGCCCTTGAATCTGAAATTTCACTGACGGCCGCTAAAAAAAATTGTCTGTATCAACGTGATCAGGAAAAGTCCATCCATCGTCTTCCACAGCAGGTTTAGTCGTCCAGAGATATTTTCACTTTTCTAACGCGTGTTTTCATGGAAACTTTGAAAGTTTCTGCTGTGGTAAAGGACGCACGACCAAACCAACAAGGTTTGACTTAACTGAGAGATATCAACAACGTGTCCTCCTGCGATCTAGCTGACTCAACTAGATTAGACGATGCAGATCCGTATAGATTCCCATACCGGGAGTCGAACCCGGGCCGCCTGGGTGAAAACCAGGAATCCTGACCGCTAGACCATATGGGACATGTTCCCAATGGAAGAGAACAGCTTCGTTCGGTTGCTAACGACTTGGTCAGCCTATCATTCTGATGACCATAATTTAATGAATACGGCAGCCATCTTTACTGTTTGTGTCCCATATGGTCTAGCGGTCAGGATTCCTGGTTTTCACCCAGGCGGCCCGGGTTCGACTCCCGGTATGGGAACAGAAGACTTTGTGTTTCTCCTAGAGCAGGACTACAGGAGGAAATTATAACAGGACATATTTAAAAAGGCAGTTAGGCAACTTGCTTGCAGACATAGCTTGAGACTTTGCTTGAGCCTCTTATGGATTTCACTAGTTAAGATTTGTCCTACTGTATTAAAAGATTAAAGGTCACGGTGTAGTTGTGAAGAAGCTGAACCAGGGTCCCCGACTGCTTGACCGTAGCCCACGGTTTCCTACACCGGTAAGGACAGTGACCATGGCTTCCAAAAGACAATTAAATCACCCTCATAAGACAACAGGCCTATCAAGAAACCTGCTCCCAGTCCTGTTGCATGTCACAGGTCTAACGGTGAGGATTCCTGGTTTTCACCCGGGGGGCTGGAGCTCAGCTCCCAGTCTGTAAAAACGTCCTCAGATCAGCTGCCGTTTCCTAATGGTGACTTTCTCGAGCTTAACACAAAATAAGCGTTAAATCTACAACAATCTGACTTCACCGTGAAACGGAATCACCAGGAGAGAGAAGATTGACAACAACAGTAGAGCTGCAGTTTCCCGCAGGTAAGTCGACAATATCTTTAGTGTTTCAAAGTCATTTAAAGTGATGTTCTTGTGTAAAGTGTGTCTGAAATCATTTTCAAATCAGGTTCAGTCGATAAGTTTGCTAATTGCAGGTTGTCTATTCCGCAGTTTGGTTTGCTGTTTTTTTTGGAGTGAAACACACTGAGGCTGTGTTTTCAGGTGCATTTCTAAGCAGGAAGTTGAGAGTTTCCAGTTGAAAACCGTCACTTTGGGTCAGAAGGATTAAGAGCACGCTTTATGTCAAGGTTCCTTATTCTGTCTGACTTTTGAGGAAATGTACAGCGGTTTGTGGAAATCCCTCAACCTCTTCCAACAGCACTGGAAAAACTCAAAACGTTACCCCAGAACACCAGCACGAAAAACCCCGAATACCAGTTTGAAGGACTGGTCGTTTGTCCGAGTTGTCTGACCCGAAATCTTGGTTTCACACGGGAACTATTACTGCAGGAAAAACCTGAGACTGAGCAGGCAAGTCAGACTCGCTGAGGCCACGTTTGTACCAGAGCAAAGAGCTCAGACAAAATTCACATCCACACACGGGAGAACCGACGCACCGGGAAGTTTCAAAGTAAGAAGGCGGGAACAATTAAGTAAAGAAAAATGACGCATTTAACTGCAGAGGCCCACGTTCACAGAAATAAAACCAATAGGTCAGAAACAACAGAAAATGGCGGCGAAAGCACGGAAACCAGCGCCTACAAATAACTTTATGAATAGAAACAGATAGTTATCGTCGTGTTTCTTGACCGGCGGAAAGATGGCAGCTCAGGGCTGCATCGAAGGCGCAGATGGAATTAGCCGCAGGGATTGAACAGGCCCATCGGTTCCTGCTGAAAACGAAAATCTTTGGAAAACTCCTCAGAAACAGGTGGTTTCGTTCTGCTCACCGTGGCTTTTACCAAACAAACAGGAGCAGATATATAAAGCAGGTGTTGGGGACTATTTTCAGCGGCGCATTAATCCACGCCTGGTGCTGTAGTGACTATTTATGGCGGCAGGACGGTGTGTGTGTGTGTGTGTGTGTGTGTGTGTGTGACCGAGTCTAAATAAACTTCGGTGTGTGTGTTGATGGGAGCAACGGTGTGACTCACTGATGTGTTTTTGGTGGTTTCTGGAAACAGTGCAGCTCAGAGGCTCAGGATATGTGGAGTGTGGTGTTGTGTTGTGCTGTGCTGTGCTGTGCTGTGCTGTGCTGTGCTGTGCTGTGCTGTGCTGTGCTGTGTTGTGTTGTGTTGTGTTGTGTTGTGTTGTGTTGTGTTGTGTTGTGTTGTGTTGTGTTGTGTTGTGTTGTGTTGTGTTGTGTTACCTGTTCCACGGTGTGCAGGTTGTAACAGTGTGTGTTGAGGCTGTTGCAGTGTTTAGAGAACAGAACGCCTCCGATCAACCAGCAGAGGGCGAGCAGCAGGTCGGACAGACTGAGCAGGAACAGAGGCTGCAGCTGTGCGCACACACACACGCGCACACACACACACACACACACACACACACGCACAGAGTCACGGTACAGTTTGAGTTGCGATGCAGTTCACAGCATTGTCATGAAACACATGGGCTTCAGTGAGGGTCAACGAGATTGAGCCTTCGTGAAAAGATGTTCAGAAATCAATTTAAAGCCTGTGCTCGTATATCAGCTTTTGCAGACCCGATAAAGTCTGAGACTGTCAGAGTGACATTAAATAAAAAGGTGAGGTCGCGCAGAGAAGGTACAGGTATGAATTCTGTATTTCAGTTTGCTTTGAATCTGTCTCTCCATCACGTTCACAAAGCTGATGTGTCACAGTTTTAAAGAGGGCACGTGCATCCAGTGCAGCCGCAGGCTTTAAAATGATGTCCGACATCGCTTCGGAAGGAGCACGGGGGGGGGGCCACGACTGACCTCCGGCGTCCGGCTGAGTCTCCGCAGCGTCACGCAGGCGATGATGGAGCCCGAGCCCAGAATACTGCAGATCAGATCCCAGGCGGGTGTTAAAACAGACAGCACACATCTATTTCACACACTGAGGGAAATATTATGAGTTTATTAACAGTGAAACGTTTTCACAGCTGATTTCATCTCAAAAAGGACGTCGCGGCAACAAGGTCTGGATCCGGTGACTAACTCTTGCTGTCGGCCGCTTCTGAAAGCGAACTGGGAGAGGTGACACGGAACATTTCCTCCTCCCTTTGCCCGAACGCCGTGACCTCTGACCTTTCAGCTCCCCCCAGAGACCAAGGCTTAACGTACCGAGGGGTCTCCGGTTTGGACAAAAGACGGGCACTCAGACACACGAGGAAAACCTGGAAGGCACTGACCTGAGCAGGGCCATGGCCAGCTGGATCCACCTGACTGCCTCGTACACCTGCAGACGGGAGACAAGAGCGCCACAGTCAGGCTAGAAACATGCAAATCGCCAGAGCGGAAGTCCCCGAGCTTGAGGGGAGAAACCGGAGCTTCTGCCGGGACTTGTGAAATGACGCGTCAGGGAACCGTGGAGCTCCGCGGGATCCCGCGTGTTGCCGCCGGGATCCGGGATCCCGCGTGTTGCCGCCCTCTAAATCCAGGGGCGTGCGCAGTGTGGAAAGCGGAGAGGAACGCACGCGGCGGGAAACCCTTGACCTGGTCGGGGGGTTTTCTCGGACCTTTCTCAGCGGACGGGTTCCGCGTCGCTGGACTCGACGGACCCCTCCCCCCCTTCTCCGACCTGAGCACCCGAGCTGAAAGGTTCGACGGCTGATCGAGCATCGATCAACAAACCTCAGCACAGGTGCAAAGACGCGTGAACCGCCTTTGTCGACTCCTGATGACCTGGTCCGGTTTGGACCTTCTCCGTAGACCGGCGGAGTCGATCCGGTGGTCGATTAACGACGCTAACGGTTCGTGACGCATTGTCCCTCGTCATCGGTCGATACGACTCTGAGCAGCACGCGAGCGCTCTTTTTTTTCACGCTGTCAAACTTTCGTGCACAATTTTTAAAAAAGCGAAGATTAAAGCCGGACGTGGTTCGGACGAAAGAAGCTCGCGCTTCTTCTGTCTCTTGAGAACCTGCGTTTATCGACCCTTTATCGATTTCCCTTCATTACCGGTTTGTTTATTGATTATCTCGCGACCTCCCGGTGGATCCAGACCCTCAGGGTCAGAACCACTGGACTAAAAACCACCCAACAGATTAGAAAGTAGAAACAATGAGCTCCGACATGAAACTGCTGCCTGCACGTTAATGCGGGAATGATCATCATCATCATCATCCTCCTCCTCCTCCTCCTCCTCCTATACAGTGAATAACCATTTAAAGAATAGAATAATGGGAGTTTTGCTTTGGCTGCCTGACGCACAACCGGTGGACAGTTGCTTCTTCCTTCAACTTCAGTCAAGTGCGGGCGACTTTCACGCTGAGACCGCGGAACCGGAGACTCTCACCTCAGTCCAGTCCTGGGCTCCGGTGGTGTTTTTCTCCGAGCCGTTGGGGAACATCTCCTGCAGTCTCCGTGCAGCCCAAGTGAGAGGTGAAGGTCGGGGTGCGGCCCGGACCCGAAGCTGTCAGACAGACCCGCGGCAGCTCGGACGGGCTCCATTTATTCCCGCCGGCTCCACCTACTGTCTCAGCCCGAGCCCGCCCCCTGCGGGACCCGGGTCGGGAGGCGGGAGTCCGACCGGAGTCAGACCGGAGCAGCCCCAGTAGCTGTCCCTCTAGTGCCACCCTCAGGTCGAGCCCCGGAAGACTTTCCCTTTTCCTTCTGGTTCAGTCGATGAAATGAAAAGTAGCAGATCAATGACATTTGAAGAAAGAATCGTTTTCGCGTCTGTTTGCTGCAGGAGGTGGATTCGCTTATTTTACCCCCAAAATCAGCTCAATTTGACCAAATGTCAAGTTACATGTTGCCCCCCCCCTCCATTTTACTCCTATAGAAAATAAAGAAAATCAGGATTTTTGCTTTCAAAAATAAACCATCAATTATCAAAATGGTTACGGCTTAATTGTCTGTCGATCAACTAATTGACTCGAGTCACTGTCTTTAATCAGGACTTAAACCAAATGTGAGAAATTTTCTGCAATAAGCAAATTGTCAGTCCCACAAAATACAGTTTATTCAGCAGTTGTCATTGGAGTCAAACAGTGTGGGACGCGCTCTTCAGATTTTCTCACTCTCAGATAATTTTGTTGAGTCAAAAAGTGATTATCAATATTTCTCCCAGACCGATTTCTCTGAAATGCGGTGGACGAGCAGCCGGTGACCTCGTTACCGGGCAGATTCCACAGGTGACCTGCTCGCAGAAAGCTAGTACCGGGACTTTGTGGTGAGAGTCTGCTCTCGACTTTTGTGTCAAAGGTCAAGAACGAACTTTAGATCTCAAAACCTCTGTAGTTTGACTCCTGGTCAAAATCGGGAAACGACCTAACATCTCACAATTTCAGCTTTCGGTGAGTATTTTTAGTTTTTCACACTTTTTAAAACAAGGAAAAGAAAAATCTTTTCCTGGTGGAAACGGGCCTCCACGTGATCCAGGTCTTCGTCAGTTTCGACTGAGACCTGGTTGTTGAAGCCTGAAAGTGAAATTAACAGTAATTCCAGCCGTAAAACCTGTGATTGAACCCCACTGATAAAAAGTTGAATCCTAAATGTGCAGAACCGGAAAAAGAGGAGCAGGACCTGGATGGTCGAAGGGCACCGGCTAAATATCAGCAAGCTACACCATCGCCGGAGAAAACGCCACGTCTCACCAGCAGGTCCACGATCGCCAATTAACCTGAAGGTCAAAGGAACATCATACGACAAACGCTAATCTTGTACAAACTGGATTAAAGGCATTTCGGCCATTTTCTTAGTTCTAAGCTCAGATCATTTCAGCTGACGTGTGAAAAGACTCCATGACAGAGGTTTAGTGTCTGAGTGACTTTATTGAACATTGAGCTTTAGAGAGACGACGACAGCCGCCGCGGACTTTCAGTGATTTCTACCATAAATACACGGACACGTTCCCGCCCTTTGGTTACACCTACAGGGGTGTAATGAAGCAGAACGGCCTCCTGGGTAAACACTAACCGTCTTTGGGTCGACCGATCGACCTTAGAAGGTGTCCTCGAGCAAGGCGCTGACCTTTGACCCTCACGTGGAAAGGCGACATCCGGCCCGTGTGTGTGTGTGTGTGTCAGCTGGCTTTGTTTTTAAATCACGCTTACACTCTCGTGATAATCTGAGCGGTGACTGAGTTGTGTTCATGGCACCAAACATTAAAAAGCACCAGGAACTTAAAAGAGCGGCTTGAAAATAAACCTGCGTGTTTGGATAAAGAGCTGTTTGTTGTGTGAACCGCCTCCTGCTGGTTTTACTGACTGAAGTGACCCCGGGTTCGGACTCAGAAAAACTTTGGCCATCCCAGATTGATTTTGGCTTTTGATCCTTTCTAGAGAAGCCACATCTACCGCTACTCGTCGTTACCGGTTACATACACTCAGCGGCCACTTTATTAGGTACACCCGTACCATCTGCCGCAACGTAATACAACAGCTCTGCCATAAATTCGACCTTTACGAGGTTTCTAACGCTCGGCTCTTGGTGCCACTGTCAGAAAAGTGTAGACTGCATTGCTTGTTTATTACTGGGCTCATAGTTAAAGCTGCTGTTGTACCGGACCACATGGAAGTTGACGTTACTGTGGAACGGTTGTACTGGGCTGTGAGCAGGGCCGCATCTAACAAATATTTTCATATTCGATTCACTGATGTTCAGTTTATCCTGTTTGAAATTGCTGCTTAAATGACTAAAACCATTATTTGATCGTCAGAATAGCTGTCGATCGACCTATTAGTCGACTAAGCGTTGCAGCTCTAGTCTGTGCAGGTGAATCTATTACATGTGTATGAGCAGAGAGCAGCTGAACCAAAGCCTGATGTTCATTTTTACGCTTTTAGCGGCTTACAGAGTTAAAACTTTGCAGTGATTAGTGATATTTCTTCCAGGTTGATTTCTGAAATAGGATGGACCAGGCTATCTACTGTGACCCGACACACACACACACACACACACACACACAGTTATTGTACATCAAGATATTTACCACAGAGGGCCAGAGAGGACGTCTGGGTCAATATCAGTGTTTTCATTTTGTTCGCTAGAGATCATCAGTTTCTTCATCATCTAATCGCTTGTTTTAAATGAGATCAGAAACTATTCATTCGGGAAACTCAAAGAGGGAAAGTAGTAACAAAACCACTTTAACTGTGGAGGATGTCCACTGCTGATTTTGTCCTCCGTCTCTTAGGTGCAGTCGTGCTACGAAGAGGAGAAAAGTTGAGGAAATGCTCTTGTTCTCAGATGGAGATCAATTTCATGCGGTGTCAGGATGTGGTTAGCTTAGCTTAGCATAAGCGGGGGGGAGGTTAGCTGACCTGGCTCCCACCAACGTGTCTAAAGATGAAGGATTATCATGCTGCATCTTGTTTATTTATTCTGTCCACAGTTCAGGGAGAGAGTTGCATGCCGGAACTATTTCTTGATCCGGTGCAGTGACTTCTTGGAGGTGGAGCATGTAACTCGTCACTAAATCCACAAACTGTGGTGTTC
The DNA here is from genome assembly GCF_016859285.1 of Xiphias gladius. Taxonomy (NCBI): domain Eukaryota; kingdom Metazoa; phylum Chordata; class Actinopteri; order Istiophoriformes; family Xiphiidae; genus Xiphias; species Xiphias gladius. Next base: position 29,330,877 of record NC_053421.1, read on the forward strand.
GGACTCCTGTTTGTGTAAAGATGAAACGGCTTTGGACCGAGCCGGGCTGGCTGTGTCTCCCTGTGTTCAGTCTTAATGCTAAGCTAGGTTCACCACATCCTGACTCCAGGTTTCTACTTTACTCACAGGCACGAAACTGGAATCCATCTGAACATCTCGCTCACAAAGACAAAGAGAACGAGACTATTTACCAAAGTGTTCAACTATTCCTTTTAAAAAACCCAGACCTATCCTTTACAGTCCTTCAGTTTTTCTTTTATTGAACTGAACTGATAATATCTGAATCATAACGAAGGACACTCAGTTCTGTCAGTGTCTGTCCATTGGTCCGTCAGCCTAAAGCTCCTACTGGCATCACTGGTTCCTACGTGACTTTTGGCCCAAACACGACTGGCTGCCGAGAAGTCAAAGGCCTTTTCGGTGACCTGTGGTTTTCCTCAAAGAGTCTTAGCACTTCTCTGCCTGTTAAAGGACAGGTTCAGATTTTTTTTTTTTGGTCAACTGTCTTAAAACGACACTGGTGTGCCCACATGTGCAGTGAAAGGGGTTTTGCTTGCTGTGATCTTTCCTCCTGTTCATACTGACCATTAAGAGATTTCTTCCTAAGACTCTTTGAAGTGATGGGGACTGAATCCACAGCATTCACGAGTTTACCTGAAGTTAATCCGAGGATTCGGCAGAGTGGAAATCTTCCAGAGGTACAGCCTTTCTAGTAGTTTCCCTGCTGAGCTGCAGTGGAGGGACAGTGACAGAAACAGGCCGTCACTGTGGGAGGAATCCTCTCATAGCAGCTTCAGGTAAACTATGGAATTTTGCACAAAGCAAGCACTGCACATTTTGTCCTCCATCACGTACACTGGAAGTGCTGTATGACAGGATCTCCTCATGTCCGCTGTGAACAGGAGGAATGATTACAGAAAGTAAAACCCGTTTCTACGTTCACGTGGGCGCCTGGCTGTTGTTTTGCGACAGTCTCGGAAAACCGCGAACCTTTCCTTTAAAGACGCTCGGGGGCTGTCCGACCTTCCGAGATGGTCTCGGCTTCCTTCGGTCCTTCTCGTGACAGCTGCATCGGCGACAGCGGGGAGGTCGGTGACTCGTGTTTCTTCATGTGGTTGCGGAAGATCCTGGCTCCGCTCAGGTTCTTCTTGCAGATGTCGCAGAAGTAGGGTCGGGCATCCGAGTGCACGTCCACGTGGTAGGTGAGCTCAAGGGCGCGGCTGAAGCTCTTGCTGCAGAGCGGACACTGGTAGCGGACTCCCGAGTGCGTCAGCTGGTGGCTCTTGAGCGAGCTCTGCTGTTTGAAGGTCTTCTGGCAGACGGAGCACTGGTACGGCCGGGCGTCGGTGTGCAGCCGCTGGTGTCGGCGCAGAGCGCTGGAGAAGGTGAAGCTCTTGCCGCAGTCGGTGCAGGTGTAGGGCTTCTCTCCGGTGTGGATCCTCTGGTGCTCCGTCATGTGGACCTGCTGGGTGAAGCTCTTCCTGCAGGTGGGGCACTGGAACGGACGCTCGCCAGAGTGGATCCTCAGGTGTTTCTGCAGCGCCGATGCTTTGAAGCAGTCACGACTGCACACTGGACAGCAGTGTTTCCTTTTACCGTCCCCGCCGCCGTCTGCCTGCTTCTCCGAGCAGCCATCTGGTTCTGTCAGAGGGGGGTGACGCGATGAGGGTTACGGGAAACAACAAAATGCAAATCAGTGCAGTTTTATTCTTCTGTTAACGCTTTCAGTTTGGGGATGAAGGACTGTGGAAAGCTTCTAAGTTCTATTACACCAGATCCTAACATACATTATCTCAGGGCACCAGGTCCTGTCATTCCTCTGCAGAGAGAAACCCAACAGCTCCCACCATGAGCTCGCAGCTGTGACCTTTCTCACCAATCTGTTCCAAGCATTTTCATGAAGTTGTGGGGCTGCCGGCTACCTACCTCTCTAAATCAACATGAGGCAATCGTTGAATGGCCAACACCTAAAAAAAAAAAAAAAAAAAAACCTCTCCGGCCAAATGTGAATAAATAAAGAGTAAATTTAAGTAAGTAAAGGAAGAAGAACAGAGAAACTAACGTGAATGAAGTGAGAAGTAAGTGACTGGCATTTGTTATTAAAGCGGAGACATACTGATGAGCGCTGGTCTCCAGTCCTCTTCCTCTCCGTCAGAGTTTATCAAACCGCTGACGTGTCCTTCTTCATTCTCTTCCCTGTTGTCCTCCCTCAAAGGTGAGCCGTCATGATCACCATGGTTACCAGGTAGGGGTCTGGATTTCGGGACGAAGGGCTCCGTGGTGGAAAAAAGGTCTTCTGAGTCCTGGAGGATTTTTAGATAGACAACCATTAGAAACAGCCTAATAAAAAAGGATTTTCCTTTATGTCTCACTGTGCAGAGGTTCTTTACTTTGCTGCCAAACATGTAACGTGACCTCAGGCGCCACGTTGACATCAAGGAACCACCAGTTTAAAAAAACACAAGCTAACGAGCTCCGTCTGAAGGCAGCGGCTTTCCCTCGCAGCTACATTTCTTACCTGCTCATCCAGTCCTTCTTCCTCCTCCTCCTTCATCATCATCATCCTCATCCCTCCCTTCTCGTCCTCCATAGCCTGCATCTTCAGCCAGAACTCCTGAAACAGACCCCATCCTCTCATCAGTTTAAAACTCATCTACCTCGACCTCAGAGACGTGACCCTCCCAAGCATCAGCAGTCCAAACAGACAATCTCAACTGCAGGTTTCATTCATATATCTGTCGTCTGTCTTATACAATCATTGAGCGACTTCACCCTTTTTCTACATTTGTGTTTCTTTTCTGTCTTGTCCTAATGACTTTTTATATCTGTTGTAGAGCTTCTTGAAATGAGCTGTACAAAAAAAAAAAAACCTGCCTTATTTCCTTATTTTGTGAAATCTGCCCTGGCTGTGGTCTCACCTTGTCGGCAGGGTCGGCGATTATTCCGTCCCTGATGTGGATCCTCATGTGTTTGCGGAGCAGGCAGGGCCTCAGGAAGCTCTTGGGGCAGACGCTGCAGGGGTGGGGTTTGTCGGCCATGTGGATCTTCTCGTGTGCTCTCAGGTTGGTGGTGTTGGTGAAGGCCTTCCCGCACACCGAGCAGCGGTGCAGCTTCTCTGTCGCGTGGATCTTGAAGTGCTCTTTGAGTCTGGATGGCCTTGGGTAGCTCTTCCCACAGACGGAGCAGCTGTGAAGCTTCTTCAGGTCACCGGGTCTCCCGTCTGCAGGATGGAGAGGAAAGAGATGTCAACAGAGGATTCAAGTTCAGGATCAGCAGGACTCAGACAGGATTTGGTTCCGTAATGGATGTTAGGGCAGGAGTTTTATGTTCCACATTGCTGATTTCAGCTGTAACGCTCAGATATGCTTTATTCCATTTGTTTAAAGTCATTATTGAAGTCATACTTTTTGTAACTGGCTGGTGCATATTTGATATTGTTCTGTAGGCTGAGCTGAGTAGCTTTAACGTGTAGCCTTGTTTTCTCTTTATTGTTGGTTCATATCCCATCAGTGCTCATTACTAACTCGTCTTCTTCTCTCTCTGTTCTTTCTCGTCTCTCTCCTTTCTCTTCCTGTCGCTCTCTGCAGGTGTTTCTGTCCCTGGTGCTGCAGAGTCGGGATCTGTGACCCCCCCGTGATCCTGCTCAACACCCACTGGTTCAGTTATTATGATGATCATTACTATTATTATTTTTAGTTTTATCAGTCTTATTATTCACCCTATTGTTATGTTATTAGTCTCATTATAATTATACATCTTTATGTTGTACCTGTACTGTGCTATGTTCTCCCGCTATTGTTTATCTTTGTTGAATAGAAATTTGAAAAACTTACTAAACACATTATGAGGAAAAAGGTGAATTTAAATTCTTTCTTGCACACTATCTCTGGTTTATCAGGGTTTAAATGTGCTGTGACTAAAACAGTAATGTGACTGAGGGAGAGACGGCAGAGCTGTAAACCCATTTGTGTAGTGCTACTCTGTGATTTGAATAAATGTTATTCTGTAATTGAGTCAGTCAATAACGTCTTTTGAAATGCGTGTGGTTCTGTGTCGTCACAGGAAAGTCACGAATTGCTGTAAGGAGTTTCTTACCAGGCGGGGAATGCACTGCCTCCTCTCCCTCTCGGTTGCTTCTGTACTCGACCCTCAGCTCCTGCAGCCCGATCAGACCATCGCTACCTGCTGAGACCACCTCCATGCTGCAGTCCCTGAGCTGCTCGTTTGGTTTCTGTAACAAAGACCAGCAGTGAGATCGGTTAAACTGTGTCAGTGGTCTTTTAGTGTAAACCTGTTCTTCAGCTCACGCAAATCCATGTAATGGACCGGTTTCATTTGCTTTCTGTAGTCACCTTTTTCTCATGATGGGCTGTGACCTGTTGCTGTTGTAGGCCTGTAAACCTCACTGGGGAACTGTACATGACATTACAAATACCTTCGACTTAAGAGTAAGATTGAAAACTTGACTTTGTAGCTGATGACACGGGCTGTAAATGATTTTCATGACATTCAGGAACGTTAAAACAGGAGTCTGGTGTTATTCTATATTTTTCTTCTTGTCATCAAATCTCATGCAGATCCAACCCAGCAGTGTGTTAGTCCGTCTCTCATCACCTTCTCATCGCCAATGTGGCGAAAAATTTCTCTGACCCCCTTGTAACGTCTTCCAATGTCGTTTTATCTGCTCAACAATCCAAAGCCCAGAGGTATTCAGTTTACAGTGACACAAAACAAAGAAATCTGGAACCTTCAAATTCCCAGTAAATCAAGCGATAATTTGAGGATCAGAATATTTGCAGAGTCATTTTCTGCTGATCAACTAATAGTTTATTCGACTTCATTGTTTTGGCTCTGTCGGGATGCTCACCTGGCGGTCGCCTCCTGACAGAGCTGACTTGTTGTCTGGAGTCAGGGTGGTGCTGTGTCCCTGCCTGCTGTGGATCTCCTGGTGCTTCCTGAACACTCTCTGCATGGAGAACCGTTTCTTGCAGACGTCACACTGAAACGGTCTTTCTCCCGTGTGAGATCTCACATGCTCCTTCAGCCGGGACGCTCTGGTGAAACCTCGGCCGCAGATATCGCAGACAAACTGCAGCGCCCCCTGGTGGAGCTGCTTGTGCTGCTGCAGCTTCTCAGCGTTGGAGAAATCTTTGTGGCACAGGAAGCAGCGATGAGGCGTTTCCCCCTGATGTTTAAGACAACGTCCGATCATTTGGTTGTGTAATTACAGAGATGACATTTTTAAAACCAACTTGTCAAAAAGCACGAGAACGTGTCAATTGTTCTTCTGTATGTAGCAGACATGGGTTATTACAGTTTAAAATATTACACAGGCTGTATGTGTCAGATCCAACAGGAACTCTTAGTAAACCCGACTTCTGACCGATGTGGACAGACACCAGCTTCTTTAAAAAAATGTAGTGGAACTGCCCAAACATTTTGACTACGGGATAAAAATCTTCCAAACTCTGTCTGAGGTCATAGAGAAACCACTCAAACCAGATCCAGTTCTACTTGTTTTTGGTGTTAAAGATTCTATTATAGAGCTGTCAAATATTGTTTGGTCTGTTGTTAGACTGACCCTGCTAAACTGGAAGCCGAGGAACCCACCAACCCACGTAGCCCTGTTAAAATAAGTGATGCAACATCTCCAGCTGGAAAAAATGTAATTCCAACGGAGAGGATTAAAAATAAGTTTCATTTGATTCAGCAACTTTTTACAGACTGTTTCAAAGGGCAACTTAACACCCTGGTGTAGCTTGAACACGGCACCTTCACAAAGTCAATAAAGGCATTCAAACCCAGACACACACCTTCCAACCCCCATTCCAGTCTGAACACTGACATGTTCCAGAGGCTTCCCAGGCATGTTAGTGCCTAGATATTACATCCTGCTGTCATCCAGAATGGACACACATATAACTTTCATTTCAACATCTAAAACAACTGGTTACGGCGCACATCTCACTTTCGTGAGTCTGTTACCCCCTGACATAGTGTTTCCTGTACTGCTGTCCTCTGTGATTGTGGTTAGGGTAAAGTTAGGTTGGGGTTAGGACAGTGTTCGAATTGCGGAGGAGCTGGGAAGAAGACCTGAAAGAGACCTGAGCTCTGAGCGCTGGAAAACGACAAAAGTTGGAGGCTAGAGGGATCTAAAAGGATAAATTATCAAGCTTTTCTTACAGCATTTCTACGGCTACGGTAAATTCTAGCCCTTAAGAAATAATTCAAATCAAATTAAACTCCGGTGTCCCATCAGCTGTAGTTTAAAATGTGTGCAGTTCTGCACTGGTCAGTGTGGCTGACTTTACCTTTGTCACTAACAGACATGACACGAGTGGTCTGAACATGTGCAGCGTATTTCTACACATCATGACAGCAGGCTGCTTTCATGTCTATTCTGTGCATCTATGCGTAAAGTGTGCGTGGATTTGAAGACTCTCGGTGAACTGTACCGGTTCGCAAAGATTCGGGCAAGACCAGAAGCTGCAAGCAATAAGTGAGAACCTTACACCAGTTCTCGACCACACACACCTGAGGTCAGGGGGGAAACAGACTTCTTAAAACACAAACAAGGACATTTTGACACATCATCCAACACCGACTGATAAAACCTTCACTCACCCTTCTCGCAGCATCTTCAGCTTTGGCCACATTTTTTTCCTCTGCATGTTTTTGCAGGTGTTTTTTCAGCAGGCCTGGCCGGTTGAAGCTCTTGCAGCACAGTGAGCAGGGGTGGGGCTTCTGCCCCGTGTGGAGCCTCACATGATCCCTGAAGGACGACGGTGTGGAGAAAACCTTTTCACAGAACGAGCAGGAGTGCAAGTTCTCCTCTTTGTGGGTTTTCTGGTGATCGGTGAGGCCGGTCCTGGAGGCGAAGCGTTTGGGGCACAGCGGGCAGGAGAAAGGCCTCTCTCCGGTGTGCGTCCGTTCGTGTTGCACGAGATGCCGCCGCTGAATGAATCCTCGCCCACACACCGAGCAGTGGTGGGGCTTCTCAGCGGCATGGCGGAGCCGGTGCCTCCTCAGGCAGCCCAGCTGGGCATAGCTGACCCCGCAGTCTGGACAGGAGTACGGCTTCTCACCGGTGTGAACCCGCTGATGCACCACCACGTTTATCTTCTTTGTGAAGCGCTTCCCACACACGGAGCAGCTGTGCGGTTTGTCGCCAGAGTGCGTGATCATGTGGTCCGCCAGCCGAGATGGACGAGAAAACTCCCTGCTGCATACTGAACAGCGGTGACAGTGTTTTGACAGACGGCTGCTTTGTTTGAAAGCAGGTTCCTCTGGTGTACATGGTGTCTCAATGTCTGGAATAGCCCCCTCTCCTGTAGGAAATGATACTGACGTTAATATCTCAAAGAATTATCTATATAATGCCGGGCAGACACTGCGCAGATTCAGCCCGATTTCAGGCCCGAATTGGTCACCCCCGGCTAATTTGAGACCCAGGCTGAATTTTGGCCTGATGGGTTGTCGTGTGACGTGCAGTTTGAGCAGGGTCCCAGCGCTCAAGTAACCCGAATCAACGTTTGTCCTGCCAGACAACCGGTTGGATTTCTGGCAGGTCAGAAGGTTTGTTTGGCTGTCTGCAGTGTGAGCAGTTCCTCGGTCCGTGATTCAAATCGGCCATCTTCCTGTGCCGCAGCAAGAGAGGTGGCTGAAATTTGGTTAGACTCCCAGCAGCGGCGAGACTTTTTTGTGAGACAGTAACCAAACCCTTTGTAAAAAAAAAAAAAAAAAAAGAAACCCTCCCTGATGTGCGGCAGCATCTGAGAAGTTGTAGGACAATCTGTGTTGTTGGACTACTGTTAAAGGAAAAATCTGTTGTCAGGTATTTAACCTAATCTACGAGACCCATTGTGAAGATGGTAACCTTCTCCTTGAAATACATTTCCTTTCGTCTATTGCAAGGGAAACCACAGCACTTGTACACTGATGAATTGGAACATTGAGGTAAAACGTAGCACCAGCCCTTGTTAAATCTTAACTCGACATTTTTTGATAAAAGGTGCAAGAATGAATCCCTGACCTTGAGCAGGAAGCTGCTGACAGTCCTCTCCTCTTTGCTCTGCATCCACCTTCACTCCATTCATCTCCTCATCCTGTGCTCCTTCTAAAGCTGGACGGCTCTCCTCAAGGCCTCTGAAACAGAAAGAGTTAAACAGCCAGCACTTGATCCTCATGTCCTGAGCAGGCCTATGGCTACCACCGAGCTCATGTTTTTGGTATTGTTTTTCTGGGGATCTGGGAGTTTTACCAATGTCAGTAAAAAATGTAGATAAGGCCTGTTTCAGTTCACATCCCGAAGGTGTCGGATTCCGCGTTGGAACCAATGTTTGAAATTCAAATAAAAAGTGGCGGCAACTGAGTAAACTCCAGCCGTAGAAGAAGGCTACAAGATGTGGCACAAGATGTCCTCCGGTTAAACAAAGATTAAACTGAAATTATTGTTTTTGGAGCCAAAGACTGAAAGTCAAAGCTCAGCTTCAGACGCTAACATTAAAGAAGCCACGAGCCAGGTCAAGATCTTGTTGTAGGATTTAGGAAAAACCATGCAATTATCTTCAGTAGGCTCAACAACTGTAACGCTGTTGGCTGCAGCTGATACAGAGTCCTCCGTAAGACCAGAAGAGACCACATCAGTCCAGTTCTCAGATCTTTACACTGGCTTTATGTGTACTTCTGGTGGTTTGTAAAGACCTGAATGGTTTATTTCTGATCTGCTGCTCCGATCCGAACCATCCAGATCTCTCAGGTGGTCTGGGACAGGTCTGCTTACTGGGCCCAGAGTCCAAACCTCTCAGATGCTCCACAAATCTGAACAAACTCCCAGAAAGTCTGAGATCTGCAAAAACTCAGGTCTTTTAAATCAGGGCCTAAGACGTCTCTGTTTGCCACTGTGTTATTAAATTAAATTTGAGACGATCTATTCACCTCTTGCACTGCACTGTTATTTTTATTTCCTTGTTTTATGTTCTATTCTATTTTAGCTTATTTTGATCTAATATTTTATTTTACTCCTTTAAACCCTATTAAATGTGTCTGTTTATACTGTCTTGTTTCTTCTCTTAATGCGTTTTATGTCTTATGTAAAGCATTTTAAGTTTTCTTTTTGTTAAAAGGTGCTATACAAATCATTTTTCCTAGTAAAAAACTGTTGCCACAAAGCAGAGTTTTGTCTAAAATATTGTATGCTTTAAGATTTCCTTTCATTGGATCTAAGGGGCCTAAAACAAACCAGGAAAACCAGACCCAGAGCCAGAGGACTCAAGTTCGCATAACGGGGGGGGGCTTTACTGGCCATGTAGTACAGAGGACTTCACAGTTTACAGCTGGGTGGTTCTGGCGACACAGACGCTTTAAGATGGTTACATTTCATTTCTCTAGGACTCAAACTCCGCTTTAACTGTTTATTATCGTCTTCTCACAGCTGTGTAGACCGATTAGTCGACTGACAGAAAATTAATCAGCAACTACTTTGATTACTGAATAAGCGTTTCAGTCATTTCTAAAATGAAAAATGTGAGGATTCGGCGCTTGGTCTCTGTCGTACAAGTTTGTTAAAAGAAGACATTGGAAGTGTTGGAAATTATAGCAGACGTGTTTCACTATTTTTCAATTAATCGATTAACGGCAGATTAATGGAAGTGATCGTTAGTTGCAGCCCCAGCTGTGTGTTACGCATTAATGTGTGACACGAACCATTAATTATCACACAGTGCTGATTTAATCGAAGTTATTGGGAATGACTGCGATGTGTTAATCCGCGTATCGCAGCGCTGAGACACAGCAGGCAGCTCTTCCACCTTTGAAGCTAACAGTTAGCCCGCAAACCCTGAGCTACAGCGTCAACGCTCACCGAGACACGGCAACACGTACCATTGCCGTAGTTTTCCGTAGAGGGGCCGAAGCGAACCGGGACGGCAAAGACGTCCCAAAAATATTACCGCCTCCTAAGCACGGAAATCCTCCAAGGGCGGACGGCCGTTTTGACTTTGGTGTGACTGACCATAGCTAACGTTTGCTAGCGCCGATCGATACAGGCGTCATTCTCCGTAACCCCTTCCTGGACAGCTGCCCGGGCGAAGACGTCCATCTCTGTCGTTTACTGCCAATTTCGTCTCGTATCGGACTCATGTTAAAAGCACTGACCCATGGGCGGAAAGCGGAGCTTCTCTACGGCCTGTCAGGTGAATTCACGCCGATGTCAGGCGCTGGTAAATGAGCGAAAACACGACTTACTCCGATAAAGTGCAGGTGAGTCCCACGTAAAATCGAACATGGCGCACACGTCCTCCTTGTAGAGCAGCAGCTCAGTGCTGCCACTGGTGGCTGGCAGACGTACTGCAACAACACTGGGGCAGGACACGCTGATCCTGCCGCGGAGCAGGATTCAGGTGAGACAAGAGTTACTAGGTGAGACAATAACAGCCGCTCATTCTGCACAAAACGACTCATGAATGCAAATGTATGCTTTCTGTGGCGCTACGAGACTTGAAATGTGATTAACAGGTTAACAGACAGTCACCTGTTGGTTAAATGAAAGAACTGTTTTTGTTGTTGGCTTAAAAGACTTTGTTTTCAGGACGCAACCTATTCGGGTCTGAGATGCCAATCCTTGCTTATCAGATGTTACAAGGTCATGTTTATCAGGATCTACCGGAGCCTTGACTCTACTGCACGTTACCTGCAGTAGATTTGTGAAAATGATGCACATTTTGATCAAAACTACAATAAAGGAGAACCAAAACCTTTTCTGCGAAGGGCCAGATTTGGCTATTTGTCTACTATTTATTTATATTCTGATACTTTTTCCACCATGGTGTTATTGCAACTGGCATGAATCGGAGCTGACCACTGATTCCTGTAGAAGCCACCTGTCGGGTAACAGGATGTGAGTATTCAGTATTCAATAGATACATTTTAGAGGCCTCTCTGCAGCCTTGCGGTCGAAGGTAAACACCATATAGAAGCATCGTCCCTGGTTCGATTCCAGGAGGGTCCCCGATCACTCTCGCCCCATATTTACTGTCTGTTTCTACGGTCAACTGTCAAATAACACTGATATGCCGTTAAATCGGTCTTACAAAAAAAAGCTCATTGTGGGTGGAGAATCACTAATTACTTTTTAAGATCCGGGACACAGTTTTGTTTTCCCTATGGCAGGTTTTAAGATTTCTGCCTCTGAGATTTCTGCCTCCAGCATCAAACTATTGAGGTGAATGGAATTTAGTTTGTGCTGCTCACAGGAATGGAAAGTGACTTTTAAAAAAATGTAACAGCTACAGCTCTGGTTAATCAACAGGACACACTGGAGACTGCTTTCACTGGAGCCACTTCACAGTTCCAGTGAAAACTGTTTCCAGTGTGTTGAATTCGCTCCACACCACTACACTGCCAAGTATACGGATATGAGTTTTCCTTAGAAGTCGAAATGAATGTTATTTACAAGTTGGAGATTGGTGATTACGATAACTCCCATATGACATGAACACTTCCTTAAGACACCAACATCAGTGTTGGACCTCACTAATGCAGCAGCCTTCCACATCTGACGAACATGGCGTGGGAATCACATGCAATCTTTGTGTCCACATATTTTTGGCCCTGCAGTGTATCTGATGCCTCTATCTGCATCTCTTTGAGACAGTCACCCAGATGATGGCATAATTAAGAGCACACATATTTATTAAACAGCCACTGGCAAACACCTGCATCACACTAGCGTCCGTCTCTCAGTCTACTGTTTCCTCTTCACCACGTGAGCGCAGTCATATTTGCCTCTGACCACGGTGAGTTTGACTCCGGGCAGGTCCTGCGTCCTCCCACCCTGCACCAGCACCACGTTGTGCTCCTGCAGGTTGTGTCCCTCCCCGGGGATGAACACCACCGCCTCCTTCCCATTAGACAGCCGCACCCGAGCGCACTTTCTGTTCGCGGAGTTGGGCTTCTTGGGCTTTCGGATCATGGTCTTCAGGATCACCGCTTTCAGCTGGGGGCGGCCAAACGTTGCGCCAACAGACTTAGGAGTTGGTTTGGGCTTCCCTTGCCGGTGCATCTGGTTGAGGGTGGCCATTGTCCTGGAGAGGAGGGGACCGGTCCAGGCAGAGGCATGCTGGGAGGCTGCAGAGAGAAGGAAAAGCCATATACACGCTGAAAATTTAAAGGAAAGAGATTTTGATATAAAACTTCCAAAAAAAATAAAATAAAATAAAATGTGCGTCTCTGTTAGATTTATTGTTTGGCACCGTAGATTGTGAGATAGTGTGGAGGGCTTTATTTACAAGAGCTGAAAAGAGACACAGGACAGAGGCTGTTCTTAGAGACCTTTACTCTGAACAGACCGTGTCTCATGAATATATTCAGTCATGTGTTAGTGAGAAGTCTCCCTGTTCTCTGACCTGTTCCTGTTTATATTCACTTACTGTTGCCGTCGTGTGCTGTTAATGCAAACTCAACACTGAAGCCCAACCGATGCAGGACGTTTTAGGCCAATACCAATTTAAAAAAATCTGATAATAATCCATAACATACATAAACATTTTTGATTATTATTACTTTAATTTTTTTTTGGTACTAGGCAGGACATTTCACTGTTGAAAAATGAACTTGCCACTGCTCTCTGATGGACAAACTGAGGTGGTGACAGTGTTTCAGAATGTATCTTTGGCCTCTCTGTGCTTCAGTTTCTTCTCATTTATGGGCTGACAGACACGCCGATACTGATCACTGGCTGATATATCGGCATCACCGCAGACAAATTACTAAAAACAAACAACAAAATCAAAACACCAGCAAAGTCTGGTGAATTCTGCCCCCGAAGCAGACTCTTGGACAGAGTGCAGGTGTGTGAACTTACCTTGGAACAGTGATGTGAGCACTGGCCTCAGGCTCCACAATGAAGACATTGCTGAAACAGACCAGAGGAGAGTGTACAGCTCAGGCTAATGTGAGGACACTAAGAGGGAAACGTGTTTTCACCCAACAGCTGAGAATTACTGTCGCAGATGCTCGTACATTACTTACTTAACTCTGAGCGACTCAAATGTTTATGAGAACAGACGCATTGTCAAACCACTAAAGACTAAAAGCCCGGGCTTAACCCCCTTCTCTACACGGAGGTTAGCGGGGTCAGCAGGTGATCCCTTGCTAAGACCTGACAGTGACTTGAACTAAGCTGTTCTGGGCTTAACACGTGAATGCCGCAGTGAAAAGTCACCCGTGATCATTTGGTTACTCGTGTACGTATTTCTGATGAGCCGGAAACTCTAAAATGCCAGATTTTGTAAACGGAGTCTGGTGTTCCGCCGGTTGCACTAATGAGGACGGAATAAACGGAGATGCTGAAAGCTGCAGTCCATATGAAGCTATTGTTACACTTCTGTCTACGGGCTAATGCTAACCTGTGCTTGTACTTCCATACAACCTGGCTAACGGCTAAGGTGAGCTAGCTGACAGGACACACCACAGAGGTTATGTGTGATTTTACCCACTGACCTGCTCAGAGTCGCGGACAAGCCCCGTCAGAGTATCGGAGAATATGCGGGCAGGAAAAAACGGAACTTATCGTCAGTGAATCCGAAGCTTTTTACCGCATCTTTCGACTAAAATTCAGCCAAAGACTTCACATCCCAGCGCGGGCGACGTGACCCCGCCAACCGGAAGTTGTTCCGTCAACACAAGTGCTTCCGGATTTCGTCTCCCACCAAAATAAGAGACGTCAACATTGTATGTTTAATGCTGTGCTGCTAAATCGTGCCTACAAACTCATTTGAGAGCATGAATTAAATAATGCCAGAACAAAAATTAGTGTCACGTGTTCACGTAAAGTCTTAATTTGGGAGCAATTTGTCAGTGTGCACAAATTTGTCGTTCTTCCTCCTTGACACCTGTCGGGCTCCATATCCTCCGTGTCACTCAGTTGTACGGCGACATGCTAGTGCCTCTACCTGATTCAGCCTTTTTATAAAACAAAGAAAAAGCTTCCAAAACATCATGAGAAAAAAGGGTTACAATAAAAACAGACACACAATTTACACACACAGACAGATATGTATATAAAATAGAGAAGAGGAGGGAGGGTAACTGCAGCCATCTGCACTGATGGTTTCTACGAGACACAGCAGCTGGATTTGGACTAAAACACACCAGGGTTGTACACGACAGTGTAGTCAGGGTTCAGAGATGATTGTTCCACACACACACACACACACACACACACACACACACACACACACACACACACACACACACACACACACACCTTAAACTGAGGCCGAGTCAATAACAAAGCAAAACAGCAGCTGTCGTTTGAATAATAAAAAGGACCGGATCATAGATGAGAGGACGGTGGCACCGAGGGACAAACCCGGCTTGAGTCTGTGTATGAAAAACGTCAGAGTCGGGGCTCAAACTGTTCGTCTGGTCTGATGCCAGCGATGCAAACACTGAGTTTTCCAGTCTGCGCTGGGAAATCAAAGAATCCCAGTGGGGTTGGTCTGTCCTACCACAGACGTCCTGGGAACAGGATACAACATCTGCCCCAAACTCTGTAAAGACGTGTTCTCGGAGAATTTCGGAACCTTTGGGACAGAGGCTGATGACAAGGCTGATCCTGAGGAAGAGCAAATGCCCTGAGAAGTAAATCCTGCACAGGATCCATCAGGTGGATCAGAAAGGACCATTTTGAATCAAAAGACTTGTTGGGTTTATCTCGAGCATAAAATCCAGATGTTGCCAGCCGGCTGTCTGTCTCTCTCCTCACCCGATGTTGCCGTTATGGGTTTTGCTGTTTGTCTAAATTTTTAAACCCGGTTTTCTTGTGAAGGAGGAAGGCAAATAACCTGACAACGAAAGGAGGCGACTGTTCAAGTTTGAATTAGAAGAGTAAAACTGGTTCTCAGCTGAGGCTGTTCTTCAGGTGAATAATCAAAATAAATGTGCAAGGTGTGACCGTTTCATGGAACAAGAGGAATGCGACTGACGAGCTGTGTGATCAGTTTCATGAGTCGTTCATCTGGCATCAAGTTTGATTAATGTCATATTACGACCCGATAAACCAGCAGGTGTGAAACCGCAGGTAAAAGCACGGCAGGGACACGCAGTCGTCTTATTTCTTTGATTCACACTGTCAGTGTTTGTACCTGTATTTTCTCGCTGTTTGCTAAAGCACAAACTCTCTGAAAAAGTTTGTACATTTTGGCAAAAGAGAAAAACAAACCATTTCCGAGACACTGTGCGACCACCTTTGCCTGAGAAATAAAAAACCTCCGCTATTTTTGTCCTTTTACTGGGTTTTCTGGCAGTTTTCTTTTACTTCGGTCCCATGAGAACCGCTGAGTTCAGCACACACTGATGAAGACCATCAGATGTGGTTGAAAGTCCTTGAACCAGTTGGTGAGTGGACATTGAGCTCCTAGCTGAATGAATTTTTTCAACTCGCCCGTTTATGACCATGCACTTTACTTTTCATCCAAACGCAGCTCACAACTATTGTGAGAGAACTTCAAACTGACTTGTGTCAATAGAAACACAAAATAATGAAGTACATTTACTTTATCACAAGTACTGCACTGAAGCTCCCCCCGGAGCAGCTCCCCAGCTCCCCCCGGAGCAGCTCCCCCTAGAGCAGCTCCAACAGTCAAATGCTGCTGAAGCCTCCATGACTCAGGATTTATCATCTGACCTGGTCAGATAATAATCTGTCAGTCAAGAGTCCTTTTACTGCAGAACCTTTACATTTGTTACTGAAAATACATGTAGCTGATGATACTTTTGCTCTTTTATTTTGAATACAGGGCTTTTAATTGAGTATTTTTACAGGATGTGAATACTGTACTTTTGTTTATTACTGTGTCACATTTACAAAATGCTGGCCTCAGACATATGAGCAGCCGGCGGTCGGGTCCACGGATTACTGATGGCGATGGATGAAGTCACCCCTGATAAGACTCCATCGGAGCTCTGCTTCCAGTCGAAGGTCTAGTTCATCCCAGCAGATAAGCAGATCTCTATCAGAGAACCACGGTTACACATTAAACTGGCAGGGAGCTACAGGTGTGCGGCGGATCTGTAGTCAGTCGGTGTGAAGATGAAGACGAGGCTGGAGCTCTTCCTGGTCGTCACGGCGTTGACCTGCTCTGCCGGCAAGCCGCTGAGCAAGGCGGCGTCCGGGAACAAGCTGCTGCTCATCTCCTTCGATGGCTTCAGGTGGGACTACGACCAGGACGTGGACACGCCGAACCTGGACCAGCTGGCTGTGGACGGGGTCAAGGCCGAATACATCACCCCCCCAATGCTGACCATGACCTCCCCATCCCACTTCACCACCATCACCGGTAACACGCGACTGCATCATTATTACTATTACAACTTTATTATTGTTGTTGAAGCTACACCTGCTGCACCTGCAGTTCACTACATGCTACAAGTCAATCCCTGGTAGCGCTGTAGTAACAGTAGCATAGGCAGTAGCACTACGACAACTGGTGGAGAAAGTACTCAGACTTTTACTCAGGTAAAAGTACTAATACCGCTCTATAAAAATACTCCGTTACGTCCTCCATGCAGAAAAATGTCCCCTGTGACAGTTACACTCTTCTACGTTATCTCATAAACAGCGTTTCACGTTGCAGCTGGATGTGTGGAGCTGAAACTACTGATTATGTTCATTATGGATTCATGTCCTGACTGTTTTCTCAATTTAATCGACCGACTGTTTGGTTGGTGAAAATTTTGGAAACAGCGAGACATGTCCTCACAATTACCCAGAACCCAAAGGGACACCTCGTCCTACCGACGGTCCAAAATCCAAAATGATTAAAAATATCACAAGGAAACGCAGCAAAGCCTCACATTTGAGAAACTGAAGTCATGAAATATTTGGGATTTTTACATGAAAAAAGACTCCAGGGATCGATGTCAATCATCTAATTGTTTCAGCTCTACTTTCATTTACTGTTGGTTGGTTGTGTCATATTTTATAAACTCTTCGTGTGTTTGACGCAAAATAAAGTAACTCGTGGCTACAACTGTTAGATAAATGTAGCGCGGTAAAAAGCACCTGAAGACTTCAGTGCTGTTCATTAGTGTACATAATTAAAATCTTTATGGCCGTCATTTCCTTCCACAATCTTCCTAATGATATCTGCTCTACATTATGATGCAGGATTGTCCTTGGATATTAAAAATGATTAACTTTACATAGAATATATTCACCCTCACAGGTGGAGGTAGATACCCCTTAGTACAAAGTGCACCTTTCCTGGTCAGGACTGGTACACAGACCTGAAACCCCCTTTACTACATGTCTGTAGTTATAATAGTATATGTAATCGGATACCGTAACTTCTATTACTTCTTCTATCTTAGATGTGGGGACACAGGAATGCTACACTGTTTTTCAAATCATACTCAAAGAATATAAGGAAAGTACCTACAGAATAATTTCAGTGTTATACCGAGGATCGAACACACGAGATATACTAAAGAGAAATGGGAAAAGGAGCTTAATGTTGACCTTTCCGAAGATGACTGGCAAAACATGAGAAAGAGACGTCAAACGTCCACCTGGCCTCGGATATCACCACTCACATGTTGTCTGAGGATTATCACAAAATAACTGTTTTGGGAAATGGTGTGTAAGGTGCTACAACAGACACTGGGATGTAGAGTAAGCTGCCTGTGAGTTGTTTGGTACTTTATCTCTGGCATTTCTCTGAGGAAAGTAGAATGGGACCTGACAAACATTAAAAAATACCGTAGCAAACACAAAAGCAAGGAACTGGTGGAAGACAAAGCCACCGACAAAGAATCACTGGAGAAATCTTCTTAATGGAAAAACCGATATATCTTAAAACTAAAGAAATCAGAATGGAATTCCTATGACAGGACTGTATGAGTGATGGAAAAAATCTGACAGAACGATTTTTGTTTTGTTTTTTGCCAATTTTTCTGTTCATTTTGAGGTTTTCCTGTGTGTTAGGCAGGTGGGTGGAAGACCATGAAGTCGTCCACAACATTATGTTTAACGCCAAGACGAACCTAAAAGTTCCTCACAAACAGACAATGACCAGATCAGAGTGGTGGGACAACGGAGCCCTGCCGTTGTGGATCACGGCTCAGAACCAGGTGAGTCAACGATCAGGACGACTGATAACAAGAGGAACTGACTTTAACAGAGGAAACATTACCGATCCACCAATGATGATTTATGAGAAACTAAAGAAGACCTTTAAGTTTCAGTTGGATTTTAATGTGGTTCTCTTACTTCTGGAACAGAACCTGGAAGTTCTGGTTCGGCTCTCTATAGATCCCAAGTTGAACACCATGTCAGACCTCATGTCAGCCGAGGAAAGAACCAAACTGATCTTTGGCCGTTTGTGTCTCTTGTTGTGCCAGGGTCTGAAAACTGCTTCCTTCTACTACCCGGGAGGTGGTGCCAACTACAGCGGCCAGGCAGTGAATCGAGTGCTGGTGGAGACGTTCAACCACCCGGACGACAACGAGACCGAGTGGCGTCAGAACATCGACAGGGTGATGAGCTGGTTCTCTGAGGAGGACTTCCACCTGGTGACGCTGTACTACGGCGAGCCCGACAACGTGGGCCACGCCAAGGGCCCGGATCACCCAGACAGGAAGAAGATCATCCGGCAGATCGACCGCACCATCGGCTACCTGAGGGAGGCCATCGATCGGCATCACCTGACCCACAGCCTGAACGTCATCATCACCTCCGACCACGGCATGACCACCGTCAAGAAGCGACCGCAGGTGGACGAGATCATACTCAACAAGTACCTGAATTTACTCAAGCTCGCCAGCTTCGAGATCCTCGACTACGGCGGGTTCGGCATCCTGACACCGCGGCCAGGGAAGGAGCAAGAGGTTTATGACGCTCTGTCCAACGCACCCAATCTGACGGTCTACAAGAAAAACGAGATTCCGGAGAGCTTCCATCTCGCCAAAAGCAAGCGGTTGCCTCCCATCGTGGTCGTGGCAGATCTGGGATTCAACCTTAACTCCGTGAGTTTTACCTCAAACCTTCAGTTTTAATCAGATCACTTTCTTACCTTTTGCACTCATCCTCTCAGGTTGATTCTTTTTTAGAGAAGATTTCTGGGCATTTTATGAGAGAGAGACGTGGGACGACACACTACAACTGTCCCAGACCAGACTCGAACCCATGATTGACGACGCAAGACACCCCAGACACAGCACAGTGCTTAAAACGAATTCAGAAGTCCATATTAATCTAATCCCTCCACCAGATTATTATTATTAATCTTCTGAAAACACAGTTAAAACGTAACCTCCTTTAAACTTCAGTGGAAGAGGTTACAACATGAGCATCGTGGGAATTTCAAGTTAAACTCGAATTCTGGTGATTTTTTTTTTTTTACCTGTTGCCTCTGCGTCGTGATGCGAATCACAGAATAATTTCGGAAGTGCTGAGGTAACAGGACGACTTGCTGTGAGTTTTCACTGTCTGGCCATTTACCGTCAGCACAGCGGCACCCATGAAGACACTTTTATTTATTCTTTTACTTTATTTTATTTTACTTTTATCTTTAGTCCAAATGTAATTTGAGCAGATTGATAAATATGGGCCCAGAGGTCAGGAGGGCAGGATGTGATGAGAGGAACCAGCAGCTGACTGAGACGAGCTCTGACATCTTGTAATTCCGCCACTTCCTCTTTTTGTTTCTCACCAGAGATTCATCGTCTACGTCAACAAAGGCGATCACGGCTTCCATAACGGAGAGATGGACATGAAAACAATCTTCAGGGCCTTTGGACCCGACTTCAAGAGGAACTTCCTGTCTGAGCCGTTCGACAGCATCCACATCTACCCTCTGATGTGCAAACTGCTGCAGATCGAACCGGCGCCGCACAACGGATCGCTGACCGTGACCGAGAAGATGCTGCTGCACAGTGGTGAGGAAGAGAACGAGTACATAGAGCTCAAAACCTGTGAACTGTGAAACCTTCACAGCACTTGTTTAGTCCAACCAACCGTCCAAATCTCAAAATGATTTAAATTAAATTAAACAATTAAAAGGAAAAGCAGCAAATCATGAAATATGCCATTTTTCATGTAAAAGTACCAAAGCGTTTTGTTTCAGCTCTACTCTTATTTACTGTTGGGTAAATTAGAAGATTTTAGAAGGTAGAGATTACAGCTAGAGAGCTGGGAAGATTATATGAAGTAAGTGTGGGAAGATAACATGGAGAGGATGGTGCACTGGCAAAACTTTACGAGAGCTGTAGTCCTTTGAATATTAACAAATGAATCATTGGTTGTCGAAGACTGTATTTATTTATCTCAGAATATGGGAGCACACTTCATTTCCTCAGACTCATGAAAGAACCCGTGTTCATTCTGTAGCAGCAGCAGTAATCAGAGCACTACTACTTTGTCAGAGTACCTGGCGTGTTGCAGAGTTAACAGTGGACTGTTTCTGCTGGTTTTCAGGTGGATCACAGAGAGCCGGAGCGTCTGTGGCTCTGCTGATGCTGATGCTGCTCGTGTTCAATGTGCTTTAACAGATCCAGGACCAGATCTGCAGATCCAGGATCTGAACCATGTGGTTTTATGGGTTTTAATCTTGGTAACATCACTGTGTTGTGACTTCATAACATTATATCTCGGTGAATTATTATTGGTTACATTTATACACGATACTAACTCATGATTATATGCTTTTCTTTTCTATTTTACTAGTAAAGTTGGTGAATTTTTCTGGTTCATGCCGGTGCAGTTGATGCATGTGTTTCCCTTGTTAGTTCTGGTTTTATGCAGATTTCTGAAATAAATTTGAAGGCTTTTTGATTTGCATGTTTTTTTTTTTGTTTGTTTTTTTAAATGAAATCAAGTTTCCCCCTGACTCAATGGACAGAAGTGTCTAAAGGAAGATTTCCACATTATGGGAACTATGCCAACCCCCTTCCTGATCCCACGCTAAATATGAGGCTACAGCCAGCAGCCGGGTACCGAGATACCGAAGAAAACTTAAAAACATGTTCTGCAGTTACATGGAACAAATCTCTATGATTTCTAAGAATGTTCACGGACGTTTATTTGTGACGGACATGAGAGGCAAAGCGAAAGTCGCACTGAATCTAAAAATGTGTGTATCATGTCTGTGTGTTCAGATTTGAGTTATGAGTCCGACTTTCGGCACAATTTGCAGCAATCGAGCGCTACGGGTTTTAAAGTGGTGTCTGTTAAACCTTAACCGTCACTGCTGCTGCCGTTGATCGTGTTCATCAGGAGCTAAACTATGATAACTCTCTTTACCTCCCTCACAGTTTAAACCTCTGTAGTATAGATGAACTTTTCATAGGTGGAAACCGACCTAACGATAGAAGAGGTAGCTCAAATTATAAAAAAAACCCCGCCCAAATCACTTTTTCCCTTCCAATTACAGAAGAAGCTGCCGAACTGAGCGGAAGATCCCCACCGCAACTCCGCTGGTCCGGCCTGGCCTTAGAGCACCCCAAAAAGTGAGCGCGGTCTGGGACAGATTCTTTTGGCGGTCTCAACTGCCTGAAATCGTTTTTATTGTTCGTGAAAGCGTCAGATCCGGCAGACTCTGATCGTCGTCACCAAACTGATTTTATTAAAGCTTCAGGAAGGAACGATGACAGCGACTGTGACGTCATTCAGTCGGCCACTGTAGGCAACAAGGTGAGGTACAACAGTGATCGCGCACACACACACACGCTCCCGCACACGCACAGATACATAAAAATAAACACTCACTGACACATATACAGCTTAAATCAGCATGATGATTAAATAAAAACCGTGTCCTGCGTTGGACCTGCCGGAGGTGAAGAACCCCGTCTGCTTCATGAAAGCAGAAACAGAAAATTTAAAATTGTTAAAATTAAGCTTCAGGTGTTTTTCAGATCATCAGTCTGGAAAAATCAGGCGTCCGTTGAGTCTGCGTTTCGGTTCGATGCCTCGGCAGCCAGTCACGGCGCGTCAGTGGACCGCCCAAGTGAAAACCAACCAAAGAAACCTGAGGAAGCTGTTTCCATAAGCGACGGCCATATTTGCTCCCGTTGGCGGAGTCTCCATGTTTCACCATAAAACGATGAGAAAAATAAAACGTTCACCTTCGTCCGAGAAAGCGCAGGATGAGAAGTACGGCACGACGGGGTGAAGCCCGATTGGTCCTCCAATGACCTTTCACCTCAGTTCATAGAAGACGGAGGGCGCCAGGGTCCCATCAGTAACAGCAGCCCTCCTCGCCCCCGAGTAGCGCTGCCTGGTGGTGGAGAGCGGCGGTGGATCATAGAGACGTCTCAGCGTCCACAACTCTCCGACCGTCCTCGTTTTCCACGTTTATCTGGACGCTCGGCAGCTTCTCCAGGCTGGAAAACAACAACATCCCCATCATCAAGCATCGTCAGAAGGAGACTGGGCTTAGACATCCTAGGGGTTTACTGATCAGAGATAAACACCACAGAGCAACACCACCTTCAATAGCCTAACACACACACGGTAATGAATTCCCACCCACCTTAACAATCACCAAGGAACACATTGCAAACATTAATACCGTAGCAGTCATCTACTAACCCCCTAGCAACCACCTTCAACATCTTAGCAACCCAGATGTTATCCTCTATCAACCACCTCCAACACCTTGGTAACCCTCAGAAAACCCCAGGGCAATTGCCTCCTAACCCCCCAGGAGCCGAGCAACCACCTTTTAGCAACCACCCGAAAAAGGGAAAAAGTTAGACCTCCTGATGTAGAACCCTCTCCTGCATGCAACGACGTTTTCTGTTGAAAAATCATGACGAGGTGTACGCATTGGACCCTTTATCTTCACATAACACAACAGTTTACAACAGTCTTGTGTATTTCCCTTCAACCACAATGAGCCTAAGCAGGCGATTTCGGGGTTTACCGTTCCTCTTGGTGATTTTACCTGTTGCTGCGTTTCAGAGCTTTGCAGCTGTCAGAGTTCATGGAAACTGATTTCCAAATGCCGCTTTTCGCCATTTCGTCGGAGATGTTCACCTCCGATGGGTCCATGCTGCACAAAACACACACAAACACACATTACTCTCTGCTGCAGGAGCTCAGTGTTCACAAGGATCAGGGTGTTTGTTTACTGACTCACCGTCCTTTGAGGTTTTTGATTGGGAACTTGATGACATCTCCTCCGTCGTATGGCGGATCGTCCTCCACCTCCTCCAGCATCCGCTGAGCGTCCTGGGGAAAACAACAACAACAACAAAAACAACACAAGCACAGTATTGTCAGTGAAGACCCTGAAGCCGAGTTACATTTTTTTCAAGTGCCCAGTTTTAGCGTCTCACCTCCTTCTCCTTCTTCTTGTCATCGTCCTTCTTCTTCTTGCTCTCTGGTATCAGGTCGTCCAGCCAGCTCAGCTCTCTCTTGGTGAAGCAGAAATCCAGAAGTTTCCTGATGAACACCAGAGCCAGAACCTGCAGATGACGGTGTTAATTGTTAATCATGTATTAATAATATAAAACATGTTGTTTAGTCTTTGCTTGTCTCACCATCATGGGGAAGATGACAGCGGCGGCTGAGGCCTTGATGGCCCAGAGGACTATGAGGCAGGACAGCTGCACCACCGTGAAGACGTGGACCTTCCACAGCGGGACGTAGCGCAGGTAGATCAGGTCCGGCTGGTGTTTGGCCGGCATGCCGAACAGTTTGATCCTATCGAACAGCTGCAGAGGGGCAGAAAATGGGACAGACGGACGAGAGATTAAAGACACCGAAACACAGCGATGAAGCTGCAGCAGGACAAACGGACAGACACCGAAACGGACCTGAATGCCTTTGAGCGAGGACACTCCCATGTAGAGGAAGACTCCGTACAGGACGGGCATCGGGATGAACTGTAGGACAGAAGGAAAAATTCAACGCGAGCATGAAAAGGTACTTTACAGTTCGATGGAAACATCTTTCCGCTCTTCTCCAGAGAACTGAGGTAGGAGCCGGAGAAGAAGCAACGGAAGAAGTTGAAGTGCACTGAATTAAACTGAAGTGTCAGCCGAGGTGCGAGAAAGAACTGAAGTCTGTCGGTGTGAGCGTTAATACTGTCTACATGGCTCAATCTAAGAAGAAGCACTGGAGGAAGATGAAGTTTCAGGTGCAGTATGAACACTATGGAGTGTCAGATGAGGTGACGAAAGGAGTAGACGTGAGTGTAAAGTTAGTCGAGGTTCAAATGCTGAAAAGTTCATTCGAGTGTAAATACTGTAATATTAGTCGAAATGCAAGTGATGGCGGCAGTCGAATTCTCCAGCAGACCCTCAGACAAGCATGAACACCCGGGGCCTATCTCTGTGAGGACCCCAGGTGGGATGTTCACCTTGAGGGCTGAGGTCATGAAGACGGAGCAGCCCATCAGGACGAAGATCATGAAGCCGGTGACCCTCTGCTCTCTGATGCCCAGGAACTTCGGCTGCTCGCCGGGCGCCGCGCACTCCGACTCCAGCTTCAGACTGTTGACGTGGGAGATGGAGAGCACGGTTGCTGCCACGAACCACGGCAGGCCCATGATGGAGCACACGCCCAGCATCACCGCCACCACCAGAAGGTCCAGGTGGTAGCCACAGCCCTTCTGCAACCAAAACACACACAGGGAGGCGAAGTTCATCATCCGGCCGCTCTGTCAGAGACAAACCTGTCAGCTCAAACAGGCAGGCGTCCTGACCTTGAGCTTGTTTTCCTTCCTGTTGACGATGACGGCGGTGATCTGTTGGTCCATGAAGATGAGGATGGTGCAGAGCAGAGCGGGGACGGCGGCAGCCAGCAGCGTCCACCAGGGGTTGGGTCCCAGTGGGGAGATCAGCCACCCTCGAGTGTTTGATGTGGGCTGAACGGACAAACAGACACAGGGTCCTTTGAAAAAAGCTTGTAAAGACGGAGGCTTTTGCCAGATTTATGTGGAGTCGCTCCGTTACTATTTGCATCCCAACCGACAGATGTTTCTGTGATTCCTGTGAAACTGGATCCATAGAATCTGACAAGCAGCATCATACACTGCCGACTGCCGACTTTTATCTCAGTCATCCATCGTGTTGCTATTACAGCTGTGACGATTGGTCAAATAATCAATTAGTCAAGAGACAGAAAATGAATCTGCCCCTATTTTCTAATCGTTTTAGTGATTTTTTAAGCATTAATATCAGATATTTACCTTTTTTTAGCGTCTCAATTATGAAGACTTCATGCTTTTCTTTGTCACACACGATAGTAAACTGAGTATCTTTGATTTTTTTTAACTTTTGGTCAGAAAAAACAAGACATTTCGAGATGTCACTTTTTTCTGGGGGAAATTATAATGAGCATTTTTTCACAATTCAGTGCCATTTTATAGACAATGCAAATAATAAGTGCCCTTATTAATCAATGATGAAAATAAACATTAATTGCAGTCCTAGCTACTATCGTGGTCTGTATTTAAACAACAATAGATATATTACAGATTTATTGCCAACAAATCGAAAGGATGGTACCAGTGTACCAGCCAATTTTTGGCTCTGTTATTAGCAGTAGTCCGTATGTTTGTTCTGTCCAACAGTTACATTTTGTGGCTGAAATGAAGACTTCAGCTTGTAGGAGACACAAGACTTGTTGTTGACTTGTTCATAGCAATGTTAGCTGTGTGGCTCTAATGACAGTAATGTCGTGTGTTCTGTCGGCCTGAAACATCTCAACAACAGTTCAATTCATTTTCCTGAAATTTGTCAAAAGGTCTTCATCTTTACCAGACGCCAATGACTTCTTTAACTTTTCCTTTAGCACCACCTACAGGTCACAAATATATCGTTTCATTTTTTAAAACGTCTCAGTAATTTTGCTAATACAGCTGCTTACTTTAGTTTTTAATCAAACAAACAGGAGAATACAGTGCATGTGCTGGGGACTGCGGATTCATTTGGTGCTGTTGTGAGTATTTCCAGGAGCAGGATGGTGTGTGTGTGTGTGTGTGTGTGTGTGTGTGGGACTGAGTCAAAATAAACCACAGTGTGTGTGTGTTGATGGTGATGGAGGAACTTGTCACCCAGAGCAGCAGTGAGACTCGCTGATGTGGTTTTGATATTTAACATTTCCATTTTTTATTCACCCAGTGATTCTACTTTCTGTGTAATGAGCTTTACAGCCTCATGGGGGCGCCTGTGTGGCTGCAGAGGAGTTTTTTTTTCTTGATTTACACTAAGCATTAATCATGCAGCATGTGTTTATATCAGTTTTATTTCACTGATTTGAACGGTTATTATAAACTCAGGAAGCTTCAGGGAGAATCTTAAATCTCCAGCAGCCCAAATTAAAAATTCGAGAAGAAGACCTTTCATAAACTACTGATAGAGGCGTGTATAACTGGAACGGGTCAGTTCTCCGTCTGTGTCTGGTCAGTGATTTGTCTTTGATAAGACAGACAGACAGACAGACACAATAAATAGACCTGACAGATGAGAATAAAGTGCAGATTTATGTGGATAAAGAAAATGAATAACTATGATTAAAAAGAGAAAACGGTTATTAACATTTGGGCAGTTAAGAACTATATAAAAATATCCAAGTGTATAAACACCAGGATGCAATTGAATGGATTGAAGTTTTAGCAGATTACAGGTATGAGCAAGTAGTGTTATGTCACACACCACTGAACCCTAAAACTCAAATAAAGCCGGTGATCAGCAGCATCCTGTGACCTGTTATCACACTGAGCCAACAAGGAGGCTTCTCATTCAACAAACCACTGTGTGATCAGACAACAAAATCTACTATTATGACCCTTGTAGTGCAACAGGAACAGCTGCAGTATTATTTGATGTTCGTATTTTACATCTTCGTAGTTCTGACACAGCAATGGGATTATCATCAACGTGCTGGAAACCAATGAACAGATTACAAACCGAGGGAAACCGAAACCCCCTGAAGGATACTTTGACCCGTGATAAAAACACACAGTGGATATGGGAGTCAGGCGTTACCTCGAAGCGGTCGGGTACGTTGAGTTTGGGTGAAGGAACTCCCACCAGGTAATCCACCAGCACCATGATCATGATGGTCAGGAAGACGGCAAAGTCACTGATGGTCGATCGAACCTGCAACAGACAAAACATTCTTCAGTGCTCATATTTTCTTCACCCAATAAAGTGGGATCATTTCCACCCAGTCCCTCCGACTGAGGTCTTTGTTTGGGCGTCAGCGAATTTCGATTGTTCCTGTGAAAATCTAACTACGGAAGAACGTTTGAAACACTGTTTCAGATGAGCTTCAGTTGCTTCTGGACCCACCAGTGCTTCCCTCTTGTTACAAACTCGTTGTTCAAACTCAGAACTTTCCGAACTCCGAAATTTCAAAGAGACCAAAAACCATTAGGCTGACTTTCAGGGAAAAGCGCATTTTTCTATACGCTGGAATGGTTCAGCCATAAGAAAAGTTGGTTCAATAAAAGTTTAAAAATCTGATACAGAATAATGTACATTGTGATAATGTCATATACGTTTTAAACAATTTTTAATCACTTTTTCTTTCAGATACCTGTTTTAAGCAGTTTGAGTGGGCTGCAACTAACGATTGATTTCATTATTGATTAACCTGTTTGCAGATAAAATGCCAGAAAATAATGAAAGATTGCTTTTTAATTTCCCAGAGTCAAAGGTGATGTCTTGTTTTTTCCAACCATCAGTCCAAAACCTGAAGATATTCAATTTAACATCATGTATGACCAAAAAAAAAGCATCAAATCCTCTTTTTTGATCAAAGAAGTCTCCAATTGTTATTTCGATTGATTGATTAATCAACTACTTTCTGTGGCTCTAAATTGATGTCAGATGTTAAATGTCACGTGTAGTTTAATTCCACAAAGTTTTGTTTAGATAAAAAAATAAATAACCACTAAAATAAATTTTATAAAAATTCAGGTTATATCAAAAACATTTTTCCGCATTTTAAGATTCAACTTGTAATTTTTAAGTGCCCCCGAGTATTTAAATATTACATACTGTAAATTTTATTTTTGTGTTCGAGATCATAACGTGTGTGCATGAGATTAAAAAAAAAAAAAAAATCATCTTCCAGGATTCCTGGGATTCTGTAGACAAGATTATTCAGCCACAACATGAAGCTTGAGTTTAAATATTTAAAAACACATTTTTTATGCATATTATTTCTCTTTACTGTTCTTTGGATGACGTTCACTGGCAAATAAAAACTATCCATGGCTTTTAGAGCCTAGACCATCCGCACAGGGCTGTGAGTCACTAAAGAAAACTTAAGAAAAGTTTTGACAAAATCCGACAAGCAAATGGACGTTGCAGTGACCAGCCGAAGCCGTGAAGTGTGAAGTGTGTTTAGAAGTTGTCAGTATTTGTCTCATCTCCGTCAGTTGTTCTGATCTGTGTGTGAAGGACGGACAGACGAACGCACCTTGGTGGGGAAGTATCTCTTGGTCTTGAACTGTTTGAGGAAGGCGGAGAGGAAGAAGGTGGTGAAGAAGAGGATGACGGACCAGAAGAGGACGTCGGGGACGTAGGGACCCTCGTGGCCGCAAGCCGGGCCAACGAACTCCCCGTGTAAATCCAGACAGTCCTGGAGACAGGCGGAGAGAGATCGTCAATGCCGGCGCTCAAGAGTGATGAGCTGCAGTTCCTTTAACGTCCACTGGATGCTGCTGTGATCAAACTCTGACTGTGTTGAAGTGAATGAGAAAAACCTCCGACGTCTCGCTACCAATACAACGTCAGGAACGCTTTTACACAAGTTCAGCTCTCAGCAGATTCACTGAGCCTCTTCCCAGGTTCACCCCAGGGAAGGTGCTTGCATTCGTTTTCAATTGAGGTGAAATGGAAGCATAATTAAAGGTATGTTTCCCTTGATTGACAGGTGTCTCTGCCTATTACAGTCATCAGTGGTGGTTGCAGCACTTCCTGTCTACACGTCTTTGTTCAAACTAGAATTTTCTGGCTCCAGTGACTGACAAAGACGGCGGAGAGTGAAAAAACCCAAACTCTGATCTTAAAATCCTCTGTGATCATTTCACTTTTCTCTCTTAGCCACAAAACAGCGGACAGACATCGCTATATTAATGTCAGAAGATAAGACTTATTAAGGCAGCAACTAATGATTAATTTCATTTTCCATTAATCGTTATGAAATGTCAAAAAAACTGTCAAAAAATGCCCGAGATGTCTTCAAAAATGATTGTTTGACTAAAGCCAAATAACCAAAAAAAATTCCTAAATGGTTAATGCGATATTTCTTAAAAAGCAGGAAATCCTCTCATTTTAGAACCTGGAATCGGAAAATTCTTGGCATTTTTTCCCACTATTTTTGTTTGAAAAATTTCTAAAATGAATGAGTTATTCGCTTACTAAAACAGTTGCTGGTTAATTGACTGTGGATCGAACATTTGCCAACTTTGGCTCGTAATGTTTCCTGTGGGAATGGACTTTTGTTTACAGGGTAGGCGCAAACTATTTAACACGACTCTACATCTTGGTCGTTGAAGCCCCCCTGAACCTGCCAATCGTATGCCAGTGGACCTTATTATAACAACACATATTCTTTTCCTGTATAAACATCACCTTTGGAAAGAAAATACATAAGACCTGAAGGTAACTAAAGTACAGACAGTATGAATATTATACTTCACTGTAGCAGAAGACAAAAGATAAAACAAGCATCTTCTTACTGATGAAAGCCACAGAAATCCCAACACTGACATAATAAACTGGTGGAGGTCAATACTTTTAAACGGCCCGTGTGCCACATCAGCCAAGCTTCTACATAAACACCACCCATGCTGTTTGCCGGAGAGTAACGAGCTCCCGGCAGATTCATGTCAGACCTTCACGCTCAGCTGCTCCCACTGGATGTTTTCTGAGGTTAAGTTTTTGTGGATCCAGATTTGTTGGACATTAGCGGAGGCGTTGGCTGGTGGAGAACACTGACACCTGAAACAGAAAGAACAGGTGAGTCAGGTACGCAGTAAAAGCATAGGCAGCGTGATGGGAAACGTTTATCCCCAACCGCTTTAGATTTTGATGGTTCTTGCCGACTTGATTCATCGGACCCTTTAGGTTTTCATGACACCGCTGTTTTAGCTTTCCCTTTCTTTTCATGTAGAAATAAGTTAGTGATTTTTGTTGGTAGGATCTTATCCCGTTTGATATCATACAGATCACCGATACAATACTGGGCTTTAACTTATCCGAAATAACCTCAATTTAAATAAAACACTCGAATAAAAGATTAAAGTCTTTCAGTCCTCTGACGGACGGACCAGTGGTGCTGGTTCTGCCTTACGTGTAGAAGGTGAGGTTGTCCAGCTGGTTGTGCATGTTGATGGGGAACACTTCCGCCAGGTGGAACAGCTTCTCCAGAGCCTCGTAGATGAAGATGATGCAGATGAGGGCGGCGAAAGCCTCCTCGGTGAAGCGGGTGATGTAGCAGACCAGAGAGCTGGCGTCGGTGGCGACCAGCAGCAGGCAGAGGAAGGCCGTCCAGAGCCCGATACTGGTCCTCAGAGACAGGTAGGACAGACCGTAGTCACTGAGGACAGACAGGAGGGGGACAACCAGAGAAGACAAGACGGGTTATATCAATGTAATTTAAAAATCTATCAACTCATTACCTACAAACACAATCACAAGTTATTTTCCCCGTCGTCCGTTAGCTTTTACATCGATTCCTTCCCTTCCAGGCAACCGCTGTTTTCACTTCCTTCTAATAAAAAAATCAAACTGCAGGAAGTTGCCTGCAACATTTCCGTTGTCGTCACGTGGTGATGGAGTTGTGAAGAGCGGTTTGTTCTCAGAACTCTGCCTGCTGGTGTCTTCAGGGACGATATATTTGTGAGGAGTTTTGAAAGGTTTACATCTTCAGTAGGAACCAACGGGCTCGGAGCTGCACCCTCTCGTTACAGATTAAATACAGTACGTCTACGAACTGTGAGAAGTTCCACCAGAGAGTCATTTTCGCCGC
The DNA here is from genome assembly GCF_016859285.1 of Xiphias gladius. NCBI lineage: Eukaryota > Metazoa > Chordata > Actinopteri > Istiophoriformes > Xiphiidae > Xiphias > Xiphias gladius. The sequence goes on from NC_053421.1 coordinate 29,361,871, forward strand.
TAAACCCCTCAGACTGGTTCATGTGAATAAATGTTCAACGTCCTAAAACTATCCAGTGTTCCACGAGAGAAAAGCAACTGTTGGAAAAAAATGAATCAAATGTATGGAGCAGAACAATTTTTTGTCCTCTCTTTCCTGTCCCGTTCAACATCCAATGAGCTCTCCGATCAATCCCGGAACCCCCGGAGGATCCTGACTCCCAGGTTGGGAATCGCTGCTTTAATCCATCACTAGTGAGGGTTTCTTCCAGAACAGTCCCAGCTCACAACTACAATGACATGCAATGATAAAATAACTGACCAAAAAAAAGTGAACTACGCCTTGACTGGAGGCGGCAGACTTGGTTGTCTGCAGGGGATGAAATCTAAAAACTGATGGATGAATTGGAACATGATCAGCAGGAATATGAAGTTTACAGGATTTGAAGATAATATAATAAAACATGCAAAAGGCTGGTAACTTAATTGATTTCTTTTGATCGATCAACCTCAAAGCTGTTTCCGTTTCCTGTTGTTGCACTAGTTTTCTCTAAAAGTGCTTCTTTTTAACTGAAGATTTTTTAACTGGACTCAGTGAGCGGAGACTTTAGAGGGCATGTAGCTGTATTAGCATTGGCCTTATCACACATACAGTTTATACAATATCTTCAGAGAGTCCAGTGCCTGTTGTTCTGTTAGTAGGTTACAGATAAGATGTCCTGACCACTGAAATAACCAGAAAGCAGAATCATGTTTAACACTGACCTGATCAATACTCAAGTGAACACTGACTCAGGAAAAACTGTTCACACTCTGGTCAATGTCCTCAGCTGATGCCTCTATAACAAGAAGCTCGTCCTGTCTCATCCTGTCTCTCCTGCAGCTCTGACTCAACAGACACAATGTCTCGGTGTCTCCCCGCCCTGCTGCTGTTGGCCCTGGCCTGCCTGGCCCGGTTCAGCTCGGCTCTGCCTGTCGACAGCCGGACCGAGCTGAAGAAAGTCCAGGCCGCCCTGGAGGAGCTGAAGGCCGAGAGACGAGGTAAGACTGCATCTCTGCTCGTACCTGGATGACCTCTGAGTTTTATTTCTCCAACATGAACCAACAGGAACAATCTGTTGGAAATTTACTAAAAAGCAAAACATATTCTTAAAGGCTCAGTTTGCCCAATTTACAATAAAACGTATTCTCACTTAACCTCGAACTATCCTTGCAGAGAGTTTTGGTTTGACTAAAAATTCAACACCAACACATCTTCCCAGAAACAGCAGCCCCTCCACCCTGGATAATCCACAAACCAAATTTTTATTTTTTTGGTAATTTAGATAAATCAACCCTTTAAAGATTAACCGTTAACAGATCAACCGTTTTGGACTGAAGCTGATATTTTTTTGCTGAATAATTACATTCATTAATTAAAAATCCAGAAAACCGAAAGTATAAAGAAGTTTCCTACAGTTCTCCTTCAGGCAGTGATAAAGGCTCTTTGGGGCATCAAGGGACACAGTAGTGTCGTAATAAGCAATAGTGATAATTGAATCAGATGGTTTTTCATTATTTATTATTTTATTATTATTTTATATTTTAATGCATAGTATTAATTTTTAGATGTGAAAGGAAAAAAAAAAAGATCTGAGGAAGTTTTTCCTCTTCGGTGACGTGAAAAAAATAAAAGGACAGAATATCTCCTTCATAAAATGGTGAGGCCGCAGAACCTGCTTCCAGGTCGACTTTTAGTTTTCCCCATCAAGAGAAGAGTTACTGTCGCCTCTTGAGAATATTCCCAGAGCTGAAGCTGATGGAAACAGACTGTTTTGTAGAGCTTTTCTGAAACTGAAACATCCTTTTTTGAAAGTGTGGACAGCTCCAGTTTTAGAGATCTGATAAAGATATCTGTATTAGCATTTCAGATTTTCTCTTTTACCAATATTCTCAATGGTTCTGACCATGGAAACAATGGACTCAATGAATCATGTAACCATCGCACATTTTGAATAATTTACACTTTGGTTCTGACTAATCAGGTTTTTTTCTGTCACTTTGGTTGACAGCTCTAAATACTTCAACACCCATGACCCTTGGCCACTGTTGCTAAAACACTAGCTTACGGTTGGGAACAAAACACAGCTTCACAGTTGCCATATCGATCCAAGCGTAAATCAATTTAAGTGCAGTTTGACCGCAAGGCCCAGCAGAGGTTCACTGACTGCTGGATAATTATCATTATGTTCCACTATGTTTTTAATGTTGCTTCTCTTTTTATGTCAACAGCGATGACTGAGCGCCTGGAGGCGGCTGAGAGGGAACTGAAAAGAGTCCAAGGTGAGAAGTTACAAAGGTTACGTTTTACCTGAACCCAGTATGTACAGAGACTATCGAAACATTCAGTTAATGATTTCTAAGAGACTGTAATGTAGATGCAAGACCTCAGAGTCTATCAATGTGTAACTCCACCTGTGGACACGTGTCAGCTGCTGGATGAAAAGAAGTTGAAGGACGACGTAGTGAAACACAGGATGGAATAATATAAAATGTGTAGAACAAACACTGAACATTGATACACACTTAAAAATGTCCTAATATCTACTTACAGCTGAACTATAGTGTGTTTTCAACTGTTTATATGTACTGTAACAATCGGTTGATTAATCAATTATTTGACAAACAGAAAAATAATCTGCAACTATTTTTATAACCAATTATTTATTTCAGTAATTTTCAAGGAAAAAAAAAAAAGTGCCACACTGCCGAATATTCTCTGATGCCAGCCTCTCAAATGAGAAGACTTCCTGCTTTTATTTGTCATATGTCACTGTAAGATGAATATTTTTGGTTTTTTGGACATTTGGTTGAACAAAATTAGACATTTGACGACTCTGCATAGTTGTGATGGACATTTTTTGACATTTCATTTAAAAATCAGAAAAGAAAGATTAAATCGATAATGAAAATCCACATTAACTGCAGCCCTGACACTGATCATAAATGCTAAAATGGGAGACTGAAAGTTAAGTGTCACCATCTCAAACACATTTTTTAAATGTTAAAAAAAAAAAAAAGGACAAATCTTTGCAGATTTTCTGGATTTGGTGAAAAAAGTGATCGTGATAAAATATTCATACATCTGTAGAATATATATATGACTATGAAACATCCTGAAAACCTAAATACCAATAACACATTTTGAATGATTCTGGAATTTAGAATTCACCTAAAGAGATGACTAGAGGAATTTCTTTTGTGCAGAAACACCTAAAGTTGCCTTCGCTGCCTCGCTGGGAGGAGACGGCCTCGTGAAGACAACGGACGGCAACAAAGACCTCATATACAGGGACGTCCTGACCAACGTGGGAGGGGCTTACAATGATGCGACAGGTGAGATGCAACAGTCAAATTCAAAAGAAAGTGAAACTTACAGTAAAGCCTGTTTCCATCCCCTCCTGTTGGGAATGGAAACGCCATTAAAGCAGCACAATACAGAATAAACCCAAAGAGGGACAAACATTCTTATGGAAATCGAAGCACTAGAAAAATACATAATTTTCTTCTAAGATCAACTTCACCTTAACACACTCATGCGTTTGACCTACCGTTTGCTTTTCTCCTTTTTTGAAAGTCACCGTCTGCTTTTTGTGTTTGCTGCACTAATCATCTGTCTGTTTCCATTTGGTTTCTATCCACACAAACCTTCTTTGTTCATGGTAGAGATAAGTCCATTGTTTTCCATTTCAGGAGAACGGGACACTTGACACTGTGTCTTCACCTTCAGTTACTCGTCTTAACTGTCCTCACTACCCTTCGTTTTCCCTCCAGGTGTGTTCACAGCACCCGTTCGTGGAGTCTACTACATCCGCTTCACAGCCAACGCTCCCACCAACTTCCCCATGAGCGCCGTGCTGTACAAAAACAACGCTGCAATCCAGCTGATCGCCCACGAGCAGCCGTCCGGCGAGGGCAGCGACACGGCGTCCAACGCCGCCGCCCTGCTGCTGGAGCAAGGCGACGAGCTGAAGATGGTGCTGTGGCACGACACTCAGATCTGGGACAACAGCAACCACCACAGCACCTTCAGCGGCTTCCTGCTGTTCCCCATGTGAGGATGAATTGCAAATGGTTTATTCTACCACAACCACCATCATCATCACCAACAGCACCAACTCCACCACCACTACTGCTACGAAAACAGCACTATTAGACTACCGTCAGCCCCTAAATAAAAAGCAAAATTAGGACCAAAGAAGCCCTAATTTCTGGCTCTAGGCTTAACTGACGGGGCCCCGTTATCAAATCTATCATCAGTTGTGATGAGTTTAATGAACTGAACAAGACCACTAAACTTTGCTTCACCGGAGTTGGAGGAAGTTTTGAAAACATCCAACATTTGATGTCAGCTAGACAGTTTTTAAGGGTGTCAGACTGCTGGTGGTTCTTGACACTATAAGGTTGCTGGACATCTGCACGGCAACGAAAAGAAATGTAGTGACTATTCGGCCAAGTGGGAGGAGGAGGAGGAGGAGGAGGATGTAAAACAGAAGGGGACTCGGGACAGAGTCTTGAGGTACTCCGGCAGAATAGAGGGGCAGTACATGATGTGAAATTGTTAAAAGTAACCGTAAACTGCCTGAGAGCAGTGTCTCCAACTCCTACGATGTCTCTTGAGCACCATTAAGACTGAATTTGTTTACTAGGAGACGTGGGGGGATTTTAACATTACCTGCACTAATCAGTGATTTCAATCCCATCTGGAGTGTAAATGTGGGTAATTTTTCACCCCCACCCCAGAAATAATTCCAGCCACAGTGACCTCCTATCTTTACCTCCACCCTTCCTCATTATCAGCAGCAACATTTATCACATGTAAAACCCACACAGACTCTTAAAGATAGACTTTGTTTTTTGTGTGTGTTAAAAAGGGTCGACGAACCTCCGACAGAGTTCGACGTTGAGGCTGAGCTGAAATCTCTTCAGGATTCAGTGACAGAGCTTCGGACTGAAAACCTGGGTGAGACTCAATCACCGGTTATTTCACACATTTACCTTCAAGGTTATTCACAGATCTGCCCCAACATTAAGACCTGGTTTAAATGTTGGGGCTGAGTAGTGTAACTAAAAACACACACACACACACACACGATATCACTTGAAACACAAGCTCCACTCGTTTGTCGAAGTGCTTTTTGTGATCGCTTCTTTATTTTTCTTTATATTTCTGGTCTGTTGTTTGCTGTTCTTACAGCTGCCACATACCGTGCAACAATAACGTAACAATGCGATATAAGAACAGATTATTGTTTTGGATTTGGTTACTGGTCAAGCTCAACAAGACTCTACCATTTGTTATGGTTGAGGCCAATGTTAGTTTTAAATTTTTTTTAAAAAGTCTTTTTCTTTTTTAGATGGTTTTATCCGTCGTAACTTACTTCTCAGTTCCACGCTTCAGAAATACATTCAGAAAATGCAAAAACATTATCAAAAAGGGATTCAACTACAGTGCCATCCTCACGTCTAAACAAATCTAAATCTGGAACTTTTTAAAACAACGTTTGTCACAGGTCATGATATGAAGAACAGCAAAGAAATAAATGAATTTCACACACTCAGATTTTTTTCATCCGTAACCAAACCTTTCTGTATCTGTGTGTTTGTAGGTGTGAAAGAGAGACTGGAGGCCACAGAGAAGGAGCTGCAGGCAATGAGAAGTCAGTCACTTCTTTTCAACAGAATCTGATTTTAAACCACAGTATCAACATTAACATTTACCAACAGCTGACTGACAACAAACCTCTTCTTCTTCTTCTTCAAAAAAGCATCATCTTAGAAATCAGCATATTCCAAAACACATCCCCTTCAATATTTCGGTACCAACAACATGTGAAAACCGGATGTTACTTTTTTAAATTTAACTTCAAGGATTTTCTTTCTTTCTTTGTTTTTTTTTATGTCAGACGCACCGAAGGTGGCGTTCGCAGTGTCTCTCGGAGGCAACGGTCTTCAGAAGACGACGTCAGGAAGCAAAACGCTCGTCTACAAAGACATCCTGACCAACATCGGACAGGCATACAACTCCGAGACAGGTCGGTGACCACAAACTGACACACACCTTCCAACATATTAGCCATCACACCTGTGCCTGTCTGGACTAACAACACTTTATATTTGTATACAAACACTCCGAAACTGTTTTTTTAAAACCAGAAAAGAATATGATGAAAAAACCTGCTTCATTATGTTTTAACTTCGCAATTTGAAATTTGAGACTTTAGCTGGTTCAGGTTTTACTCAGAGTTTAACTGATTTTAGATTAGGCAGATGGATACTTTTTAAACCTGGGGCAAATTAAAAAGTCAAGCATCCGACAAACTTACAGCAAATTTTAACCAAATTTATAGAGCAGGGTCTAAAGAAAAGTGAGTGAAGTCTTGTATCCCTTCCATTCAAAGCTACCCTGATCGATACGTTTATATTAATGATTGATCAGATTACTAATTTAACATGGAGCTGTTGAGGGGCCAGGTTCAGGCTTGGTTCAGCTTTTCAGTGATTTTAATATCAAAAGTCTCAGTGGTTGAGTCACAGTTCATCATCTCCTTATTAAGTTTGAATTTCCTGTCAGATCGGCTTCACCTTAACACCGCCATTCATTTGACCTGCTGTTTGGTTTTTTTGCTGTTGCTGTTTTTTGTTTTATGCTGTTTCAGTCTGTTAATTGTCAAAAAAAACTAAATTTAAAGCTGCACTAATCAATTATTTGACATTGGAAATAGATCAAATGACTGGATAGTAAAAGTTGTTTCTGGTATTGATGAACCAACAGGGAACTATCACATTTTCAGCCTCTTTTAGCTTCGAGCTCTAGTTTTGTAGCAGCCGCAGCAGGCAGATGTTTTCAGAGAAACAGCTGTAAAAAGCCACCGTCCACCACCTGCTCAGCAGCAAACAGCAGACAGACCCAGTCAGAGACCAGCTGGGGAACACGGTGGAGCATTTAGCAGCTAAAGAGCCAGATGTTTCCCTCTGGAGCTGGTGGAGACCAAAACCTGAGCTAAAAGAGAGGGAGAACTGGACCTAGATCCATGAGGTGGAATCAGACACCAGATCCAGATGAAGGATCATGTCGGATGTTGTGGTTACAGTTTGCTCTGCTGCCGTCAAGCAGCCAAAGAAAATCAAAGAATGCAGCGTTAAAGCACAGTAACAGATTATAGAAGGGAAAAACCCAACAGCAAACAACAGCAGCCTCTCCAGAATACGAATGGACAGAGCTGTGTTGCGTAACTTGTGTTTTTCTTGTGCTTCAGTTATTTTGTCCCCTCTCATCTGCCATACTTCTGTTTATTTACCCATCCTCTTCCAGGTGTGTTCACAGCACCTGTTCGTGGAGTCTACTACATCCGCTTCACAGCCAACGCTCCCACCAACTTCCCCATGAGCGCTGTTCTTTACAAAAACAACGCTGCAATCCAGCTGATCGCCCACGAGCAGCCGTCCGGCGAGGGCAGCGACACGGCGTCCAACGGCGCCGCCCTGCTGCTGGAGCAGGGCGACACTCTCTCCATGCAGCTGTGGCACAACACTCAGATCTGGGACAACAGCAACCACCACAGCACCTTCAGCGGCTTCCTGCTGTTCCCCATGTGAGGATGAAGGCGACCGAACGATCCACGCTCATCTGTCCATACTGAACCAGAACTGGTCTTTGGACTCTCTCCCGCCTGACACTGCTGCTTTAAGTGTTAATCTCAAATCTCCTTCAATCATCATCATCTGAATCGAAGTTTTTCAGCTCAGTCAATATTGATTTATTTTTCTTTGACTTCTTGCAGTTGGTCCAGCTCATCTTTTTAAATCTCCAGATGAAGTGAAAAAAACCAAAAACCAAAACAACTTACACTTACAGACTTTCACAGGAAAACTCATTTTTACTTTCACTGGTTGCTGTCTGCAGTTAACCAGAAATGAACTTTTCCCTTCATTTCTCTTGACCTTTGACCTTGTCGGTCCTGGTTGCTTCACTTGCTGGTGATTTAAAACCTGAAGCTGATTCCACTGTTGGGAAAAAAGACTCAAAGATGTTCAGTGAATAAGATTCGGGTTGAAACTAACAAATATTCTCATTATTGACTAATGTACTTATTATTTCTAAGTCCATCGATAAATCGTTTGGTCTATAAAATTCCCGTTACAGTTTCCTAAAGGCCAGATTGACAGCTTCCTTGTCTAACAGTCCGAAAGCCAAAGATTTTCAGTTTACCATCGTAGGAGACAATCACATCTGTGAGGCTAAAACAAGGGAATATTTGGTATTTTTTACTTTGACAGTAAATAATACATTTTCTGTTGATGAACCAGTTGTTTCAGATGAGAAACATTTAAAGCAACATCAGAAATTGTATTTCTATTATCTTTTTTGAATAACTACAGTCATGGTCTCTGATGAATTTTCCTGGAAGTATTTGAGTTTTAAAATGCAGACCCAAAAAACAGTAATATAATCTACTGGGAAATGGAGCAGGTTAAAAAATAAGGATTTTATGTAAATGTTACAAAAGATTTTTTTTTTTTTTTTTTTTTTTTTTTTTTAAATCAGAAAAAGCCTTTTTAATCCTCAGACAAAAAAAAAAAAAAAAAAAAAAAAAAAATTATATATAAATATATATATATATATATATATATATATATATATATATATATATGTGTGTTTGTGTCTTTTTATATATATATATATAAAAAGACAATAGAAAACTCCTCCACCGCTCTGAAAGCTCAAATGCACAAACCCTCTAAAGCCAATTACACAGCTGATCCAAAATCCCATAAATCATGATAATCTGTGACGTCTTTGGCTCAATAAAGCCTAAACACAGAAGCCTGATTCCGCTCATCGGCTGGCTTTAGCTGTTATTTAACTAAATTCATAAGAAGCACATCCATCTCATATTCAGGGTCCTTAATGACGTCAGTGATCACAGAAAAGGAGTCAGCCCTCGATACGCAGACCCAGTGAGGGCAGAGATGCCACCATCTGGAGCTGAGTGGCACATTAAAGAGTGGAAGCGATGGCACTCATATATTCTGAGAGTGCCCCAAACTCCCGCAAAATATTGAAGGAGAGATTAAGTTCATTCTGAGATATGACTCTGAATCCAGCACTTTTCATTCTTGGTATCTTAACTAAAAATAATTTATGCTACTTATTAAGGATTTTGTTCCTCATAGCAAAGAAAATGATTAAAGTCTCCTGGTTAAAGTATTGAGCAGCAGAGAGAAAGGGTTGAGATGGCGTCTATCATGGAACAAGGCTTCAGCTGAAAATACAAATGTTTCTGTGGAGATGGCGCCGCTTTTACAGGCTATTCCAGATCTAATTATCCAAGATTAAAAGTGTCCCAATGTGTGTTTGTCTCTTTATTTTCATTTATTGATGAACTGTCTTGTTATAGGTTAATTGATTGCTTAAAAGTAAAGATTTAAAAAAATAAAAAAACCCACGAAACTGACATTCAATACCGTCCCTGCCCGGCTGTTCACATGTCAAAAAATACACTAGTAACATGCGTCCACATGAGGCCTCAGCTCAAATGTGGGGACAGGTAGATTCGATGTTAGTGACCCGGTGAACAGTCACCTGACCGTCACTGCTGAGGTAGTAAAGGTTAATAAAGGTTGTCAGCTCTCATCCACTGAGAGCTGGAAACCTGACATCAATTCTCATCTAACTTCTGTTCCACCACGTGTTCCTGGGGTTTTCTGTCCATCTAGTATGGCCCTCACTATCAGAAACCATCTTAAGTCGAAGTAAAACAAAATTGCATTTGTTAGCAAAATCCAAAAACTACAGATCCCATGAGAGTTTACCAGCACAGCAGTGCCGGTACTTCGTCACTGCAACTTGTCCACAAGAGTAAAACTAAAAACTTCCACACGGTTCAGACTTCAGTCTCCTCTGTCCCGCTGTTATTACAGACACTTGAACTAACCACAGACGCTGAAAACAGCAATAATAAATCAACTGTATTAGACAGTTTCCTTTCTAATTTACCGACCTCGTCCAGACACGTGGCGTGAACCACACGACGCTCTGTCCGCAAACTTAAGCCCCGTGGCTGAATTTTTCTTCACGTGGTGACCAAGAGGACTAATGTTCAGCAGACAGCGCCTCCTGCTGCGGGCTTCACGTAAGCCACATTAAAAAGCCTGGAGCTGACTCACCTGCAGAACTTGTAGAGGATCTTCTCAAAGACCAGAACTGGACCGGTGCTGCCCAGGATCGTGAGAGGCTGACCGGCAAACAGAGAGTAGGCCACGCCTGTCAGAGACGCCCCAAACAGAGACTCTATGGCACTCTACCGGAGAGAGAGAGACAAGGACAGAGATTCATTTGAAAGGACCCAACTATGAAAAAATGTCCAAAAATACAAGAAACACCCTGAAGACTCAGAAAAGATAATTTCTTTAATACCTTAAAATTACTCAACCGTCTTTTTAGATGAAAATCCACATTTAAAATATTTCTAAAAATAGTCAATAAACAATGAAGTCAGTGTCCTCACTGATCCACCACAATTCTTATTTAACTTCAGCTAAAAAAAATCCTGGTACAACGTGCTTTTTATAATTTGAGGGCATAAAATAAAATGGATGATAACAGAAGGGTAAACCAACTAATAATTCACTATCGTGTTCATGTATTCCTTGATGACTAATTACATCAATTTTCCTTATTTTAAACTATTATTAGACAGTTTTGAGAACGTTGGCTTCTTTTGTTTAGTTAAAAAAGAATTATGTTTCTATGTATTTTCCTAAATGAGGTATGAAAAAAAGTTCAGCCCCGCTGAAGGCAAAGTGATGAAACTGATCATCTATGTTCTCATCTGATTTTGGGGACGACGGAGAACACGAGGACTTGCCAAACTGTCAGAGCGTTTCCTTTAAGAAGACCGCATCGAAACTTTCCCGCAGTCAGACCGTGGGTTACTGTAAAAATATCAGTGTGAGGGTTTCTCCACCAGCCCGGTCCTTACTATGTTTCCTTTGGTGGCTTCTCCCAGCAGACCTCCGAACGTGATGACGGGAGACATGCAAGCGCAGTAGAGGAAGAGGACGGACGCCAAACACTGCAGACTGACGGCGTCTCTGATGTCACTCCACAGGAAGGGAGCTTTCCTCCGAACGTCGTTCACCAAACCACCGAAAATCCTGACGGACGGAGGAGGGATTCACCGTCACACACACACACACACTTCTCTCCTTCCCTCAGTTTTGACTTTGTGTGTTGGCAGCGAAGATGAAAAACGTTGTAATAAAAAATAAAAATGTGTTTACAATTTAACCCGTAACCTGCACTTTACTCTAGTTTCCATTCAAAGAAAACTGTGTTGCTTACTTGTGGAATAAGGAAGAAGAGTGAGTTCCCAGGATAAAGTCTGAGAAGCATTTAACGCTGGTTTTTATCTGATCTAAATGAACCATCCAGAACTGAACTGAAACAATCTGAATCAGGATTTTGTGACTCAAAATCAGCACCAACACCCAGTCCCACTGTTAAGTCAAACAGACCTCCCCGTCCTCTGCAGCTCCGGTCCGGTGTGATGCTCCGCCTCCTTCCCCGTGTCAGAGCTGTGGGCGGAGCCATTAGGCACAGACGCCATCTTCCTCTTCTCCTGCAGAGACAGAGGAGAAGGCAGAGATGACCTCAGGAGAGACGGGGACATCAGAAATCGTCGCTGTCGGACAGGCTGCAGGTTCCGGTCCCGTGGTGTCGGTGCAGAGCTCTTACCTGTGACGGGACGCTCTTCGGGGGTTCGATGCGGATGCTGGGGTCCCATTCGCCTGGAGGCAGCACGGTGACCTGATCCAGGAACTCGTCAATCCCGGACAGCAGGTCGTTCCTGTCTTTCGCTTTGTAGGCGACGTCGTGGAAAATCTACAAAAGAGAGAGAGAGAGACAGATATCGGGTCTGTCCCGGATCCTCCATAGACGGGTTTCCTTTTTACGCACCGTCGAGGATGTTAGCGCAGCATTGGATTAGAAAACGTGTCTCCACAATGTCCCTACAGCCGATATTGGCACATTTTCACTATTTAGAAATAAAGCGCTGAATTACTGTTTGGAGGTGAATTTGTATGGGACAGAAAATCCTTGCATGGGATCCCTTTTTCTTTTTGTTTGTGTTTTTCAAACCAAAAAAACAAGCTCTGGTTAACTGACGTGGCTCATATTCCAGTGAGAAACAGCAACTAAACGAGGTCGTTCACTCAGTGACTCCACATCAACTGACAGCAGCAGGTTCAACTTAAAACTTAAGCTCAGACTCACTCATTCTGGTTTTTATGTTTGTATGAAAATCCAGCCGATTCCCCAGAACACGCCAGACACTGGACATCTGCCAGATAAACTACATGATACGTAGCAAAAAGCTGACAGTGGAGATGAACAGGCAGAGCGTCACTCCTGACAAACTGAGTCAAAACAGGATTTAATCAGGTTTATTGATCAGCCACACAGATCATGAAGGGAGACTCGTAACTCGCAACGTCGCCATCGGTCAGCGATTCCCAAACCGAAGCGCTGAGCGAATCCGCCTTAAGCTGTCTGACATTAAAAGTGGCGTAAAACGTGCAGAGCTCTGAGCAGATCCCGGCAGCTAACAGCTGATTCTGCTCTCTGAGCTTTTCAGATAATGAACAATTTCATTTGTGCAGTTCAAGGCACAAAAACAACTTTTCTTGTCGATCTCCTCCTGAGCTCTCAGTCCTTTTGGGTCGTTTTCAGCGAACACATCACACCGACGACGCTGCTCGGAAACCCGTCTATTCCAAACATCTAACAAACACGTCCTGTTTCCCTCCTTGGTCTTATCATGGAATTGTCATAATAAACCTTCAGCTTTCAGTCTGAGGGCTTTTTTTTTTTTTATTAGGTTGAAGCTTAAAAGTGATTGTGAAGCCTTGAATCTCGTGGTTTAAAATATTTTTCCCTCTTCTCACCTCATCCGTCATCAGAGTGGCGATGGAGCGTCCGATCTCGTGGTACTGTGGACCTTTTCCAAACGGGCCGAGCAGCAGGAAGAGAAACCTGAACAGACACACACACATACGCATTCACGGTCCAAATCTGACTGCAACGTGTAAAAGTTTCAGTTCTCAAACCTGTGACGTGGAAAAGACAGACTCGTCAACATTGGCTGTGCCAAAGAAAGGAATCTGATTTAGAAAGAAATCAAACTCGTATGTGTGTAAAACAGGCAGACCACACAGGGAGGAGTTACAGGGTGAAAGTCTCCTCTCACATACTTTTTGGACAAATCACCGAGTACATTCACATGGTTTATGACCAGTTTTTGGAGAATCCGCTGTCTGATCATATCTTATGAGTATTATGTATCTGACAACGATTTTTTGAAGTCCCCTGTCCATGACCACAATTTGTTTATTACTTTTATAATTTAAAAGCTCACAGAGCAGAGCACTACGAGTGACAAAGAAACAGGATTTTGTATTTAGTCCGGAAAAAGCCACGGAAGGAAGTGAAACACTGTTTTAGTTTAGTCCGTATTTCTCAGATCATATGATTCCAGTTTCTCGTGTCATAGGTGTGATAGATTCGGTTGTGTTCAAATGACAAAGATGTATTAGTGTGAAGAAGCATAACTGAACAGTCGCTCCAAAGACCCACCGACTCTCAGATCTGAAAAAGAAAAATCAGGTGATTTGTCACCACAGAAGTCGGGGGCGTTGGTGTTCACATCTGCACAGATGTGAACAGGGATACGAATGAACTGGCTCCGCCGGGGTTTTCTGGCGGGAAAGCAGCTGCTGATGTGGATCCAAATAAATAAGCAAACACTGAGGATTTGGAGCCTTCAGCTGCATCACATGACCTGAACCTTAACCCCCCCGTCTCTATTCAAGAGAGTGCCCTCCTTGATCTTTGACCTCTGACCCTGCGTACGAGCACGGGTTCTGATCCAGGACCAGCCCCTGTGCGTGTGCCGTTTACCTGGTGGGTACAGGGACCTCGGTGAGGCCGGTCAGCAGCACGGCGGGGGATAAACGAACGAAGGCGATGATCGGTCGCTCCAGGAAGTCGACTTCACCCACCAGGACGTTTGAGGCCTCGGCGCCGGGAGGAATCTTCTTCATGAAGTTCATGTCCACCTGAAACAGACCAACACACAGGATCAACCGCACTGTGGCCACAGGATTTAGTCACCAGGACGCTGGTTTTTCACAATGTGGCTGTAATGCACACGGCAGCCTGTGGGGGGCAGTAGCAGGACTGGAAACGGTTTCTATGGTTACTAAGAGCGGGCAGCTGCGGGTCTTGGTTTCAGGTAACAGCAGCAGGTTGAGCCTCGGTGCGAGTTTCTGCTGATCTGATACGGAGATCGGATCAGACTAAAGTCACCGATTTTCTCTCATGTTTGTTTCAGTCTGGTGTCCAGAGCCGTGACTAACCATTATTTATTATCCATTATTATTGTTTTGTCTATGAAATGTGAGAAAACGGTGAAAGCTGCACATCACAGTTTCAAAACGAGACAATATTTGGTATTTTTGCCTTAAAAAGGCACCGAGATGATTAACTGGTGATGAAAATAGTTGCAGATACTTTAATCAATGAATCACTGCAGCTCTAGTTCAGTTTAGATGATGGATCTGACAACACATTTGAATGACTTTGACCACTCTGTGGGGCTAACCTCAAACAGCGTCTAACCCTGCAGGATTGAAGCCACAACACCAGAACTGCTTATCTGGTCTTTTTCAGTTTAAAGGATAAGTCTAAAAGTTGTAGATATTCAAATTTCTATTTCCGTGGGCACTTTAGGGACTTGTCCGTCATCTCCATGTGATACGACCTAAAACTCCAGAACAGCTACTAAAAACGGACCTTGTGGTGAGATTAATTTGTTATTTCTGATACACTCTAATCAGATTTTTAAACTGATATCGATATTTGCTTTATTATCCAGTAACGTTCAAATGAAAATCAAGAGCCAACACATCCACCGGGATTCTGATTCTCCTTCACACGACAACCTTTTACATCAAACACTGAAACAATACGTCTGATGAGTCACACTGAAGTCAGAGACCAGCCTTAAACACTTCACTCAACACCACAAAACCACAACAACAGAGTCCAAACACAGACGTACACAGCGCACCACCACGATGAGTCACAACACAGGCCACTGATTGGTCGACAGCCGGTGATTGACGGGACTTACGGCGGGTTTTCTGCCGGCCGCTGGCAGCAAACATACACAGTCGCAGTCCTGCTGAGAGACAAACCGGTCATCCTCCAAAACACAAACAAAGCCCCTGATTGGTTCCTGCAGGTTCACACTGACCAATAACCACAGTCTAACCAGACTTTATATTGGCTTGTATTTTGTAAGGGTTGGGGATTTGGACCAGACCAGACCTCTGAATCACTGGCCACGCTCAGATCTGTTCAGAGATCCGGATGAGTCTGGTGTTGTGCTGACCGACGGCCGTTTCCTGGTTGAAAAACAACTGGCCAGTCTGAGCTTCGTAGACGGGACTAAGCACGGGGACGTGGTCTTCCTGCGCCAGCGAGACAGAAACGCTCGCCAGCGTGGATGAGATGTTTGCAGCCGTAGAAGTTGTTACACGTCAACTTACAAAAATAACAGCGGTGACAAGCGTGGCGTTAACTGCTCCTAACAATCTCTGAGGCCTCTCTTATTTAGTGTTCATATTAATGAAATTGGCCAAACCACTTCGAAAGGTGACTTGTCATCTCAATGCTGGTGATTAAGTCACGTGCTCATCAGCTCCTACTGTAGACGAAGCATGTGACTGTCTGCAGTCTGAGCTCAGTGAGCTTAGTCGGACTTTAAACGCTGTCCCTTACAAAAAGTCACAGCCTCGACATCATCAGCAGCTTTTAGTCGCTTGAAGTGGTTTCCTCTTACGTACCTTGGTGTTTTAACTGAAGATTCTTTTGTTGACAACCTCGTCAAAAATAAAAACAGACAGGAAGTTGGATTTTACCTCGGAAATCTTTTAATGCGGGAAACCACTGCGACACTGTGCACATGCGAGCGATGCTGCCATCCCACTGGTGGTTCTTTACGAGGCCAGTTTGTTATCGGACACCTCAGAACTCTTTCCTAGTCACTGTCCCAAAGACTCAGACTGAACTTGAAAACTGGAAAAAGGCGCTCAGGTTTGCTGCTCCTGCTGCCTGGGGAGGAACTTCTGAAAGATTTCAAACTGAAGGAGAAAATAACTTAGAGAGATCTTAGCTTCTAGAGAACCGCTCCACCGGTGCCTTCCTTATCTTACTTAACCATAATTATTTTGCTCGGTAATGCAAATTGAATGTAAATGTGAGATTGTGTTCTCTATTGTCTTCAATTTTGTGTATCGATGCTGCTGTTTTGGCCATGTCTCTGTTGAAAAGGAAATCCGGGATCTCGGTGGGAGTTTCCCCGGTTAGATAAAGGAAACTGAGTTAAACGGAAATGTCCATCTGAAAAGCTGAAAATGACAGGATGGATGTGTCAGTTGCTGCTGATCGGTCGAAGCTAAATAACCCCGGTCCCAGGGTTTCTTTAGCGCCTAAATCATTTATCCACTAACAGAGGAGAACAGAGACACCTTACTTTCCGAACTGTCTTCCTCAGCCTTACACAGAAGGGTTTAACAAGAGAAACCTGAATCAGGCTTTTTCCCCTTTTCTCTAAGGTATAATAGCTTTCAGCAGTGCAACACAATTATTTTAAATTTAACTGGAGCTCCTTCACAGTAAAACTGTGTGTACATCTTCTTGGTCTTACTGCGGACTACTGCTGCACCAACAGCTCTACCCCGCAGAGGATTTCCTCAGCGTCCTGTCTGATTTCACTTGTTTTACGGCTCCGATTCAGTGGCAGTAGTTCGTTAAGGTCTTTTTACTGTGTCAGGGAACAGCAGCTCTGGAGCAAGACTCTGGACCGGACTGTGTCAGACAAACCCTCCACCTGCAGACTGAAATCTGCCGACAGTGCAAGGAGGACAATGTTGCACGTCAACCGATAAACTCGGGTCCCATGGAAAGATAATTGATATAGTGTTTATTAATACAACAAACCCAACGAGAGCAGTGCCTCGTGGGAGCTGTAGTTGTTGAAACAGATGGGCAGGAGTTAAGACACAGTGTCACCACATGGTGTGAGCGTCAGCCTGTACTGTAATGTTTTCAACTCACTTCAGCAGCAGATGCAATATTGACTTTACCTTTGTGCAACTGTAAAATAAGCGGTCAGTGAGACCTTTTAGTGACCCTTGATGAAATGTTGTATCGTTACCTTGCTGAAGCCCGCGGTGCTGTTTTCCCGGCTGCCTCCGTTGCCGCTGTGGATGCGACTCTCGCCGTTTTTGCTGATGTCGAGGTTTCCTGGAGCCGAGTGAGGGGACGCCAGCAGACCTGCCAGACATGGAGACACGGTCCGTTTACACAACGGACATTAACGCATCTACACGGAGTTTCTAGCTCCCCCCTTTCATTCCTTTGTTTTTATCTACTTCATTTTCATTGATATTTTCAGGAAGTAAGAAGGTGTTGACTTGGGAACCGTGCTACTACAGAAAAAGGGTCTTTCAGGGACGTGTGGAAGGAGTTCCATCTTGTAGCCACATACAGTATATACAGTCAATTTTCTCCAGTTTCTAACATGTTGATCAAAGTGTTCAGTCCTACGCTAAAGCCTCCTTTTTCCTTACGCTTTATTTCATTAACAAGAGCAGTCCAGTCGTCCTTGTTGGACGGCCCGGCTGCAGCCATTTCCATGTGACGACACTATTTTAAAATATTTATTCATTCAACTTGACAATAGAGCAAATCAACGGCTATTCCAAAAATGCTTGTTTCTTTTGTAATCTTTTGATGATATGGAAAATTAAAAAGCAAGCCCAGAAAATATAAATATAAAATATAAATAAATATTTCTTTTCCTAAAAGCCAGACCGCCTCCAGCATTCATCCTGATAACCTCAGTGAATAAATTTCAGTTTTGGAGTCACACAATGTTATATCAAATTCTTCCACCTGAGCTCTCTCTGAGACCTGCAGTTGGTGGTCCCAGTCGTCTTCAGGCATCTCCAGGCCTGATTCTTTCACCCACGACCGGCTGACAGTCAGTAATGTATTTCTTGGAGTTTTGTATGCTTACGTCCTCATTTGAACTGCGGGTGGGGACATCCTGTGTTTGGACTGAATATTGACTGGAAAATCCATTTGTCCCAATAACCACTGTGAGCTGAATTTATAGGTAGCAGAGAGAAAAAGTTAGAAAAGTTATCCCCAGGTGGTAAAGAGAATGTGACATGTCGGCGTTGTGTTGTGCAGGGTGATTAGATCGGCATAACGGCCGCTCCCGGCGCCTGCTCTCCGTGTTTACTTTCAGTCAGACTCAGAGACGAGTGTTGGAAGGATTCATGTCGACGTGCTGATTATGTGGAGAGCTGGAGGAGGCTCGTGCAGCGTGCCCTGATGTGCGCCGTTTCCCCGAAGCTCTTAAACGGAGGTGACGAGCTCAAAGTTAGCCTGACATTTATGGGAAATACATGAGGTTGAAATAAACTGGAATTATCCTTAATGTTTTTATTGTGGTGTTTCTTTGTTGTATATGTTATAATGCGTCTGGGACAAATTTTGTGATTTGGCCTTTATAAATAAAATTGTGACAACAGGAGTGTAAATTTCATCACAGGGATTTTTTTTATTATAATGTGTCCTGGTGCAGCTTTAAAAGAGACATGGGCTGATTGATTGTTGAGGCCGGGTTAAAGGAGGTTTCACAGCTGGGAGTCGGAGCTGAAGCTGCTGACTGAAAGCCCACGACTGCAGAACAGACGACACTTGAACCTGAGAACACACGAGACCGAGGAGACACCGTCGGACACGTGTTACCGTTTCTCTCACACACAGTTAGACAGCCGCGTTTCCAGTTACAGTCCAACAGTCCGGACATCCAAACCCAACGCTAAATGTCACTCTGCGTACCAACAGAAACTCTATCTGACTTCAACCTTCTGAGCTTCCCCTTAAATTCCCCCTCAAATCTTTAATTGTAGAAATGATCCCACTCAGTCTGACAGTGTGACATTCTGCATATACTCTATTCTATTGAATAAGGTTAGTCCAAATAATGTGGGGCAGTAAAGATGGAACCACTGGAAAGTACTTGAGAGGTTTACTGTCATACAGATGTAAATCCTGCTTATTTCTGAACATCAATTTTTAAAGATGTTTAAGTAAAATATTGTTATAATGTGACTTTTACTGATTTGGCTGAACAATGAATTAAGTTAATAAACCGATATTAGCAAAGAATTACTGAGGAATAAAATCATTCTAGATGTTTTTTATTTCGGTTTAACGTTTCCCATTTACGCCTCCAGCAGTTCATTTTCCATCGTCCGGTCTTTCCTGCTGAGATGCATTTGTCCTCTCGGTATCTGACTGAATCTTGACATAAATGATTCTCGAGGTCTTCTCGCCTTGTTCCACTGGAGTCAGCATGTCTCTCTGCTCTGTTAGTCATCACACTCGCTGGTTGTTCCTCTTTATTTGGACTTTTTTAAACCTGTCAACTTCACATGAACGGTAACTCAGTGACGCGTCAGCTTCGTTCACCTCTACACATCATCAATAGTCCGAAGGTGAAGATCATCTCTGTTTACGGCACGGAGGATGATGACGATCCGCAGAGCAGAGAACGGGTCAGATGGTTTCCATATCCATTATGAAAAGGAAGGCTTTACCTCTGATATGCAACAGGTCACTCTGGGCTTCTTAGCAGTTTCCTAAATGAGAAACTGCCTTGTCAGGGTAGTCGAGATGTGTCGATCTGGGGAGTGAATGCAATAAAACTGCTGCTTTTCTGGAGACACGCATTGATTCTGGGAAACAGGACGATGCTGTATCCTTGTAACTTCAGCTACTGTCACTTGGGCCCTTTAGACCGGACAGATGCTCCTTTTTTCAGCTATTTCATTGCAAAATTTTAACAATCATACTACTACTAAAAATAAAAAAAGGGGGTTTTATTAGCATTTTTCACAGAGGAGGCACAGACTTTGCTTTGAATAGTTATTGTTCTACTACCTTGCAACCAGATTCCTTTATTATTGTCTTCAGGCAAACCGAAGCACTGTCATTTTTCATGTATATAAATCTCGGTTAAGCGGGTTCTGTTACCGCCTTTGCCTGAAGTTGTTAGGATATAAACTTGTGTTCTCCTTTCTCATGTCTCTGCGGCGTGGCATCCCGTCTCATGACGGTGTGGCTTAATAAATCAGAAGGTTTTAGTTCACAGACAACTGGAACCGTTGACAGCTGACTGGCTCCTAAAAGTGCTTATAAAACCTCACTCTGGTTGTTCGGCGTTTGTTTGGTGCTTTTCTGAGGCATAAAAATGAAAAAAAAGGAAAAGAAAACCATCTGTAGTTGTTTTCCAGCTGCTCCTCAAGACCTCACTCAAAAAGGGAGTAATTTTAGTTGACATGCTTTCATTTCAAAGTGCAGACTCAGCAGATTAGTGTTTAGTATGGAGCTCGGGGGGGAAGCGGTTCACGCCGCGCCATGCCGGTATTTGCCTGTGTGACTATGAGGAAACAGCAGGTCCTGACTGGAGAGGTGGTCCCGTTTGTCCTCCATCCTGAACGCTTCCGCCTTCTCTTCCTCCTCTTCAGGGGGGTGAACCCACACCTCAGGAATCCCTCCCCACACCCCCTCCGGAGCGGAGCGGCCGGGGGAAGGAGCGTCGAGGAGGGAGTGGGTCAGGCTGCGAGGGGAGCGCTGGGAGAGGTGGCGGCCGTAACCACCCAGAGCGGAAGCGGTCTGACGTGAAGAGGTGAGGCTGGGGAGGAGGCGTCCGAACAGGTCGGAGATACGAGGGGACGGAGGAGAGGTGGAGGTGTCGCACGAGGTGACGGAGGAGCGACGGAAGAGGGAGAGGCGAGAGGAGGAGAGACCCTCCCCTGAAGAGAAGAGAAGGAAGGAGAAAGTGACGGGACAGAAACATCAGCAGAAAGACTGATTGATGCTCGGACTGACCGACAGAGAGAATACACCAGAACCTCATGTCAACATTCAGATACCGGTCAGACTCAGGAGACCCCTGACGGACCAGTCACTCAGTTCCAAGCACTTATTTATAGGAGCCTGGTCGATGGATCATCGAGGATACACCCATGGAGCGATTATGAAACAATGGGCCCCAGGGAAAAGACGTGCAAAAGGCCCCCAACCCCTCCTACATGAGAGCAAGACCCCCAGACTGAGAGGGACAAATGACACCTTGGGGACGTTTTGCGTCTCTTTGTAGTTTTTGTATGTCTCACTTTGTAGCGGTTTGACTTTCCACCCAGAAGCATGGACAGAAACTCCAAACTGAGGCTGTGGTCCAGGGGCCCCAAGGGTCAGGGGCCTATGCCCGGTTGGCCCAGTCATTAATCCGTCCATGGATATACCTGACAATTGAACCTTCTCACAGATGTATCAATATCAGTGTATATGATCAGTAACAGTAAACCTCGGCAGAGAAAAGACAAAGATGTACGAGGTCTCATTACAGAGTTTGTCCACCAGAGAGCGCTGATCAAGGTTATTTTCACACTGAAAAGACTGAATATCCAAGTCACTATTCTTTGAAAGACGGGTTTAACGGATCCTTATCAAAAGTCTTTGTTACGTGTTTATGTCAAATAATAAACGAAAAACAAGACAACATCACACTGACAATGTTACTGTTTCTTCTGCTTGTTTCATCAGATTTAGCTGCAATCAAATCAGTAAATTATTTTAATAATTTGTTTTTTTAGAACTGATAGCTGTTCAGTGTGTGCATGTCTATCTATGTGTCTATGCGCTGTTACTGTTGTGTTCTTTTTTGTCAATGAAACGTGATTTTTCAAATTAAATTTTGCCGGATTCATATAAAACAGGTCCCTCTGTGCATTTGCTTTCTGCTTTTCATTATCAGATGGCTCCATTTTTTCATATCATTTCCTCTGAACTCTGATCAAACGGTGTGAAGTTATTCACCGATATTTACTGGGTCTTATGGGAACTTGTGAAAAACTAGTCTTTCCTGAGACAGAACTAAGTACGTTTGTCGTGACTTCCTGAGGTGCAGGCAGGTGTTAGCGATGAAGCACTGCTGTTAGAGATTTAGAAATCTGAAGCATTAACTGCCATATCGCTCACACACACACACACACACACACACACACACACGTCTTCTATCTGAGGGGTTTCATGTCTGGTCTCTGCAGACTGACCTGCAGGTTTCAACAGGATGGAGCTCCAGGTTACATCCCCTCCAGCAGCACAATTAAAACATCACTCACTCACAAACAGGATCTATGAGTCCAGATATTAAAACGCTGACGTGTCACATGGCATTAGCTGGTTATTAGCCCGCAGACTCGGCAGGTCGGGTCAGGTTAGCGCTGACCGGCAGGAAACAGACCAAAGTACTGCACAGGGCAGCGACAGGCTTCCGGACTCCCGGTGAGTATTAACCTTTATTAGATAGCTGTTCAGGTCACATTCCTTTTTGAACTGCAACAGTCATTCACAACACAAGGTTTTCTTTAGTGGAATAAAACCGAAACACACTCATGCAGCGGCAGCAGGCAACTCTCTACTTAGAAAACATTTAATTCGACCAAACGACGACAATAAAACTAATCACCAACTGTCGGAGAAGATGAAGTTTGGGTCAAAACTCAAATCAACGACCTCCTTCACGTGTCATTCGCAAAAACACTAGGGTCTAGGAGCTCGACGGCACGCCGACACGAAGCCCGGCGCCGATGAGAGAGCTGCCCTCTTTTCACTCCGTTACCTCAACCAATCAGGACGAGTAAACTCTGAACTCTGCCCGACAACAGATGACTGAAACAAATACCACTGAAGAAGTTCTTGAAAGCAAAAACGGCAGAACGCACAGCAACGTGGGAAAGAGGGAAATCGCACCCAGACATCTGGATGGAACATAAAAATGTTTCAGAAAATTTGTCAAAATCATAGGAGACAAATTGTCACACATCAGTTACATGTTTTCATAGAAATGTGAAAATATTGTGACCTGAGAATGATCAGGTTCTATCTGAAAATTGACCCAAAAAAAGTTATTCCTGACATTATTCTTACAAGTTATTAACATTTATTTATATTTTTTAACACCGAACCTTTTAATGACTTAATGCTAACTTACCCCTGCTCCTAAGTGGGTTTGTAACTGTTTATAGCTCCAACATGTTGGAAGCCCCGGTAAAAGCTAGTAAGTGGGACTTGAGTTGGGACTGTTCATAACGTAGAGCAGACAGAGGGACAGTAACAAACAGAAAAAATGAAGAAAGAGAGAGAGAATCAGCATAAATACGAACTTTTAAGCGTCACTGAATCATTGTTTGCGCTCAAATATGCGACGTCCTAATTCCCGGCAGCGATGAACACACTGATTTTATGTATTAGAACAAAGTCAGACTGAACTGTCCTTTTGTGTATAGAAAATCACAAGGTCACGATATGTCACAATGCTCAGCAGACACATCAGAGTGCTTCCTTGGAAAGGAGGACATCATCCACCTGGGAGTCAATGAATCAGACCGTCCTACACATCTGCAGGCAAGTGTTTAAAAACTCAACCTCAGAATGACAAGAGCGCCGCGGTCTCACCATTACGTTCCAGTAAATGGGGGTCGGAGTGTTTCTTGCCTATGTCTGCGAAGGATCGAACCAGCGGGATCCGGTTGCTCAGCTTCTTCTCGTTCTGGTGGTGGTGACGTCTCAACATGGCCTCCCTCACCTTCTCTCGAACGTCCTCCTCCAGCTGACCCGACGCCAGCATGCTGTCGATCACCATGTCTGCACGGGAGGGGGACACGAGGTTAGCTGATGAGGTACGTCTTAAAAATGGCACAAACTTCATTAGCACTCTTTACACATTTCGCACACAGGAGCACATCAGCTGCGGCAGTTCGGTGCTGATGCGGCCCCTCTTCAGAGACGCGACCGGTGCCGGTTAGCGCGCTGACCTGCGATCTCCTCGATGGTGTTGGCTCTCATGTCGAGCAGCACGGTGCCGTTCAGGATGCAGGAACGCAGCTCAAACAGACTGTGCAGAGACAGCGTGGCCACGTAGGGTTTACTCCAACGCTCGCCACCGTCCTCTACGTCCTCCTCAAACTTCAACCACCTGAACGCACAACACACACGTTTAAATAATGAGTACAGGACAAAGTTGAGGAATCAATCAGACATTTCCAGGCTTTAGAGACTTCTTCAGCCAGATTTCCTTTGCGTCGGATGTTCCGACTGACGAAAGGGGAATTTATTTAGGTATACTACATTCGGCAACACTTGCTGTTCCAGACTGGAGTTTCAGGTCCTATCTACTCTAGAGGTTAAACACGATGTGAAACGTTGGGTCATGTTTCTCACACGTTTCTCCTCGTCACCGGAGCCTGGCTCCTGATCTGAAAAGGACCAGGCGTGAAAAAAATAAAGAGCAAAGAAGTGTGTGCAAATCCAGTTCGGCCACACAGGTGTTATGATGAAAAGAAAACATAAAAGTGAATGAACATAAAGATGAAGTGGTGTGTTATTCTAAACAGAAGAACAGGCGTAAAGATCACGTAGGACAAAACTGAGCCAACATTTTATCGGCATCTAAACATAACGTTTTCAAATCATAAAATAAAAATAAAGGTTGGAGGATTATACAATAAGACGAAGGCTGGAGCGTCGTCCTCAATAAACTAAACAGAATTCGGAGTGTGTCCTCGCCTGGCTGTCTCCTTCCACTCCTGGATGTCTCCGTCTCTGAAGGCCAGCTCATCCAGCTCGGTGAACAGGTCGTGGGGGATGTGTTCCTCATCGTCGTCCTCCGTCCCAAGGATGAACTGGACTCTCTGAGACGGCGTGTCTGCGGGGACAAAACACACTCATCATCGTATCCTCTGCGTCTCATCCTCGGTGTTAAGTACTGTATCCGAGTCGGAGCCGGACCGTTTGTGGGCGACTCTCGTCCGTCCTCCCGGTCTGAGCGGTCCCGTCGTTTCCGGTGGTGTCTGTGTCCTCGATGACGGTGTCGCCTCCGGCTCTGACGGCCCAGAGGAACGTGAACCCCGACGTACACCGCCCTGTGACCTGACGGAGGGAGGGGGGGGAAAAAACAAACCCATAAAACCCATCGAAATACAGGTGCATGTTGATACTTTAACTTCTGATGTAGACGATATCAAAAACAAATGAAACAAACAGTGACCATAAGTGCTCATTTTTCCATCTTCCCCATGCATATGAAAATGAACAGGAGGTGCGGAAATAGTTCTCTAACACTTTGATCTACAAAAAAATGTATGGTTCAAATTATGTCCCAAGCCAGTTTTGATGCTACAGGATAGAATTGAAAAAATCGGAACCTGTTTTAACAAAAATACTCACATACGTAAGTCAAAAAGTTTAGCGTTTTTTTAGCGCTACTATAATACCGATTTCCTAAAGTGATTTTACTGTAAGAGATCCAGGATAAAAGGTGGAGCTTATTCTCCAGTCGCTGCCAACTGGACAATAAGCTCCACCTCCAGTATTTTTGTCCTCTTCTCTGGTGGTTTAACACCAGAGAAGAAGAGGACACGGCGAGACGAGGTCCCTAAAAGAGCTGCAGTCAGAGCTCAGACGATGGAAAACCATGATGGAAATCTGACGTTTCTGCTGGTTCCATGTGTTGATGTGAGGAAGGTTCCAGGCTCCTCGCGGCTCCTCACAGACCTGATGGTTTCCTCTCTTCGCTGGAGGCGACGAGTGACGTTTAAGTCACATGATTCATGGACGTCAGCGTTTATTCACTAAGTCTCTTTGATTTTTATCCACAAAACTTTTACACCTGAGACGACAGGAGACATTTTATTACCTTTTTTTTTAATTTATTTTTTAATTTTCAAGTGTTTCCAGTCAGGTTGAAAATGCACATAAAAGGATGCGGATGGAGACGCGCTTAGTGTCCAGGGAAAAATAAAGACAACCTAACAAACCTGCTCTAGACTTACTGAGAATCGTCTGCTCAGACAGTATTAACCCTGAACTGTATCTCTGTCCTGATCAGGGTTAGGGTTTTGGTATTCTCTGAACAACATCCATACTGGTGCCAATAGGAGTTTCAGTATCAAAAGCAAAATGATCATTTTTCTAGTACTTTACTTTTAGAAATACGACACTTTTTCATTTCCTTTCCTTTATTTATGCCATCTGAACAGGATGTGTGTCTAAACTAAGCCAAAGTTCCAGATTTGGATCTGTAAATCTCTCTTGGCTTCCCCTGCTTAAAAATGCAGAACTCTGACTGACTCTCTGTAGCAACAGAAAACATGTATAAATATGGTTGAGTCGTTTTTGCTACTTTCTGTTTGACTGTAAATACGGACAGAGGCTATTTTGCAACAGTGTGTGTGTGTGTGTGTGTGTGTTTGTGTATGTAAACACTGAGGACTCACTCTCCAGTTCTTCCTTCTCAAAGTTGGTGTGGAGGGTGGAGCTGGTCTTCCCCTGGTCCAACACCGCCTCATCGTCGTTCCCCTGCAGCACACACACACACACACACACACACACACACACACACACACACACACACACACACACACACACACACACACACACACACACACACACACACATCAATAAGAACAAAAGTGGTTTTATTTGTCAGGAGGCCCTAAGTCCTCAGACACACAGCATTTGTCCTTCTATACTTTTGAGGACCGCCAGTAACATCTAACAGTTTTACAACATTAAAGGAAAAGTGCAGAGGAGGAAAAAAACAAAAAAAACACAGCAAAACCAGAATATTGCATGTGCTGATGTACATGTGCATCATAATGGTCAATAGAAGCATTTAGTTGCTGCTGAAAGTAATAGCTCATATCTCATCACAACACAATTTTCAGGTTTTTAATTGGAAGTGCTCCCGGATACTTTTATAATCATTTTACGGCGTTAAAGTCAAGGCCATCCTAAAAGCGCTCAGGTAATGTCCTCGCTGTCTGTCAAAGTCCACCCCAGGGAGATTTCAGCACACTGAAGTCCATGCTCTCTCGAGTCCAACAGAGAGATGGACGAGGGTTAGCCGCACAGGACCCACGCAGGACCCAAGAAGGAACCACCGGGTTTCAGTCCAGCCAGGCTCATCTTCAGGCGCGTGGCCCATGATGTTTAAAAGTAAATGACCCGCTCACACAACGTCTTAGATTATGTCAAGTTTGTTAAAGAAAAGTTGCATCCTGCTTGTGAACTGGCTCGTCAGTCTCTTGCCTCTGCTCTGTCCAAAATAAAAGGAAAGACAGACGAGAAAACCATGTTGAGAAAGTTCCAGGCCGGTGATCAACTTTTGGTTTGGGTACCAGTCTGTGGTTCCAGCTCACAGCACGATTTCTCTGGTCCCCGTGACGTTAATCCAGTTAAGTGACAGCAACTACGTTACTATGCGAAGTGTTTCATGTAAACATGTTAAAGAGTCACTCCTCTCGTGACCATGAAAAACTGAAGCCAGTGTGGTAAACTTAAAGGTTTGGGGTGGACCTTTTTTTTTTGAACCACTAGTATTGCTATAGAGCAGTTTTTTTATGAGTGAGTTGCCGTTTTGATTGTATGGACACACGATGAAGCGCCGCTGGCTTCACACTTTTCAGGGCTTTATATTCTTGATTACAATTTAACTAGAGCTGCAACTAATGATTATTTTCATTTCCGATTAAAGTGACGTCTCCAAACAACAGCCCAAAACCCAAAATATTCAGTTTACAGTCATTTAAATCCTCAAAATTCTGCAGAAGCTGAAACCAGCCAGCAAATGTTGGGCATTTTGCTTTAAAAATAACTTAATGAAATGATTAATTGATTAACAAAATGGTTGCCCATGAATTTACTGTGGATTGACTTATTGCCCTAAATTGAACTTATTACCTCCACCAAAGAGGTTATGTTTGCATCCGTCTGTCTGTCTGGTGGTTTGTTTGTATCCATTTTAGCAGGATTACGCAAAAGGTACCGAACCGGTTTGCACCGAATTTGCTGGAGGGATGGGGTCCGGCCCAGAGAAGAACCGATTACATTTCGGGTCAGATCCGGGTAATTTACTATGAAGGTGAATGTTTTTTCTCTGAAGTCTGGTTTATGTTGTTTGACATTGGCCTTGGCGGAGGTATGCACTGTACTGAGTGCCATTCTAGTTTTTAAGTTGTCTTAACTGACCATGACCCTCAGCGTCCCCAGCTAGAGTCTGGCCAGAGACCTTTGTTGCATCTTGGCTCCTTATCTTTCTCTCCTCTCTCATTCCCCGTCATCTCTCTACTGCCTGCTCTTTAATAAGCACAACACAATGCCAGCTCCTCCTGCTCACATGTCAAAGTGCAGTCAAAGTTTGAGCCGAACCCCAAATTTGGTCCCCATGTGTCACTTGGGACAAAAGCATCCACCAAATGACTGATGTTTCCTGCTATTGCTATTCCTGTTATTTATTTTTCCAAACTGTGCAAGCGTTGACACCCTCACACCGTCTGACTGCCCGGGGCCAGTGGGAACCGCTGGGACTCGTCAAACTGCCGTTGCTTATGTGAACAGGAAGTGTCTGATAGCTGGACGAGGACCGTCGCAGCAGGGACAGATCCTGCAGCCGGTGGGACTGAGACAGCGCAGGGGGAAGTTGCACAGAAGGAGCAAATAAATTAAACAAACATGACAGAGTGAAGATCATCTGAGAGTGTTTACTATAACTATGAAATTGAGGAGGATGACACACACACACACACACGCGCGTTTGTTTTTCTATCTTTGTGAGGACCCTCAGTGACATAATGCATTCCCTAGCCCCGACTCATCGGATGTAGACTGTGTGTATGAGCCTCCTCCCCTGGCAAGTCTGGATGAAGATTTGGTTTGTGACATTTTCTTTGTGGGGAATTAGCTGATTCAATGACAGTGATCGCCCCCCCACGTGGAAATGTTCCACTGAAACAAGCCCCCCCCCCCCGCGTGTGTCAGGCAGGAAGTGCAGCTCCACACTGGGTGATTGTAGCTCTTCGGTGACTCTGAGCTTACAGCCTGCTGTGTGTTTGTATAGCAACATGCTGACAAACCCCCCACACACAGAGGACGGCTTAAAGAAACACTTCCACTCACTGGAACCGTGACTGCACACACGTAAACCAAAAACCATGTAAACCAGCATTCAGCGATTAAAGTTCTCCGTCGCTACGATGGATTTCAGTCAGTTGGATTCCAGGGACCTAACCTGACCTGCATCACCTGGTAGAGTGATTTCTAAGTCCCGTAACAGCCCCTTCCCTTCCCTTTTTTCCCCCCTTCGGATCTGCAATGATCTCACTCCTGGACTCTCTGGAGACTGATGGAAGTCAGGAGAACTTTAGGCCCTGAACTGCACAGTTTAACATTGTTACAAACCATGACGAAAGATTTAACACGGTTTCTTCACTGCAGAGAAACAGCTGGTTGTGATTCAGAGGTGAAATCGCATCACAGCTAAATATTCAACATGATCGTAGACAACTTTGCATTCAAATATTGCTCAAATTTGAACTGAATTTCAAAAAAAAAAAAAAAAGAAAATGTGCATGAATGTGTTTTTCCCTCCTGTAGTGCTGTTTGAATATTAGAAGTTGGTTCATGGATTGTTAAATAGATGGTGCCACTAAATCATCACAGAAGAAGAGGGCGAGTTCGCTAAGGCTGTTTTTCTATTATTGTTCTGTTGTTGCATTTTGCTTTTATCGATACCAACTTTTCTACCTTTGAAATATTTGAGGATTTTTCTTTTTCTTTTTTTTTTTTTAAATATAACACACAACTTGAAAACGCATAGAAAAAAAAAAAAACAACTATATGGAAACCCACCTTGTCTCATGTTTTCTCTCACACACAGTCAGTGGTTTTATCAGTGACTTTGGGGAAATGTCATCTTCCATATCCACTTTAAAAATCATTCGATCTATAAAATGTCAGAAAATGTTGTCATCTCATACACAGGTATCATTTAAAATATCGATTAAAGCTGCTTTAAAGAATTATGACCGTGATATTTACTGAGTGGGACATTTTAAAGTGTAGAAGTAAATGGAGAATTGTCTATAGTTTGTCCAACTCCCTGGAGGACAGACTGTAATGGAGACACTGTTTCTACATAAACTTAAACATGTACATACCGATATATATCTGATGAGCTAATACCAGCCAATATTTTGACCTGTCCAATTAATCGGTCCAGATCTAGTTGAAAGCTCCATAAAGCTAGTAAGTGGCATTTTGAGCTAGATTATTTTTGTTACACGTGGGGCTGAATTGATCATTCCATCGACAAATAATTAGTCAGCAACTATTTTGACATTTGAATACTTGTTTTAGTCCTTTTTCAAGCAGAAATGCCAATCAACTGGTTCCAGGTTCTCCAGTTTGAGGATTTGACGCGTATTTCTGTTTTATGTCGTGGTAAATATTTTTGAGTTTTGGACTGTAGGTTGGAAAAACAACATTTGAAGGCGTCACCTTGGGGGCTGGGAATCTCTTCATAGACATCTGAATAACAGAGAAAATAATTGCCAGATTAATCGATAATGAGAATAATCGTTGGCTGCAGCCCTAGTTACACTTTGTGCAAACTTTTCCAGTTGAAGTGACTTAGCGTCCGATGCCCAGAAACAGCAAACGAAACTGTTTAATGTCTTTAGTTTATTGCAGCTGTGATGAAAGTGTGATGTATACTACTTCCCCACACTTCAGGAGCAATCAAACTTTCAAAAAGATTTACGCAGGTCTTCAGAGAACAGAACGCACGAGGAAGAAACAGCGCCGCCCGGCACTTTCTGCTGATGTGGTGAAGGTGTAGATGACTGAAGTGTTGCGCAAGTCCAAATAAGCTGCGATTGCCTCTGGGCGACGGATCCATCCGGTCCATCAGGATTAAATATAGATTTCACGCTCCGATGGACACACAGAGCTGAGAGGATTCCTCCCTTCCTGTCATCACAATGTGTGTTATCATACGAACCCAACGCCACGCTGGCCAACAGGAAGTGGAGAGATGTGGGCTCCGCTGCTTCTGCTACAGTGTTCAGTGACCACGGTGGGAACTGTTCCCAGTTCAGCTCTGAAATATCCAGCACTACAGAGTGTGTTTTCACGCACAGCACAGTTCGGTTTCAGATCTGCAGTTTAAGACCTTCGGCCAACTTTTTTTTTTTTGGAAAGAACAGAAACACCTCTCAGTACAACGCAGCACAGTTCAACAGCAGCACGACCTGCAGCCTCTAAAATGATCATGAATCAACACCTCTGAAACGGGTTCAACACAAACTGAACATTAGAACCTTCATGAAGGAAGATTTACTGCAGGACTGCTGGATCAGACTGACTTAGTTTTAGCTGGCTGGACCTAATAAACTGGCAACTGAGTGTGTGTATTTTACAAGTGTGCAGTCGATTACAACTCGGAAACTGATGTGAAGTCAAGTCACAAACAATTAATTACATACCCCCGTTACGTTATAAATGCAGCGTTGAATTCGCCACGGACGGCTGACATCTAACTGGTTGGTTACACATTGGAAACGTCACCGACATACAAGGACGGCGCTGCAGCGAGGAGTGAAATCCGAACATTTCAAGCAGACGGCATTCAGCATTACATGTGTGATAAAACAAAGCAGGTAATGACCGGTGAAGGGGAAAAGACCAGAATAGATTATCTAGTGAAAACATTCAGTTTGAGGTTTCTAAAAATAAAATTCGCCTTGAAGGAATCTGATGATGGCTCTGGTTTCAGATTTACAGTGTGCAGAAGAGCAACATCTGCTACGAGTGTAGGAGCTGATACTATTTTCACTTGCTATGACCTCAACCCTGTTTTTAGGTGCCTAACTTCTAATACCAGCACTGAATGAGTTCTTAAGTTATGGTGTGAATTTAAGTTAATTATACTTTTATCCTCACATCTAAATTAAACACTTATAATGAATCAAGACGTTCATAGTGCCTGATGCCTGATGGCCGCTCTGTTATGTGCAGTGTACAGAAGAGCAAATGTGTAATAGTTTTCTATTTTTTGACACAGTTTATGTATCTGTGCTTCCATTCAGTAGGTATAAATACCGGGTTTCTGCAGGTCCATCAAGTTAAATTTAAGACTTTTTCAGACCACATATCGACCAAAGTGACATTTGAACCACACTTTAGTCGGGAATTATTGTTATATGCTGCTGGAAAGTACTAATAATATCTTTAAACAAGACCTGGATAAGCAGTAGAAAACGGGTAGATTCACTAGTAAAAACCTACTGATTACTTTACATATTTCACATGAGGTCAGAGGTCAGGGAGAACAGTACTGGGGATTTTTGAGCCAGTTTATATATTTTATAACTAACATTGCTGTCTCTGCCAGGCTACAACCACATTTAAGACAGTTGTCAAATAAGTTTGAGTTTGGATTTTTTTAAGGCTTTTCGAGACCTACAGATACCCTGAAATGTCTAATTACATCGCCTTAACTTTTAATGCTGCGGGTCTGAGGTCCATATCAGAAATATGGTTCCCATGAACGCAACAGTTGACTGAGAGCCCCAAATACTTTTCTTTTTTTTTTTTTTTTTATATATACACAGTTTATCAATCCATGTGCACGATTTACTGATCTGTTTTTATGTGTTTTTTTTCTACCATATGACCAGGTGCTCTGTAGTTTCGGGCCACGTGGTCTGAATAAATCCTTTGACCTAAACTTGCTCCTTGTTTTGTTCTCTAGACACTGTGTTATTTGCTTCTTTGTGGACTCGTTGCTGTGTGACTTCTTTTGAGTGTATGTGATACTCACAATGATTTGCAATAACGTGGTCCAGGATTACAAAGGAATTTGTATTATGGGGTATTTAATAGTATACTGACATAATTTTTCCATGGGTATCCGTGTACTGCTTGTGTTGATTGATCACTAGTGGATTTATAACTGTGGATTTTAAATTTAATACAGAAAATAAATAAATAAATGTGGTTTATCACTGGAGCTCGGAAATTTACGATAATATATAAAATGATTTTAATACTCAAAACACTTAAAAACTTAACTTTTTACATTATTTAACTATGTGTTTTGTGTGCTTCATCTAATACTGTTGTTCAGTTTCTCCATATTGTAATTCTACAATCGCAACGTCTGTTTGCTCTGTATATACCACACATACAATTGCAAGCAATTAGACTTTTTATGGAGTTTTTCCTTTTCTGAAATCGAGGGTCTAACGTGAGAAGGGTGTCACATGTTGTATGGACTGTAAAGCCACCCGACAAGTTTGTGTGGGGCTGAACTGATTGTCGACGAAGAATGAAAAATGTAAATTTTCACTGGTTTTCTCTGTCATCCTCTAGGACAGTAAACCTGAATTTCTACAGGTTTCGGACTGTTTGGGCTCTGGGAAAATGACAGGCATTTTTCACAAAAGACCAAACGATTGATCCATTAATAAGCCTGAAAATAATTGTTAGTTGCAGCCATAAAACTGATTTGTACTGTCACTGCACGCTTTGGGTTCACTTTTGATCTGTCAGCGAGCTCTTTTCCTGTTTAACTCTCTCATTTCCTCAAATGTTTTATGAGACTGATGAAGTCAACCACATCAATTATCCTCTGCTGAAAAACCATCTGTCACTTTATGGGCAAAGTGTGCAGCTACAACGTCAAAACAATCCGTCACTTCTGTGAAACTATCTGTGTGTGCAGTGAATCCACATGAGCCCCGACCAAAAACTTCATGCACTGTTTTCAATCTGACGACATGAGACACAAACTATGGCTTTTGACGGTGCTAAAAAGCACATACATACCAGTGACATGGCTCTGGCCACCCTCTGACTGGCAATATCTCCCCAGAAGTCTCCCATAGCTGCTCTGTCCAAGACAGCCGACTGTCAAATGAACTCCTCAGATTCCTAAAAGCACTCGGGGAAAACAGAAAAGTTCCAAAAACAAGCGAGAAACTTTCTGGTAGTGAACTCGCCAGAGTGTGAAAAGCTGTTTAAAAAGAGAAATCCAGCAGCTCAGACACAAACTGACTGTCAACAGCAGCGTGTGGAGCTGCAAGTCATCAACGTTTGAGGAGTAAATTCAGATGCCGTGCTGCCAGCAGAGCCTCGATTATGATTCATGTATTTATAGCCGAGTGTGTTGCTTCACTGAGCCCCTGTCAGAGCAAGCCTGGAAGTCTGCAGGCACAGCAAGATTAAAAAAGAAAAAAAAAAGGAAAAAAAAGAAAAAACGGGGCGGGGTGTCTGCTGACGGATGTCCACATTTCTGAGCAGGAAAAAGACAAAGAGAGCAGCCCAAACTGAAACTCCATTTCCCCACTGGTACTTCTGTTAATTTAGTTTCTCCACTCCGATCAACAGTAACTCGCTGTGTATTGGTTTACAGAGGCCAACAGGTCCCAAGTCAAGAGCAACTGGTCTCATGTGAAGCCCAATGTCAAGTCCCAAGTCAAGGGCAACAGGTCCCAAGTCAAGGGCAACAGGTCCCAAGTCAAGAGCAACAGGTCCCAAGTCAAGAGCAACAGGTCTCATGTGAAGCCCAATGTCAAGTCCCAAGTCAAGAGCAACAGGTCTCATGTGAAGCCCAATGTCAAGTCCCAAGTCAAGAGCAACAGGTCTCATGTGAAGCCCAATGTCAAGTCCCAAGTCAAGACCAACAGGTCTCATGTGAAGCCCAATGTCAAGTCCCAAGTCAAGACCAACAGGTCTCATGTGAAGCCCAATGTCAAGTTCCAAGTCAAGACCAACAAGTCCCCATCCAAAAGCCAACAATTCCCAGGTCAAGAGCAACAACTACTAAATCAAGAATCCCAAGTCAAGACCAACGAGTCTCAAGTGAAGTCCCAGTTCAAGACATGCTACAGGAGGAGTATGGACAGGAGGAATGATTACAGACACCAGTAACTCTCTCAACGTTCATATGAGCATGTAGGTGTGGTATTAAGAAGGACCGGAAAAATCTGAACCTGTCCATTAATTCTTCGGATTTCTTTTCCTTTTAGCCTCGGCTATTTGTTGTTCCATCTATTGTCTTCTGACCTTTGACCTTACACCATGGTTGCTTTTTAATCTTGCTGTAAAAAAGCTGATTCTCCTGTTGACTGAGAATCTCCGTGTGAGAATTATGCTGACTTAGTGCGATTTGCGCAAAGAGGCACATCGGCAGCACTAGTAGAAATAAATGAATTAAATCACGGGAGCTAAAATGTTTGCCTGAAGGAGTAGCTGAAACATTTGAAAGTAACCAGTTTTACATTTTGCATTTGTAAACAATAGATGATTTCCATTTCGGAACAACAATACTTTAGAAATCCTTTTCCCTTCGTGTGCGTTCCTCACAGTTAATAACAGCTCTTTTCCACTCAGCTCAGGAATTCTAATAGGAAACAGCAACAAGCCGCTACATGAGCAAAGAGCAAAAATCCATATAAACACATGACAGACATGGTTTTACATTTCTTCTTCTTTTTCAGCGCACACACAACCAGAGACACAGACTCAAACACACTCCTCTGGGCTACTAAAACCAAAAACAAATGACCAAATACAGGCACAGAACTTGACTGTGCCACATGCTCATAAAAAGGAAGAAGAGGAACTTTAAATGTCATCTGACAAATATTCAATCAAATTTTCACTAGCAGCAGCACTTTGATTACTTCCTCCCTATCCAAAACTCAAAAATATTAAATTTACAATGTTACAAAAAAATCAGAAATAAGCTTAAAATCCTTTTTGCTTAAAAATTACCATAACAATTATTTGATTATCAAAATAGTCAGCAAATCAATTCATCAACCAATCGTTTCAATCCTACATGTAACAAAAATAACCTAGCTCAAAATGCCACTTACTAGCTTTATGGAGCTTTCAACTAGATCTGGACCGATTAATTGGACAGGTCAAAATATTGGCTGGTATTAGCTCATCAGATATATATCGGTATCTGTGACTATAAATGTCAGTGGAGAAGTGTCAAAGACATGTTTAAGTTTATGTAGAAACAGTGTCTCCATTACAGTCTGTCCTCCAGGGAGTTGGACAAACTATAGACAATTCTCCATTTACTTCTACACTTTAAAATGTCCCAGTCAGTAAATATCATGGTCATAATTCTTTAAAGCAGCTTTAAATGGATATTTTAAAAGGATACATACATTACATTGCCAGTCAAAGGTTTTAGGACATCCCCATTTTTTCAGTTTTTATTGAAATGTCAGCAGCTCAAGTCCAGTGTATAACCTTAAATGTTAAAAATCATGTTAAATTCATAGAAAACAGGCAATTTTCAGGGATTAGAAGCTGGTTCACTTCCAGCTTTGTCCTGCAGCAGTGGAAGGAAATGAAGCCTTGAAAGTTGATCCAAACAATTCCTACTGGTTCCCCAACTTTAGTTGGTCACGTCCAAACCCTGCAGCAAACTGTGTTACTACACCCTCTGACACATTATCAGGTCAACACTGTTCTGCAGGAAGCAGTCACTGGTTTACTGGTGTCAGACTGGAGAGAGAAAGACAAGTAACAGAGGAGAACGAGACCGGATGGTCGGGGCTTCATCCTACAACGAGATAATGACCCAGAACGTTAGAAGAACAGGACCAGACGGAGGCTTCACATGATGGAAGACCAGCGCAGTCTCCAGACCTGGACCCCATTTAAAACATGTTTGAACAATATTTGATTTTCATTGGAGAAAAAACATCACGGGTGTGTTCAGCTGCTGGACGAGTCAACAATTTACATTAAATTTAGGATTTAAGACTCCATGATTGATTCCTAACAAAAAATCTTTATTTATTGACTTGAATTTGAATTATGCAAATTCAAATAAGAGCTGGAAAAATGGACGTGTTCTAAAACTTTCGACCTGCACGTGCATGTATGAGATGAAAATTTGAAAAACAGTGTGACAGTCTCTGGTAGCGATGAACCTACAGAGAGTTACCAGCTGAACCCGCAGCTCCCCTCGGCTTAACGGAGCTTTACGCTCTGGTTCACTCTCACCGCTCTCATAGCGTCGTTTTCGGCCGCAGCAAGCAGATGTTTTCAGAGAAACAGCTGTAAAAAGCCGACGCCCACTACCCGCTCAGCAGCAAACAGCAGACAGACTCAGTCAGAAACCAGCTGGTGAACACAGTCGAGCATTTAGCAGCTAAAGAGCCAGACATTTCCCTCAGGAGCTGGTGGAGACCAAAACCAGAGATAAAAGAGAGGGAGTACTGAACCTAGACACCAGATCCAGATGAAGGATCATCGTGTTGCTCTGTAACTGCTGGATGTGGAAATAGCAAACTGATAACAAGTTCCACATATCAACTTAAAAGGTATGTCAACATTGTTGGTTTAAAGTCAAGATCAGCTTTATTTTCACTTCAATGTGGTTGTGCAGTTCAACTATGAAGAAAGGAAGCTTCTGAAAACTGAGGTTCACTGCAGATCTTATAAAATTAAACAATGAAGCCCAGTTTCAGCCACTACACCTTCATCAGGGTAAATGTTTGACAGAAGAAGCTTATAATGGCATCTAGTAGAGAGTAGTCTAAATACATGAGAAATACATTTCTTCTCAGAAAAAGAACAGTAAGTATTACATGAAAGTATACAGTAAAGTGATCAAAAATTAAATGATTCAGAAACTACAGAGCTGCTGTGAAAATATAATTCTGTAACACAGTGACACTCTTGTGTTGCTGTGTATACTGTGACGCACTGTGCACACTGCAGGAGGACAAGGATCTTTGCAACCTGCTGCAGAGTTCATTGGAACAGGGCAAGGTTTTGAACGAAGAATCAGACATTCATGCGGTTCAGTATTAATAATGCAATATTGGGAGCATGTAGAGCTCTTGTAGTCTGCTTTGATTGTATTGGTGCAAATAAAAGAACAAAATCACGTCTATGCAGGTGACAAAAAAAAAAAAAAAAAAGCACGAGGGGGTTCAACAAAGAAACTGACAGCAAGTTCACAGACTCCACATAACTGAAACTAAACATAAGGTCAACTTACAGAGGAAGTACGTGTGTGCTCAATGCTCGCAACACACAGCAGTGGTTAGTGGTGGTCACCCTTCTTCAGTAAGATGTACAGAAAAGTCAAGAAACCAATATAAACACTCAGATTTTTAAAACTTTCCACCACCAGACCCATCTCATCCAGTCCAATTCAGACTGTATCGGTCGTGGAAATCCATCCTGACGGCCCAACATGGCGACCTGCTTCCAAGTTTGAGGACGTTCCTAAAAGTCCAAGTGACAGGGCAATTAGACCATCTTCAGCCTCTGTAATGTGACATAACTTTAACTGACACTATAAACCAGATTTGATACAATACAGGGCTGCAACCAGCAACTGTTTTCATTATCCATTAATCTTATTAATTTTCTTGGCCTATAAAAATGTCTGAAAATCAAATTGCTCATTTTCTCTGAACAATGTCTGATAATTTACCGTGATAAAACAGAGAAAAGCAGCAAATGCTCAAACTCCAGGCACCGCTGCAAAGGATTGTCATAGCTACAGAGTTTGTGAAAAGGTAAAAAAGCCTTCCGAATGACATTTATGTGGTTTGGTTTAATAATGTTTGAAGATTCTAGTTCAGGCAGACAGCTCTGTCTGATAAACTGCACATTCAAACCCAGTGCAGATTGGAGTACAGTGAGTTAAAAGCAAACACTGACAGCTCGTGTCCAACTCAACCGACGGTGAGAGAGTTTTGTAGCCGCGTTTTGATCTTTTGTATCAGTGTGCTGCCGGCGCTAGAGAGAGAACAACCACAGGAAGACGACAGTCTGCAGCCTGAACCACAGACTTCCGCACGAGATGTGATGTCAAAGTGCAGCCTGCACCTCCACAGGTGACAGGTGAAAGAGGGCAGACTGATGTCAGATAGTGAAAACACAATACGACAAAAGACTAGTTGGCAAGTAAATATCTAAAACTCTTTGTAACGTCAAACAACCTCCTGTGAGGGCTGGAGCCGGAGCTGGACAGGGTTCAGTGTTTGGCTCAGAGGCACTTCAGCCCCTGGGTCTTCATCACAAACAGACGATGCACTGACATGCCCACTTCCAAATATGCAATATGAAGGTAACGGAATGAAAGCTAATCTGCTATTTAGTTTTATAAGGAATTATTCGGTTCAGCCTTTTTTTCAGAATCAGCAGATTACCTGATAATGTAAATAACACAGGTCATTTAAGCGGAGCCCCAGCAGCCTTTATGCAGTGGGTTTAATTTGCTTCCATCGAGGGGAACTGACAGACACACGAGGCATTTTATTCCATCAGCTGTCGGGATTTTAAAGGACGGCGATCTGGCGTCTTTCTGGCTGTGGACGTGATACGGCGTCTTCTGGTGTCTGGTGACGTTTCTTTCACTGCTTCTGATAATTTGGTGACAAGTGACAATGACAACAGCGACACTGGCATTAACCTGTGTACTCTTAATACTACTAGTTTATTTGTGCGTGCATTACATGTATGTAGTGTATTAATTGCCATTTTTATTCATTCTT
This sequence comes from Xiphias gladius, assembly GCF_016859285.1. Classification (NCBI taxonomy): domain Eukaryota; kingdom Metazoa; phylum Chordata; class Actinopteri; order Istiophoriformes; family Xiphiidae; genus Xiphias; species Xiphias gladius. The sequence continues at coordinate 29,401,479 of NC_053421.1, forward strand.
GTATTCTTTTTATATTTACAGTTACTGACTGTTGTCCGTAAGACAAAGTGGTACATCAGAGCATACAAGATTTGCCATTACAAGAATTTAAAATTATTGAAATAACCCCCCCCCCCCAGTCACGTAGTCACAATAACACCAGATTTTCTCCCAGGGCTCCCCAGAGGGGAGAGATGTATTCTCCAGTTTTTGCCGTCGCTCCCATATTAGGAGGAAAAACCACATGAAACCACATCTGGGCTGGAGCCACGTTTACTAAACACACCGGGAACTGTGGGAAAATTCACACCAGCCAACACACACCCACACAGAGTTACAGACAGAGGTCAAGTCCCTGTAAAGAATAGACCTTCTGATTGGCTGATGTCACAGTCGGAAAGAAGCGACGGGCTCTCAGCATTCAGTTCAAACCGCTTACCACCTCAACAGTCAGAGATCAAATACACAGGAGATCGTGGTTCCCAGAGGCTGAATCCTAGTGAATTTGGTGGCCCACGTGACTTTACCTAAAAATCAAATCTACCGGTCAGATTTTCATGAAATGTTCTCAACCTATCCCCCTACCCCATGATATTTCCTCTAGCGCCACCCTCAGGAAAGACTCCTTGAATTCATTCATCATCAGCTGGTCCTGTCCAACTCTTAGAGGCTAAATTCTTCACAATAACTAAATTGACTAAATAAAGTATATAGAAAAAATAAATAATAGAAAAAAAAAAAAAAAAGAGAGACTGAAGATAGACCCATAGTGATACTGTGTGCTGAATATATTCTGTACATTGGCGCAAATATAATATACTATAATACACTGTACATTAGTGCAAGTCAGGTGGATATACTATATAGAGCTGCAAATTAAAATTTGAATATATAAAGAGAGAACACATTAAAATTTTTATTCTTGTCTTAAGACTAAGTGCTTTTCTATTTACACTGGACAATCAAAAAGAAGAGATACCGTGCCTTGCTCAAGGGCACGACAAATCAATATTTTGCCTGCTGATATTCAAACTTCTGGTCACAGGTGACCCACCCAGTCTCAGACTGGATCTTAAGTGGCACATGCGAGTGTTTTCAGAGTAACTGAGGTATTCACCAACATTCTTGTGCTTTGAATTTTCCCTTCTGTCGAGTAACCCTGACCTGTCGTACCTGGTCATGAACACGTCGAGATTTCTCCGCGGTGGGAAAAAACCCTCCCCTAACCTTAAATCCTAATGCCTTCATCTAAACCAATCACGAGTTTAAAAATGAAACCAAAATCATCCAAAATAAAAGATATGACTAAAACAAAATTTAAGATTGTGTTCACCATATCGTCATCGTGACTGAGTTTTGCTTTTTCTTGGTTTTATGCTTTTCACTGGCATGTTGTGGCTCAGCAGTTTCTACAGTACAGTAGCTTTTAAATTCTTGAGTGTCTCCTGTGTGTCAGTCCTGTGAAGGACTGGTGACCTGTCCAGGGTTTACCCCACCTCTCACCCAATGTCAGCTGGGATTGGCTCCAGCCCCCCCCCCCCGTGACCCTCACAGGAGAAGCGTCATAGCTAATGGACGGATGGATGGATGTTCCAGTGTCTGTCACACGACCTCGAATCTTAGTCGGAGACTGCTTTGCTTTAAAAAGAGGCTTTTAGCGTCTAACTTCATGTCAGACTCTTCATTTCTGACACAGTACAGTGCTACTCTGATGACATGTCACTGGCAGCTGCTATATTATTAATATTTTATAATTGTTTTGGATCATCTAATACAACCACTCACTGATAAAATTATCATTTTTTTGATTGCTGATTTCTGATAGTGAAACTTCAAGCTCTGCAGTGTTTAATTCCTCTTTTTACTCTGTCCATAAACAGGAAGCCTTAAATGGCAAAAAGGAGGTTGGGGTAACGCTAAGGACGACATCTCACCAACATACACCTCCTCATGTAAAGGTGGCATTCATCAGCCTGAAACAAGTTACTTAAGACAACTTTGTGCAGTTCAGAGAAGTTTAGTGAATCTGATTTCGAACACTTGAAAGAAAAAAAAAAAAAAAAAAAAAGTAAAAAGATTTTAGGAAAAAAAAAAAATTCTTGCATGAGGCCCATTGTCTTGTGAAAGAAAGGAGCAAATTTCCAGCTGGCTAAGATAAGTTAAACTGTTCTACAGAGTGTAGGCGTACTGTATGACCTGATTGTGTTAGCCTTCAACATGTGTCTTTGTTTAGGAATGCATAAATAATGTTGATCAGATGTATAATGAGACCAGGCCCCTCTCCTTCTCCTTCCTCTTATTACAGTATGGCTTGTATAGGAGGAAATCAGAACTCAGATTTCAGAGGGCTGCAACCTACATTATTTTCTGCAGAATATTTTCTCGATTGTTTAGTCTATGAAATGTCAAAAAATAGCTAAAAAATGGCCTAAGAAACGTCTTCGATGTGCTTGTTTTGTCGGACTAACAGGATGAAACTTTAAAGATATTCTATTTACTGTCATATATGGCAAAGAAAACTTTGAGAAGCTGGAACAGGAGACTGTTTTGCAATTTTTGCCTGGAAACATTTAAATCGATTATCAAACTAGTTGCCAATTTTCTATCAATCGTTGCAGCTCTAAAAGAAATAGCAAAAAAAGAGGACCTCAGCCAAAGAAAGAAAGGAAAAGTCCCCCTAAAGCAACCTTTGCTGGGGTATGTTTGTATGTTTCTTTATAACAGGTTCTAAACCTTTTGTGGAGGCTGCAGAAAAGCATTCTGGGAACTGTAGGAAATCGCTAACAGAGGCAGAATAAGACAGAAGAAGACCATGTCCCCCACTACTACTACTTCCAGCAACAGTTAGAGGCAAACTTTCTGCCTCTGGATTTTGTGGGATTTGTTTTTTTAGAGTCCAGCTGTTGTCATCAACATCTTTGTGTTTCTGTCGTCGTGGCAACTGCAGGAGGATAAAACTGTTTTATACTGGCTGCATCAGACAGCAGTGGTGTTGGATCACGGGATACAGCAGGCTGGCTGCAGGCAAACAGCCTCCACATGACACACCACCTCTCCTGTGATTCAGCGCACGCACGCACGCACACACACACGCACACACACACACACACGCGCGCACACACACACACACTCAATCTGTTTCCAGACCTCTGAATCATCGCCCACCTCTCCACTTTTGTCAATAATCAGTGATTCAAAGGTCTGCTGTTGTTCTGGTGAATGTTTCCCCAGTTGGAGAAACAACTGAGCCAATCAAAGCCCTTTAGGTGGGTTTAAAGCTGGTGACACTATCAAGATGTGTCAGTCGATAAGTTAAAAAATGGAGAGAAAAAAAAGGATATTGTGGCATGTGCAGACGTTTGTATTTAGTCAAAGTAAACGTAATATCAGCAGATTCAGATTCATAGAAATGCTTCACTATTCTCTGATGTATTTTAGATAAAAAAATAAATTGAGAATATTGTGGCAGATTAAACAATAATGAAACTAATTGTTAGTTGCACCCCTAAATTAACCTAATATAAAAGTCTAAGTTCTGTTGACTTGTGATGGATACCAGACATTATTTTGGACATACTTCACTCAAAATGTCCGATATCACTGCATAAGCAAAAGGAGCAAGAGCATTTTATTTGACACATTTCTTTGCTGCATAAGCATGAATTGAACACGATAATTGTCAGTGTCAGTTAATCTGTAGATTATTTTCCTGAGTAATCAATTACTTTTTTAGTCTATGAAGTGACAGAAAATGAAAAACACTCATCAAAAATTCACCCTTGAGAAGCTGTGAAAGCTTAGGGCATTTTGGTTGAAGAAAAAATGCCAAACAATTGATTATTAGAGTCTTACATTGATTGACTAATCGATGAATAAACTATTCATTTCAGGTCTATCTAATTTGACAGTTTGAGATTTGGGCATAGGACTGTCAGTACAAAACTACCAGACCAGCATTCATAACGGGGACATTTTAGTGCTAAATCAGTTATTTTCACTGAAGGTGCGGCTAAAATACTTGCACTTACTGAATTAATTTCACACAGATTATTTGCAAAGAAGTTGGAGTGTAAGGAAAAACGAGTAAATATTTCCAGTACTCTGTTTCCAGAGTCTTCTCCCTGCTGAGGTTTTGGTTTTTCACTGTCAGCCTCTTTCTCTTTGTGATTTCTCTGTCTTCACCGTTTGCCTTCAGCCGCACAAATCTATCTTACCTGCACAAATTAGCATTTCTTGTGTATTTTCTGTCTTTTCTCATTTTCAGTCTCTTAACTGAGGCAGCGGCTGTAAATATCTTAAAAAATACACATGAATACATGAGATAAACTGAGTGTAACACACATGCAGGAGGATAGAACAGATTCACACCACTCTCACTGTTCCAGACAACGACAGGTACAAGTTTAAGTACTCTGCAACAATAAGGCAGCAGGGTGAACAGGGTATACCGGTGGTTTTAGTTTGTGAGGGTGGCGCTACAGGAAAGGGTTCTTCACGGTCCATCTTCTGAGGTGCAGGAATGGGATAAGAAATTTTAATGGTAAACTGCCTGATTAGATTTTGATATTTCTTGTGCATGAAATTTTAGGGATGAAAAAAAGATTTATGGATTAAATTGATCTACGATCCCACTGAGAATGAGACAATAAGCAGCAACAAAACCGCTGAGGAACTCTGACGCATGCAGGCAGTATGCTGACATTTATAAAAAGGTAGAGTAACATTAAGGTAACACTGTTTTAGGCTATCAGCAGGAATGAGAGCAGATTTAAATAGACCTTGTCTAACCAGACAGGTGAGACATGAAATTCAATCTGGTTGGTTCAGTTTGAGTAACAGATCTTTGAATTTGAAGGTTTATCAGACGCCACAACACTGCAAGGCAGATCACAAATTATAAAGGAAGGATTTTACAACTGGAAAGTTCATTATCTTTAGTTGCAACAATCGCGAGGTAAAACAGCAGAAATAGAGCATTCATGTTATAAAATAAGCCACTGGGAATGTGAGCTTGCACGTATTAGACTGGCCACGGCGGGATGACATTGTATGTACGTAACAGTATCTTTTCATGCAGGGATAAAGTCAGTCTGAACATGGCCTAGTTTTATCTGTCCATTATCTAGACCCTCTCTAGATGTTCAGTAAAGGAATATCACTCTAATCAAACGTGAACGACTCTGTACAAGCAGACAGAACTCAGCCTTCAGCAGTAAAATGATGAAGTGTTGACACACCTCCAGTTTCTGACCATGAGAAAAAAACTGAAAGTTTAAAGTTTAAGTGTTCCCCACACAAACACACAAACAAAACACTAAAACAACAATGAAAACAACTGAAAACCCACCCAGACCCATCCTTTCAGTACAGTTTCTTCCTCCGTTTCCCTGCAGACTAGATTTCCATCCTTACAGGATCCAGCATAAGAGCCCACCGGAGAACGAGGAGCCACTGGAGGAAGAGTCTGCTGACGTCAACACAAGTCACCAGAGATGCTGCAACAACACTAACCTGTACACACTGCAACTGCGTGTGTGTCTGTGTGTTGAAGCAGCATAAGCACATTCCTTGTTACTTTAGTCTATATATTTGCTGATTCTGCAGTTTAGAGACCATCTGTCAATCCAGCACTGTGGGCGGGTACAAAGAGCTCATGGATCAGAGTGAGGAGCATGTTAAACATGATGATCGTGGTTTTCAGAGCGTGATCTCTGATGGTGACCACCTCATCTTCCCCCTCGCATCACCATCATGACAACATTTCCACTGGTGAACCAGAATGACGCATGGAGCCACTGTGAGGGCTGAATACACACTCAGTGTCCAGTTTATTACGTCCAGCCAGCCAAAACTAAGGCAATAATCCAGGAGACCTGTAATAAATCCTCCTCCATAAAGGTCATAATGTTCAGTTTGTGGTGAAACAGTTTTGTTGGACTAAAGTCCACCTGTGGTAAATTCAACTGATTGGACGTGATGTGGAAAGTCAAACACCTTTCCATGTAAATAGGTCTCACAGCTGACAAAGCATATCGGAGCAAAAAGCAAACCGTGAGGTCGAAGGACCTGCCTGCAGAGCTCAGAGACAGGATGGTGTCGAGGCACAGATCTGGGAAAGGCTACAAAAAAATGTCTGATGCATTGGAGGTTCCCAGGAGAACAGTGGTCTCCATAATTCTTCATTGGAAGAAGTCTCGAACAACCAGGACTCTTCCTAAAACTGGCCACTTGGCCAAACTGAGCAATCGGTGGGAGAGGGGCCTGGTAAGAGAGGAGACCAAGAACTCGATGGTCACTCTGGCTGAGCTCCAGAGATTTTGTGAGGAGATGGAAGAAACTCCCAGAAGGACAAACAACACTGCAGCACTCCACCGATCTGGACTTTATGGCAGAGTGGCAAGACGGAAGAATCAAGTCTGCAAAAAAGCACTTAAAGGACTCAGACTGTGAGAAATAACGATCTCTGGTCTGATGAAAGCAAGACTGAACTGTTTAAGCGTCACATCTGGAGGGAATCAGGCCCCAATCATCACCTGTTCCACAACATCCCAACAGTGAAGCGTGGTGGTGGCAGCCTCATGTTGTGGGGGCGTTTTTTCAGCAGCAGGGACAGGGAGACTGGTCAGGGTTGAGGGAAACCTGAACGGAGCAAAGTACAGGGATATCTTAATGAAAACCTGGTCCAGAGCTCAGGATCTCAGACTGGGCTGAAGGTTCATCTTCCAACAGGACAATGACCCTAAGCACAGATCCAAGACAACACAGGAGTGACTCTGGGACAACTCTGTGAATGTCCCTGAGTGGCCCAGCCAGAACCCTGACTGAAAATGGCTGTCTACCGACGGTCCCCATCCAACCTGACAAAGCCCGAGAGGATCTGCAGAGAAGAAGGGCAGAAAGTCCCCAAATCCAGATGTGCAGAACTTGTCAAGTCAGACCCGAGAAGCCTCCAGGCAGTAAACACTGCTAAAGGTGCTTCAACTAACTACTGAGTACAGGGTCTGAGAGCTTATGTCAATGTGATATTTGAGTTTTTCCGTATTAATAAATCTGCAAAAATGTCTAAAATTCTGTTTTCTCTTTTTTCATTCAGGGATATTGAGTTTATATTGATGAGGGGAAAAAATGGGTAACAAAATGTGAAAAAAGCGACGGGGTCTGAAGACTTTCTGAACTCACTGTATATGTAAATGTAAATCATCAGAATTGCTGCTCATTATTTTTGTAACAACTGAATCAACTCAGCTCTACTTTTACCGTGACTGACCTCTCACCTGGCACTAACCCTGCCGGGGTTCCCATTAGGACCACCTGTTTGGACCGTGTCTGACCTCCTGCTGCTGCTCTGGATCAAACAGGCTAATAAATGTGGTTTTATTGTAGCGCCGAAAATCTTCAGGGAGCTGCCACTTCCGCCTCCATCTGCAACAAACAATAAGCTGCTCAATCAGAGCTCTGCAGCCAGTGTGTCTGCTTCACAGCTTCGCAGTGCAGACATTGTTCACAGCTCCGGGCGATTTGAATGGAGAGAGAGAGAAGTTTCACCTCAGTTTCCATGGAGCATGTACAGACAGGAAGCAGCAGATTAAGCGTTAGGACACAGTGAGTGGTGTTAGAGAGAAATCCTGACTGCTCACAGAGACACATCTGCTTGTGATAAAACTGACTGCAGAGCAGCAACAACACCAACAAACAAGAAGCAGGAGGACAGTCAGAGGCCTGCACAGAAACACAAACACTCTGCCGCAAGTCAGAGTGCAGGTCTAATATTTCGGTGCAACTGCCAAAAGCTGCTTAGAAGAAAAATTCTGTTGTTTTTCTGCCCAATCTGGGTCATGCTGTCTTAGTCTTACTAATATGCTTGCAGTTGAGAGTGGGCCTTTTGGCCTGTAAAACATAGCAGTGTATAGTTCTCTCATAACACGTTGCATATGTTTATGAATTGTGAGCAGCTCCACTTGACAGTCTTTTCCCTCTGACCCCCCCCAATTCTCCTAGCCCCCCTCCTCCTCCTCCTCCTCCTCAGACTGGCTCATTTGAATAACTGTTAGAGGCCAGAAGAGAGAAAACTGGAAAAAAAATGTATGTAGTAAATCCCTTCGAGGGTGTCTCAAGCACCCTCAAATTTAGACTCTAATCTTGCACAACCACAGTTTTCTTTCATACCGTCAAAGATTCTCCTTCATTTTTTATTTAACTTTGTGTGACTCCAAATGTTATAAACTAATTATAAAAAGTACAAACTGCAGAGTGGCGGAAACAAAGTTCTCATAAACAAATCTGTTTTCAGTTTTTTGGACTCCGATAGCGCTGGCGACTAAGTATAAGTAGTATAAAGCTAAAATATTCAAGTAAAGTAAAAGTAACTCAGAACTGTACTGAAGTATAGTCAGTGGTGGAAAGTAAATAGATTTACTCAAGTACTCTGTTTAAGTGCAATTTTGAGGAACTTGTACTCTAGCATTTCCATTCTCTGATACTTCTACTCAACTACATTTCACATGGAGATATTGTACTTTTTACTGCACAACATTTATTTGACAGCTTTAGTTACTGGTTACTTTGTAGATGGATATTATCAATACAAAGTACTATCAGTTTATAAATTACGATGTAATATTCTTGATTAAGCTTAAGTAGTTAAGATTAGTCCAACCTTTACCAGTTGCAACATTAGTCATGCTTAAATGGTAATTCATCAGTGAGTTTAACCCAATAATGTCATTCTGAAATGGGCCATTCTGCAAAAATAATTTGCTTTTGGTACTTTAAGCATATTTAGACTTTTATACTTATATAAAAAAAAAATATACTTAAAATACCAAAAGAAAAAGAATTATTTCAGAATGATATATGGGTAGTTCTGAATGCAGGACTTTTACTTGTAACAATATTTCTACATTGTGGTATTACTACTTCTACTTAAGTAAAAGGTCTGAGCACTTCTTCCACCACTGAGTGGTTTAGAGTAAAACAAATGGCTGTTTTGGTGGGGGGGGGTGTGCTGCCTCACGTACCTGTGAGACATGAGATCCGACTCAAGAAGTCCAGTCCGAGACACAGATCCACAAGTATTATCAGAAGCAAAAAACGGAACGGAAGTTTATAATACTCTGAGACAGGGTTTTACAACTCTGGAAAGCATTTACTTTATCTTTTGTTTCGATAATTGCAAGGTAAACCAAAGAAAAACTGTGTTTATGTTACACCATAACAGGAATCTGGAGTGTGCACTTGTATGTATTTGACTGGCCAGTGCAGCGCCTTGTCCTAGGATGTTGCGTTGCAGCAGAAGTTGAGCCTGGTTGCCGGAGCCTGGGTCATCAGACCAGCGTTTTATCACAGCCTGAGACAACACTCGCCACTGTTATTAGAGATAAATCACACATGAGAGCTCTGCTGGAAACAGATATATGATAGCAAACAGTAAAAACAGCATAACAATAACTATCTATCTATAATCTAATATTTGTCCATTCCTCAGTTTTAATTTCGTCACTGAAACCCTTGACAAAAAAATAATCATTGATGACCTATTTTTCAAGACGAAAAATGAGACTAAAACTAAAAAAGCAACCATTGAAAACAAAAGCTGTAAATATATATCACATTTTTCCTCAATAAATAAAAACTAAATGATAATGTGAAAGACGGACAAAAGGACAAATGAAATAATTACTGTTTTAATGTAAAGTCTTCTCAATGAGATGCAGAATCACAGGCTGTAGCTGCAGATTAGTAAAAGTTTGTAGCCAATAATATGTTGTTCAGAAGCTGATTTATCTGTTTGACCAGTTTCTCTGCTGTTAATAAGAAGCATCTTACATTCTTAAAGTTCTGTCTCTGTCAGTGACGTTCTGACGTTCTCTGAAGAACCAGATTTAAGGATTAAATTAATCTACTGAGAATTAGACAAGCAGCTGCAAAGAAAAAAAAAGTTTCCAAATATAGCCAATATAAACTATGAAAAAATGCACGCCAACATTTATAAAAAGGTAAACTAACGTAAAAGTACTGAATGTGGATGTAATGTTAAGGTTATTTTCCATCGGATATCTTTCAGGCTGCGATCAGGAGGAATGAGTAAGGGCTAATGTCGACAGTCAGCCATCTAAATCTTCCTCTGGATGTTTCCTAAGGACACCCAGGTAGTGAACAGGTCAGCGAACCAGCTTCCGAATGATCAGCTGCTTAAAAATACAGAACAAAAATGAGACTAAAATGTCATCAGTTCTTGTTGAGGAAAACTAAGAAAAATTAAATGACAAAAATTTGGAATAAAACCAAAACACGTTAACATCAAAAGACTAAAGTCAAAATCAGGTGCCAAAATTAACAGCTATACCTCCAAACATCCACTTCCACTTGCCTCCTTCTTTCTGTCTCTGGTTCTCTTTCAGGCGTGAACTTCCTTACAGAAATTTTATGACAAGTTCACATGTTGGCTTCCTGTCTGCATGTGCGCCCAAGTCAATTTTCTGGTCACACCAGTAACGTCTAGCAGTTTGCAGACTCTGAGTGTGAAATACGTGCTCAGCGCAGATCTTGTTCAACACGCCGGCACCGATAAACATTAAAGAAACGCAGCGTGTTCTTGTCAATGAGGGTCACAGGCATTGAAGTCTCAAAGCAAAACGAGACAAGGCAGAGAAGTGAGCTGAAGGTAGCAACCTACGTAGCCTGCCACACATCCGCTGATTAACCCTGTAAGGACTGATCACGCAGGGTTAATCGACCGTTCAGTTGCACCGTGCGTGTTCAAAGAACTCCAGGGGGATATTGCCCAAGAAAGCACAGATATCACATCTGTCTAGCAACTGTGTGCGGTAGTCCGCTACTTCAGTATGACACTCAACAAAATCGCGTCTACCTTTTTGGGATTGATCGGCCTGCACGGTGAAACGGCAGAGGCCACTGCCTCTGCTCTGACCGAGCGGGACATCAAAAAGTGCACTGGGTTCCCTATGGATGGCCGCAGTGTCATGGTGGGGAAGGGGGATTCGGTGTACACACACCTGCTCCAGAAAAACAAAACACAAAAATAACTCAGCTGTTCAAGGGAGTGTGTCATTCCTGTGTACCCCCATGCTTTGTGTAAGCAAGGCAGTCGAGACACTCCCACTCCCGGTTCCTCCCTCTAACAACTGGTTTTCACACAGTGCTCTTCGCCGCTGTGAGTATGCAAAGATGTACAGCCTCAGCAGTCCTGGTGGCTTTCCATCCACGACTGCTGTTTGCACAGTCTCCATCAGTGGGATGAACTGAAGCCTCACTTTCAGCTAACCAAAAGCCACCGAAGATGTCGTGACGCTGAAATCAAAGTGGACCTGTTGTTCGCAATGCCGTTTCTGCAAGGATCCAACAGATCAACGAGCTGTTCCAGCGGGACAGGGGCAAACCAGTCAGAGTGCTGGCATCAACCTGCAGAGCTCACGGTTTCCAGCAGACAGTCAGCAGGCATCACTCACTGAGGTTTTCATTCGAACGCCTCACACAGCTTTATTACTGATTCTGTCTCCATGGTAACGGCAGAGCAGCATCCAGCGGGACGGCGAGGACCCTCCTGTGTTGAGGAAATAACACCTCCGCGGGTTGAGGGTCTGTGTGTGTGTGTGTGTGTGCGTGTGTTAAATAACTCTTTCACTAATCTTCACCACAAACTCCATCCTACGTCCACCCGAGGCCAGAGGTCAGAGGTCAGCTGCAGAACGGCATCATTAGAACAAGTAGGGATTCTGTGCCTTGCTCGTGGGCCCTTAGGCTGAGCTTCAAACCACCCTCTCCCTGATGACTAGGTCCTGGTTTCATCCAAGCGTACCATGAATCACTGCCTCCCATCTCACCACAACACACAGATCGCCACGTGTTCTGAGAACAGTTTTACGGCCTCGGAGGCTCTTATTCACTGTCCCGCTCAGTGACGTTTCCACAAGTTAATAACGAAGTGGCTGAAGCCCAGGTTTTCTGGTTAAACGCCAGTCTGTCCTTCCACTTAAACAAGGGGATAGAGGGGACGGCGTTCACACCAGACTATTAGTTCAACTGTCAGTTTTAAGCATTTATGCCTGAGGGCAGAACTACATACATCATACAAAATGAAAGACGAATCATTAAAAGGCACTCTCGTATTCTGCATATAAAAAGAGTTCCTACTCACATTACAAGACAGATTTGAACCTTGTTCACTGGCTGAACTACTCGCCACAAACCCCTAGGAGGGTGTATGTCGGTGATGAAAAGGGGTGAAATTTACCAAAATGTTTACAGCTGGGTGGATGCGATCCACGCCGAACCTAAGGGCACTTCAGTCGGGGTCGAACCCATATCTCAGACCATTGTATAACCTGCACTGATTCTGACGGAATCCCTCAGTACCGAGAATCGGAACATTTCAGAAGGGGGAGTCTGCAAAGTTTTTCTTCTAACGAGAAAACGGCACGCATCATTACTTCACTTCCTGCCAGAAGCGTGGTCTCTTAAAAACAAAAGCAGTCGGCTGCCAACCGTTGCTTCCCACCGGGCTGCCAATTTCTCCGTTAGCACCCGGACGTTTTGAACGATTCCGTTTACGCGGAGCTTTTCCTAACGGCAGGCAACGTCTTAGGTAAAAGCCTCCGCTTTCTTCCCGGTCCCCCTTTCTGAGATAATTCGCAGTCCGCGGAGGAGTCGCTAGCCGCCGGCTAACAGGTACGCCGGAGAGGAAAGTGGGAACTTACAGATGTGAGGAGCGGTCTCATCTGTTCGCTGTGGTCCTCGTCCATTGCCACCGACCGTTACGGAAACTCCTCTTTCTGGCCCCGCGGAGCCGATAATTCATCCGAGGTGAGCTGACCGCCGCCGGCTCGCTTTCTCCTGAGGACGCTGCTCTCCGCCACTTCTTCACAACCGCCTGGAATATATTAACTCCAGCTGTAGAGCCCGCCTCCTTGCGATTGACAGCGCGGTGCTCCGTTGACGGCGGCGGCGGCCGTTTTGCTTCCACCAATCACCGAGCGGGAGAGCGGAATGGGCGGGGTCATGGCAGTAACAAAGCATGGGAGTCTTTTCTCATTCACTTCAATCTGTCGGTTCAGAACTTTCTGATTAATCCCATGATACCGGATCAAATATCGCTGATTTCAACACCAACATCGTATAGGACGTCTGCACGTACATTTTACGTTAACTTTTTTTGTCAGCGATATTAAATCCTTTTGTCAATCTTGAATTCTGATCCATTTTAGTCCTCGACAGCACGCTGCATTTCATCGTACAAACTGTTTGTGTATGTGTTAAATAACATGCCATTAATAAGAACTTTGGTCCGTGCAGGAGTCGGGCAACTGATGCAGTCCCATATCTTTAAACAGCGTTACTGGATTATCTCTGAAGCTGATGGGCTTCTGGCAAAACATGACAGGTGGTGACTTTCTTTTTCAGAATCAGCATTATACATTATGCTTTGTGTTATATTTGACAATGATATGTACCTTTAATATACATCCATACGTTTAACTGTATCGTGTATAATTTGTAGGCTTCGGTAGCACTTGCGGGGCTATTAAACAGACATTACATAAGCAGTGGCGGAATAATAATTTAAATTATTTACTTAAGGAAAAGGAAAAACACCACGCTGTAAAAATATTGTATCACATGTAAAGGCCTTGAGTTCGAAATGTTACTTAAGTAAAAGTACAAACCATTTGCCTTAACATTTACTTAAAGTATCAACAGCAAAAGTAGTCGTTTTTAGACTTTTTTGTGGTTTAATCTATGACAGTGCATCATAGTTTTATTAACTGATCATGCTTTACATGGAAAATCATAATCTGAAAAGTAATGAGTAAGAACGGCTTTTAAAAAAATGTAGTGTAATAAAAAGTACAATATTCCTCCCTGAAATGTGGTGGAGTAGAAGTATCGATTAGCATGAAATGGAAACACTCACGTAAATGATGTACAAGTACCTCCAAAGTCAGAGCACTTCAGTATAGTACTTGAGTAAATGTATTTAGTTACTTTCCACCACTGTAAGTGACTGATTTGATTCGTTGGTGAATGTGATGGCGTGTGGAGAAACTGCTGCTTCGACATCAGGAATGGCTGTGAACGGTCTGTATTTTTGTTTTCGTATTCTAACTGCTGCTGATAAAGATGCAGGTGCTGCAGCACCAGTTGCTCTGGTAGCCCGTCCATCTGCCACTAACCTTCAGGCAGCAGGGCACAGAGGCCCAGAGAGGACACGTAGTTTCTGCTCTTTTACAGCTTTCAATACAGAATTTACTGGCGCTGAATGTTCACCGTGATACCAATGTATGATTATGGTTTTAAACATTTAAGCACTGCAGATAACCAATCATAAATTGGTGATTATTCTCATCTTTTGATTGTGTGCTTCTGTTTCTAGTGAATATTTAGAACAACTGCTTTTAAAACTGCGTTACTGTCCACACAGTCTAGCAGAGTATCTGTCTTTACCAGTTTTATTACGTCTGACGGTTGTATGGGAGCTGACCCACGGATATCACTGTGCAGGTGTTTCCGAGCGTTGTCTGGGTGGTGTGGATCGTTGCTGGAGCGTCAGGGCTCTTCCTCACTCGATACTCCGCCTGTTGAATGTTGTCTCGCGCTCTGATTTAGGGACGGAGGTCCACCTGCTTTTTCTTTTGCGGATGTTGCGCTCCACTCTTTTCATCTAAAAACACTGCGAGGTGCCATTTTCGCATGAAAAGTACCCGGGAGAAAACTAAACTGAGTATTTACCTACAGCAGTTGTGTGACTGTGTTAACTATGTTTGGAGAAGGTGTCTTAACAAGCAACACACAAGCGCACATAGTAGTATTTTTAACAGGACTACATATTGGCATGAAATCTCATTAAATACCTGGATCTTAATTACCGGCATTACACCCTTGTATGTACTATGGGGCAAGTTTTAAGTCCTGATCCTGCGAGAGGATAGAAGTGACAGTTTTTCGTGAATCAGCAGTGAGTGGTCTTCAGAGGAACTGCAGCTGTGTTCCAGATCAGCTCAGCCCTATAGTTAGCTTTTTGCTTTGTGTACTGTGTGATTTTTCAAAAACCATGAACTGGGTGCTGAATTGTGAGCATGGACATGTTGAGCACAATATCATATTTACTGCAGAGCTTACGAATTTATCCAAAAAGAGACACAGCTCTGTTAAAAAATCCTGATGGGCTCGAATTACAAACTGATTCACCAGGTATGAAGAGAAAAATGACGAAATAAAGTGGCGCACAGCATGCAGATCAAAACCACTGGATTTTAGACAGTGGCCTTAATGCATATTGATGTCTCACTATGCAAAGCAGCTCGACAGAAATTAAATAACTGCTCTCGCACTGCACTTGAAAAAAGAGAAAATGACCGTTGACAAAGTACAGTAAATTCTTTACGGAATACGTTTTAGTTGATATTTGTGTTTTCATCAGATCAGAGACTGTCTGTAATCTTACAGAGGTGCTTTAAACCTGCACTAACTGATTTTATTATCCACTTGTTTTCAACAAAAACAAGTTGGGAACACAGCATCGACATCCAGTATCATTACCTTTTAAGTTGATATGTTGAACTTGTTATCAACCAGCTGCCTCTTACTGCATCCAGCTGTTACAGAGCAGCATGATCCTTCATCTGCATCTGGTGTCTGAGTCCACCTGATGAATCTAAGTCCAGTACTCCCTCTCTTTTAGCTCTGGTTTTGGTCTCCACCAGCTCCTGAGGGAAACATCTGGCTCTTCAGCTGCTCTCTGACTGCGTCTGTCTGCTGTTTTTACTTTTAATACTTAAAAACCTTTCATATATATACTTTAGGAACATTTTCAATGCAGGACTTTGGCTTGTAATTGAGTACTTTTACTCGAGTAAAGGAAACGAGTAATTGTTCCACCACTGGCTGAAACTCATTATAAATCTCAGTAAAGCCGAGGGCGGCTGCAGATAATTCTCTGTAGGTTCATCGCAACCAGAGTCACCTTTCACTTTGTCATTTCATACAGTGTTATTATAAAAATATTGATTTTAGTCGCTTTAATGATGTCTGTTGATTGCACACGTGTCATGGTCCCCTGCTAGTACAACGCAGTAAACTAGATAAATATAGGGAATGACACAGTGAAGCAGATGTAGATGAGGCGGGGTGAAAGGACAATCACACCTGGAAGACAGAAAAAAAAAAGCTAAACAAACACAGACATTGTGAAAAAGATGAATAACAGCAGGGAAGTCATTTTTCCCAGTCTGAAAGACAGCCCATGAATGCACCAGTCCTCCTTCTCCTGTGGGAAACACTGAGAGATTATAATGATGAAGTTCAACTGACGGTGAAAAACAAAATTATAATTGTTGAAATCTGCCTAAATCGTGCTGGAGGAGCCACAAGAAATCGACGGGATCAGCTCTGACAGTTTCTCAGTAAAGTGGCCCTTTGAAGAGCTTATCTGTGATTAGCAGCTTCATGTTTGTGTGGCGTTTCCCTCCTGCTGCTCCTGTCGGCCGCTGTAATCCTGACAGATTATTTCATTACAGAAAAGTCATTGTTGTTCCCACAAAGCAGCCTCTGGCAGCCCTCAGAGTCCTTTATCCAAAGTGTTTCCGAGGTGTTACGTATACAGAGGGGAAGGAAAGAATACGTTCAATGTTTAAAATCTCTAATAAAAAGTCTTCATTTTTTTACTTTTTAAAGTGTGGAGGAAATAAAATATTTGTAATCACAGATTTTCATTTTGGTTTGGATTTTATTCTTCTTCCGTTATTGTTCTGTAGTTGTGCGGTAGTCTGGTTTTTTTTTCTTGATAAATATCACCTCATAATTATGGGCAAGGTTCTCACGATTACATAATTACTGCATCTAGATGTACTAATGATTATGCAAAAGTCTCACAATTATGGCTGTGTGTCCTGTAGCTATTATTACAAATTAAGAAACACTTTCATAATTTTGAGAAACTGCCTAATTATCATGACTTTCCCTTTGTTATGAGAAAAAAAAGAAGAGAAACTCATCTCATAACTATGAGAAACATTGTGATGACGTTTCCCATTATGAGATCTCATTAGTGCTCAAATCTCATAATTATGACTTAAAACCAGGTAACGAAAAGAGAAAAGGAAGGAGGAAAGAAAACATTCGCACACTTATGAGAAAATGAATCACGAGAAAACAGTTGTGAGACAAATTCTCATTATGAGATAGTGTCTCTTATCCTAAAACAGAGACAAAAACTCTCATAACTGGAAAAACCTCTTATAATTATGACAGATTAAGTCAGAAAGAAAGTCGAAAAGTAAGAGAGAAAGAAAGAAGCACTCTCTCACATCATAAAAATCTTTATCATGGTCATGAGAAACCGAAGAGGAAGTTTGTTAAAGTTACAAAGATGAAGAAGTCATAAAAAGGTATCTCACAATTTCGACTGATTATCTTGTGACTGTTATTGGAAAGTAAGAAAGAGAAACAGTCTCATGCTCCAAAAAACATTCTCATAATTACGACGTAGGATCTCACATTTATGACAAACTTTATCGTAATTACGACAAACCTCCGATAAAGATTCATTATGACTCGCTAGTTTCTGATAATAAGCACTCAATGTCTAGTAATTATAACAAGGAGAAACTCATATCTACGAGAAAAATGAGATAAAATTCAAATTTGTGAGAATGATTCTCATGATGAGAGGATGTCGTAATTATGACCTGATGTCAAGTATTAATAAAAAACAAGAAGGAAAGACAGAAACAGTCGCATCATTTTCAAATCAAGCAAGAAACTCTATTTTAATTCGTTATGAGAAACCACTGACAAAGTTGAGAAAGTTTCTCATCAGTATTTCTTAGTATCAAATGATTATAAGAGAGAAAGACTTACAACATAAAACAATCTCAGAATCATGAGAAACTAAATCGCAATTAGGAATCACTATCTCATTCAATTAAACATCCACTATAATTTATTATTGTCTGATAATTATGAGAAAATAAAGTAATTGTCTATGAAGGAAAAGTTGGGCGTGTGCGGTCTGATGTGTATGTGTGTGTGATGTGTTGATACCAGTAAATAAAAGAGTTTCAGGTGTTTTCCTGCTGATCTGAAGTTAAAAACAGCTCCACCCGCTCTGCTTTTCATTAACAGAGCAGATTAAACGGTGAGCCGTCAGCAGGGGACGAGGCCCTGCGCGGCTCTCTAATTAATGTTTCAGGTGACCTTTGACCTGCCGTGCATTATATAACACCGTCCACTTTATTGTTCAGTCCACAGCATCTAGATTAAGATGTTGCAGTGGCCTGTACCTGCTGATCAAAATGCCAGATGGAAACTGGAAAAATAATTAACATGTCTTCTTTTAAAATTCACGAGGTGCTGTATTTTTTACAGGTACACCTGTAGATAAGTATTAGTTTAGAACGTGTTTCGGCTGGAAGAGAACATTTCTATCCGGAAACACACAGTGAAACAAAGGGCAGACGAGCAGAAGCCGGTTTTACAGAAGACTGGTTCCAGACCTGTGAACGGAGCCGGAAAACAATGCCAGAAATACTGGCGAGAAAACGCCTCCAAGCGCGGATAAGATGTTAGCAGCCTACGCGTCCTTCATTCCAACCAGGCTTTGAGTCTGTGGTGAGTTAAAGTGACGAAACGAAGCACGCTCACAACAATCTGCTCGATTTTGAGTGTGTCACATGTGACGTACCATGCTGGCAATGGAGGAAGATAAATAAACCATGAATGGCGGTGACACAACTCCACAAAGATCTAGGAAAACAAAGAAAAGCGGTTATCACTGTCCAATGAGAACTTGCTTTGATTCATTTCCTTACAGATACATTGAAAGAAACTATGTATATTCACTTCTCAAGACAAATAAAAGAATTAAAAAACCCACTGCATCATCCAAAAAAACTGCATTGTCACAAAGCAGAAAGCGTTAAATGTACAGGACGGCGAGAAGTGCGGCAGATGTTCTCCAGAACCACAGCGACACCCATCGCTGCACATGTTTTATCGATTAGGAAATGGTAAAGTAATGGTAAACTGGTATTAACAGCAGCACCTAGTGTGTACAGTGCACTGCAAACAATGAATGTCGTGTGAAACCGGGACAAGACTCTGTCAATATTCAACAACTACAGCTCCCATGATGCTTTGGAAACATGCCAGCGGATGTCACTTACGGGACAAATGAAATGGTTTTCTGTATTTATTTCAGAGTTTTGACGGTATTTAACGTTTTCACCATCAGTTCAGCGGGAGACTGATCATTTCCAGTCAGTCCTGTGTTCTTCAGCCTACTCAGGCTGTTTGCCCACTCAAGTCACCACGCGCTCACACACACCGACTGTTCTTCGTCAGGTGTGTGGACGCTGGCAGGTTGTTTTACACCAGGTCCTCTGTGTTTATCCACTTTACTTCTGTTTACATGAGCACCAACATTCCTCATCGTTTGGCTTTCCACATTTTTTACAGGTAACTTAAAGGAGTTTCTTCTCCTTCTTCCTGAGAGTGACACATCAGTCTCATGCCTGTGTGGTAAAAACAGAGGTGGAGTCCGGATGTTTGTCTGGTTGGTTGGGCGGTTTTGGTTTTAGGGGGAGTGACTTTCAATATTTCTTGATGGTGAAATACTGAATCCCTTTCTTTGTTTTTTTCTAAATTGATTTATTGACCCCTAAGGAGTCCAATTTTAATACAGTGAGTCTACAAAATGCTGGATTCAGCTGAGAAGCTGTTGTGTTTCTGCAGAGCGTGCCCTGCATCTCTAAGCTTCAGGCTTCAGGTTCCACGTTGCTCATTTACTGTAGCAATAACATCGAGGGATAAAGAAACTTACAGTAAAACAAGAACAGAAAAAAAAAAAAGCATGAAATACGACCAGCAGCAGAAGAAACCGCAGCTCTGCTAATTATCTTCCAATCACAAACAACTTAGTGATATTGTTGCAAATACTGTTCATAATATTACTATTGAAACTGCTGAGAAAATCATCTTATTTACTTCTATCAACACTAAAATAACAATCAAAAAGACACTTTTTACAGTTTAGTGCCGCCCTCATAAAATAATACAATTTAACTGTGAATTAAATATTAAAAATCTGTCAATTCAAATCCAAACCTTTATTAAATGACTGTAAAATAAATCTACGCTTAAAATTCTTTCCTTTCAATTGCAAGCTTCTAAAATACATCACGTGGCCAAAAGTATGCGGACAGCTAAACATTGCAGCCACTTGTGGCATTTGAACGTTAAAGTTCTGCTCTAACAGCCTCCACGCTCCTGGCTCCAGTCTGTCCCGCAGATGCCGAACCCGCTGCGGGAATCCGATCCTGTTCAGAGAAGCCTCAGTGACGTCCGACACTGATGTTGGTCTGATGATGGTCTGGCTGACAGTCGGTGGGGGATATAAGAACATTTACCTCAATAAAGTTCCCTTCCACCCTCAGTCCTCCGGCTTGTGTTTCTCTTCACCCTCAGAATAAAAACCCTCTCTCTAAACCTGTGTTTGGACTCGGGATCAGTCTGAGTCCTCCTCCCGTCTATCTGAACCCTGCTTCGCCCTCTGGTGTCCAGCAGCTCTCAGTTCGGTCCAGCTCATCACCATCGTCGTCGCCGACTCCCCTGCAGCTGGTCCGAAGTCAGACCGGCAGGTGGAGGCCTCGCTGCTGGGCGGGGCTCAGGGTCAGCAGCTTCCTCAGGTGAGCCAGGACCACGTGCTTCATGCTGCCTGACGGCTTAGAGCGAGCCAGAGCAATGGACTCTGGGAGGTCAGGTCTGTGCGGTGGAGAGGGAAGAGAGCTGTATGGTTGAAGGGTAAAAGTGGAAGTAACCTGGTTTAATGTGGATGTTAATTTGAGCAGTTTGTTTCTGACACTGACAAGTCTGAGGGAACCAACTCACCGATACTGCAACTAGAATACTGCTGTAGTACTATTAGTAGTATTAGTACTCCTGCTACTATTACTGCTACTGCTACTGATGCTACTGCTACTACTGCTACTGCTACTACTACTACTGCTGCTACTGCTACTGCTACTACTACTACTGCTACTGCTACTACTGCTACTGCTGCTACTAATGCTACTACTACTACTACTACTGATGCTACTGCTGCTACTGCTACTGCTGCTACTGCTACTACTACTGCTACTGCTACTGCTGCTACTACTGCTACTACTACTACTACTGCTACTGCTACTACTGCTGCTACTACTGCTACTACTACTACTACTACTACTACTACTACTACTACTGATGCTACTGCTACTGCTAATGTCATTACTTTGGTGCTGGTACTTCTGTTTGTGCAGCTGCTACTACTATATTACTACTACTTTACCACTCTGACTACCACAACCCCCGTTCAACTGCTGTCCCTGCTTCAACTATGTCTCTGATTACTTTTACTACAGCTACTGCTGCTGCCTCTGTTGGTAGTCTACTGCTGCAAGGATTGGGGGAAGCTTTTACATCCTTTACTTACAGTCAGTCAAATTAAAACAGTAGAATACTGCTACGGTGTAAAAGTACTCAATTATAAGTAAAGGTCCTGCATTCAGAGTTGTATTAAGTAAAGGTATATGAGTATTATGAGCTAAATGTACATGCGGTATCGACGTACTCATGCAGGTAGAAGGGCTGTGTCATTGTTTTTTGGATCGTTATTATTATCGATGCATTAATGTGAGATATTTTACTGTTGCCAGTGGATGTGGAGCTGATTTAACTGCTTTATATACAGTTGGCATTTGGTTCCAATGTAACATAAACTCATTCAGGTCATCTCAGACTGGACCAGTTCACAGTTTGATCACAAACGGTTCATCTCATTTTTCAGTGAATGTTACCTAGTGAGTCTGCAGTGGTGGTTGCTGTGGAGGCCGAGGACCTGGAGCCGGGGGCCAAGGGGCAGATGGGGGCACCCCGGGGTCCTCAGGTTCCGGGACAGAGCCGACAGAGAGTCCCTGTAGACCAGACCACGACGGGACGACACGACGGGACAGGGGTTACAGGTCGCCAGCTGGAGTGCACAGAGACACAGATCGTTTACGGCGACGGGATGACGGTTTTGGTCTCTGTTGTAGGATGTGCGGTTATATATATGCTTTCTGTTAGACTGAACAGACATCAGGACCAGGGATGGGCGTACCATACCGCCTTCTGTCAAACGCACTGTCTCTACGCATTGTGTTGGAGCTCGTGTCAAACGAAGAAAAAACCCACTGTCACCGTTGCCTCAGCAGAGCGTCGGTCAGTTTGTTCTGCTGCTAAATGATATTTTCAAGTGACACAAACACCGTTGGCATAATAACAGAGGAGAATAACTGAGACATATGGTGATACGACTTTTACGTGAGGGAACGTTTCCACACATCAGGGACCCAGACTGTTGCACCGGTTGACATGTTCCTTTATCACCATGCACACACACGCACACACACACACCGTCCTGCTGCCCCAAATACTCACTACAGCACCAAATGTGGATTAATGCGCCGCTGCAAATAGTCCCCAACAAAAGCTCGGTTTCCTCCTGTTTGATAACAACTACAGTGAGCGGCTGTTTGAGGAAAATCACTGAGACTTTTATAAAAATCAAACTATATATTTGTGAGGTGATTTTAAAGAGTCACGTCTTCCGCAGGAACCAATGGGATCCGAGCTGAGAGCCACAGACAGAGGAGGGAAGGTGTTGAGAGACGGACTACTTAAGTCTGCACAGGAAGAAGACAGAATAACTCCCGACTGCTCCTCAGGTTTAGGACGTGCAGTAAATATTCAGACAGTCAAGGACAAACTGCCGTTGAATCGGTTTCCTGTCAGCAGATCTCAGAGGAGCTTCAGCTGTTCAGGGCGCTGAATCTAAATCGAGCTTTCTGGCTGCAGGGCGGCTCCCAGGGGCCCCGCCGCCGATACAGACCTACTTCTGCTTTAATTAGACCTCCGCCTCCTTCGGCACCAGCTGCACACAGAAAGACTCCGATGAGCCTGACTGACTCCCGTTTTAAAGTTCAGCATATTCTATTCTGTCTTATATCTCAAGTGATCCATTATTTATGTCGGTTTGTTTGATCACGGTTGATCACCGATGTTTCTGAAACCAGAATCAATGATCGTGGAAACTGAACTGATTGTTTGATCACACTCATCGCAAGTAGAAGTTTAATCTAACAACCAGCGGGCAGCGGTGGAAGAAGTATTCCGGCGATCTACCTGAGTAAAAGTAGTAATACCACCGTGTAGAAATATTAAGGCGAAAAGTATTAGCATCAAATATACCTAAAGTACCCCAGGTAAAAGTACTCGTCGTGCAGAACGACCCATTTCAGATTGGTATGTATTATATTACCGGATTATAATGATTGATGCATTAATGTTCACGTCACTTTAATTTTCCAGCAGGTAAAGGTGGAGCTAATTTGAATTATTTTATTTACTGCCGGGCAGTTTCATTTTAACCTCTAATAACACCTTGTAAATTGTATTATACTTTGTTTTGTAAATCAGAATCTGTAAAGTATCTAAAGTTAAAAGATAAAAATAAGGGAGAAGAAAGTACAA
Organism: Xiphias gladius; assembly: GCF_016859285.1. Lineage (NCBI taxonomy): Eukaryota > Metazoa > Chordata > Actinopteri > Istiophoriformes > Xiphiidae > Xiphias > Xiphias gladius. Next base: position 29,425,020 of record NC_053421.1, read on the forward strand.
TGTCTGCCTCTGAATTGTAGGGAAGTTTACTTAAGTGTAAAGTATAAAAGTAGCAGACAATTTAAATGTTTAAGTAAGGTACAAATACCTCAAATGTGTTCCGAAGTACAGTACTCGAGTAAATGTACTCAGTTACTTTCCACCACCATAGCTACCAGCTAAAACACCCCTTTTTTCTAACCTCAGTGACAGTCCACACAAGAACAGACAAAATAAGTTGACTTCTTGTAATTGTGTCACAAAACAATCTCGGCTCAAGGGCCACTTACTATCTTTTTGACCTATTTGTCATGATGATACCGAGCAGACTCCTACTTCTGAAGACGTGACGGATGAACTTTCGCACTCGAATGTTGTATTTCTGATGATTAATCTGGTTACTGTTGGAATCGTTTTGCTTCAGACTCCCTGTGGAAAGTTTTAGTTTCCCACAATAATCGAAACTCTGCTTACGAGGTAAACAGAGGCTGCGTGAGATGCCTGCGTTTGTGAGATGTACTAGTGGGGGAGAAAATAACACCAACGATATCGATAGCTTTATATGGGGTTGAATAAGTGGACATTATAAACTTGACGGAGGTCGTGTTTATCACAGAGATGCTGTATTGGACTCTATAGGTGTCGCTATCCTTTACGTCCACTCCTGTACCGTGATACAACAGGTAACCAGTTTAAATCAGGCAGGTGAACAAATACAGAGTTGATTTAAACACCGTCAGAATTGAACGTTTAATTAACCGACTCGTTTCCTTTTTAACCTTCATGAGTTTCCTGGTGATAACTGAACATTTTCTTGCATTCATTTTCATTGTCTAATAAATCCTACACTAAAACCAGATAAATATTCCCCACAGTGGTGGAAAGTAACAAAGTAGATTTACTTGAGTGCTGTACTTTGAGTACTTGAGTATTATTCCACTCCATTTATTGAAGATCCTTAATTACGAGTTACTTTTCAGATATGATTTTAAAAACAAAGATAAGCTTATGAAATTCACTGTTCCAAGATTTAACCAGCGGTTCGCAACCTCTTTGGCTCTTGGCCCCGGACAAAAGGCAGCTGGGGGCCCTTTCACATTTCAGGTGCCTGTGAGTTGTTAGCAGTTCTACAACAGAGACATTTCAGCTCTAACGTTCTCTGACTGGGGTCATTTACAAGTCTGTTTTTAGGCTAAAAGAAGTGAGACAGATCAGTTTCTTCTTCTTTCCTCTCCCTCCCATGAATCATCTGACGACCCCTCGGGTTCACCTGGTGACCCTGTGGAGGGGCCCGACCCTGAGGTTGGGAACCAGTGGACTAAACCCTCTCCCTGTCTCTGACGTAGCTAAAGGCAGCTCCACCTGGAGCAGCTCCAGCAGTAAAACGCTGCTGAACCCTCCGTGACTCAGGATCAATGATCTGATCTTGTAATAATCCTGTATAAATGATCTGTCAGTCACTGCAGAGCTTTTACTTTGGATCCTGTAAATTAAACGACTAATGAGTTTTTCCTAGTGTTTTTTTCTGTTTGTTTTGTTTATAAAATGCCAGAAAATAGTGAAGAAAGCTCGTTATATTTTCCCACGGACAGAGGTGTCGTCTTTGTTTCGTTTGACCAACCGTCCAAACCCGAAGGTTTTCGGTTTACTGTCACATACGACATCAAATCCTCATATTTCAGATGCTGGAGACAGAAAATATCTGGCATTTTTGCTTCAGAAAATCGATCTGATTATTTAAATAGTTGGTGATTAATCTTCTAATCGATCGACTAATCCGCCGATCAATTAATCGTCTGACCCTTTCAGCTCTACTTTAAACGACACTTTGCCCTTTCACTTAATTCAGATTTTCATGCAGGTCTTTTACTCTTAATGGAGTATTCCTACGTCCTTTTCCTAACCTAAGGGATGCGAGTACTTCTTCCACCACTGCAGATCAGCTCCTCTCTGCCGCATTTCCAAATCAAGTCCACGTGCACTTCTCGGTCCCCATCAAACCAGAACAGAACACATCAGATGCTTTCACATGAAACGAGGGAGGAAAAACAACAGAAGTCGAGCTACTCACTGAGACGAATGTTGCCATGTTGCAGCTGTTGACTGTTGTTACCAGAGAGACATCAAGAGTGTGAGAGTCTGAGCTCTAAAACAAGCCCCTGTCTCCGTCCCCCCTCTGTCCTCGATCTGCGTGACTGCACAATGATGTCATGATTTCAGACTTCAGACTTGTAATCCGGTGCCAGATTAAAGATTAGCGGAGACAAAGAAACACACGCACACACATTCAGTGTGTATATATATATATATTGACAATAAGGACAATAATCACACACACATTTATTTGAAATCCAATACTTGAATGTGAGGACCCACATTCCTTAGACCCTAATCTGAGTCTAATTCTAACCTTAAACCCCTGAACACAAAGAAGTCAGAATCAGACAAAATGCCGCCTCTTTCTCAAAAATGTTCTTAGTTTCCGAAAATGTCCCAATTTTACGAAATGTCCTCGCCACCCAAAAAAATGTCCTCACTTTACTGAAGTTTGCTAATTTTCCAAAACGTCTAAACCACATAAAACAAAATAAAACGAGATCAAATAATAAACAAAAATGTACCAAAATGCCCTCACTTCTTACAAAATGTCTGTCGTGGTCTAAAACATTTACTTGGAAAGTCTGGCTCTGACAGTTACACAACTGCAACGACCAGAATTAATAAACGGAGGTTTGGTGTGTGAGCAGGATTACAGTGTGTGTGTGTGTGTGTCGGGGGGCTTGTTTTACTGCATTTGTGGCGTCCGAAAACCGGGAGCCCATTTATTACTTACTCCTATTTACTTGTGTGGTCCGGCGGCTTTGTGGGGACCAAAGTGCTGGACCCACCAGGATTCAGGTTAGATCAGGGTCAGGGTAAGGGCCTAGGGAATGCACGATGTCAATGATGGCTCCCTGTGAATATAGTAAAACAAGGACGTGTGTGTGTGAGTGTGTGTGTGTGTGTGTGTGTGTGTGTGAAACAGACAGTGGTGAGGGGACTGATCACTGAGGGTTCGAGAGATCACATGTTCCACCTGACATTATATAGAGGGGGCGTCTGACTGTCCACATACTTTTGTCATGTAGTGCGAGACTAGAAACACCATAAGTCACGCATTCATTCACATTTCAATGCTGATCGGTTCTTTTGTGATGTCAAATTCTAATAATACAAGCCAACATTTTCAGGTTTTTGTCCCACACTGTGGTAAATGAGGGAACCGGAGGTGCTGACCGCCGTGTCCGTGTCTGTAGCGCCATCTTGTGTCTGACATGTGGAAACCAACATCTCAGCAGCTGGAGGAGACGAGCTGAGCTGCTTCTCCTGCAGATGAGTTACAGGGTTTGACAGAGGACATTTATTTTAAACGTCTTTTTATGACTTTGTCTATGATGTTGTTCATGCTTCTTGTATTAACACACAAATTATAACTGTAAGTTTACACTTCCACATTTCCTGTCAGCCATAATTGGTTTTTAGTAAAAAAAAAAAGTCCTGTAGTAGTAAAGGCCCTCGAGTCAGGATGCGTTCACCCTGAAATATAGAGAGGAATTTCAGGGTGTGAATCCTGAACATCGGGCGTCAAAGTGGGCTTAAAAAATGAATGAAGAAATGCTTGTTCACCCAAGATCGGGTCATCAAAAAATAACACACTCCACTCACATGCTGCTAACGATCACTCCTGTGAATGATAACCAAAAATAGTTGTTTCTCATTGCCTGCGTTTTGAGAAATGTATTGATTTAGATGTATTAATGAAATCATTTACTCCAATGAATTCTGTCCTAATGCTGGAACGTCATCTGGGAATGTGAGATCCACGTTCAATGTCAGAGCTGCTCAGAGAAAATCTCCGGGATTTCAAAATGTCGCATTTGTTCTTCTAAAGTCTTGGTCTGATCTCAGAAAATATTTCCCGCGGAAATGGATCCACGACTGATCGAAACATTGCACATAAGAGTGAGCAAAAAAAAAAAAAGCTGTGGCTCGCGTGGATTCCGCTCCGTTTTGCCTTCGAACCAAACACCATTTACTCGCACGTTTCACACGGAAATGCACTTTAAACACAAATAAAAGCGAAAACCACGAACACGAGCTCGGTGTTTGTGCGGCTCAAACTAATTTGACTGTCAAAGTGACACCAGATCAGATCAGGAAACATCAAAACAACCAACCTGCAACAGATCAGTTCACCTGTACTTCACTTCAGTCCCTTATTCAACTGGAAAGCCCCCCAGAAACGAAAAAACAGACCCCTGCATGTTGAAAACGCAGACTGTGGCACCTCTGGCCCCCGCCACACGAACACTGAGGTGCATCTTATGCAAACACCTTCCAAATCGCCTCGTGTTTGACTGACAAATGTGCGTTTCCATGTCTGAAGCAGAGGAGAAGGACGTGACTCTGGAGAAGACTCGACTGCAGGTGAGACAGGTGAGATTTTACCGCAGAGATGAGAAAATGCTCATTTATTTTGATGTTGGCTGCAGGTCAGAGAATGACTTCTGGTGGGGGCTTCGTCGGGGTCATAGAGGACGATGCCAACGCATCAGGAAAACAAATGACGCTGTGTGAAATTCTCAGATGAAGATTGAAATCTTTAAGCAACGGCATCAGATGTTGGGCTGAACACCTTCCTCTTCATTTCCATAAAACCTAACGTGGATTCCCTCAGACTTTGAGCTGCACAGATATACAAGATATTTTTAAAATGAAAAAATAAAAAACCATTTCATTCACGATGTCGGATTATGTCTGATTCTTTATTTTAATTACTTTTATAGATGCATTTCTTCTATTTACATGATTATTGATCACTAATTTGGTGAAAATGGCTCAGAAACTGAATGTGGAGCTCACATTATTTAGTGTTGTGAATGAATTCGATCTACTTACTCAGTCTGAAACTCATTTTAAGGGTTGATAAGTTTGAATCATCATATTTAATACAGACAAAGCCTCTGGTCAAACAGCTTTTAAATTTAGTGCAAAAACTCACATTTATGAATTTTCATTTTTGGCTCAAAGTGTTTGGGACTGACACTAACGTTTACTTTTATTACTGAATTTTTTATTTAAAGAAAATGACCAGTGACCATGTTTATTTCATCTGGAAGCTGAACTTGTGTAGAAAGTGCTTTACCTAGTGCAGAGAGAAGTTGGGGGGTTTTCCCATTCACTTCATTACAGTCAGAGTTTGATCACAGCAGCATCTGGTGGCGTCGGTCGACGAAAGAATCACACTCATGGTGACGTAAAGCGGCATCAGACATCTGAGTCCATGAAGACTCCTTTTAAACACAGTCAGTTCATTCCAGGTGCTGGCTCCAAGTTTAGAAGACCCATCACTGGGGATCCCGGTGTCACCATGTGTCCCGTTCTGCTTCTGTTCCTGCTGCCGGCCGCACTGAACTCAGGTAAAGCACAGTTTAATCTCACGCCTCACATTTAAACTCACATAAACAAACCAGGCCATAAAAACCTGGAGAAACCTTCGTAAAACAAAATAAGGTCCATTGGACTGGACACCAGTCGGAAAACGCCACCTGCTGGCGGTAAAATGCTGAAATTATTGTGTTTTTGAAAACACGTCCAAAGTTCTGAAAGAATCTTCTATTGTTGCCAATGACACAAACAATTCTGGATTATCAACCGGTTGAAGTGTGCAGCTGCTCAGGGGCCCAGGCCCCCGGGGTTGTTACATCTTATTTGGCTCTAGATATTTTGATCATTCACAAATTTGTTAGAAATTTGCACTAATGAAGTAGAACATCAACTCTGACAGGTCGTCCGTCCTCCATCTTGTAGAAGGAATCAGGATCTGGTTTTAAGACCTGAACTGTTTCAGTTTCTATTCTGGTCGTTTGGTGTAAAGTGTTTTGTTTTTCTTTTAATCAAACTGCTTCATTTTCTTCTGTCTGTCAAGTAATTTAACAGACAGAAAGCCTCTGGTAAAGTCGTATCACTCGAACTGTCAGGCTGCAACCAACAATTATTTCATTATCTATACATCTGGCAGTTATTTTCTTCAATAACTTATTGATTATTCACTGTATAAAATGTCACCAAATAGTGGAAAATGCCTCATTATTCCAATTGTTTTTGTCTTCTCTGACCAACAGTCAAAACACCAGAAAATGTCGAGTTTACTGTCGTAGAAAAGTGGGAAAAACAGCAAATATTCACATTTGAGAAACTGGTACCAGTAAATTTGAGCATTTTTTTTCTTGAACTGACTTAAGTGAGTAATAAATGATCAAAATTGTTGCCAGTTAATTTTCTGTCAATGGAAGAATCATTTAATCAATTTATCATTTCTGCTGTAGAGTACCAGTTGGCGTCCGGGGAAATAATGAAACTGACATGTGTAGTTGGGGTCCGTAGGGGCCCAACAACAAATTTAGGAGGTTAATGGCCACAAAAAATGTAAATGAGACAAATGTAAACACGGTTCTTCTAACCACACAAGTTACAAGTGCAGATCCAGAACTGCCCTACAAAGCTAATGAGTTAGCAGCTGTTTTTGCTGTTTGGCTAAATCAGTTCAGTCAGTTTAAGGGTAACGCAAAGCTACTTTCTGTTTGTGTCACAAAAATGTCTGTAGTTATTTTTAAATTTGAATGTATTTGTATTTGGGTAAACTCCCGCTGTACAGTACAACTGCGCGGAGCAGAGGAACAGCGGCATCTGTTAGTTACCCTCAAGTCCATGTCACGGCAGAACAAGCACTTTGTTTAACTTCGTCACACAGTGACGCTGTGAGGAACAGCAAAAGCGTGAATTCAGTCGTCATGGATTCCAGACCGCTGCTCACTGACCTGTGCCTGACCTCCTCCCCATGGCTGGTGCAGTTTTACCTTTTGAAAAGTATGACCGATTTTTTTTTTTTTTTTGGCTTTAGCAGTTTTTTCTCTCTTTCTCCAGAATCCGCTGCCAATCTACCAGATGACAACACTGGTCGGAAATTCGCTGTTGCTTTTCCGGAGAACATCGCCTATTATCATCCGGTTCAGCCCCAAAACCGGGTCCAAATCACTGCCTTGCACGATAACACAAAGGTCACCATCAAAACGCATACGTACTCTACAAGAACAGTGATAATGCACGCCGGACAGTCTGGGAAGTTCGTTCTTGAAGCAAACCTGGAGCTCAGGAAGGCAGAAATCTCCAACAAAACGCTTGTAATTACCAGCACCAAGAATATCACTGTCCAAGCCATCAGCCTTAAACACAACAGTGTGCAGACTGCTCTGGTGATACCTACTGACAAGCTGGGCAAAGAGTACCTCATCCCGCCTATACCCAAAATCCAAGGAACCACTGACCAAGTCACGTTAAATGTAAATGAGGGAAGCCCGTTCAAGCTTGTCATCATCGGTGCGGACCAAGAAACCAAGGTGACTGTTGAAGGTGCAGAGGCCAAAGAAGTTACGCTTCAGCCCCAGCAGATCGTTCAGATGTGGGTACAGGAAGGGGATAACTTGCGAGCCGTGAAAGCCGACCGGCCGGTGGCGGTCCTCTTCGCTCACTCTTGTGCTCTCCGGCACAACTGTACCTGTGGGCTGCTGTACGCCATGCTGCCGCCCGCCAGAGAAGAGAAGCTGAGGTTCTTCATTCCTCCTGTCCTGGCCAAGGATGCTCATGGGGAAACATTTCTTCTTCTGTCAGAGAAACAATCCGCCAAAATAGAGGCTTTTGATCCAGACTCGCCGCTGGTCCAGACAGCCGGTACAGCCATCCTCTACCGCCCGGGCTTACTGCTCACTCTGATCCCAGAGACGGACTTCGCCTCCTGCTTTGTAGTCAGCCACATCTCGCATATGCAGAGCTTTGCTGTGATCATAGTCCACAAGGATTTCACTGACGGGGTTCGGATTGGAAATCTTCCTCTGCAGAGTCCAGAGTGGCAGGAACTGAAAGGGACCGAGTACGTCTCAACCAGAGTGGATGTGGTTCTGGAAAAGAACGTCGTCTGGCACACTTCCTTTAAAATGGCTGTCTACTTTGGGGGAAACAAGGGAGAGGCTCTGTTTGGGAACCCAGCACCCATCATCAGTAAAGCCCCAGGTATGGACCTGCAACTATTTTTTATTTAACACTGTATAGAATGTAATTCAGCACCTTTTTTTATAAATCTCATAAACAGTCCATACCTGGTCCCAGATAAGCAGCAGAAAATTGATGGATGGATTAAACAATTCAAAAATAAAAAATTGATTTGTTCATTTTGGGCTTTGCTAAAATTGAAACTGTCTTCGTCTGGTCACAAAAACTATTCAAGACCTTTGTCAATGAAATTTCATTGATTTAATACCCTCTAAGGCCTTTTTTGGAGGGAACTGAAGTTTAGAGACTTTTCAAACCTGCGGATACGTTGACCGTGAACATGAGCCACATCGTGTTTACAGTCGGACCTCCACCTTAAAACTGCGGTTGACCGAGTCCGGAGAAACTCCTAGAAATAAAGGCCGTGTCACTTCTGACTTTTAAACAAGTTGTTGGATTTTAGCTCTAAAACTAGCTCCCTCATAGTTACTCATCTCGCTTGGCACAGACACAGTTTACGCTGATAACGGTGGCAGATTTAGAAAATTCACGGCAATTTTTTGAAACAAGTGCTCGATTACAAAAGCAGCCTCTTTTTTTTAACCGGCGATTATCGATTTTGCAGCTGAAACGAGGACTGTCGCTCAACTAATTCAGCTAACGTTAGCTCCATGAGTTGGTCGAAATGCCGTCTGCAGCTGACTGCTCCCGTTTCAATCTGACTCATTTTAAAATGGGAATCTCTTAAAATATGTTTGTTAACAACTCTCACTCCTCCTGCTGACACCCATTAGTGGAGGCTGCTCAAACCCGTCTCCTAAAAATGACGTTCATATACGACAAAACTGCAACAACAAATACGTTTTCGTAGGAAACGTAATTGCGACCGGATTTCGTTTTCTCATAACATCATGAAGATAAGTTGTTAATTGACGTACATGGCAAGTCACAAATACGTTGATACTAAACATTTCAGTAAAATGTTCATAGACAATCTGATCCCGCAGAACAACATCCACCTGTAGTGACTCCGGCATCATTAAATTGATTTACGGTTCTGTTCAGACTCTCGGGCACCTGGTTCAGGTTCGGGAAAGATCCGGGTCTGGTTTAATACAGAAAAAGTTCAGTGACTTCAGACACAACCTGTTTATTTACGTTTAAGGAAAAACCGCCATCTTTCCTGAACCTGAACCAAAACGCTTTTGTTGCGTAAACTCTGGATGCGAACCTGGTCTCTGGTGTACTTTGTATGCCCGCTGTCCACCCGGGGCTGCTGGATAAACAGATAATGAACAACAGCTGGAATAATAGAATATAGAACAAATACTGAACATTAATAAACACTTAAAATGCCCTTATATCTGCTTACGAGTCTGTTATAAAGAATTGACTGAATCTTTGTCTACTGCTTATAAAAGCTAAATAAGGGGGCTTAAATAAAGCGTTAGCCTAGAGCCTCATGCACACTGCTGCAACATGCGGAGAAACCCCGAGCTTGAACTCCGCCATGCCTAGTTATGGTTGCTCAGCCCTGATTGTTAAGCGGTTTGGCAAGTTGTTGTTACCAGCCCACCAGCACAAAACACAACGAAAGCGCTGATTTCCAAGAATTGTTACTTATCAAAACAAAGCTAATTTCAGATTGTCTCCCATCTGTTTCACAGATTCAAGGGGTTGCGCCTTGACTCCAGAGGTCGTAGAAATCGGAGAAGTGGCGGGCGGCTGGCGTGAATCTCTGAAGTACTGCAAAGACAAGAACCTGGAGCTGATCAGCATCTCCGAGGCCCAACACGGGACACAGGTCTACAAAAAAATTATCCAGGCCAAGAACGACAGTGTGCAGGAGGTGTGGATCGGCATGCGCCGGAGCGCCCAGACCGGAGAATGGTACTGGCTGAACAACGACCCAGTCACCGACACCAACTGGGAGGAGGGGGAGCCCGGCACAGTGCACGACGGCCAGTGTGCCATCATGAGTCTGGGAAGTGGCGAGGACTTTGGGTGGAGTGACGAGGACTGCTGCAAGGCCGCCCATCCCGTCTGCTACAGAGAGCCCGTCCTCTTGCCCCTGTAGTGGGACGATCCAGCAGGGCGGCGAGGACCCCACTGGAAAACTAGCAGCCAAACATGAAGCGTGATCTGGGGTCTCTGAACTACATGCCGTACATTCCCAGTGCTAATATTTTGCATCTCTTTCTCTAAGCATTAACAAAGTATTTTAATGAGTCTAACCTTATCCATAGCCATTCTCTAGTTGCCCTGTATTATTAATAAGATTAGAATAACTGCTTCAAAGCTATTCCAGTAATATCAGTTTAGATTAAATCCAAGCTTGAATTTGTATCTAAAAAATGTTGTGAAAATTTTTTTTAAAAAGAGTTCAGGAACCTGCAGACTGCACCGTGCCCTCTGTAAGTTTTGTTAAGTCATGTAGTTTGATGAGTAGTTTGATTGGTGCGTGCAGTCATTCCTGAAAAATGCCACACCATGTTTAAGGTCCCGGTCACACCAGAAGCTTTCAATGTGAGATTAATTTGACCAGAAGCTAGTGGGCCACTAAAAAACAAAACAGAACAGGGCTGGGTAATGTTCAGAATTTTTTAAAGGGGCCATATGTAGGTATTTTAGTTTAAAATATTCAACAATCAACTAAAAATATCAACAAAAAGTGTTGAAATAACACTTTTGACATTATGTCAGAGACGTCTGTGTACCGTGGTGCAGAGGTATCTACTGAAGTTAGCATGCTAAGCAGCTAGCCGCGGCCCGTCCCGTCTCCTAATACCACTTTCTGCCTCAAGAGGCGATAGTGAGTCACTGCAGCGTCCAGTCTGCCCTCAGTCCAACGTGAAAGGACGAAGAAGTAGTAACTGTGAGCGGACTGTAAACCCGCGTTGCAGTCGTCCTCTCTCGCGACATTCCTCCGTCTTTCCTCGAGCTCGGCTACTGATGCCGCTGCTCCAGCTGCTCTTCCCTCTCCCTCGCCTTCCTCCACCTCTCGCGGCTCCTCCGCTACTCCTGCCACCACCACATCTTCCTGGTTCTCTGACTGGGCAGACCGGGTGTCGTCAGACTAACAGTAACCAAAGGAAACAGCCTACCGGCTACATAATCAGACTGGAAGGTAGGGTTGGCAACATGTCAACAGCTGCCCTGTGCTGAGGTCAGGTTCATTCAGGCTAACGTTAGCTCAACGTGAGGGCGAGGGTTGAAACCTGGCTGTGATGGGCCAGTGAGCCCAGGCCCGGACTACACTGACTGACAGGGACGCAGAGAGGCCCGGTAAAAACTTCATGGATTTTCGGACAGTCCTCTGACGCGGCGGCGGCCCACCGGGACTTGTCCTGGTTTGGCCGAGGGCCGGTCTGACCTCGGCGCAGGGGAAGGGGACGGGGGGAGGAGGGACCAAAGAGTGCATTTCCTTGTTTCTTATGACAGGGGTGGACGCCCCAACTTTCTGGTTATACGCTGCCCCCTAGTTGTTCGGAGAATGAATTTGACAGTCAGGCCAATTCTCACACATAGACCCTGTAAATGAAGAAGTTCATTTAATTTATTTATTGTTTTCTGTGACGGTTCTGAGACGTTAATCCGTTGTGTCTTTTGTGATTGTATGATGTTTCCTAGTGAGTTTGATAGTTTTCATAATATTCTTCTGACATGTGCTGTGACAGTATGGCATTGGTCGCCCAGAACCGGTTCACCCTACGAGAGGCAGCCGTTGGCTGGGCACAGGCATCTTAAACATCAGCACCACCTCTGCCTCTTCTCACTCTCATGAAGACTTTCAGATTTACGTTGAAACAGTCGCTGCACCTTACTAAAACCTCTTCCTACAACTCTGTGCTCCAGAACCTCATCTTTCCAGATCATCAGGAGCAAGTACGAAAAGCTAGAGAGTCAAGCAGTGATGAGAGAAGTTATCTAATAGAATAATGTCTAATGTCTAATGTGACAGTGTGTGGAATAAAGTGCAACACTTTACTTTACAGGGTTGCAAGTTCCCCGGAAATAACTGCGTCACTACTAGAGTAGGATATTGATTTGGGCAGAGCACAGCAGGTCAACCGAGCAGGACCAACAGTAAAATATTTGTCTACAGGCAACAAAGGAATTCGACAGATATGGAGAATAATGTTTGAAATAGTAAATGAATAATTAATTCATATTTACTGGGGTTTAAATTCCTGTTTTACCCATAATTAGTACCAGATTACGAAGTCCTTTTCATGAAAATTAATGGAAATTATTTGGAAATTTACGGACCAATAAAATAAAGCATTGCCACGGTTTCCATAATATGGACATGAACACTCCCAAAGACACCACTTTGTATAATAATTTCTGCTTATATAAGGAAAAACAAAATGTTGTCAAAGTTTTCGTCAGAACTTTATTATTTGATTTTCAAGACAAATAAAATATCTGAAACACTCTCAGGTCATGTGATCAATAATAATGATTAAAGTCTGTACAACTTTACTGTTATGTTTAGAATTTACAAGCAGAATGCAAACATTTAATACATTTTACTAAATGATTTAACACACTATGATATAGTTGCAATATAATAATATGATTTTTAAGTGTTTATTAATAAAGAGTAGTTGTCAGCAATTATGACTTATTTTATATTTTATAGACTTTTATAAACATATTTTATGTTACTGTGTTTTATTGTGTTGTCGTTCATCGTCTGTTCCTCCAGCAGCCTCCGCTGACGCGTGTCCACAGGAGGAGTTGGAGCCGGTGACGGAGACGCTGACAAACACTGGGATCCGATCACAGCTGCGTTGGAAACCAGTTGTTACGTCTTTATAGACTGAATACAAAGGCTAAGTAGGGGACTTGCTCCTACGGTGCTGCCATAGCGTAAATACATTAAATTATGTCAGGTTATTTCCACCAGCAGCTGACTCCCTGCAGACTTCCTCCCTGCACCATCCACACCCCCACCCCAACCAGCAGGATGACCTTTGCCCCCACAGACAGGGACAGAAGTAACAGGAGAGGAGTCGATGCCCCGGTCACGGACAGTGGGGGTCGGGGGGGCAGGACGTACAGGGTGGCCTGCTCTTTGCCCAGTGGGTTGGAGGCGCTGCAGGTGTACTGCTGGCCCGGCTCCACGTCTCTCAGCTGGCTGACGGTGTGGTAGTTGGTGCCCTGCGCCACCGGGCCCAACAGTGAACCCTCCAGCAGGTCGTCCGGGCCAAGCCACTGGATGTCCGGCAGCGGGGAGCCCTGGACCCGGCACAGAGCTCTGTAACTGGACTGCTCACTGCCCTCCACCGACAGGGCCAGGATCTTCGGAGGAGCTGCAGCACAGACGGAAAGAGGGAAAACAGATGAGTAGAACAAAGCGCCACAGTCGCCCCCTGCTGGCAAGGCTGGATTACAACCAGGAGCCCCAGACCCCCGAGGGTGGTTATTTGATTCATCATTAGTTAGTTAGAATATCAACTCTGGCTCTGGTCCACCATCTTGTGGTTCTGGTCTGGTAGAGGGACTCTAGAGGGGCAAAATCCGGTTTTAAGACCTGAACTGTTTAATTTGATCTTTGTTGCTGATTTTTTTGTAAACTTGTTGTAAAGATTTATCAAACTGCTTTATTTTTTTAAACAGACAGAAAAACCTCTGACAGGCTCGTACTATCACCTCATGGGAGAACTTTACGGCTGCAACTATTGTTTTCAGTATCAGCAGGTCTGGCGGTTAAGTTCTTTAATAACTGATTGACTGATTAATATGTAAAATGTCAGAAAATGGAGAAACAAATGTCTCATTATATCCTGAAGCCCAAGTGAATGTCCATATTTAAGAAGCTGCTACCGGTGAATTTTTGCACAAACAGTAACTTCAAACAATTAATCAACTAACAAAATTAACTTTCTGTCAATTGATGAATTACACTTTTTGTTATTGGGGAAATAAAGAGGTCCAACAAAAATTTTTTTCCCCCCGGGTCCCCGCAGGAGCTTAACCCGGCCGTGCCTGCTGTTAGCTGGACTTCCTAACCAAGGGGGCTGTAGAACCGTACCCTCCACTCTCAGTCTGGTTCCCATCTTGTCCTCAAAGCTGATGCGCTCTCGTCCCTGAACCTCCACTCTGCAGTAGTAGCGTCCGCTGTCCTGCAGGGTGGCGCTGCTGATGCGCAGCGACAGGTCGTGCTCTCTTGGGCTACCCTCCAGCCTGTAGCGCTGGTCCTGCTGGGGCCCCGGCTCGCAGGTGGGGGCTCCGAGCCGGTTGGTGCAGCGGTACAGGACGGTGGCGCCCTGACCGTGGCCCAGATGCCACAACACCTGCAGGGAGGAATGCTGGGAGTGCTGCGGGTGGCTGAAGGTGCAGGGCAGCACCACCGGGTAACCCTCGATGGCTCGTATCTCCGGCTGCACGTACATGGACCAGCCGTCATCTCCGGAGCCGAGGGCTGGCGGGAGGAGGGGGCGGGAGAAAGGGGCGTGACAGTCACTGGTTACCGAACAGAAACAGCCTCACATTTTTATCTCCGTTGCATCTCAGCTCCACCCTCCAACAACCAAATCTGTCTGATTTACATGTTGTAGCTTTTTTACTGAACAGTTAGAAAAAGGGTTTAACAACACCAAGAGGCTACAGCCTTGCTAACTCAGACACAGCAATGCTTTGATGCTACATGCTAATGTTTAGCGGGTACAATGTTTACCGTGTTCAGCATCATGGTTAATTAGCCGTTAATTAGCAGTAAGCACAGGTCTCGGCTGAGGCCGACGGGAACGTCATTAGTTCTGCAGGCGTTTGGTCATAAAGCTGAGTATTGGACAGATTAAAATCTTGACCGGATGATGGCGCTAGAGGAAAAGTCAGAAGATGGTCAAAGTTATTACAGTTCATCCTGAGGGGAACATGAACGTCTGAAGCTCATCTCATCTCAGTCCATCTGATGGTTGTAGAGAGATTCAGTCTGGATTAAAGTGGTGAACTGAACGGCCGCCAAACACCGCAGTCCCCCCAGACCTGCTGCCGGCACAGCTCAGAACCTAACCCCAGCCCAAGCTACAGATTACAGTGGGTTCGTAGTGTGCTTGTTCCTTCAGGACAGCTTCAGTGCTCTGCGGAACGCCGCTCATTTGGGGCTGACCATCATTTTCATTGTTGATTGGTCTGTTGCTTTCCCAATGAATCGATTAGTTGTTTCTCTAAAAAAATGTCAGAAAATGGCGAACATTGAGAACTGTCCAAAGCCAAAAAGGGACGTCCTTCAGTCTCTTAGTTTGTGCGACGAACAGTCCAAAATCCAAAGAGATTCGATTCACTTTCATCGGAGAAACCAGACAAAATTCCCATTTGCGAAGCTGGAACCAGAGGATTCTCGCATTCTTACGTAATAAATTGTTGCAGCTCTACATTCGCTCGAAAGATATTCACTCATTTGCTGTTTGAATGGCGCCACTGAGCTTCACTCGACACGTGCCTCTTGTTTACACGCTGAAAGTTTTCTCTGTGATCCAAGAGTAAGTGAAACTCACTGCGACAGGTTGATTTTGTCTGAATACTGATCAATCATAAAATAATACAAGGTTCCACCTGTTTTACGAACCATTTTTACCAATACTTCACCTCAGCTCAGTAAAGCTCTGTTTTACTTGTGGATCTACAAAGAATCTGAGGCTGCTCCTGTCAAGTTTTTATACAACAGAAACTACAGAAACAAAACCTGCATCACATCCGCAAAGACACAAACTGATAATGTATCTGCTGGTTTACGTGTGTGTGAATCAGCTCACCTCCTAAAGCAGACAGCAGCAGACTCAAAGTACCGCAGACCGAGTGGACGTTCATGATGTGTCTACCGAAGCAACCGCACAACAGGGTATAACGTGAATGTGTGTGTGTGTGTGTGTGTGTGCGTCATTTATGTGACTCAGTACCTCCAGACGCAGCACTGTGTGTTTTTCCATTCTTCTATTTATATTGTCTGCCCTGAAAGGACAACAAAATAAGCTCAACCGTCTGCCAATGGAAAGAAGCCGAGGGGCAGAGACGCCGCCGCTTCCGTTTCCGATAGAGACGTCGCAGAGACAACATGGTGAGAGCTGCAGTCTCCGACGCTTTCCCGCGTAACGCGCCCCTTCTCATCTTTTCACCGCTGCTGGTTCTGGGACCGAGAGGCCTTGTGGTCCAGGCTGCTGCTTTGACTGAGACGTTCAAAGTAACCTCGGCCTTTTTAAAACAGGTATAACACAAAGCTGGATCGGTTAACGACGATGAACCGCACGCGTTTGACCTTTGAGACCCTTCTCAATTTAATATCATTCAAAACACTATACGCAGAAATACTTTGTCCCTCGAGGGGTTTGCAAAGACAAATACACATAAACACTTAATGTACACGCATCAAAACTATTTAAAAATAAAAACTATGACTAAATTTTAAATTCTGAATAATCAGGATGTTACATTTTTCACTCCACTGCGAGTCCAGTTCTAACAATAGACCAACCATCAGGATGTTGATTGTTCTGTCATACTGCTGAATCAGCAGCTGCCTTCGGCTTCACGGAGCTTTACAGCGAGTCCCAGCTCAGTGTTCATCTGTTCGCCGTTCCGGTTCAGTCTTGCCGCTCTCACAGCCTCGTTTTCGGCCGCAGCAGGCAGGTGTTTTCAGAGAAACAGCTGTATGAAGCCACCGTCCACTACCTGCTCAGCGGCAAACAGCAGGCAGAGACTTGGAGCTTAAACATCGAATACACAAAAATAAATAAAACACATAAAACATACAATAAAAACATGTCAAACAAAAGTTAAAAACCTCAGTTTGGTGAGTGTTGAATCCTCAACTTCCTTCACAGCTGCCTCTTTTAGTTCTACTTTTTAAAAACTAGCAGGAAATGCTGTTTCATAAGACATATTTCTAATTTCAAGAACTTCCTCATGTGCTTTATTAGCTTGAGGGTTTGAAGACTTCTCCACTTCTTTCTGATAATCCTGAGGATGTGGCAGCAGACTGAGTTCTTCTTTGTCATTCTGTCGGTGATCATCCCAGGTAAGATCTTTTATTTTTAGTTCAGGTAGGATGGGACCAGACATTTGAAGCTGTGATGTCTGGTTTGTTGTAGTTAGTGTTTAATAAAAGCCCATCACCTTTACTTTAAAGGAAACAGTTTGTCAATCAGGATTTTAAAGGGGTGCTCCAGGGATTCAGCCTGTCACTTCCGTGAAGTTGGGGGACTCACCAGAGACAGATTTCAAAAACAGGAAGAAAAGTTTCTTCAAAAAGTGTCAGATGAACTGAAATGTCAAACTGATGATAGCTCTAGGGGAAAAATCAGAGGATCAGAGAGTTTTGGAGTTTAACAGTTAGGTAGAGTTTTACAGTTCATCCTGAGGAAAACACGAATGTCTGAAGCATATTTCATCCCAATCCAGCTGTTGGTGTGAGATGTTTCAGTCTGGAACAAAGTGGTGGACCGAGCCACCGTGGCTAAAATGTGTGGTCTCGAGCCCAAATAACCCTCATGAATCATCAGGGTCCATTTTCTGTCGCTTATCTGGGGTCGGGTCATGGTGGCAGCAGGCTAAGCAAGGCAGTCCAGACGTCCCTGTCTCCAGCAACGTTTTCCATCTCCTCCTGGGGGGTCCCGAGGGATTCCCAGGCCAGATGAGATATATAATCCCTCCTGCGTGTTCTGGGTTTGCCCTGGGTCTCCTACCAGCTGGACGTACCTAGAGAACCTATTCTGGAAGGTGTCCAGGACGATCCTGACCAGATGTCCGAACCACCTTAACTTCACCTCAATTTTAAACCAATTTTGATTTACACCTTAATGTGCAAAATCGGCAAAGTTCCCCCTCGAAAGAGGCGTAAAAACAGGTAGAAACCCACTGACTCAACGGTAGTTTTCGGATCTATGAAGCGTGGAGCACGGCATTGAAAGACTGCTCCGTTGTGAAATCTCTGAGGGCACTAGTTTGGGAGTGCTGCGGTCCACAATTCATGAAGTCCACAAGTGGTCTCTCTGTGAACTCCAATAAATAATAATATGTTCCGTATTTATTTTTGAAGACATTGGCTTTTTTCATTGTTAACTCGCACCGATACGATCCTCCTCTCCAGGGTCTCTCTCGGTTTCCTGGAACATGGTGGTCTCCGGGGAGGTCACTGTCTCCAGAGGAGAAGACGCCGTCCTCGGCTGCTCCTTCACTCATCCCCGACAACAGCACTATTCTGGGAGGATCACGGTCAAATGGCTGGCTAGAGTATCAGATGCTCTGCCGTTCTTCAGCTGTTCAGTTAAAAATGACTCCAGGGAAGAATTCAGCAGCTGCTCATCTTCTGGAATCAAATATTCCCTGGATGGAGATCCTCGGCGGGGGGAGTTGTCCCTCCTCGTGAAGAAGGTACAGCTGATTGATAACGGTTGGTTCTTCTGCCGAGTGGAGCTGGACGGCCAGTGGGATAATTTCCAGAAACACGTGCGGCTTTATGTAACAGGTGAGGTTGTCCTGCTGCTCACCTACCCACGTGTTTTGAGCTGTAAACTAAATGATGTGACTCTGCTGAGGTGAAACACGTCAGTGCTGGTGGTGATGTTGACATCTCTCATTGAAGTTATAAAAATCAGCATTTCACGAGTTGAAAATGGCCCAACACGCCATCGACTGTTTAAGATGATCCTGAACGTGGCGAGGCCAATGCTGACATAGAGTCTGGCGTTTGGGACTCCTTCCCATCATGACATTGATTTAAAAAAAGACCGTTGACGCCCTCTAATCAGCACCCGTCCATGAGGGGGAGTCTGTGAAAGCGCGTTCAGGGTCCTGCCTGAAAGAGGAAGTACAAATCGTTATTTTTACGCTCAAGTTATAATCATATACTCACATAGAGTCTTGTTGGCACATCATGTTAATGAAGTGCTAAGTAAAAGCTAAGCTTGTGTGTGTCAAACTCTCAAAACGTCAGAACGCCAAGTTTTGCCGTCTTCTTCCAAATCAAAATGTCGTCGGCTTGGCCAATGACAGAAGGTTTAACCTTTTCTACTCCTCAGGGATTTTTTTACCGCTCCCATCAGGAAGACATCCAGGGTTGAATCAACATAGTTTATACCCAGGAAGTCCCTCAGTACCTTTGTCAACCTCTTTGTGTAACAGTGAGATAGAAGACACAGGAAACAGGGTTTGGGAAACAGTAATGTGTCAGGATCTCTATTCATTTCCTGTTTTATTTTGAAGTTGGTTCTGTTGTGTTACTGTTTGTTTTACTTCCTGGTTTTTCCCACCTGTGTTGATTACTGGCTCCACCTTAATGTCTTTCACCTGTGTCTTGTTTCCTGTGTATTTAAACCCCGCCTCATTTCTCATGCCTTGCCAGATTGTCTTTGTTACCCTTGTGTTCAAGCTCTCTCGCGTTTAGTCCTGATTGATTCCCTGTGTATGATCTGTTTTTCCGGTATTTTTGTGACCCTCGATTCTGCCTGTTCCTGATCTGCCTTGTTGCCCGGTTTAACTGGCTCCTGGTATTTTGACCTCTGCTACGTCTCTCGGATTAAAGATTTAGATTTTGGACATTGCACTTCTGCCTGACTCTCTCTCTCTTGCACTTGGATCCACACACACCTGCCCTTACATAATGAAATAAAAACCTCGTAAAGCTCAGCGGTGTGACGTGTTTTAAAAGCTTTCTTTTTAGTTCATTCTGATGCAGGTGAAATGAGCCTCTTGACGAACACAATCAGCTCAGAAAGGTTCGGTTTGATCGTCTAGTGTTTGGTTAAAATAACATAATCTCATGAACTAAAACTGAGAGTAAGAGTTACTGTTAAATTCAGTGATTCCAAACAACCCGTTCTTCAGACTGGAAACGGTCCCGGAAGATGTCACAGATTTTACCAGACTGTGTCACGTCACCATACTGTGATTTTGTGTCTGCAGGTGAACCCCTGATCCTGAGCCTCTTAGTGGTGGAGACACCCTCCGGCTCAGACAGCGCCCGCAGGAGGCTGCAGTGTGAGGTGGAGGGCCAGCCACTGCCTAGAGTCGTCTGGCTGTCGGCCTCCAGGAGCCTGATTGAGAACCAGGTCCAGACCTCTCAGACCGGTCTGTACCGACTGATCAGCTCTGTGCCGTACCCGGAGGAGGAGGCGTTGACCTGCAGGGCGGAGGGCGAGCTGGGCGGAGCAGAGCGGACCTATCCGGCCAGCGATACTCTGATGATAACGCTGACCGTGTGTGGCGTCCTGCTGCTGCTGCTGCTGCTGCTCTCTACGGGCGTCATCAAGCACCTGAGAAGAACCAGAGGTGAGCTGCTGATAAGTGTCTGGTCTGACCCCCTGACCAGGCAATAAAGGCAGGGCTTATAAGCTGCTGCTGCACTGCCCCCATTTATAATAAAAAATCTCTAGAGCTTCTAGAGCTTAGGGTGTGGATCCAAGTGCAAGAGAGAGAGAGTCAGGCAGAAGTGCAATGTCCAAAATCTAAATCTTTAATCCGAGAGACGTAGCAGAGGTCAAAATACCAGGAGCCAGTTAAACCGGGCAACAAGGCAGATCAGGAACAGGCAGAATCGAGGGTCACAAAAATACCGGAAAAACAGATCATACACAGGGAATCAATCAGGACTAAACGCGAGAGAGCTTGAACACAAGGGTAACAAAGACAATCTGGCAACGCATGAGAAATGAGGCGGGGTTTAAATACACAGGAAACAAGACACAGGTGAAAGACATTAAGGTGGAGCCAGTAATCAACACAGGCGGGAAAAACCAGGAAGTAAAACAAACAGTAACACAACAGAACCAACTTCAAAATAAAACAGGAAATGCCAAGAAAATGAATACAGATCCTGACATTTATAGATCGGCCATAAACCATTAATAAGAGCAACTTCTGGGTTGCCAGGTTGTGGGAAATCCTCCTCCTGCAGACACTTGATGTTAATTATCCGTTTGGACGTTGGCCCAGATGTCCCGCAGCTGTTTTCTTGCAGATCAGCGGTCAAAGAGTGCCCTGGAGACGTCTCCCTGATGAGTTAAAGAGAGAAAAAGACAAAGTGTCCTGCTGGAGGAGGTTTTTCTTCCAGATGTTGTGCTTATCAATGGCTTATAACTGATCTATAAATGATTTATTAACCCTGAGTAAAGCCATCAATCAGGATTTTCCTCCTATCAAAGCCCATTTCTTCAGTGGCCTTGTCAAGGTGTGTTTTCCCGTGGTCAGTGGTGAAGAGAGTAAAAGTAGCACGACCATTAAATACTCCACTACGAGTAAAGGTCCTGTACTCGTAATCTTACTTAAGTAGAAGTAGACGAGTACGGAGAGCGAGGTGTACTCAGAGGATAGAAAGGAAAACTGCTCCATCATCTCGACACAGCGGCTCCATCAGCTTCTTGCAGGATTATTATCAGCGACTGACGTGTGCAGTAAGCAGCCTTTTCATGTTGTAGCTGGCTGAGGTGGAAGTGATTCTAGCCACTTTTAGCCTGGACCCTATGAAGCAGATCAGTCATCGACCGGACCCGACTAATCCGTGTTAGTTTCTTCATCCCGTTTCTGCTTTAGGTTACATCTGTTTTTTTTACACTGTATTATTCATCCACTTTCATACGAAGGTGGCGGAGCAGAGGAAGGCAGCAGCGCTGCTGCTACAGGTGAGTCAAATCGACCGGTTTCAGACGGTCGTGTGAGGGGGACACAGTCAAATCCCACACAACGTCACTGCCATGTTGGAGGAGCGACAACTGAATCATTTTCTGATTTTTTTAAAAGAGGAACAAGTGGTTTTATATTTCCTTCCTCCTCCAAGATGCTGGGGAGTGTCTGACAAACCATGGTACATATCGCACAACCTCCCCCAAAACACTTTATGATACAGTATTTTACATATTCGTGGGGTCCCACGCCACAATCACAATGTCTCCATCACCTTAAGCTCCACTCTCACTGAAACAAAAAAAGGCTGTGATTTAAAACAATAATTCAATCTCCAACTTCTACATGTCACATTATTCTGAAATGATCAGGTTCTTCAGGTTTTATGGTTTTTAAAGTCTCGAAGCTTCTCCTGTTTATGGCGACGCCACGGTAGGTGAGTGGTTCCGCCTGCTTTATCTTTCCCAGTTTAAGGAGGAGAGCTTTATTTTGACCCCAGCAGTCTGGGTGTGTGGTGTAGTTTGGAGACCCTAAATCACGCCTGTTTTTTCATCAGCACAGGAGGAGGAGGGGGGCGAGAGGAGAGGAGAAAGAAAACCAGGTCAAGAGTATGAGGAGTCCGTTTGTTCAGTTTTCTAGGTTTTTAGTGTTGATATGGAGGCTTAAATGGATCCCAGACAGGAAATCCAAAACCAACTCCATAACTACATACCATACAGAAGAAAAGCTCCCCTCTGGAGCTTCCTGACAAACAGCCGAGATGCAAAATATATTTAAAGAGAATCGACTGATCAATCGGAATTTAACAGCAGAACCATCACGTCTCTGACATTCAGAAGACCTGTGGACTAAGTCCTTTCAGAAACAAACAGCTCTCTATGCAAAGACTCCAGATGTGAGCACATCAGCTGGAGTCATTAAAAACTGTCAACTTTTGCTCCTGTCGGTTTTCGTGTTGTGTGTGTACGTGAAGCGGAGAATCGTCGACAGCGAGCCTCCGCCTCTCCAGCCGATGGCGAAGCTGAGAATCATCTGGTTTACTCAGCCATCACCCTGAGGAGCTCCACCAACGGTGAGTCCTGCAAAGCCATAAATACCTCAAACAGAACCTATCGAAGTCACATCAGCACCTGGAAGTTAGACCGCGCTGAAATATGTCGCACGAAAGTTTTTTCTCAGCCACATTATCCAGAGTAGCATGCGTGTAAATGGCTCAATCAAATCAAAAATTATGTTGAAGAAAGAATGATCTGTACTGGAGACTAAAGCCAAACAGTGAGCAAACAACACGCAATTAGCTGAACTATAAAAACAAACCATGCAGTGAAAAACAACTTTAAGATTTCACTTCAGCCTTGACACTACTGCTCTCACACACACACACACA